>NC_059426.1:156100077-156700077 GCF_021028975.2 Sphaerodactylus townsendi
CCCCCCCCCACCCCCCCCCCCCCCCACCCCCCCCCCCCCCCACCCCCCCCCCCCCCCACCCCCCCCCCCCCCCACCCCCCCCCCCCCCCACCCCCCCCCCCCCCCACCCCCCCCCCCCCCCACCCCCCCCCCCCCCCACCCCCCCCCCCCCCCACCCCCCCCCCCCCCCACCCCCCCCCCCCCCCACCCCCCCCCCCCCCCACCCCCCCCCCCCCCCACCCCCCCCCCCCCCCACCCCCCCCCCCCCCCACCCCCCCCCCCCCCCACCCCCCCCCCCCCCCACCCCCCCCCCCCCCCACCCCCCCCCCCCCCCACCCCCCCCCCCCCCCACCCCCCCCCCCCCCCACCCCCCCCCCCCCCCACCCCCCCCCCCCCCCACCCCCCCCCCCCCCCACCCCCCCCCCCCCCCACCCCCCCCCCCCCCCACCCCCCCCCCCCCCCACCCCCCCCCCCCCCCACCCCCCCCCCCCCCCACCCCCCCCCCCCCCCACCCCCCCCCCCCCCCACCCCCCCCCCCCCCCACCCCCCCCCCCCCCCACCCCCCCCCCCCCCCACCCCCCCCCCCCCCCACCCCCCCCCCCCCCCACCCCCCCCCCCCCCCACCCCCCCCCCCCCCCACCCCCCCCCCCCCCCACCCCCCCCCCCCCCCACCCCCCCCCCCCCCCACCCCCCCCCCCCCCCACCCCCCCCCCCCCCCACCCCCCCCCCCCCCCACCCCCCCCCCCCCCCACCCCCCCCCCCCCCCACCCCCCCCCCCCCCCACCCCCCCCCCCCCCCACCCCCCCCCCCCCCCACCCCCCCCCCCCCCCACCCCCCCCCCCCCCCACCCCCCCCCCCCCCCACCCCCCCCCCCCCCCACCCCCCCCCCCCCCCACCCCCCCCCCCCCCCACCCCCCCCCCCCCCCACCCCCCCCCCCCCCCACCCCCCCCCCCCCCCACCCCCCCCCCCCCCCACCCCCCCCCCCCCCCACCCCCCCCCCCCCCCACCCCCCCCCCCCCCCACCCCCCCCCCCCCCCACCCCCCCCCCCCCCCACCCCCCCCCCCCCCCACCCCCCCCCCCCCCCACCCCCCCCCCCCCCCACCCCCCCCCCCCCCCACCCCCCCCCCCCCCCACCCCCCCCCCCCCCCACCCCCCCCCCCCCCCACCCCCCCCCCCCCCCACCCCCCCCCCCCCCCACCCCCCCCCCCCCCCACCCCCCCCCCCCCCCACCCCCCCCCCCCCCCACCCCCCCCCCCCCCCACCCCCCCCCCCCCCCACCCCCCCCCCCCCCCACCCCCCCCCCCCCCCACCCCCCCCCCCCCCCACCCCCCCCCCCCCCCACCCCCCCCCCCCCCCACCCCCCCCCCCCCCCACCCCCCCCCCCCCCCACCCCCCCCCCCCCCCACCCCCCCCCCCCCCCACCCCCCCCCCCCCCCACCCCCCCCCCCCCCCACCCCCCCCCCCCCCCACCCCCCCCCCCCCCCACCCCCCCCCCCCCCCACCCCCCCCCCCCCCCACCCCCCCCCCCCCCCACCCCCCCCCCCCCCCACCCCCCCCCCCCCCCACCCCCCCCCCCCCCCACCCCCCCCCCCCCCCACCCCCCCCCCCCCCCACCCCCCCCCCCCCCCACCCCCCCCCCCCCCCACCCCCCCCCCCCCCCACCCCCCCCCCCCCCCACCCCCCCCCCCCCCCACCCCCCCCCCCCCCCACCCCCCCCCCCCCCCACCCCCCCCCCCCCCCACCCCCCCCCCCCCCCACCCCCCCCCCCCCCCACCCCCCCCCCCCCCCACCCCCCCCCCCCCCCACCCCCCCCCCCCCCCACCCCCCCCCCCCCCCACCCCCCCCCCCCCCCACCCCCCCCCCCCCCCACCCCCCCCCCCCCCCACCCCCCCCCCCCCCCACCCCCCCCCCCCCCCACCCCCCCCCCCCCCCACCCCCCCCCCCCCCCACCCCCCCCCCCCCCCACCCCCCCCCCCCCCCACCCCCCCCCCCCCCCACCCCCCCCCCCCCCCACCCCCCCCCCCCCCCACCCCCCCCCCCCCCCACCCCCCCCCCCCCCCACCCCCCCCCCCCCCCACCCCCCCCCCCCCCCACCCCCCCCCCCCCCCACCCCCCCCCCCCCCCACCCCCCCCCCCCCCCACCCCCCCCCCCCCCCACCCCCCCCCCCCCCCACCCCCCCCCCCCCCCACCCCCCCCCCCCCCCACCCCCCCCCCCCCCCACCCCCCCCCCCCCCCACCCCCCCCCCCCCCCACCCCCCCCCCCCCCCACCCCCCCCCCCCCCCACCCCCCCCCCCCCCCACCCCCCCCCCCCCCCACCCCCCCCCCCCCCCACCCCCCCCCCCCCCCACCCCCCCCCCCCCCCACCCCCCCCCCCCCCCACCCCCCCCCCCCCCCACCCCCCCCCCCCCCCACCCCCCCCCCCCCCCACCCCCCCCCCCCCCCACCCCCCCCCCCCCCCACCCCCCCCCCCCCCCACCCCCCCCCCCCCCCACCCCCCCCCCCCCCCACCCCCCCCCCCCCCCACCCCCCCCCCCCCCCACCCCCCCCCCCCCCCACCCCCCCCCCCCCCCACCCCCCCCCCCCCCCACCCCCCCCCCCCCCCACCCCCCCCCCCCCCCACCCCCCCCCCCCCCCACCCCCCCCCCCCCCCACCCCCCCCCCCCCCCACCCCCCCCCCCCCCCACCCCCCCCCCCCCCCACCCCCCCCCCCCCCCACCCCCCCCCCCCCCCACCCCCCCCCCCCCCCACCCCCCCCCCCCCCCACCCCCCCCCCCCCCCACCCCCCCCCCCCCCCACCCCCCCCCCCCCCCACCCCCCCCCCCCCCCACCCCCCCCCCCCCCCACCCCCCCCCCCCCCCACCCCCCCCCCCCCCCACCCCCCCCCCCCCCCACCCCCCCCCCCCCCCACCCCCCCCCCCCCCCACCCCCCCCCCCCCCCACCCCCCCCCCCCCCCACCCCCCCCCCCCCCCACCCCCCCCCCCCCCCACCCCCCCCCCCCCCCACCCCCCCCCCCCCCCACCCCCCCCCCCCCCCACCCCCCCCCCCCCCCACCCCCCCCCCCCCCCACCCCCCCCCCCCCCCACCCCCCCCCCCCCCCACCCCCCCCCCCCCCCACCCCCCCCCCCCCCCACCCCCCCCCCCCCCCACCCCCCCCCCCCCCCACCCCCCCCCCCCCCCACCCCCCCCCCCCCCCACCCCCCCCCCCCCCCACCCCCCCCCCCCCCCACCCCCCCCCCCCCCCACCCCCCCCCCCCCCCACCCCCCCCCCCCCCCACCCCCCCCCCCCCCCACCCCCCCCCCCCCCCACCCCCCCCCCCCCCCACCCCCCCCCCCCCCCACCCCCCCCCCCCCCCACCCCCCCCCCCCCCCACCCCCCCCCCCCCCCACCCCCCCCCCCCCCCACCCCCCCCCCCCCCCACCCCCCCCCCCCCCCACCCCCCCCCCCCCCCACCCCCCCCCCCCCCCACCCCCCCCCCCCCCCACCCCCCCCCCCCCCCACCCCCCCCCCCCCCCACCCCCCCCCCCCCCCACCCCCCCCCCCCCCCACCCCCCCCCCCCCCCACCCCCCCCCCCCCCCACCCCCCCCCCCCCCCACCCCCCCCCCCCCCCACCCCCCCCCCCCCCCACCCCCCCCCCCCCCCACCCCCCCCCCCCCCCACCCCCCCCCCCCCCCACCCCCCCCCCCCCCCACCCCCCCCCCCCCCCACCCCCCCCCCCCCCCACCCCCCCCCCCCCCCACCCCCCCCCCCCCCCACCCCCCCCCCCCCCCACCCCCCCCCCCCCCCACCCCCCCCCCCCCCCACCCCCCCCCCCCCCCACCCCCCCCCCCCCCCACCCCCCCCCCCCCCCACCCCCCCCCCCCCCCACCCCCCCCCCCCCCCACCCCCCCCCCCCCCCACCCCCCCCCCCCCCCACCCCCCCCCCCCCCCACCCCCCCCCCCCCCCACCCCCCCCCCCCCCCACCCCCCCCCCCCCCCACCCCCCCCCCCCCCCACCCCCCCCCCCCCCCACCCCCCCCCCCCCCCACCCCCCCCCCCCCCCACCCCCCCCCCCCCCCACCCCCCCCCCCCCCCACCCCCCCCCCCCCCCACCCCCCCCCCCCCCCACCCCCCCCCCCCCCCACCCCCCCCCCCCCCCACCCCCCCCCCCCCCCACCCCCCCCCCCCCCCACCCCCCCCCCCCCCCACCCCCCCCCCCCCCCACCCCCCCCCCCCCCCACCCCCCCCCCCCCCCACCCCCCCCCCCCCCCACCCCCCCCCCCCCCCACCCCCCCCCCCCCCCACCCCCCCCCCCCCCCACCCCCCCCCCCCCCCACCCCCCCCCCCCCCCACCCCCCCCCCCCCCCACCCCCCCCCCCCCCCACCCCCCCCCCCCCCCACCCCCCCCCCCCCCCACCCCCCCCCCCCCCCACCCCCCCCCCCCCCCACCCCCCCCCCCCCCCACCCCCCCCCCCCCCCACCCCCCCCCCCCCCCACCCCCCCCCCCCCCCACCCCCCCCCCCCCCCACCCCCCCCCCCCCCCACCCCCCCCCCCCCCCACCCCCCCCCCCCCCCACCCCCCCCCCCCCCCACCCCCCCCCCCCCCCACCCCCCCCCCCCCCCACCCCCCCCCCCCCCCACCCCCCCCCCCCCCCACCCCCCCCCCCCCCCACCCCCCCCCCCCCCCACCCCCCCCCCCCCCCACCCCCCCCCCCCCCCACCCCCCCCCCCCCCCACCCCCCCCCCCCCCCACCCCCCCCCCCCCCCACCCCCCCCCCCCCCCACCCCCCCCCCCCCCCACCCCCCCCCCCCCCCACCCCCCCCCCCCCCCACCCCCCCCCCCCCCCACCCCCCCCCCCCCCCACCCCCCCCCCCCCCCACCCCCCCCCCCCCCCACCCCCCCCCCCCCCCACCCCCCCCCCCCCCCACCCCCCCCCCCCCCCACCCCCCCCCCCCCCCACCCCCCCCCCCCCCCACCCCCCCCCCCCCCCACCCCCCCCCCCCCCCACCCCCCCCCCCCCCCACCCCCCCCCCCCCCCACCCCCCCCCCCCCCCACCCCCCCCCCCCCCCACCCCCCCCCCCCCCCACCCCCCCCCCCCCCCACCCCCCCCCCCCCCCACCCCCCCCCCCCCCCACCCCCCCCCCCCCCCACCCCCCCCCCCCCCCACCCCCCCCCCCCCCCACCCCCCCCCCCCCCCACCCCCCCCCCCCCCCACCCCCCCCCCCCCCCACCCCCCCCCCCCCCCACCCCCCCCCCCCCCCACCCCCCCCCCCCCCCACCCCCCCCCCCCCCCACCCCCCCCCCCCCCCACCCCCCCCCCCCCCCACCCCCCCCCCCCCCCACCCCCCCCCCCCCCCACCCCCCCCCCCCCCCACCCCCCCCCCCCCCCACCCCCCCCCCCCCCCACCCCCCCCCCCCCCCACCCCCCCCCCCCCCCACCCCCCCCCCCCCCCACCCCCCCCCCCCCCCACCCCCCCCCCCCCCCACCCCCCCCCCCCCCCACCCCCCCCCCCCCCCACCCCCCCCCCCCCCCACCCCCCCCCCCCCCCACCCCCCCCCCCCCCCACCCCCCCCCCCCCCCACCCCCCCCCCCCCCCACCCCCCCCCCCCCCCACCCCCCCCCCCCCCCACCCCCCCCCCCCCCCACCCCCCCCCCCCCCCACCCCCCCCCCCCCCCACCCCCCCCCCCCCCCACCCCCCCCCCCCCCCACCCCCCCCCCCCCCCACCCCCCCCCCCCCCCACCCCCCCCCCCCCCCACCCCCCCCCCCCCCCACCCCCCCCCCCCCCCACCCCCCCCCCCCCCCACCCCCCCCCCCCCCCACCCCCCCCCCCCCCCACCCCCCCCCCCCCCCACCCCCCCCCCCCCCCACCCCCCCCCCCCCCCACCCCCCCCCCCCCCCACCCCCCCCCCCCCCCACCCCCCCCCCCCCCCACCCCCCCCCCCCCCCACCCCCCCCCCCCCCCACCCCCCCCCCCCCCCACCCCCCCCCCCCCCCACCCCCCCCCCCCCCCACCCCCCCCCCCCCCCACCCCCCCCCCCCCCCACCCCCCCCCCCCCCCACCCCCCCCCCCCCCCACCCCCCCCCCCCCCCACCCCCCCCCCCCCCCACCCCCCCCCCCCCCCACCCCCCCCCCCCCCCACCCCCCCCCCCCCCCACCCCCCCCCCCCCCCACCCCCCCCCCCCCCCACCCCCCCCCCCCCCCACCCCCCCCCCCCCCCACCCCCCCCCCCCCCCACCCCCCCCCCCCCCCACCCCCCCCCCCCCCCACCCCCCCCCCCCCCCACCCCCCCCCCCCCCCACCCCCCCCCCCCCCCACCCCCCCCCCCCCCCACCCCCCCCCCCCCCCACCCCCCCCCCCCCCCACCCCCCCCCCCCCCCACCCCCCCCCCCCCCCACCCCCCCCCCCCCCCACCCCCCCCCCCCCCCACCCCCCCCCCCCCCCACCCCCCCCCCCCCCCACCCCCCCCCCCCCCCACCCCCCCCCCCCCCCACCCCCCCCCCCCCCCACCCCCCCCCCCCCCCACCCCCCCCCCCCCCCACCCCCCCCCCCCCCCACCCCCCCCCCCCCCCACCCCCCCCCCCCCCCACCCCCCCCCCCCCCCACCCCCCCCCCCCCCCACCCCCCCCCCCCCCCACCCCCCCCCCCCCCCACCCCCCCCCCCCCCCACCCCCCCCCCCCCCCACCCCCCCCCCCCCCCACCCCCCCCCCCCCCCACCCCCCCCCCCCCCCACCCCCCCCCCCCCCCACCCCCCCCCCCCCCCACCCCCCCCCCCCCCCACCCCCCCCCCCCCCCACCCCCCCCCCCCCCCACCCCCCCCCCCCCCCACCCCCCCCCCCCCCCACCCCCCCCCCCCCCCACCCCCCCCCCCCCCCACCCCCCCCCCCCCCCACCCCCCCCCCCCCCCACCCCCCCCCCCCCCCACCCCCCCCCCCCCCCACCCCCCCCCCCCCCCACCCCCCCCCCCCCCCACCCCCCCCCCCCCCCACCCCCCCCCCCCCCCACCCCCCCCCCCCCCCACCCCCCCCCCCCCCCACCCCCCCCCCCCCCCACCCCCCCCCCCCCCCACCCCCCCCCCCCCCCACCCCCCCCCCCCCCCACCCCCCCCCCCCCCCACCCCCCCCCCCCCCCACCCCCCCCCCCCCCCACCCCCCCCCCCCCCCACCCCCCCCCCCCCCCACCCCCCCCCCCCCCCACCCCCCCCCCCCCCCACCCCCCCCCCCCCCCACCCCCCCCCCCCCCCACCCCCCCCCCCCCCCACCCCCCCCCCCCCCCACCCCCCCCCCCCCCCACCCCCCCCCCCCCCCACCCCCCCCCCCCCCCACCCCCCCCCCCCCCCACCCCCCCCCCCCCCCACCCCCCCCCCCCCCCACCCCCCCCCCCCCCCACCCCCCCCCCCCCCCACCCCCCCCCCCCCCCACCCCCCCCCCCCCCCACCCCCCCCCCCCCCCACCCCCCCCCCCCCCCACCCCCCCCCCCCCCCACCCCCCCCCCCCCCCACCCCCCCCCCCCCCCACCCCCCCCCCCCCCCACCCCCCCCCCCCCCCACCCCCCCCCCCCCCCACCCCCCCCCCCCCCCACCCCCCCCCCCCCCCACCCCCCCCCCCCCCCACCCCCCCCCCCCCCCACCCCCCCCCCCCCCCACCCCCCCCCCCCCCCACCCCCCCCCCCCCCCACCCCCCCCCCCCCCCACCCCCCCCCCCCCCCACCCCCCCCCCCCCCCACCCCCCCCCCCCCCCACCCCCCCCCCCCCCCACCCCCCCCCCCCCCCACCCCCCCCCCCCCCCACCCCCCCCCCCCCCCACCCCCCCCCCCCCCCACCCCCCCCCCCCCCCACCCCCCCCCCCCCCCACCCCCCCCCCCCCCCACCCCCCCCCCCCCCCACCCCCCCCCCCCCCCACCCCCCCCCCCCCCCACCCCCCCCCCCCCCCACCCCCCCCCCCCCCCACCCCCCCCCCCCCCCACCCCCCCCCCCCCCCACCCCCCCCCCCCCCCACCCCCCCCCCCCCCCACCCCCCCCCCCCCCCACCCCCCCCCCCCCCCACCCCCCCCCCCCCCCACCCCCCCCCCCCCCCACCCCCCCCCCCCCCCACCCCCCCCCCCCCCCACCCCCCCCCCCCCCCACCCCCCCCCCCCCCCACCCCCCCCCCCCCCCACCCCCCCCCCCCCCCACCCCCCCCCCCCCCCACCCCCCCCCCCCCCCACCCCCCCCCCCCCCCACCCCCCCCCCCCCCCACCCCCCCCCCCCCCCACCCCCCCCCCCCCCCACCCCCCCCCCCCCCCACCCCCCCCCCCCCCCACCCCCCCCCCCCCCCACCCCCCCCCCCCCCCACCCCCCCCCCCCCCCACCCCCCCCCCCCCCCACCCCCCCCCCCCCCCACCCCCCCCCCCCCCCACCCCCCCCCCCCCCCACCCCCCCCCCCCCCCACCCCCCCCCCCCCCCACCCCCCCCCCCCCCCACCCCCCCCCCCCCCCACCCCCCCCCCCCCCCACCCCCCCCCCCCCCCACCCCCCCCCCCCCCCACCCCCCCATTATGTGCTTTACCCTCAAGTCTTTTGTAGACACTATCCCTTGTCACGGGCACATTGCTATGTTCCTCGCTTGTATGTGGTTGATTTAGAAAAACCTCCCTCTCTGTCTGCATCCCCATGGACTCTGTATTCCGAACCGAAGTCACCTCAGCTCCTGTCGGCTTTCCCCCAGTGATCAGTTTAAAAGCTGTTCTGCCACCTTTTTAATGTTGAGCGCCAGCAGCCTGGTTCCTCTTTGGTTAAGATGAAGCCCGTCCCGTTTGTACAGGCCTGCCTTGTCCCAAAAGGTTCCCCAGTTCCTGACAAATCTGAAACCCTCTGCCTTACACCACCTTCTCATCCACGCATTGAGACCCTGTATCTCTGCTTGCCTAGCTCGCCCTGCGCGTGGAATGGGTAGCATTTCTGAGAATGCCACCTTGGAGGTCCTGGACTTCAACCTTTTTCCTAGCAGCCTAAATTTAGCTTCCAGAACCTCCTCCGGCTGCATTTCCCAATGTCGTTGGCAGTGCCAATGTGGACCACAACTGCTGGCCTCCACCCCGGCGCTGTCTAAAAGCCTATCGAGATGAAGCATTCGACATCCGCATCCATGACGCCCGCGACGGAGCAATTCATCATGCGATTATCTCGCCTCTCACCGACCCAACTCTCTACATTTCTACCTTCGATGGAATCACCCACTTCCAGGAGCCCCCCACCTCCCCGAGGGGTATCCTCAGTGCTTGAGGATAGCTGATCACCAGTTAAGGAAGGGATCCCATCTAAGAGAGCATCTTCCCCCACCTCAGACTGGCACCCTCCATCCCCAAGGCCTTCTGATTACTCCCGACATCTGAAGAGATGTCGCCTTAGAATGGGACATTGTTAGGACCCTGAAAGCCTCATCTGTAACCCTCTCTGCCTCTCTTCGAACACCAGATCTAACCTTGGCGCAGAAAGAACGCACACATTCAGCAGTGCCTGGGGCTCGTTTGCAGCGAGGGCACACCCACGAACTTCTGCCAATCACAAGTGGCGGATAATTCATACCAACCGGTATGACACTCAGTGCAAAACGCCGGAAAGCCCCCACCCCCCTGCTGACTTTCTGCTTATTATCTGATTTGTTTAGATATTTAAAATATTAAGCTTTTTAGTGCTGCCCCCCTGGAGCTATCTGCGGTACTAATGCGTAAAATATGTGCAACAGCCTTATTAATTTTAAAAAGGCAAAACAAATTAAATTAAAATTGAGTTTAAAATTTAAGCTGGCGTTGATTAGGTGACAGCTGGTTCCAGAGACTGAACTAAAGTCCCACCTCTCAGGACAAAAGCCCCACCTCTAGGACAAAGAGGAACCGAGAGATGAACTTCTGAAATTTAACCCCTGTTAAAGCCCACCTTCCAGATTCGGCGGCCTTACAAGGAGAAGAAGAGATAACCCCTGTTAAAATACGCTGTTTTAAAAGCTGTGGCTTTGCAGCCCTCCCAAAATGAACACCGGCAGATCCATCTGGCTCTTCCTGTAGCCAGAAGTCCTCTTCTTAACCGCTGCTCCTCCTCTCTACTGGTTCCAGGGCCTGAACCAGACCATTACCTCTCGGGTTAGAAAGCCCCACCTCTAGGACAAAGAGGAACAAGAGATGAACTCTGTTAACCCCTGTTAAGCCCCACCTTCCAGATTCAGCAGCCTTACAAGGAGAAAAAGAGATAACCCCTGTTAAAATACACTGTTTTAAAAGCTGTGGCTTTTGAAAAAAGCCCTCCAAAATAGAACCCACCAACAGATCACTCTATCTTCCATAGCCAAGTCTTTCTTCTGCTGCTACTCCTCTCTGCTGGTTCCAGAGGTTGAACTAAAACCCATATCTCAGGACAAAAGCCCCACCTCTAGGACAAGAAGGAACAAGAGACGAACTCACCGGTAGCCCTGTTAAGCCCCACCTTCCAGATTCAACTGACGCACGGGAGAAAAAGAGATAGCCTGTTGAAATACGCTGTTTTAAAAGCTGTGGCTTTGAGAAAAACCCTCCGAAATGAACACTGCAGCAGGTCGCTCACCAATAACTTCCAAGTCTCTTCTGCTGCTACACCTCTCTGCTGGTTCCAGAGACTGAACTAAAGCCCCACCTCTCAGGACAAAAGCCCCACCTCTAGGACAAAGAGGAACAAGAGATGAACTCTGTTAACCCTTGTTAAGCCCCACCTTCCAGATTCAGCAGCCTTACAAGGAGAAAAAGAGATAACCCCCTCCCTCCCCCCCCAACTGGCACCTTGTGGGGCTGACAGAGTTTAGAGAGAACTGTGAGTTGTCCAAGGTAACGCCATGTATAGGAGCGGGGAAACAAATCCAGTTCACCAGATAAGAGTCAGCCACCCATGTGGAGGAAGGGGGAATCAATCTGGTTCTCCAGATTGGAGTCTACCACTCTTAACCACTACACCACATTCCCAGAAGCCCCAGGCCTTGACAACTGCAACAACACATGATATGCCAACTCAGGCCCTGTTGCCAACACACCTACTGAAGACAAAGGGGGCAGAGAAGTCTAAGCTTGCCCAAAGACATATTTGGCAGACACAGATTCTGCCTATCTATTACTATTGCTCTGGTTCCTTCCTCCAAGGTATTCCTTATGGTATACAGGGAATCAAGGGATCACGGGCGCTTTAATTCATCATATAAGCTCCCCTTGAATTAACTTTAATAATTCTCCCTCGGATCCTAATGGCAAATTAGAAGATTGGTTTGCATGTTTTGTCGGAGCTCCGGTACAGTTTAAGGAAATTTGTTATATTTCGCTGCGCCGCCAAAAATTATTTGGTCTTTCTTTACAGACTCTGCCTAGCCCTTTTAGGTAGTTTCATTAGCTAATATAAATATTTTATGGTTAAGCACAGTAGTGGTAATTGTTGTGCCATTGTGCCACATTGCGACTGATATTTAAATATTCACGTGAATGACCTGGGACAGTTCCATATTTTCAATTTAACCCTTCTTTCTTTTTTTAAAATTAATTTTCAAAAATTTTGACGAACAGTACAATCCAGAAAAAAATTCTTTACCTGAAACTTGCTGTCTTACATTTTCTCAGCTGTTACAATTCATATTTTTAATTTTTTTTGATATTTTCACAAATTTAGGAAACATTTTTGTGACTCTTCATTTTGATTGTCCATCCACATATATCTACTATAAATTCACACTCATACCCACTAATCATTTATCAATAAGTTTCTAATTCTATAGTTTTCTTTTTTTTCTTAAGTTTGTGTAACTTAAAGATATATTTCACTTATTTTGAAATACTTTACTTGGTCTATTTATGCATTTAAAAATTTAATTTCACCTTTGTTGCATATTCTGTTAGCTTACTTAGCCATTCTGATATTCCATAAATTTAATTTTTCTAGTTCATCAATTTTCCCATTGATTTATTCTTATATTCTCTCCAAAATTTTGTGTCCATTTTATCACACAATCTTTCACTTGCTCTGCTTCAGTATCCTATTCAATGAATATCTTGTAAATTTTTCCTAATAGATATTTTGTGTGTCTTGGAATTAACTGGCCAAAACTAGTTTTCTTTTTCAAACATCCTGTCTCTCTCGTTAATTGTTCTTTAAATTTCAAAATCATTTGATTGTACAATAGCCATGAAATATTTTCCCTCATCTTTGTCTGCCAAGGTTTTATTCTTTCTTGTTTATCCATCATATTTTCATTTGTTATATTGTCTGTCTTTCCCCTTGTATTTTAATTGCTATAAGAATCAATTGGATATGTCAACGGTGATATTGGTGAAGTTATTTTTAATCTATATTTGAACAACATTTTTAATAGGCTATCTCTCATAATAGGTTACCTATCCTGTTTCTGCATCATCCTTAGTGATTTTTAGTCCATAGGTAGTTGTGTAAACCTTCTTCAACATCCATTGTTTCTAATTTTACATTTCTCTGCTTTGGATCGATAATCAAACCCAATATCCAAACTAATCCTGCCACTTGACTATATAATTTTAAATTTGGTATGGCAAAACCTCTCTTTTTATCATCTTGTAATATCTTGAATCTGATTCTTGGTTTCTTCCCATTCCAAATAAATTTAATTAATACTGTCTGCCAGTGCTTTAAAGTTGCATCATCTATCTTGACTGTTAACATTTGTAACAAGAGAGTAATTCTTGGTAATATATTCATCTTAACTGCCGATATTCTTCCTAGCCAGGAGATTTTTAACTTTTCCCTTTTTTGTATGGCTGATTCTGCATGGGCCAAAAACAGTGGTGTGAAAATGGTGTGAAAACAGTATAAACCCCTTTACACCATTTTAAACCCTTTTACACCATTTTCACACTGTTTTCACACTGCTGTTTTTGGCACATGCGGAATCAGCCTATGTCACCATTAATTCTAGTTCAAACCTTCTGATAGTTTTCTTTACTAACATTATCATTTTGTCCTCTTACATCTATTCCCAAATATCTGATTGAGTTTTTTTTGTAATTGCACATCTGGTTATCTTCTCTATTTCTTCTTCCTCTATTTTTGTCATATTCAGTGGCATTAACTAAGTCTTTTTTTATTCAATGTATAACTGGAATAAGTTCCAAAATATATGTTATTGTAGTTGTAGGTTAAGTTATTGAGATAATTTCATCATCAGCCAGCTCTTCATTTTGTATTCTTCACCTATCTTTTTAAATCCTATGGATGTTTACCTTTGATCTTATTCTTGTAACTAATATCTCAATTGCCAATATAACCAATAACAGGGATCATGGGCAGTCTTGTCGTGTTTCTTTTTTCATTTGAATGTTATCTGTTAAAGACCTATTGATTATAATTCTTGCTTCCTGTTTTGTATATATGCTTTGGATCCATTAAAAAAATTCTCCACAATTCATATATTTCAAAGTTCAATGAATTCTTGATATCTGATTACAGCACAGTACCCGTGCTTATATTAACCCACAAGGAGTAGACTGGACAGTTCTAAAAGATAGATTAAGCCCACATAATTTTTTTTTAAATTGTAAAATTCAAAATCCAATATTTATAGCATCCAGGATTGTAAGATATCATTGGGAAGCTATATAAACCCACTAAGAGTTGACTAGGCCAAAATACTATAAATCAATTGCAGATTCTGCCTCTGTATCCACATTTCTCAAGAAGCAAATTAATCCCACCAAAAAGATTTGTGTCATCCCAAAATTTGTTAAATCTAAAATTTGTCTTCCCATTTTGGCCAGCAGATGGCAGAAAAAATTAACTTTAGTATTGTTCATTAATGTACCGGGCTGTTCTCTTTTAATCAGTTCAATAATGTTCAGCCAAGAGCGAAAAAACAGAGATAAGCTTGCTAAATGAAAGTCAACACACAGCTCATTCTCACATCCAGTTGCCTTCATTAGTAAAAAATCTGTTAATAAGAGGAGTTGTCCAAAAGCATTAATGGCTTGTATGCAATTATGCAATTATTATTCAAAATTATTCAACACTGTCCACTTGAAGTGCAAAATCTTCCATTCATGCTACAACCCAGACAATCTGCTTGGCAAATTTAAAGGGTAAGTTTGGCAGGGACATGCTATAATTCTCACAGTTTCGACTTTTAAAACATCTGTACAATTTGATGGAACAAGTTCCAGTATTTATAAAAGTCATTAAGCCAGACTGGCAGATGTAAAAACGGTGTTTTTTACTTATGTTGTTTGTCTTTCCCCTTTCCATCCTGATGAAATCAACAAGTGAAGAGCCAGAAGTAACCTCCCCTTCACTCTTTTAGCTGTCAAGCCTGAAGGATTGGGAGTTTTCCTACTCTCTGCCTGACCCTTCAGGTCTGCAAAACGAGAGAGACGCAAGAGCTCATAATGGTATGAGCTCCCTATCCATCACCATGTTGGTCCTCCAGTTTAATCCTTTTTTCTATTGCTGTACTGACCCTGTATAAAGTGATGTTGGAATGGAGGTTTCAAACAGCATTTTCATCCATTTATGAATTGCGTACAAATTACTGTTTCTGTTTCAAGCCACACTACTTTTTCTGTTGCCACACGGGTGTTTTTCAATGGTCCCAAGTTTTGCGATTTACCAGTATGTATACAATACCAACACAGTGATGTTTTGAAAATCTGATTTAAAAAAACAACAACATATAAATTGCAGTGGAAGGGAATGCACTGGGTATGGGTAGGAAATTCAAAATGCAGTGCTTTCAGAACCTCCACAGGGATTTAAAGCATTACTCTGTGATGATTCAAAAGTGTACCAGACAAGGAGAGAAAAAGGTTTACAAAAAAAGGTCAACCCTGCATTGCAACCACGTGCAAATAGTTGTGTCTGAAATGATTTTTTTAAAATCTATTGGTAACCAAAATGGTACGAAAGTCCTCTTGTTTACATGAGCTATCTTGGAAGCAAGTGTGGTCTTAGTGGTTCTGGGGCCATAGGCAAAAGTATAGGATGGGGCCCTAGAATAGCTATTCCCCCATCAGTCCTCCAACTAAGACCAAACAATGCTTTTTGTGAGGGGTGGGAGTCATCATCACAAACCGGTTGGCTGAGCTCCTGATGGTGTTGTGGTGAGTTGGTCATGGATAGGATTGGTGTGAGTAGGCAGTGGGAGCATGCTCTCTACCCCCATCCGATAGGGTAGGCCAAAGGTGGTTCACCCACTGCCATGCCTCAATGAAGCTGTGTATTGCACACCAGTCTTCGTACCAGTTTTTGCCATTCTAGGATATTATATTGGAATCCATCCAGAGGTGGGATCCAGCAGGTTCTCACCAGTTCCCGAGAGTGGGTTACTAATTATTTGTGTGTGCCGAGAGGGGGTTACTAATTGGGTCCGCTTTTCCATCTCCATGCCTTCGCCTCCCCGAGAGGCATACTGCCTTTGAACGTGAAGGTTCCATATGGCAATTGCAACTAATAATGTAACTCCCTGAACTGGGTTAATCCCTTTCAGGTACTGCAATTCATTGATTCTCAGCCTTTCGTACCTTTTGTCTCACCAGTCTCTATCAAAGAACCACAATGGTGTGTTTCACCATTGCTGTGTTCAGATTTGTGAATTGGGGCATTTTCTATAATGTGATGATGATTTAGAAATGACCTGGTGCAAAAAGAATTGTTGGGGTCGTGGTGGGGTGGCTGCCCATGGGGGGGCATCCAACTCAGGTTTTGCCCAGGGCTCAGGTTTGCCTAGGTACGCCTCTACCCCTTTTGCTGAAAGGGGGCTGGCGAGGGAACCTGTTACTAAAATTTTTGGATCCCACCACTGAATCCATCTAGAAAAAGAAATGCATTCCAAAGGCAAACAACACAGTAATTAAGTGGAAGTCCAAATAACAAATCAATGCCTGATGTAACTAGAATACCTTAGGGCAATTTAGAATTACCTTGCCATGAGGTAAACATGAAGTCTGAAAGTGACCTTCATTAATAAGATATAAAGATCTTTAAACAGCTCAAAGTAATTATTGAGGGCTCACTGGCTTGTCTCGCACTCTGTATCAGAGCTGGGTTTCCCTGGTGTGGTGGGATTGTGATGAAATACTGCTTACTCTGGCTAAGACATTTATCATAATCCCCACAAGGCCGTAATGGGATGAGGTGCCTCCCAATCCAAACAGACCTTTATCATGGCTCACAAGACACAGTTGCATTCAGAACCGGAAGGTTATCTAGCTTATCACTTCTGACACAGCAATGAGATAGTACTCTAATGGAAAGAAATATACTTGATAATATCTATTCTGAGATAAATTGTCATTTGGAGACTATTCAATATTTCAATAAAATAGGGTTTCCCCCCCCCAAAAAAAGTAAGAACCAGCTTATTATCACTAAGTCAGAAATTGTTGAGATGTTAAGTCAAGGAAGCTTAATTAATCCCCATTACTTATGCTGATAAAGAAAGGAATGGAGCAGTCAGAAGCGAGAACATGGAGAAAAAACATTCTCACAGCTGTATGTTCCCCAGTATTATCCTTAGTATAATAAAGTGCATGTTGTAATGTGTTTTTGGGGAGGGGGTATATCTTTTATAGCAGCAGTCTTCAGCCTTCCCAAACCCAGGACTTACTGAGTGAGGTAACCATGGAAGCACATGACAGAAAGTCACATGATGTCAAAGTCTTGGGATAGGAAAAGGAGACAGCAAGAGTTATGACATCAGAGGTGTCAGTGCCAAGATGGTGGGCAAAAGACCAAACATGCTGGATGCAGGAAACCATATCAAGGGACAAGCCAATGACATGGAGGGAACATCCAGAGATGTATCTAGGGTGGGCACCTGTCCTGGTCACCACTTGAAAGGGGGTACTTTGCTGCCTGGTCTCCCTCCCTGCCAAAAACTCTGCTCTGCTCCAGATGGGTCCAGCTTTAAACTGCAGGCTTTGCCTCTGATGTCCATGTGAAATTCAGAAGCGGCTGCACACCCAGGTGTGGGAAAGGGGTTTTCATTGCTTACCATAGGTTCTGTTTTCCTTAGATACGCCTCCACGATCATCTCCACCACTGTATGAGAGGCATGGTACCCTTGCCTTCCACACAGTAGATCCTTCCAAATGACTTTCAATCCAACCGGAGGGGCTTCATGACCTATTTAAGGGTCTGACCCATGGGTAGAAGATCTCTGCATTTTACTATTGCAATACTGACATCTTTGTGAAAGTTTTAGAAATCCAGGATGTTATAGGAACTTTGGTCTTGAGCCTGATTTTACCTGGCCAAACATCAGGGGGCACTGGCTTATAATGACATTGTAGGGGCATCATACATTAGCATTAAGGTTGACACTGAGTCATGTTATTCGGTCTGTGGTTCATTCTTGGTAGTAATGGTGTTTACATGGAGGCTATTCCAGGGATTTGAACTGTAGCTATCATTCTCAGGTTCATTCTGCACAACAGATTTATAACGAGTTGCAATCATTATGAATGAACTTATTTCCCCTTAAATGGAAAGCGAATTCATTTACAACGATTGCAACTCATTATGAATCTGTCGTGCAGAATCCACCTCAGTTCTGGTGCTAATTTGCTTTGGAAAAATTCTTGTTCTGTTCTTTGGCTAATCTATGAGGAGTATCAGTCACAGTTCCTTGTTATGTTCTGCACCTTTCTAGTTACCCCCTTCTAAGCCCATTGACCTAAAACCGGAGTGGGGAGTAATCCCTGGCTTTGTGGAACTGTTTGCAATGCTTCACTTTTTGTTGGATTTACCCCCTGCCGTTCTTTCTCCGGATCGTACCGTGAGAGGTTGATCAGATCTTCTTGCAACCCAGCGCATGTTCCTGTTAATTAAAGCTAGAACACGGTGAATACTGAAATGCAAAAATATTCATATCATTTACTCGCTTCCTTCTACTTGAGTTGTCAAGTCAAAACAGTCTAACGTGAAATAGGCTGTGCATGAAAGAGATGCGAACTGGCAGCTCTAGCTACCGGTCTTTATGTTACAGGCAGCCTTCAGAGATTAGGACATTTCCATCCTCCAGACTAGCATACACACAAAGAAGCTCGATAGTTCTGATCAGCTGTGAAGATCTTTGTAGTGTGCGGAATAATTTCTGTGTGGGCTGAGGTGAACAGAAAAGTTTCCACACCTTGCAAAGAGGATTTCCTGAATATGTAAAGATTTTTCCAATGGCTGCTAGTTTGATGTTCAGTCTCCTGCATAGGAAGTGAAATGAGGAAGAATCAATGTTTTAAGCTGGTCTATAGAACAGTCTCTTATTAGAGTTTAGAAAGATGTTGTATTTATATATCCCAATCTGGTTTCGTTATAACATAATTATCCCATGCAGACATTAACAGCATTTGAAGTTATTTTATTTCGAACACATTTGTGTTGTCTTTTCAGTGCCCAGAATGGCATAAAATTAAGCAGGCAGCATGAGAAGAAACAGCAGCATAAAATAACTAGATTCAAGTCCAGAAGCACTGAAGAGAGAAACACGATTTTCAGGGTATAAACTTTGGAGAGTCAATGCTCCCTTTGCCAGGTACTTTGACTCTCAAAAGCTTATACCCTGAAAAATCTGCGGCTGTCCCCAAAGTACTACTGGACTTGAATCTAGATGTTCTACTGCAAACTTATATGGCTAGCCTCTGAAGCAAAATAAAACAGTTTTCATTATATTTATAATGAATCATGAGGTTGGATCCAGGCTAATTTTTTTTCAACAATGGAATGGAGATGTCCTACCTCTTCTTGCCTACCGTAGATCACTGATGTCCACAAAATGGTGCTCCCATGGAGACCCTGCGGATCAACATGAGGGGAGTCTCTAGCAGGAAGGGAGAAGATTGAAATTAACATTCCCCTTGCTAGAGTTGCCAGAAGCCCCCTGTGGGGGATGCGGGAGTAGGGCTGCTAGATCCAGGTTTGGAAACAGCAGGAGATTTGGGGATGGAGATGGGAGAGGACAGGAACCTTAGTGGCATCAATGCCATAGATGGAAGCATCCATTTTCTCCAGGGGAACTGACCTCTATAGTCTGGAGATTCTGGGGGGTCCCCAGGTCCCACGTAGAAGCTGGCATTCTTACCGCTTCCAGTAGCAGACAATTTAGACCAGTCCATGGCCTGTTAAACCTGGGAGTGACATTTTTTTGCTTGGGATGTTGGTAGGATCTCAGGAGACACAGGGTGGCAGGAGGAGGAGGAGGAGGAGGAGGAGGAGGAGGAGGAGGAGGAGGAGGAGGAGGAGGAGGAGGAGGAGGAGGAGGAGAAGAAGAAGAAGAAGAAGAAGAGTTTGGATTTATATCCCCCCTTTCTCTCCTGCAGGAGACTCAAAGGGGCTTACAATCTCCTTGCCCTTCCCCCCTCACAACAAACACCCTGTGAGGTAGGTGGGGCTGAGAGAGCTCCGAAAAGCTGTGACTAGCCCAAGGTCACCCAGCTGGCGTGTGTGGGAGTGCACAGGCTAATCTGAATTCCCCAGATAAGCCTCCACAGCTCAGGTGGCAGAGCTGGGAATCAAACCCTGTTCCTCCAGATTAGATACACAAGCTCTTAACCTCCTACGTCACTGCTGCTCCCAGAAGTCCTGTCTGTGATGTGAGCTCTACCTGTGATTTTTTTAAGCCAACCCATTGTAGTCTAACACCTTTATTAAAAAAAAACTAAATATATTTTGATGTTAAAACAAATTGAAAACATTTTACAAAGTTTTAGGAGATTTGGGCAGAAAGGACTGTAGTCTCACCCAGCTTCAGATAGGTGAGCTGTGTTCTGTTGCTGGGATTTATGTACATATAGTCTAGGGCTGTGTTTAGTTTCATGTTCCATCCGTCTTCCCCAGGGTTGCCAACTTTGGATTGGGAAATTCCCAGTGATTTGGGGGTGGAGCCTGAGGAGGACAGGGTTTGGGGAGGAGATAAAAGTAGAGCATAATAAGAGTTGCCAAACTCCAGGTGGGGCCTGGTAATCTCCCAGAATAACAGCTAATCCCCAGACAATGTAGACCAGTTCCCTTGGAAAAAATGAAACACTTTGGATGGTGGACTCCTACTCAGCATTACTGCTCTGCAGAATTCTCTGAGGCTCACCCCTCAAACCTCCAGAGTATTTCCCAAGTCACAGAGTTCATTTCCTGGATCCTATTACAGTGAACAGTGGGGATTCTAGCCGGTTTGCACCACTTTCATAGAACTGGACATTTAAATAGACATTTTGCAAACAACCAGTTGTTAAATTATTTTAATCCCACCACCAGAACCGGTTGTTAAATTATTTGAATCCCACCATTGGTCTATTGCAGAGGTGGGATCCAGCAGGTTCTCACAGGTTCCCAAGAGTAGGTTACTAATTGGTGATTTTGCCATGTGATTTTTGCCTTAGTTACGCCCCTCCTCTCAGCAGTAGCGCGCAAAACTTGAAGCAGTCTAGCAGGAGGTGCACTGGCATGCGTGGCAGCCTGCGCCTGCATGCATTCGTTCCCCCCCAAGGACTGGCGTAGCGGCTGCGTCCTTGCCACAGTCCCGCCCAGGAATGCCCTGCCCCCGGAATGCCCGGCCATGCCCCCATCGTGCCCTACCCAGTCCCATTGGCACTACACCACAGTTTGAATCCCACCACCATGAGAACCTGTTACTAAAATTTTTGGATCCCACCACTGGTCTATTGCCATGAAGTCCACCTTCCAAAGCAGCCATTTCTGCAAGGAAATGGATCTCTGTTGTTGGGAGACTGGTTGTAATTCTGGGAGATCTCCAGGGCCCACCTGGATCCTGGCAACCCTAAAATCCCTCCCCTCCGGTAGTGACCTGCCCTTAACTGTGCGCAGTCCCAGGTTTCCTCTGGCTGAAAATGGCTTTGTGCGCTGAAACTGTTTTGCTGAAGGCAGAAATCAGGGGATCCCCTTTGCATCCTCATGATGGCGTTCGTGGAAAGTGATCCCAATCCATCCGGAATACTATTGGAATGAAGTTTTTCTTTTTTCCATCCTTAGGTGATCATTCCGCGGGATCTCAAGATTCTTTCTTCATTGGCTGCGTCTAAAGCCTTATTTTCCACACAAATTGGGTCCTGTACGGTGTTATTTCACTGGTTGCCGCTTGAATAGAGATGCACCAATATATTAAATCTGACAAAGACTCTGTGTGTGATTTAGATTCTAATAAGCTACTAATTAAGATAGAGCTAACAGGCATCTCCCTAATTAATGAGTCAATAATTTGAATAAAAAAGCCAATGGCACGAGTTTACATTAAGTAGAAGAAAATGTTAACGGAGTTGAGATAATTTACGCTGACGGGTCGAAACCCCATGCAAGAGTTATTTCTGTCTCGCCCGCTGCTGTGAACGGGGATGGAGCTGGAGTAACTCTGCATAGGATTGAACTGTGTGGCCAGTTTTGTTTTTTTATTTTTAAGCAGCAAACACTTTCAGTCCACTTTCAATGCATTTTGCAGCTGGGTTTTACTGTGTGAAATGGCAAAATCCTCTTGCAAATGATTGTTAAAATGGATTGAATGTACACTGAAAGTACATTATTCAGCAAGTGTGAAAGTGCCCAGAGCAGTCTGAGTAGACAGTACTGACTCTGATAGACCAAGGGTCAGATTCAGTATACAACATGTGTTCACTGGTATATGGTCTACTAGCAGGGCACCCGTGCTTCGCTACGCATACTTCATCACAGGCTCTCTATGAATTTCGGGGTGACATCCAACATACTTCTTTACAGCCTGTTTGTTCATTTTGGGGTGACATGCAGCATAGTTCCTCACAGCCTGTCTGTGGACTGATGGGTTTCGCATATCCTGCAGCAGCTTCATGTAGTTGTCTTTTTATAATGCAATGTGTTATTGCTCTCTTTCACCTGGTGGACTCCAAAAGACATCATGTGGAAGCAGCTGTATTTTCGGGATGCAGAAAGGAAGTGTTCTGCAATTGGATGCTGATGAGTGAGAAGACTGTGAAGAGGTTCAGGGTAGGGTTGAAGGGCAGGGAGCTGGACTGTACCGCCACTACAGCACATTCCTGGGGACTCATCCCGCCACTTCAGAGCACGACACCAAGCACAGGGCGATCGGAGGCCGAGAGCAATAAACTTGTCTCCACAGTAATAAATCTGATGTCCATATGCAAAACCCAACAAATGTTTAGTAGTCCAAGGTGATAGTGTGGTTTGTAATCTGTTTTTATTTTTTATTTTTTTATTTTATTAAACTTATAGGCTGCCTTATCCCCGGAGGGCTCAAGGCGGCTTCCAACATGGCTGTTACATCAAGCAGCAATCAACAGCATAAAATACTAAAATCATTAAAACCTAAGATCTAAGCAGCAGTTTACAACGAAAAACTATAGGTTAAACAACCCAATTTATAAAATTGTTTAAGACAGGCGCCCCGCCGAAGGCCAAAGAAAAGAAAAAGAAAACGAAAGGGAGGAAGTGGGAAGGGCCCATAACGATGGAATTCTATAAATAAAAGCAGGCCAACTTTAAAGATGGAACGGCAGCCCTCAGCTTTTACGAATTTCAATCTCAATGTCGGTAGGGGGCATTCAAATCCACGGCCGGCCGTCCCCAAAAGCCCGGTGGAAGAGCTCCGTCTTGCAGGCCCTACAGAACTCGTTAAGGTCCCGCAGGGCCTGCACAGCCGGAGGTAAGGCAGTCCACCAGACAGCGGCCCGACCCGCACATGCCCTGGCCCCGGTTGCGGCCAGCCGCATCATTGCAGGACCAGGGGTTGCGCCAGTAAAATCTGCTGTTGCCGAAGCCGCAGCCACTCCATGTGGGACATAAGGGGGGTGATCTTGCGTCCCGCAGGTATGTGGGCCCCATGCGGCGTAAGGCCTTAAAGGTTAACACCACGGCACCTTGAAAACGCATCCGGAACTCCACCGGAAGCCGGTGCAGACGGGCACAGCACAGGTGCGTGATATGATCTGGAATAACCACCACCTGTTAGAAGCCGCGGTCGCTGCATTCTGGACCAGCTTCAGCTTCCGGATCAGTCGTAAGGGAAGGCCCGCGTAGAGCGAAGTTACAATAATCAAAGCCTGCGAGGTGACCAGTCGCATGGATCAAGCAGTGGCCAGGTCGGACTGGGAGAGATAGGGAGGCCAGCCGTAGTGCCTGGCGAAGGTGGAAAACGCAACCTGGGTAACATGGAGCCCACCTGGCTCTCCATTGATAATGAAGAGTCCAGGCGGACCCCCCAGGCTTCTCGAAGCCAGAAGATGTTAGGGCCAACATGACCCCCTCCAAGTTAGGCGGCTGAAATTCCACTCGGTCTCTCCCCCCGGCCCAGTCAAATGACTTCCGTCTTCGTTGCATTAAGCTTTTAACCTACTCTGTCTCAACCAACCAGCAACCGACTCCAAAGAAAGTGCTGTGCAAAGAGCTGCAGGGGCGGGAGGCCGCTCCCCCCTCCAAATCAGCAGGGAAATCGAGCTGCCGGTCATTCATCTGCGTATTGGTGACAAAACCAGCCCAAAACTCCGCACCAGCTGAGCCAGGGGCCAGGCATGTAGATAAGTTAAAATAAGAGCGAGGGAGAGCAAGGCTTCTGGAGGAACCCTACAATTAAGTGGGGCTCTTGTGGAGAGGCCTCATCCCCGCGACTCATACCTGCTTTGGCCCCGCACCCTGGAGAAAGCGAGGGCAATCCATTGAAGGACGGTGCCTCGCGACTCCAGAGGCAGCCAGGCGTGGTGGATCAAAAGGTCGTGATCGATCCACATCAAACGCTGCTGTAAGATCGAGAGCAAGCACCAGCAGCGCCGATCCGCCTCCGGTCCAGCTGCATGCAGGAGCATATTTGCAGATGCATGGCGATGAGAACGGCTCTCCGTTCTGGCATGCCCAGCAATCACGGAAGCTCGGACTGGAAGGGATCGAAGTACCGGCGTGTCCACTCCAGAAAGCCCTGAAGCTGCTCCAACACCACTCTCTCAATTACCTTTCCCGAAGGCTTACGCATAAGTTCGAAAGCGGGACGGTAATTGGCCAGGATCTCCCAGGATCTAAAGAGATGGTCTTTTTAAGAGTGGGCGGACCACTGCACTTCCTTCCAACCCACCCGGAAATACTCCTCTTGCTCCAGAGGAAGCAGTTATTCCTATATTCAAATAGGTGGGGTCGGGGAATTCCTCCCGGCAAGCTTTAATCAGCTAGGAGGGAGACAATGGATCCAAGAAAGGGACATGGTCCAGGTAGGTCTAACAGCAGCTAGGGCCCTGTCAACATTGGACTCACAGAGTAAGGAAGACCAGGGTCCAAACTAGGACCTTCAGCCGCTTAGCGAGCCTCGAAGTTCTGTTATTAATCAAATGGCGTACTGGAAGGTCCCGGGCGGAGGGAAGCGCCGACTTTATCTACAAAAGCTCTGAAAATGGCTCACAGCCAGATTGCCAATTGAGAATTTGTAGACCCCTCCACCAAAAGAGGTGAGGGATCGAATAATCCGAAAAAGCTGCTGGCGGGAGCTAGCAGATGCAGGGAGGATCTAGAAATGAAGCATTCTTCGCCTCTTCCATGCTTCAGCTAACTCCGCTGTAGGCCTTCATAAACGTCCTATAAGTTGTTCGCAAGTCCCTTCGGCCATACAGAGCTTCCTCCACACTCGCTCTAGCTAGTCTGAGTTTCCGCTTCATTTGGCGCAGCTCCTCGGGTATACCAAGGGGCCTGCCGTAAGCGGGACGCAGGGAGGGCGCTTGGGAGCAATCTCCTCGGGATGGCATCGCTGAGAGAGCCTGGAATTCCCAGTCTGTGCACCTGCTCATCGAGGGTGCCAGGGGCTCAAGGGTCCCGCAGAGAGCATTCAAGGAACCCATCTGGTTCCATAGAGTGCTCAGCTGGTGGACATAAATAAAGTCCGTCGCCCTATGGACAGGGATTTAAAGCGCGGCAAATCCACCCGGACCCTTCGAGGGCAAAATGGTCGGACCATGGCACTCCAAGCTAACAGAGTGATACGACCATATTCACTCCTGCCCCAAAACCAGGTCTAAAGTGTGACCGGGCCCTGCTAGAGTGGCTTGCCAGTATGTAATAGGGAGAATCCCAGCGTCAGCTTGAAGGGACTGACACCAGGTCCACTGTCGCTGGAAAAAGCATGAGGCGGTGTCCACATGGGACGTTGAAATCCCCCCAAGACAATAAAAGGTCGGGGGCCGCGAAATCCGCAACGCCCACTCGGCCACCGCCTCCAGCTAGCCGTGGCGAGGCCGTCACCGGGTGCGCTAGGGCGACCGGTACACCAGGAGAAGCGGGCAACCTCTCCCTTTGACAAAATCCACTCCAGTCCGGCACCGCACTCGAACCCGGGAATTTGAGGGGCAGGGACTTGCCCTGAAGGCGATAGGACTCCTCGATGAACATCACCACACCTCCCCCCAGGCCCTGTGTTCGAGGGCTGGTGGACACAGGACAAAACCTGGGGAAGTGAAGACTTCGCTCAAAAGGCGACCGTTTAAGCCTTCTCACACCCATGGAATCTCTCTAAGTGATGCCAGGCCAGAGTCCATTGAAACTGCACCCCCAGGAAATCTCGGAGTGTCGTTGTTTTATTATTACTGGTCCTGGCATTAATCAACACCAGGCGCTTTAAGTAGGGTAATACCCACTAGTCCCACTGCCTACATGCTCCTCGAGGATAGGCTGGAGGTTGTGAAGGGGGTCGGAGCATAAATACGATCTCCCCCCCCTTCTCTCATGTGGCCCCCCTCCTACCAGTAGCATTATCTACCCCGTCCCCAGACGCACTGGGATCCCTCTGGTTCCTCCTAAGTAGTTCTGCCTCTCAGCTGCCACCTCCCCATAGTTAGGCCTCAGTATATACTAGGGACCAATAGCCTTGGGCAAATAACACCCTACTCTAATAGTCTAGTCTATACACAGAATCATATATTGGTTGCCCTGGAGCATTCAACACCTTTGTTTTTCTGGGCTTCCTAGGCAACCACTAGTCGCTAAATAAATATAGCTAAAGCTAACGTAATACCAATAGGAAGCTAAAAACTAAAAAGCTAAAGAAAGCACATGATGGCTTCCAAGTGTTAAGGTGGAGAGATAGATGAAGGCGGATCGCACTTCCGGCTGACTGGTGATGACGTTCGAGTCCAAAGAGCCAATCCACTTGGATCATTTTAGCAAATGTGACTCCAGGGCTGCCACAAAGATTAAGCTAATGGACAAAGGAATCCAGGTCCATTTCCAAGTCTATAAAAATCCTGGTGGATATGACTCTTGATGTTCCGCATCTGCACTCAATGGCCAGATGACGCCAGATGGTTAGATGATGGATCACAGGGCAGGATGGTTAGATGGTGGGCCACAGGGCAAAAAGAAATCCCCTGTCACCGGCCTCTCCCTGTGATTTGCAGGCAAGTGGAGGCCAGGAGGCTGCTGCCACCAGTCTCCTCCGATAGATCGTTGGGTTAGTGGTCTCTCACACCACACTCCACTCACAACACTGCAGGAGGTCCCTGCCACCGACCTCATCCGAGGGCGTTCCAGTTACAAATAAGCGCTCTCCGGCCGGGTATTTTCCCTTATTGTAATAGCAGGAGAGGTAGGGAGGTCCCTGCCACCGACCTCTTCTGACAGTTTTGATAGTATTTGGCTGTAGTGGTGTTGTTAACGTGAGGGTGGGTGGAGGAGTACTTTTTCACAGCCTGTCTGTTAACTTTGGGGTGACATTCAGCATATTTTTTTGCAGCCTGTTTGTGAACTTTGGGGTGACATGCAGCATATTTCCTCACAGCCTGTCTGTGGACTGATGGGTTTGTTTTCAAATAGGTCCACGTGCGTTGTGGAGGGCGGTGGTAGAGTGCAGTTAGTGAAGAACATGAAGCTGGTGGTGTTGAACTGTCACCCTCAGAATGTTCGTGCAGCATGTCTGTGGACTGAGCGGTTGGTTTGCCCTTAGAATGTTCGCGCAGATGGCCAGAGATGAGCAGTTAAAACAGTCAATAGGTAATAAATCAAGTGACAGTGAATATTTTGGGAAATCCTTTCTTAGTGAGCACCTGGAGTACGTAAGGAACAGGTGTGCCAAATTTCATGTGTGTGGCTTCGGTGGTTTTTGAGTTGAGTCAGTCAGTGAGTCAGTCAGTGGTATTTCGCATTTATAGATATAGATGTATACTGTATGGTTAAAAAAATACTGACTAATGGGATGACGTCATATCACAAAGTTTACTGGACAGACTCTATTTGTGGGCTGGTTTGCCTTTGCCTTCCTCAGGGGGGTACACTTTACCCCCAGCAAGCTGGGCACTAGTTTTACTGACCTTGGAAGATCTTCATAAGAACATAAGAACATTTTTGATAGAAAGCCAGCTCGTATTTGAGTTCCATCAAGGCAAAATTTGTCTTTCTCATCCTGCAGGTAGTAGAGAACTTGGGTATGGCCTGTGATTTACAGATGGTACCTGTGGACGAATGAGCAATTGATCACCCAACAACCCAAACCCTACTTTTTTGTTGTTTATCTCTGTTGTATTTTGTTTTGTGGTGCTGTAAGCTTCCCCACCCTCCCCAATCTGGACAACCAGACTGGTTAGCTCCATCTCATCAGCCTCAGAAGTTAAGCAGGATCAGCTCTGGTTAGTACTTGGTTGTGAGACCTCCAAGGAAGCCTAGGATTTCTTATGACAACCCTAGGGGGTTGTCATAAGTTGATTGTGCCTTACCCCACTTTCTACCACTTACATGCTTCCATTCCCTTGGGGAGAAAAATGCAACATACGTCCCAAAGAAATAAATAAGCAGTATCACCTGAGAGACTTTCTACAGTCAGATTCCAGGTAGGCAACTCAAATAAATCATGTATTGGAAATCTTCCAATAGCAAATGGGGGCAAATTTTGGAACCCAAAGGACAGATGTATTTTCTTCTGACACTGTCTCTGCCTTGCATAATTCGTGCCCACATCTAAAGGACAGCAACCTCAATAAAGTGATTATAGTTGAGGGCCTGTTGTTTTGCCAGGCCAAACGAACCACTTAGAAATGTAAACATCCCTTTGCTTGGGCTGCTAAACTAATTCTCCACAAGCGGTATATCACTTGCATGCTGCAGAATGTGGTGATAAAACTAAGAGCCTAATAAGTGGGAAGAGTGATGAGCGGCTGTGCCAATTAGAAGATGGTTTTATATGGGGCCGTGTCATTTTTATGGGTGGGGGAAGAAACGAAGGAGCTGACGGTGAATAAATATTCACAAGGGCAGGTCAGCTGGCAGCATGGCTCTGTTTCTGTATAAATGAATTCCATGAGATGATGAGAGGTCAGCTGGGCTTCTGATTGGACATTGGAGCTCTGAACAGCTGGCCACATTTCTTAAAAACACTGCTTTTTCAATACCTATCAACCAAAAGCAGCTCTTGTCCTGCATTGATCTTTTTCAGTAGTCCGGTCAGAATTAATGTTTAGGCCAGAGTTGCTCCAATGTGCAGCATTCCCTGCTGGTTTTAGTTAGGCAAACTTCCCCGTGGCAGCCCTGCTCATGCATAGTCTCAATGTGTCCCTAGACAGAAGACACTCGATGAACATCAGTTACAGATAAGTGCAACCCTGTTCTCTGGGTGATTTGGTGCTACTTCTGAAGATCTTTGGCCTTCTCTGCGTACAATATTCAGTAGGGTGGTTGTCTTGAACTGATTTCAGTGGGCTTAGAGTGGAGTTAGCATGCACAGAATTGCATTGTAAGCTGACTGGAGCAATGACACAAGAAGAGTACTGTGAAGCTATGGGCAGTCAGCTAAAGCCGAACAGCACCATCACCCCCAATCGATATTTCAGGGGTGATGGCTTCACCTGAAAAAGGTGACAGTTTAAAGGGAGCCAAAAAGCAGATCCTGAATTGTGCTGAAAAAATTCAGCATGTTTTGGACCCGCTGCTAGTGCTGCTACCTTCCATTTCCATGGGGAGCTGAGAGGCAGCATATAGGGACAGAGCTGATTACTGGGACTTGGCTTTTTCAGGTTTTTTTTTAGAATTTCTGGGTCTACTAAACCTGAAAAATACTGATAAAAAAGTGTCTAAGACAACTAATTCACAGTGTAAGTCTAAGGAGAATTTACCTCTCTAAATCCATTGAAGTCAGCAGCAGTAGAACTCTGCTAGCCTAGTATTTTACTATTAGCTTTTCTGGACTCAAGGCATATGGAAGTGTAACCCCTGTGTAAGAATGGGAAGACCCAGAAAGGGGTGGAGTCTGAAAAGAAGCAGAATCCTGCAGAACTCATGAGGTTGGAAGAAGCAAGGCTACCAGGCTGGGACCTTGATTGATTTTATTAAGCCCGTAACAGCTTGTTTAAGGTAACTGCAATGTTGTGGGGAACTAGTGGGAAGGGAGTTTATTTTTTTTGCTATATTGTAAACGTTAGAATTTATTCAGGGTTTTTGTGTATGTAAATGCTGAGAGTTTTCTGGGAACCTTCAACACCTTGAATCTTGTTCACCAAGCCTCTGAAGTCTTCAAAACCAACCACCAGCAAAGAAGAATTGGACTTGGCAATATCAGTAGACTGTAAATATAAGGACTCAAAAATGCAAACTTAACAGGACTGTAAAGTGTAAATGTTAAATGTTTTAAAAGTGTTATTTGTTAAGAGAAGTAAACTGTTTTGTTTAAACTTAGTTCTTTGCAACTCCTTCCAAGTACTGCCCCACAGAACCCACAGAAAGAGGTTACAGAAGCTTATGTGTCAATAAATTTGTTAGTCTTTAAGGAGCCACAAGATTATTTTTTTTCTGTTTGGGATGTTCATTGTGAAAGATAAGGGCAGCATCTCCCACACCAGAACCACCACTGTTTACATGAGTATCTGAAAAACTAAGTCAGACAGTGACGAGGGATAAAATTGACAAATTAAAAATTTAGAAGTCGTTCAAGCCAGATGGTTTATGCTGCATTGTTCTTTTGGAACTCAAATGTCAAGGCCTTAATCTAACAATGGACTGATTTTCACTAAAATTATCCTCCTTTCGAGAAGTTTGGAACTTAGATAATGCTAACTTTGAAAAGGGCTGAGAAACAAGGAAGCTACAAAACTATCCATGTAGTTTTTGTCTCAGCTAAATTGATAAGTATAGTTAAATCGATAAACATAATGACAAACTGTTAAGGAAAAGGAGGCAGTCTAGTGCAGTGGTTAGAATGCCAAACACAGAAGGTCACAGTTGCAGACAGCCTTGCTGAGGCCATGACCAGAGTAAAATAGTGGTTAATAGGCCAGATGAAGAGCTAGATGACCCAAATTTGAATTTCCTCTCTGAAAGTTCACCTTATTTTTTATTTTATTTTATTTATTTAATTTAATATACCACCCCATCCCCGAAGGGCTCTGGGCGGTGTACAACATAAAATCATAGATAAAAACATCATATAATACTCTCAGAAATACAATAAAACAACGGTTGTCCTAAGATGGCCTCCCACCTAAAACCTAATCCTCCTAGGAGGGGGCAGGAGAGGTAGCGGGTCCAGTATTAAGGACCCATATATCCCAGCAACGGGTCCCGATGATATAGGGGAGGGGGCACACTCAGCGACTGGTTTCTCCAAAAGCCCGGTGGAACAACTCGGTCTTGCAGGCCCTGCGGAAATCACCCAGGGCCCGCAGGGCCCGGACAGCTGGGGGGAGAGTGTTCCACCAGGTAGGGGCCAGAGCCATGAAGGCCCTGGCCCGAGTGGAGGCCAGCCGCATCATTGAGGGGCCAGGGGTCTCCAGCAAGTTGGCCTCTGCCAAGCACAGAGGTCGGGCTGGGACATATGGGGTAATGCGGTCCCGAAGGTACGAGGGTCCCAAGCCACGTAAGGCCTTAAAGGTCAGAAACCACACCTTGAAGATGATTCGGAATTCAACCGGGAGCCAAGGTGACTTCTCAAGTCACCTTGAGCCAGTCACTCTCACCCTAGCCTACCACATGGTGGTAATGGTGGTGGTGGTAAACAATTTTGCAAGCTGCTTTGGTCCCTGTTGCGGAGAAAAGAGAGGCATGAATAAATATAAAGTAAAGGCAACTCTCTGAGCAAGTTGCTTAGCTGGTGAATGATTGTTCTTCAGGATCACAAGTGGTTTATGCCTCATGTGAATTTATTTTGCTGTTTTACAAAAAAAACCTTTTTTGATCTTTCATAATAAGTTAAAGGCTAATGAATGGAGCTCCCTTTGACAGCACCCTTCTTTCTTAATGCGTGAGAAATTGTCCCACTTTTAGCTATTCGTTTAGGGTTGGTCTCCCTACTGATTGTACCTAAGTATGCAACTTATCCCTGAAATCAGGCTCCATCCCTGAAGACTGGAAGATGGCCAATGTCACACCAATCTTTAAGAAAGGATCTAGGGGGGACCTGGGAAATTACAGGCCAGTCAGTTTGACATCTGTTCCTGGTAAATTAGTAGAATCTATCATTAAAGATAAAATTATAAAACATGTCGAAAAGCAAGACTACTTGCTTGAGAGAAAAGAGTCAGCATGAAGCTTTTGTGCAGAGTGGGCAAATCCTGTCTTAGCAAAACTTACTGGGGAGTTCTTTTGAAGAGGTGTAAACAAGGCATGGTAGGACAGGGGTGAACCGGTGGACCATTGTCTACTTGGATTTCCAAAAGAGCTTTTTGGATTAAAGTTCCTCACCAGAAGACTGCTTGAGAAAACCTCAGCAATCAGAAGGAATAAGAGGGGAGGAAGTCCTCACTATGGATTAAAAACTGAAGTTGAGAAACAGGAAACAAAAGAGGATTCCCACAGCTGGTGTAAAATGAGGAAGTTCGTCACAATGGAGAGATGTAGGGAGTGGTGTCCCCCAAGGATCCGTTTTGGGACCAGTGCCTCTTTAAACCCTATTCATAAATGACCTGGAAGTAGGGGTGCGATGGTAAAGCGTGGTGGCCAAGATTTGCAGATGATACCAAATTAATGTAGGGATTGGTGAAGAACCACAAAGGATTGCGACAGAGCTCCCAAAGCGGACCTTGATAAAATTAAGGGTGATGTGGGCTCGAGAAATGGCAAATGCAGGGGTTCAATGCTATAAAATGTAAAAGTGATGCAACATACAGGGGCAAAAAATCCAAACTACAGTTAATTACACGCTACAGGGGGTCAGGTGCTGGCATCAGTCACAGACCAGGAAAGGGATTTGAAGCGTCTTAGTTGATAGTTCCATGGGAATGTCAACCTCAATTTGCATAGCAGCTTCAATGCGAAAAGGCAAACTCTATGCTGGATGGACTCATTAGAAAGAGGAATTGATAATAAAACTGCTAAAGATTGTCATGCCTTCATATAGCAATTGGATGCGACCCAGCACTTATCAGAGATTACTGTGTCCAGTTCACAATTAGCCGCACATCTCAAAAGGATATTGGGAGGCAGGAGATAGAAAAAAAAAAAAGTGCAGAGAAAGGGCAACAAGGATAGATTGAGAGGATCTGGGAGCACCTTCCCTATGAGAGAGGAGAGGCTGCAGCGTTTGGGACTCTTTAGTTTGGAGAGAGGCTGCAGTTGAGGGGGGATATGATTGGAAGATCTACAAAATTATGCATGGGGTAGAAAATGTTGAGAGAGAGAAATTTTTCTCTCTTTCTCACAATACTAGAACCAGGGGGCATTCATTGAAAATGCTGAGGGGAAGTATTAGGACTAATAAAAGGAAACACTTCTTCACGCAACGTGTGATTGGTGTTTGGAATATGCTGCCACAGGAGGTGGTGATGGCCACTAACCTGGATAGCTTTAAAAGGGGCTTGGACAGATTTATGGAGGAGAAGTCGATTTATGGCTACCAATCCTTGGAGGAAGTCCCTCCTTGATCTGAGATTGCAAATGCCTTTTTTTAACAGACCAGGTGATCGGGAGCAACATGCCTTGAAGGCCATTCGTTCACATCCTACATGTGAGCTCCCAAAGGCACCTGGTGGGCCACTGCGAGTAGCAGAGAGCTGGACTAGATGGACTTTGGTCTGATCCAGCTGGCTTGTTCTTATGTTCTTATGTTCTTAAGTAGTCGTGTTGGGTGTTGTCTAACTGATTTCACGCTGATCCTAGTGCCTCAGAGGCTTAGCACAGCTAGGTGCACAACATCTTACTTCCTTTTTGGGTTTTCAGTCGTAGTACAGAATGGGGCCTTGTCCCTGCAGCACTGGGTCCTTAGAGAAACTCAGAAACTGGTGAGGTATCTTATTTTTTCCCCTGTCACGTTAGAGCTCATCACAAGAGTGTTAATGTGCCTCACCTATTCTGGTGGTTTCTTATTCCCCCGCCATAGGGTTGCAAGCCCCAGGTGGGGCCTGAAGTTCTCTCAGAGTTACAGCTGATCTTCAGACTACAATCAGTTCCCCTGGAGGAAATGGCTTCTTTAAAGGGTTGGCTCTGTGGCATTATATCCTGCTGAGGCTGCTCCCCCACCCAATTCATGCCCTCCTCAGGCTCCACCCCCCCCCCCAATCTCCTGGCATTTTCCAACCTGGAGGCGGTAACCATACACCTTCTTCTCAAGTCACTGTCTGAGGGAATTCCTTCTCATGACATTCCATGGGAATGTCAACTCAATGCATGGCAGCTGTGAAAAAGGCAAACTCTATGCTGGGGATCATTAGGAAAGGAGTTGATAATAAAATTGCAAGGATTGTCATGCCCTTATATAAAGCCGTGGTGCGACTGCACTTGGAGTACTGTGTTCAGTTCTGGTCGCCACATCTCAGAAAGGATATCGAAGAGATAGAAAAAGTGCAGAGAAGGGCAACGAGGATGATTGAAGGATTGGAGCACCTTCCTTATGAGGAGAGGCTGCAGCGTTTGGGACTCTTTAGTTTGGAGAGGAGACGGCTGAGGGGGGATATGATTGAAGTCTACAAAATTATGCATGGGGTAGAAAATGTTGACAGAGAGAAATTTTTCTCTCTTTCTCACAATACTAGAACCAAGGGGCATTAATTGAAAATGCTGGGGGGAAGAATTAGGACTAATAAAAGGAAACACTTCTTCACACAACGTGTGATTGGTGTTTGGAATATGCTGCCACAGGAGGTGGTGATGGCCAGTAACCTGGATAGCTTTAAAAAGGGCTTGGACAGATTTATGGAGGAGAAGTCGATCTATGGCTACCAATCTTGATCCTCCTTGATCTGAGGTTGCAAATGCCTTAGCAGACCAGGTGCTCAGGAGCAGCAGCAGCAGAAGGCCATTGCTTTCACATCCTGCACGTGAGCTCCCAGGGGCACCTGGTGGGCCACTGCGAGTACAGAGTGCTGGACTAGATGGACTCTGGTCTGATCCAGCAGGCTAGTTCTTATGTTCTTCAGGCCTGTAGGAAGGAGGGCAGGGGGGGGGGGGATGTCATCAGTATTTTTTTAATTCACCCCTCAGTGTTGAACAGCTGAGCCTGAGTAAAGGATTGTTCTCATTATCTTTTCCAGTCTGTTGAAGCTATCTAGTTCCCATTCGATCATTTGCTTAGGATAAGCAGAAAGACCCACACAATCAGAAATGTAAAACCAGTCTCTCATGTCTGTGATGGAAGTACCAGCATATTTGGAAATCGAGTTAACTTTCCTAACACTGAATTATTCAATAGTGTTTTATCAGCACACACTTAATAGCATATTAGTTGACAAAATGGATCACATCGAAACGTTAAATACATCACTGAAAATATTGTATATACAGTGTGCTCAGAAATTAATTCTGTAAATGGTTTTGCAACAACCCCCCCCCCTCATTTTGAAAATAGCTTGTTTTTTTTAAAAACATTTCATTCATTCCACAAAGTCCTTTTTGGGGTGTGTGTGGAAAAATTGAAATAAGGTTCTCCGATGGGGGAAAACAGACCCGCCCCCAAATTATCCATGTCTTTTCCCCCTGAACCTTTGTATCCCTAAACACAATTGTTTTTACTGGTTCCATAATTCACACACACTGTATACTTGTAAAGGATTTCACCACAGATAAACAACACCCAGATCATTGTATTTTGTTTCGATCCTAAAGGAGATCATATTGTTGATTTATACTACCATACTTCTACTTACTAGTACTACTGATACTCACTTTCTCTTGCTTTCCCTGTTTGTTGTTTAATTACTTTGTGGACTTCAGAGCTCTCCCTCTCTCCCTTCCCCTTCTCAACCAAATTGCATCCATTATAGCCTTTGGTCTGCAGTATTTTGCTTTCTAGATTTAGAGGCTTCCTTCATGTGGACCGGCAGAGTCACAGTCCATTAACTAAGATGTTGATCAATACTATGTGACCTGTTAAAAATGTAATGCTGCCAGTTAAGTCAGCTCTAAAACATATTTCAGCTGACAGCTAAGAGCTTTAGGTTTCAGGGTTGATAATTGAGAACTATAATGATATGTTGTGGTTTGCTGGAGTTCTTGGGAGCCAACAGAGTTATCCAAATAATCAGCAGTTGGAATGAAATAAACAAGTCACTGGGAAATTGCTACAGAAGAAAGCACCGTTATGTGGCTTTGTTGGGAATAGGGTGCATAATAAGGCAGGCATATTGCTGTGTATCCAACCATTGTGGATTTCACAGAACATGATATTCTGTTACCCCCTCCTGCAGACTCCTGAGCCCTCTGATATTTTGTACCTGTGCAATCAGTAGACCTTCAGGAATAGCATAAGGGGGAAAATATGGTGGTCTGTGGTGGGAAGAACAAATCAGCATCCCATCCTCTACAAACAAATACAATTCAGTCATAGGGTTCATGGCTGGATGCATATTATTGTCTTGAGGACAGCATCAGTGGTTGATCTTTCTTTCAAATCAGAAACACAGGTGTGCATGCTTAGGGCAAAACAAAAGGGGAAAATAAATTAGTCAAAAATGTAGGCAGTCTCAATATTGTGCAGCAGTTTTTGTCAAGGTAGGGAGGCCGGCACATATATTATGTAGTAAACATTTCAATGTATTCTAAGTTCAGCAGTTCGCTTGGATGAATCTAGGAGGAATCTATCTATTAGCTCATGTTAATGTAGTCTAAATATTCCTCATCATGGAAGATGAACATGGGGGGGGGGGGATCTGTTATTTATTGAATTATACGCCACTTTTCTCCTCAATATGGACTCAAAGTAGTCATTCCATATAATATCAAATGTAAAACTTGCCACATACTCTAAGAACCTAAACACATCTTAATGAGTTCCGCAGGGCCTGCAAGACTGAGCTGTTCCACCGGGCCTTTGGAGAGGCCGGCCGCTGATGGCCACCCCCATAACATCGGTGGAACCTGCCGCCCCTCCCCCCTCTTTTAGGGGACTTTTAGGGGATCTGATAGTAGGTCGCCATCTATTATGTTTAGTATTTGGAAGCTGCATTTTAATAGGGCTGGTTTTAATGTGTATAGAGCCATAATTACTTATTTAATTAACTTTGGTACTATTGATTTTATTTTGTGCTCTATTGTATATCTTGTTGTTCACCGCCCTGAGCCCTCCGGGGGAGGGCGGTATACAAGTATAATAAATAATAATAACAATAATAATAATCAAGCGGTATATACTAAGGTGACCAGATGGTCACCTTTCTGGCCCGGGACGGGGAAGCGGCTGTGTGCGACCTGTAACAGGGTGGCAAACGGCAAGCCTCAGAAGCCCGCGCACGCGGCCGCAGGAGCAAAAGGCCTCAGGAGCAAAAGGCAGCCTTTTGCGTGGTGCTCCCCGGTCAGGAGGGAAGCGCCCCAGAAGACACTGCGGCAGCCGCAGTGCCTTCTGGGGCGCTTCCCTGTTTCCTGACTGGGGAGCGCCGCCGCAAAAGGCAGTGTGCTGCTGCGGGCCATTGTCCGTAATCGGGACAATGGCATAAGCCCAGCGGGACGCGGGACACTCTACGCAAAAGCGTGAGTGTCCCGCAAAAATTGGGACGGATGGTCACCCTAGTATATACCCAGTTGTGGGATTCAGCAGTTTTGCACCACTTCGGCAGAGCCGGTTGTTGAAATGGTGCTTGTAAACAAACAGTTGTTAAATTATTTAAATCCCACCACTGTATATACCCCTCGAGAGGGGGAAGGATGCCAGTGTCCAAAGACTCAAAGGTTAAAGCAGGGTCTATAGCTGGTTTTCCCTGTGAGTCAAGTAAATGTTGGACTCCCCAAATCCAGACCTCCTGAGGCTCTACCTCCAAAATCTTCAGGTATTTCCCAACCTGGGGCTGGAAATGATATCATCAACAGAAAGCTGGATTAAACGGAGTATTGGTTTAATCTAGCACGTTTGTTTTCTCATGACAAGAACTGTGCCTTTGAATGGCTTTGAATACAAGAATGGTATCTGTTTGCCTGTTGTCACACCAGATGACTTTAGATTATTGATGTGGATAGATGCTTCAGCCATGTGAATTATACATAGACTAACTGATTACCCTGGAGGAAATGCAAAGATGTAATTTACTCAAGGGGGCTCCATGAAACATTCTTAAGAGTGAGCCTGTGGAGTGGAATTCAACCATGCATTCACTTTAGGACCATCTATTGTTATTTATTATACATAATCTTTTAAAAAACTTTAATCTTTTAAAGATTTTGTCTGACATGCTGTGGAAGGGCTGAGGAAAGCGCTGCACTGACAATAAGGGTTTTGCCAGCTGAAATGTTCAACTGAAAGAGAGCCCGGAAGCCTAGGACAGCTTTCTGTCTATCTCATTTTAATCCCTCCCCCTTTCCTCAAGGTGGCATAAACAGTTCTCCTTCCCCCCATTTTATGATCACAACAACAATTAGTGCCTGCTAAAAAAGGCTTACATACATAAATGCCATCAAGTTATGGCAATCCCTGGTAAAGGCTTCCAAGCAGAGGTGGTTTGCCATTTCATGCCTCTGCAGACCCTTTCTTGGCAGTCTCCAAACCAAGTACCAATTTGGTTTAGCTTCTGAGATCTGATGAGGTTGGGCTATATCATGCTTTCTTGCTTTCCTAGAGCCTATTATGCAATTCTGGTCTGTCCCACAATGAGCACACATTCCTTTTGGAGCAGTTTCTGTTACTGATACATTTTCCCCCTCCCTGAACTCAGCGCACTGCAGATCCAACAAGCCCCACGGTTTCCGTAAGCAGCCAAAGTGCAATGTTTCCCTTGCCTGTAAGGGAAAGCAAAGCAGCCTCAGCTTCCGGTTTTACACCTCCTCCTGCCCACTTAGGAGCAGTTCTTCTAACTCTTTCGCAGGCATTGCCAGGTGATCACTGCTGCACCCTTTTTGGTTTTTTAAATTGCTACCAGCTTTACATTACAGCAGAGATGGAACATTGAAACATTAAAAAACTTAAGTGTGCAAAAAAGGCACCAATCAACATAGCGAGTCAGTGAATGACCCAGAAGCAGGGGAGGGCAAAATGGCAACTGCAATTGAAGCAAGCAGCAGGAGAGACCCCCATGAGGAGCAAACAGCTCAAGGTAAGCAAAGCATGCATAATGGGCCAAAGTTTAAGTGTTAACAAAAATATTTTCTCTCATTTGTTGTGACGTTACTCTTTGCTTTCATTTGGGGAGTGAAAGGAAACTGATGCACACACACACACAAGCGCACGCACGCACGCACACACATTTATTCATTCATTTTATTCTATTTATAGGCCCTCCATCCCATTGTGGGCTCAGGGCAACTTCCAACATAAAACATAACAATAAAATCAATATAACACCTCAGACTATCCTACAATATTGTAATACGGTTTATCCAGATGGCGTAAAAAGCTCCAACAATTAAAACATTGATACTAATTTAAAAAGGAATAATCAGAACTATTTTGGGGGGTGGGGGAGAGGAAGGCCTGCTGGATGAAATATCATTGCTGCCTCAACCATTTGCATGGCTCTACCTGCATATCCTTTCAAAAGTGGTATGTGATTATGCCCGTAAACAGACCGTAATAGCTTCTATTTGGTACTGGAACTGGTAGACAGGATTATATGAACAAGACAAACGCAAGCAACTCTGCCATCACTGCCAGTTCCATTAAGGAATGAGACTGGGTGACATTTTTGCTTCACCCTTGGGCAGTGATATCTCTTAACTGCTGGTGCTGCTGCCCACTGAAATGGTGGTGCTTCTGGCCTTGAAAAAAAAATAGTGTGGTGCTAAAGACTGGATGGATTAATAAGCAGCACAGTATGTGTTACTGAGGCAGGGAAAGGCCTATGAGGAGCAAGGCTCCTTTAATTTCGCCTCACATACTTTGTGGAGAGGTTCTGATATGTCAGCGGTGGCAGCAGAGTTGTGTGTCAGCTGTGGACACTAAAAGGCAAAAGCTGGACATTGTGACAGATGAGAGACATGTGGCTGGGAGCTTTCGCTTTTGCTGTTCTCAAGAAAAGCTGAATGATGTAACTTGGCCGTGGCAGTGAGTTACTGTTGACTGTGGAGAAAAACAGAGTGCTCCAAGGCCCTGCCTTGTGGGTGTCTGCTCCAGAAATTTGGACGCTCAGCTCATGGGTGGACCTCTTCTCCTTCTACTAGACTGCAAAACCTTGTAGGTGTTTGTTATTTTCAGGGTCTCGTCCTTCATTTTGTTTTTAAGTTCATCCTAGGAATTTAGAGGCAAGAGAGTACAATGCAACAGCAAGAGCACTGTGGACATCCAGGTTCGTATCCCCATGACACTTACTGGGTGATCATTCATTTTCTTGTGGCCCAATACTGCGTGGGCTGTGGTAGAACTGGAATGAGAGAGAGAGAGAAAACCATAGCCCTTTCCACACAACCAAAATAAAATGTTTTGAAGCAGGAAATAAAATGTTTTCTCCTTGGAGTTTCCCCCCCCCCCCCCCCCCCCGCTCCACAGCCCCTTACCTGCTGAAAATGTGCTAGGCCTCAGATTCAGTATCTGGCATCTCCACGTAAAGGGTATTGGAAATCAGATGTTAAGAAAGACCTTTTATTACTCGAGATCCACTGCCAATGGAGCAGCAGTGGCGTAGGAGGTTAAGAGCTCGTGTATCTAATCTGGAGGAACTGGGTTTGATTCCCAGCTCTGCTGCCTGAGCTGTGGAGGCTTATCTGGGGAATTCAGATTAGCCTGTACACTCCCACACACGCCAGCTGGGTGACCTTGGGCTAGTCAGTCAGTCGCCTCTTGGTCTTCTTCTGCCTTCGTCTTTCTCTCTTCTTCTTCTTCTTCTTCTCTCTTTCTCTTCTTCTTCTTCTTCTTTCTTCTCTTTCTTTCTTCTTTCTTTCTTCTTTTCCTTCTCTTTCCTTTCTCTTCTTCTTCTTTCTTCTTTCTTTCTCTTTTATTTCTCTTCTTTCTTCTTTCTCTTCTTCTTTAACTTAGCTCAATTGCTACACACAGATGTCAAATTCTTTTTCAGTTTTTCCTCATCTAAACTCTTCCCCAGAGTTTGGAGTTCCAAAGTGCCTGGTGCTGACTCTGAAGTGTAAGTGGGGACTTTGACATTCTGTGTTCCATTTTTCATTTCTAAATCTGGAACAGAGGACCACACAGTTTGCACTATTTTTCAGTTCTTACCAACTCCAGTTGGTTCAGAGTGATTCTGCTCAGTTACTGTTGGTTGCTAGGCACAGAGTTGCTAATTCCTGGTTCAGAAATATTTGATGGTGGAGCCTGTGGGAGAGTTAGATTTGGGAAGGTAGTGTGTCATGCAGTCCACCTTCTAAAGCAGCTATTTTTTCCAAGTGGATTTTTTAAAGAAAGAAAGATTGAATGAGTGAGTGAGTGAGTGAGTGAGCAAGAGAATGAGTGAGTGATTTATGTAGATCAGTTGCAATTCCAGGAGACCTCCAGCTCCTATTCGGAGGCTAGCAAGTTGCTAGTAGCAACTCTAGCTAGGCAAAATGTGCTTGTCACACCCATTCTTCAGACACTGCATGGGTTCTCAAATCAGATACTGAGCTTACTTTAGGATTCTGGTTATCACCTAAAAAGCCCTTACTCAGGGTTGCCAGGTGGAGGTCTGGCAACTCAAGCCTTACTATGGTCTGTTACAAATTAATGTATACCAACCACTTTTCAAGCCAACTGATATTAAAATGGATTATGAATGGTTTTCAAAAATAAAAAGAGGAAAGATTCAAAGCACTTAATGACCATAGTAGACCTGTATACCTGCAGGAATTCCATTTCTGCCACACCCCATCTCAATAGCTTCACTCATCTGAGCTATGTCTTTTAAAGTATCTAACTCATAGCACAATCCTAAACACATCCACCCAGCAAATTGTTGAGAACAGCAACTACCTGTTCATGCACTTTCCTTGTGGTTTTTCCAACTTTGTGGAATGGCCTGCTTGAGGAGGTTACCTTACTGTTGTTTCACAGAAGGTGAAAATCAGAACTGTGTGGGAGGGAATTTTTATTAAGGGATTAGAACTGCATTATGATGCTACAGCTCAGAAGGTTGCTTTTTAAGGGAGAGGATAGTCCATTGCAAAGTTTACTCCAAACACCACCTTGAAGCGCTGTGTTGTCTGTGTTGTCTTCTACTTTGTAACCAGGGTTGTTAGGCACAGCCCAACTCTCTACAAAAAGGTTCAATAACCAATACCAAAGTTCAAGGTTTATTGATCGAAAGCTGAAGCTTCGGGAGCTCTCCCCTGAGCAAGCAGACAGGAGGCTCGAAACTCTCTTGCGTGCAAGCATCATTTATGCCCTAACAATCCCGGCCGTACACATCCCTTGACCGGGCCACAAAGGATGTACAGACTATTCCCAAAACGCTCCTAATTCCTCCCCTCAAAACCCCCTTTGCCTACCTTTACCTCTTTTTATATTTGAACAAGTTATATTTTAGCCATACATACACTGTACCTTGGCCGCTGACGGGTTGGGTTTAAAGATTTCAGCAGAGCAAGTACTCTTAATAACTACAAAACAACTTTATCAGTTCCCAACAATAGCATTCAAAATTCTTCTTTTTTGTAACTCCTCTGTCCAGCTAGGACCGAAGTCCATCTTAGAAAACACCAATTTACTCATTACAATCCTCCCTCTCCTAATTTATCCTGTGTTTTTCTATTCTTTATCTTTGTTGGCTTAACCCTGCATTCTTTCCACTTTTAGCTTGCTTAAATACTACATCTAGTGAACTGTGAACTGCTTCAATATACCTTATAAGCTAAACATATAAAACATATATGCCTTAATACACACCATAAGCGAAACCTCTCTGACAGGGTTACATGTTTCCATGCACTGAACAGCTGAGCATGAGATGTTACCTACCATAAGTAGGCACCTGACAAGCTTATTTGTAACTCAGGCTCATTCTGCACATGCAGAATAATGCACTTTCAAACTGCTTTCAGTGCTCTTTGAAGCTGTGTGGAATAGCAAAATCCACTTGCAAACAGTTGTGAAAGTGGTTTGAAAACGTGTGCGGAAGGGGCCTCAGTCTCTGTAGTATGGTATATAATGAAGTCTTTTTTCTTTTTTCTTTTTGCTGTTGTTATTGTTGTTTCCCAATTCCCTAACCCTAATTCTACTGTGCTGTTTATATGGTCTGATTGAACTGTTTTTTAAATTTTGTAATCTGACTTGAGTCTTAGTGAGAAAGGCAGGAGATCAATGAAGTGAATACAATAAAATGAAACCTTTCCTTCTCCCGTATTGTTTATATGGCCAGTTAAACTTCCAGTTTGAAATCGTTCAGAACGTTTGTCTTTAGGTACCTATGTTAGTTCAGTAGAAAATTATGGGTCAAAAAGACTTCTGTGTCTTGCATATTCTTTCAAAGAAATAACTGCAAATTCTGAATCAATTTAAGCCCAATTGGATAGGTGGAGTATAAACAAGGCCTTGACCGCAATTCATATAGCTTTTCAAGATGCTTTAGGCTAAAAGGATGCTTTAAAAATCTTTCAGTAGAAGTAAAAGGACCCAGAGGCACCCGACCTCACAATGTAAGAGTGTTTGCATGTAGACATTTTCCACATCACCATCTAATTTCCCTCAACATGGCCAGCAGAAAAAAAGACTTACTGCCTGAAGGGATCCATGGAGTACTGCAGGCAACCACTGGCTGAAAGTCTATCCTGAGCTCTAGCCTGGAGGTATGAAGCTGATGTCTCCAGGCTGGGCTCTTCAGTTTGGGCAACTTGTGTGTAGTGAGACAACTTTGTTTACTCTGTTGATCCTGATTGTTCTCTGCTGCCTGCCTAGGGTTGCTGGTGGTGAATGAGGCAGTCGGATTGCCAGATCTAGGTTAGGAAACTCCTGGAGATTTTGGAATGGCACCTGGGGAGGACAGGGAACTCAGTGAGGTACAATATCTTAGAGTCCACTCTCCAAGGCAGCCATTTTCTCCAGGGGATCTGATCTCTGTAGTCTGGAGATGAGCTGACATTCCTACTACTTTGTGGATTCTGGCCTCTTGCCTTGCTTGTATTCCTGCCTACCCTTGGACTTCCTCACCATGGACTTCCTGACCTTTGGCTTGCCCTTAATATTGTCTCTGCTGTGCCCTGATCTTTGGTCCAGAACCTTTTGCCCTGTTAGTTAGCCCTCCAGGTCAATTAGTTGGCCACCACATCAAATGGGATGCTGGACTGGATGGACCACTGGTCTGACTCTTCTCGTGTTCTTACGTTCTCTGGCTATTTTATACCTTGCTTGACTGCAGATACTTTCAGGACTGGGTTGAAAAGTTAAAATGGTGCTGGAGTTGTCCCTCCAGGAGTACAAGGAAGCACTGCAGGACTCTCAGTGCTCTGATCCAGTCAGTGGTACCAATGATGGGCATTGGTTTACTCTTGCTCCCTCCCACACTGTGACCGTGGAGGTGCAGGAGAAGGCAGCTGATGAGCTGACTGACACTGATCCCCCTCAGCCTCTCGCATTCTTTTGATGCAGCGGGCAACCTCCTGTGGCTGTGTTTCATTAAAGAAAAAAAACCCCAACACAAAACAGGTAAACTGTTACACATCTCTCTGTCTCATCTGGCTTTGAGAGAAAGGGGAATTAAAGGAACGCTTCCAGTTCTTTACTGTGTTTATGCCTGGTGGGCGGAAGGGGAAGGAGAAGGTGTCTAAAAGCAATTGTCATGTTGTTAGTTTTCAAGAGCAAGTTGCCAAAAGCATCATAAATGCAGAGGTAATAACACCACCGCTGTCAGACAGGTTTAGGAGAAGCCTCACGGCTTGGAATCTCTGCTCGTTTTCATTCCTTGTAGCAGTTTGGCATTAAAATATTCATGCACAGGTTCACTGCTAAGAGTAATTTTGCAAGAAGATGCGTTTCTCAATGATACCCAGTTCCTTTTTCTTCCATAGGAGGGGACAGGTCTGACTTGCACTTAGCACACCATAAACCTATGCACACCCTGCCAGATCGAGCCCACATACTTGGTTTACACTGTTCTGTTTTTATGCTAAGATGAAATTGGTGGCGAATACATGTGCATGTGTTAAGATCTGTCAAGTTGCTTCCGACTCGCGGCAACCCTATGAATCAACGTCCTCCAAAAATGTCCTACCTTTAACAGCCTTGCTCGGGTCTTGCAAACGGAGGGCCGTGGCTACAGTGGCGAATGTAGAACCGGCTCAAGATTTGATGAACAAAGAGGCTTTAGAAAAGTATCTCACTCATAGCGCAATCCTAAACACACTTGTACCCTTTTGTGTCCATTTACTTCACTGGACATGGAAGGGTTCAACTCTGCCCAGAACTGTGCTGTCAGCGCCTCAGACTCTTCCTTAGGGCTGGTCTGTATCTGCATAGCTAAAATAGATAAACAAGTTCCCCTACGCTGAGTGTACCATTATCTCTTCTAGAATATTTTGGGAGATTCAGAATAAGAGTCATGATTCAATGACGCAAAAGCCCCAGAAAAAGGAAAGATACAATCATTTTAACGTAACAGGAAGAGACAAAATTTGCATTCAAAGAGAGGGGGTGGGGGTGGGCCCATCATAGTTTTATACCCAAAATTGGATCAAGATTGATCTTCTTATGGCAGTGCTGAGGGCAAATTAACTTCACGAATCCGTTTAAAAATGTACTTCCCTGGGTTTGGACCATATAATGGAGAATAAGGATTTGTGTTGGTGAGAATCATGCTGTGACTTCCATAGAACAGGGATTTTTTTTTCTCTTTAAAAATTTGGAGAGAAGTTCCCTTGGGTGATGGTATAGTGCCATGGAATTCCATCCCAATTGGTGAAGCAAGGTTTACATGGGGAAATATGTTTCCTATTGAAATAATAGAAATGGTTATTGAGTTGAGATAGCAGAAGAGCTGGCTGGATCCAACTCAGTATCTCTGAGTTGGTATCAAGGGGTTGATGGACTTTAGGTACTGGGATATTTGATTAACATAGAGTTTGCCCAAGCATGGAGGCATGATATTGAGTGCAGTAAAACAAAAATCTCCCAAGAAGTGTATTGAAAACGAAACTTGCATTTATTCAAGTAGATTCTGTTCACATTCAGGTTGCAGTCGAAAGGAAGTGAGAGAAGCCTAATCTAAAGAGCTCTTTTTCTATCGCAAATGGACAGCTGATACAGCACCATGTGTATGGAAGGATGAGGCACGGTTTCTGCAGAAGAGACCTATAGATACAGGTGACTCCACAGAAAGCAGTGTGAAGAATGGGACAAAAGAGAGGTGAGAGGGCAGCTCTCAGGTTAAGATAAAAAAAAAGAGAGGGACATTCAAGCAGGTAACAGTTAAACACATTTAGAGTACTGTACAAGTACTGGGTCATTACTGATCCATGGGGAACATAATTAGACTGACTTTGTTTATGGGGTGGTTTGCCATTGCCTTCTCCAGTAGTCTACACTTTACTCCCAGCAATTTTGCTGACCTCAGAAGGATAGAAGGCTGAGTCAGCCTTGAGGTTGCTACTTGAAACAGACTTCTGTCGGGATTGAACTCGGGTCATGAAGAGAGCTTTGCTGCAGAACTGCAGTTTACCAATCTGCACCTAGTAATGTCCAGGTATACTGAGTCACTCACTCCAATAGTAGGGACCCCCAAATCACTACTGCCCAGATTTAACTTGCTGTTCACCAGCCATGCCTCATGCTCCCTGACCCAAAGGATTAGACAGGACTCAGTGCTCACTTTATCTTAATATTATCAAGCCATTGTGCAGGACAGAAGTAGGCTAATGGTTTTGTGAGTTCAGTATTACACCGCCACCACAGGGGTTGTTTCTTTCCTAGACTAATTTCTTGATCTGATGGAGTCCACTCTTGCTTCTTCTTCACCCTGCTGGTCTGCAGATTAAGAACACTGCTATTTTCATCAAACACACAGTCAGCCCTTTGATACTAACCCAGAAATAATGCCAGTGCTGCTACCAACCTGCCATTTATGTCTACCAAGAATTTGATGTGCCTTTGCCCTTTCTCAATGCTATTAGTCACAGGATCAAGGCAACTGGGGAGCTTCCTGTTAAATGCAGCAGTGGCCAGCTGGAATGCAGCGTGGAAAATGCAGCAGTGGCCAGCTGGTGCCATTACTCTTCATTCATATTTTCAACTCTCCCTGTTTTATGGCAGGGGGAGGATCGGAATCAGGATCCCCTGGTTCCTAGTTTTGCACTTTTACCATGACACAACACTGCCTCAGCTTTGGAAATATTGGAAGAAGTGAGAAATAAAGACAATATTATTGTACAGTTATCCAAAAGATGGGCGTTGAATGCAGAGGCGTAGCAAGGGAACATGGCTCCTGGGGAAATGGTGCCCCCTGCCCTGTGGTAATTATGCCACCCCCACACCCCATTTACCTGAGCTGACTGTTGCTGCTTTTTCTGGTGACTTCCCTGCTGCTTTCTCCTATCACTGTTCTGCTGCCATGGCTTGCATTTGCCTACCCTGGTGCTCCCTCAGCTAACCCCAGCGCCATGATGCGGCACAAGTAACACCTCCAGACCACCTCTTCCAATATGTCCCCCAGACAGCATTGCATTCTCCTAATAACAACCTGCTGGTGATCCCTGGCTTGAAAAATGTCTGACTCTCCTCAGTGAGGCCCAACTTGACCCTGGCTCCAGCCTGGTGGAATGCTCTGTCAAATGAGACCAGGGCCCTGTGGGACCTGTTTCAATTCAAGCAGAACTCTGTAAATAAGGTATTTAGATAGTCCCTACCTTACACAGCCTTCCAGGATGGTAGGAGTATGCACGGTGAAGCGCACGGCCTTCTGGAGCGCTCCCGTTTCCCGCCCTGTCACAGTCGGGAAACGGGAGTGCTCCAGAAGGCCGTGCGCTCCTACTGCAGCGCGCGCGCGCAGGAGGCTGCCGCACTGCCTTGTGCCCCAGAAGGTAGTGCGGCAGCCTTCCAAAAATCGGGGTGCAAAGAAATCTTGGGACGCGTGACAAATTGTTTAAAGCGGGGCCTGTCTGCGCTTCCATGGGGCGATCTGGTCAGCCTACCTGTAAGACAGAACTGATCCACCAGGCCTAAAGTTGAGGGCAGCAATGGGCTTGTGTCCACCTGGCTGGCCTCCCCTCTCCCCGCCTCCGATTTCTTACTTTTTGATAAGTGTGACCAGCATAATACATTAGTTGTGGGACTGAGGAACTGTTTTGTATGACTCCATCTTTGGTTGGGTTTAGCGCCTTAGGATTTTAATTGAATCATTATACATTGTAATTTATTGTGCTGCAACCTGAAACTTTATAAATTTGTTATATGATGGAAGCTGCTCTGAGCCTTACACTGGGGGAAAGCTGGGTAAAAATCAAATTGATGATGATGATGATGATGATGATGATGATGATGATGATGATGATGATGATGATGATGATGATGATGATAAAGAGAAGGCAAAGGCACAGAATGCGAATTTGTCAATAATCATAGAACTACTTTAATCAGTTGTTTGATTAGTTAACTACTCAGGATGAAGCATTTCAGTTGATTAAAACTGATCTTAACTTGGCCAGTGATGTATGTCCAACATGCTTTAAAGGGAAATTGGCCCGGTATCCATGCCTTGCTGGTGATTCCAAAGACCAGCTGTTAAAGAATAGGCATATAGAAGCTGGGAGAGCTTGGAGTAGACCAATCCCACATATGTAGATATGGTAGATATTATTTGTAGATATTGTAGATATGTAGATATTATTTGTCGATATTGTCGATATTATTTTAAAAGGCTCATATTGCTTTTGCTTCTGGTAGAGTTAATTTATGGAACACACCAGGTGTTTTGGAGCAAACTTTTATTCGCAATGGGTGGGATGATTTGTATTTATTTTGCAACTCTATTCTATTTCAGGAGAAAAATAAAGGTTTGTTTCATTTTTTGGTACTAGTTCAGATTTGGGTGAACTACCTGTTCAAAGCAGACAACAATTCCTCCACGGTATGGTCGATATAGAACTGTATTACTTCATACTACAAGTGGTGATTGAATGTTTGAATGCTTTCTACATCAAAAGCTCCCATTTGTAGAAATCCAGTGTGTCACTGAGATTGATTCCATCCTTGTCACCAATGTGCAAGCTTTCTACATTCAAGGAGCTGTTTTTACATTGGCTACCATTCAAATGTGAGACATACAGTATCTATGGGGATGCAGACAGAGAGGGAGGTTTTTCTAAATCAACCACATACAAGCGAGGAACATAGCAATGTGCATGTGACAAGGGATAGTGTCTACAAAAGACTTGAGGGTAAAGCACATAAATCCCAGGTTAAGGACAGAGACAGGGTATACAGGTGTCTCTATGCTTCAATAGTAGAAGCGTGCGACCTAAAATGGGGGAACTAAGAGTACAGAGTTTTTGAAGGAGGACTTTGATATGATGGGCATTACAGGGAACATGGTGGAGACTGGGGAGAACCAGTGGGATGCTGTTATACCAAGGCTACAGGCTCCTCGAAGGAAGGATAGGATAGGGCGCATTGGGGGTGGAGTTTCCCTTTACATCAAAGAGAGCATAGTATCACATAAAATAGACAATGCAAGGGGAGCTGGTTCCCCTACAGAATCACTAATGAATATCAATACCAGGTGTGAAGGACAGTTTAATATTAGGAATGCTCTTATATCATCCTGACCAAAAGTGCACCAAGAGGATTCTGAGATGGAAAAAAAGAAATTAGAGAGGCCAGCAAAAGAACAAATGTGGTGGTCGGGTGGTTTAACTATCCCCATATAAAACTGGAAGAAACCATGTTCGGGTCATAGTAAGGAGAGAGCATTCCTGGATATGCTAAATGACTGTGGCTTAGAGCAGATGGTTGTGGAGACCAACCAGGGGAGAGGTGATCCCTAGATCTAATTCTGTATGGGACCCAGGACCTGGTGCAGGAGGAAGTCAATGTTGTTGAGCCGATAGGGAACAGCGACCACAATGCTATCCGAATTCAGTATCTCAGCATGCTTGAACAAGTGGCAACTACTAATGTAGTTACAATTACGCCTTCAGAAAGGGAAATTTCTCCAAGATGAGGGGGGATAGTGCGTAGGAAGCTGAAAGGGAAAATCCAAGAGATTTCCAAAACTGTCCAGGATGCTTGGAGGTTATTTAAAGCAGTAAATAAAAGCTCGGCTGGAATGTGTTCCACTGATTTAAGGCAGCACTGAAGTCCAAAAGAAATACACCATGGTTAGCTCAGAGAAGTTGAGGAAATTATCAAAAAAAAAGAAAATTTCTTTTAGAAAATGGAAGTCCAGTTTGGCTGATGAAGAATATGAGAGGAGGAACACAAATGGTGGCAAAGAAACTAGGATTTAAACTGTAAGGGAGGCAAAAAAGGATTATGAGGAGCTAGCATGGCTGCAAACATCAAAGACAAGCAACAAACCGTTCTTCAAATACATCAAAAGCAGGAAGCCAGCAAGGGAGGCGGTAGGCCCGTTAGATGACAAAGGAACAAAGGGTGTGCTAAAAGATGGCAGGGAGATTGCAGAGAAGCTGAATAGATTAACTTTGCATCTGTCTTCACCCAAGAGGAGGAGAGGAACATTTCCCTGCACCTGAACTAAGCTTCTTAGAGGAAGCGAATCCGAGGAACTAGCGAAGATAGTGGTAGACAAGGAAGAAGTTCTGGCAGCCATTGATAAACTAAATGTTACCAAATCCCCTGGCAATTTCAGATTGCATTCACCCAAGAGTTCTTAAAGAGCTCAAGCATGAAATTGCTGATCTTCTCCACTTTAATATGCAACTTATCCCTGGAATCCCAGGCTCCATCCCACAAGAAGACTGGAAGATGGCCAATGTCACACCAATCTTTAGAAAAAAGGATCTAGGGGGGGACCGAAGAGGAAATTACAAGGCCAGTCAGTTTGACATCTGACATAGTAAGTTAGTTGAATCTATCATTTAAAGATAAAATTATAAAACATGTAGAAAAGCAAGACCTGCTGAGAAAGAGTCAGCATGGCTTTTTTGCAGAAGCAAATCCTGTCTTACAAACTTTACTAGAGTTCTTTGAGGGTGTAAACAGGGATGTGGACGAGGGAGAGAACCGATTGGACATTGTCTACTTGGATTTCCAAAAGGCTTTTGACAGGATTCCTCACCAGAGACTGTTGAGAAAACTCAGCAATGAAGGAATAAGAGGGGAAGTCCTCCTATGGATTAAAAACTGGTTGAGAAACAGGAAACAAAGAGTGGGAAATGGGAAGTTCTCACAATGGAGAGATGTCGGGAGTGGTGTCCCCCAAGGATCCGTTTTGGGACCAGTGCTCTTTAACCTATTCATAAATGACCTGGAAGTAGGGGTGGGTAGCGTGGTGGCCAAGTTTGCAGATGATACCAAATTATGTAGGGTGGTGAGAACCACAAAGGATTGCGAAGAGCTCCAAGCGGACCTTGATAAATTAGGTGAGTGGGCTCAGAAATGGCAAATGCAGTTCAATGTAGCAAAATGTAAAGTGATGCACACAGGGGCAAAAAATCCAAACTTCACATACACGCTACAGGGGTCAGTGCTATCAGTCACAGACCAGGAAAGGGATTTAGGCGTCTTAGTTGATAGTTCCATGGGAATGTCAACTCAATGCATGGCAGCTGTGAAAAAGGCAAACTCTATGCTGGGGATCATTAGGAAAGGAATTGATAATAAAACTGCAAAGATTGTCATGCCCTTATATAAAGCAGTGGTGCGACCGCACTTGGAGTACTGTGTCCAGTTCTGGTCGCCGCATCTCAAAAAGGATATTGAGGAGATAGAAAAAGTGCAGAGAAGGGCAACAAGGATGATTGAGGGACTGGAGCACCTTCCCTATGAGGAGAGGCTGCAGCGTTTGGGACTCTTTAGTTTGGAGAGGAGGCGGCTAAGGGGGGATATGATTGAAGTCTATAAAATTATGCATGGGGTAGAAAATGTTGACAGAGAGAAATTTTTCTCTCTTTCTCACAATACTAGAACCTGGGGGCATTCATTGAAAATGCTGGGGGGAAGAATTAGGACTAATAAAAGGAAACACTTCTTCACGCAACGTGTGATTGGTGTTTGGAATATGCTGCCACAGGAGGTGGTGATGGCCACTAACCTGGATAGCTTTAAAAGGGGCTTGGACAGATTTATGGAGGAGAAGTCGATTTATGGCTACCAATCTTGATCCTCTTTGATCTGAGATTGCAAATGCCTTAACAGACCAGGTGATCGAAAGCAACAGCCGCAGAAGGCCATTGCGTTCACATCCTACATGTGAGCTCCCAAAGGCACCTGGTGGGCCACTGCGAGTAGCAGAGAGCTGGACTAGATGGACTTTGGTCTGAACCAGCTGGCTTGTTCTTATGTTCTTATGTTCTTATGTTCCTATATGTAATTTCAACTAGTATAGTCTGGGTGAATTACATTGTTGGAATGAGCGACTCTGCCGGCCTGGACACTGGAGGATGCTGTACCTTTCTAAGTTGTTATCTCTTGGGAATTGCTCTCTCTTTGTCTGGGCCTGGGGACTGCCCACTGATTTCCTCCTCCTTCTCCCTCTGTAGCCATTCATTCGCCTTTGGTCTTTCTAAGTACGTGGACATGCCACGATGTCATCTTGCTACTGTGGGTTTTTCCTACAGGCAATTCATACCTTGCACGTATATGATGGCGCATTAGGTGCCCACTTGTATAAGGCTTTAGGGCTTTCTATCTATCTTTCACCTGGACCAAAGAATGTGAACTGAAGCTACTTGAATTAAATGTAAGATTTATCTTTGCATTGAACTCGATGTAAGATTGTTTTCTTTCCTGCACTCAACACAAACTGGGCTGATCCAAAATAACTCCAATGTACATCACATGACATTTCTGAGCATCTTGGAATATTACAAATCCTTGGGGATGAGCCACTGATCTTATATTTTCATATTCCACTATTGTTCAAGCTTCCCACATTGGGGCCACTATCAAAAGGCCATTTTGTGGGGGTAGAAACTGAGATGGGGCATATCCCCAAAGGTGTTTTTTTTTAAGTATGTGGCCTCCAGATCGTGGCCTTTTGGGCTATTTAAAAACCAGCATTAAAAAGATAGAACTCCTAAGAGACAACCCATCAGGATGTTAAAAACATTAAGCACAATTTGGAAAGGCTCCATCAACGGCGCAGCATGTCGTCTTATTTCTCGTTTTTAACAAAAGCTGATGGATCTAATAAGCAAGGGTTTTCATTTCAAGGGCAATTTAATTTAAACAAACCCAACCTGGCAGTAACCTCTCATTGTTATTGCTAGTATCCTAAGCAATTAGCTAGCTTTAGCGCTAATTGACAAGTTCTTACAGCAAACTACTTCAGAGACCACGGTGTGCTTCTTGGCGAATGCTGCTGGCATGGGAGTCAGAAATGCACTCCTTGGATGGGTTATTTAAGTTCAGTTTGGTGCCACAGGAACTCGCTTTATTAGGTTTTTTGGAGCTGTTTGTACCTTGCAATGTTTCCATCCAGAAATCTACTAAGAGATATTTTAGAGGATGAAGAATGAAATTTGTTGACCAGCCTGCATTAGGCTGTCTCCAGAAAATTAGAATGCAAAATAATTCCAGGTTCCAATAACATGCAAAGCTAGGATTTTTGGATTATTATACAGACCCTTCAGCTATAATCTTTCCTCGTGAATAGCTGCTGCTGACGTATTTGTATCAAGACCTTTTTTTTCAAAACCAGGCTCAAGTGTACATCAGGAGTAGCTTGTGCCATTGACACCTAATCAGGTTCCTTGTTTGGAATGTTTCTTCGCGTTGGGTTTAATGTCATCCTGTCACAGGAGAATAACAAGTTGACCTCTTGCCAGAGTCTCTTAATTTGACATTACCTGTAGCATAAGCTAGCGCTGACAGTGATCTGTTCTAATAGTAGGAATACAGGAATTCTGAAATTAGGAATTTGGCATTAGGATGCTTCTACACGTAGGTTACTCTCCACTTTGGCTACCTAACTATATCTCATTTTTAAAGACATAGACAATTAGGCCATAGACAATTAAAGCAATTTTTAAAATTAAAAATAGGCGCTTAGAAATTACATTGTGTCTCACTATGTTCCAATAGTTCTTTCTCCTCATTCTCAGTAAGCTTTTCCTCAAACCTGCTTCTCTCTCTCTCTCTCTCTCTCTCTCTCTCTCTCTCTCTCTCTCTCTTTGGGGGTGGGGGAGGAAGGAGGGAAGAGTACAGCCCAAGGGTGTTATCAAGAAATCTTACGAGGAAGGTGTGTATTCTCCAAGGTCTCCGCCATCGCAGTGCTGTTTCCCTTCCCTCAGCCCCTTGCAGGAGCCATTTGCTCCACCATATCACTAAATGACCATTTGGAGGATTTGTAAAATTAGCAAGTCCTTGATTGCTGGGGTGATGGGTGGCCAGGCAGGAGAGTTGCTGATGCTTGGAGAAGGGGAAGCAAGCGGGTAGCTGGGAGAGCTGCTGTTACTGAGGGAAGGAAGTGGGTGGAGGAGGCTGAAACAGTGAGAAAGAGAGTTGATGGGGTGGAGGACAGAAAAAGAGAAACAGTGATGTGGTGTGGAGGCAGAAAGAGAATGTCACAGGCATGTGGGAGAGACAATAAGGGAAAGGGTGGTGGGAGAGAGAAAGAGTGAGAAACTGAAAGATGTGTGGGGAGGGGGAGTAAGCAAACGTGTCAAGAATGGGATGACCACTCCTGCAAGTTTGTTGCAGTTTCCCACTTGTCTATACTTCTACTTCTCAAGTGTGCTTCCATCTGTGGATATCTCTATCCACAGATTGGGGCCACACCAATATAAAATGGATTTTCCTGTAAACTCGAGGGACCCACCAAGTTTGCAGTGAAACCTGAAACTACAAATAGTATAACCTTTGAACAATACCTCAGGGAGGCAGCAGAGGTTGGCCTCAGACTCTATCATCTCTTTGGTTGGATCTTCAGGACAAGGGGCTGGCCACTGTGTGAAACAGCATGCTAAACTAGATGGACTAGTGGTTTGACTAGTGGTCAGCAGGATATACTAATGTTCTTATAATATTTGGTTAAATATTGTGTAGAGAGAATGCCACACCCACACCCACACCCACACCCACCCACACACACACACACCCCACTTTGGTGATCATGGAATTGTTGTGACCATGTAGTTTCAAGCACACACAAGTACTGATGAAGACAAATGGAGCCAAGTTCTGAGCACCTTTTAAGTTGCAGTGCGAGTTACCAGCTTTGGACTGGGGATTTAGGGGCAGTGCTTGGGAAGGCCATATGGGAGGGGGAAGGGAGTGCAGTGAGTATGTAACATCATGAATCTAGACCTCAACTGTAGGGAGGTTAAATCTAGCTGCAGCCATTCTCCAGATGGGCAGGAGGCAACTGGACTTTGGTTCTCTTTGTTCCACCTTCCCACATCAAACTCATAGCTAACCCAACAGCCTCTCTATCCTTGCACTCTCTTTGGCAGACCTTGTAACTGCCTGGAGAAGTGATGTGTGGTAAGAGTGTCTCAAGAAAGAAAAAGGGCAATGAAAGGAGAAAGAAGAAATGTGACAGGCTGCAAAGAGGAAAATTGAATGGGTTGAAGGAGGACAAAAAGAAGGGGACATCAAGAAATATAAGGAAGCAAGGAGGAAAATCAAGAAGGAGGGTCAGAATCAGGGGCCCACATAGCAGTGGATACCCTGGCCCACACAGACCACACTGAAGTAAGAATGTAAAGGTGCCTCTTGTTTGTCTGTGGGCTTAGACACATAACAGTGGCCCATGTTTTTCAATAAACACGAGCCTTTTCCTAACACTTAGCACCACATCAAACAGTTACTACTACCACTACTACTACTACTACTACTACTACTACTACTACTACTACTACTACTACTACTACTACTTCTGATGAAACCTCATTTAAAATTGAATCTTGCTGTGGTATCACTAAAATTAATACCTCATAATGCTAAGAAGAAAGATGAGCATATAAATATTTAATAAATAAAAAATAATTATAAAAGCACTACTAATATAACTAAAATAAAAAGCATTAATCTAAATAAAAATGAATCTAAAAAGTTCTGTGATGTCATTGAAATTAATACTTCATAAAACCACTATTATATAAAACCTTACTCAACAAATTGCTTAACTCTTTCATTTTAGAATTGCCCCATCTCTTGTCCTCCTGGGACTGTTAAAGTTTTCTTTTACTTATTGTCTACTCTGTGTGCATATACTGCTACCTTCTGATCTCTGCCATTTAACTTCATCCCCTCACTTCCAAACAGAAGAGAGGGAGGAAGAATTTTGGATTTATACCCTGCCTTTTTCAACCATAAGAAGTCTCAAAGTGGTCTTCAAACTCCTTTCCTTCCCCTTCCCACAACAACCACCTTGTGAAGGAGATGGGGGTGAGAGAGTTCTGTGACTAGCTCAAGGTCGCCGAGCAGGCTTCATCTGTAGGACAAGGGAAACAAACCCGGTTCACCAGATTACAGTCCATTGCTCATGTGGAGGCGTGGAGAATCAAACCTGGTTCTTCAGATTAGAGTCCTCCACTCTTCACTACTACACCACACTGACATTATATATATAATTCTGAACTAGGACGGAGAGTGGCAGATTACACACAGTGTGCTTGCTGTGTGATGGGGGCAAATGTCCATTGCAGCAAGATTTCTTTTATGGACCTTTTCCCTCAAACCCTACTTTCACTTTTCATTCTCTCCCTGGCAAGTGAGACCACTTTTAGCGTGACTTTTAATTTGCTTTGCTGCCAGAGTGGGGAAATTTGTCAGTGAGCAAAGCTTTGCCCTGGAGATCATCCCTGTACCCACAGGCAGCTTTCCCTCTCCCTTGTGCCACTTTGCACACCTTTCCTCTCGCCCCCCCCTCCATGTTGCCAGCTGCTTCAAGTAACAGAAGAGAAGCTCACTCACTCAAAACCAACCTCTAATTCTCTTAATATTTTGAGATACCAATATAAAGAGAGCTTGGAAAGAACAAGTCTCTGACCTCTAGCGGCAGCAGCAGCAGCAGGAGGAAATGTGTGGAGTGAAGGGGAAGGGAGGGGAAGAGAATATCTGCTCTAGGACAGTCCTTTTCTTTAGCAGCCTGTGGTCCAGGGAATTGCTTTGCCTCTTTCATTGGGGAGTGGGGTGGGGGAGGATTACTTTTGGAACAGTATTATCGATATAATTGTAGCTTAAAGGGCTAAGCCAGCAGTCTTGACTACTGGGAGTAGTGAGATCTGTACCTTTAAGAGTTAAGAGAACCAGGCCTGGAGACCTCTCTGCCTAAACACTTGGGGGAAAGGAGGAAGTGCCTCTTTGTGTGTAAACAGAGAATGTGAGGAGAACCTATTGACAAAGGCTTTCACAGACAGATTCAGCTGGTTGTGGTGGGTTTTCTGGGCTGTGAACCATGGCCACACAGCCCGGAAACCAGTGAGGAGAACCCACAACCAGTGAGGAGAACCCTCTGCAAGCCCACTGCACAGAGAAAAGTCCTGAGGTAAGTGTTCCATGCATCATGGCCCAGTGTGGATTAACAGATCCACAAAATAGAGGTAGGGGAAGGTAATGGATATTTATTTGCAAACCTTAAGGAACTCCCAAGTTTGCAGAGAAATCTGAAGCCTTTAACAAAATAGAGCTCCTACTGAGTTTTTGGCAACCAACACTGTTGCGGATCACAACTTACATGCTGAGCCACTATGCTACTCAGCCCAGCCCTGTCCTCTCTGCTCAATGTATTAATCATAAGAGGAGGAAGAGCAGAGAGTCACCAATTCCATCTGTACAATATGTCTAAACAACTGAAATATTAAATAGATGGTCTTTTTGGAGGGGTGTGTGTGACCCAGCTGATGTCACCAACCTAATACAAAATTAAAAACCGTAAGCTGCTTTCCATAGATAGCATCTTTTATGGCTCTTGTTCCACCACCGACTTTTTATGCCAGACAAATAACATGTTTCTGTTTCTTGCATTTTAGAATACTATGGCCAGCGTATGAAAAGTTACTGGCATTTCTGGAAGAAAAGGGTTTACTAATCACATTTGAGGGCTAAACCACATAGCTAGCCATTATAATATTTTGCCCCCTGGTTGTGGCCAAACTGAGGGATATTATGATGGTACTTATATTGTTAGGGGAACAGCTGGAAAAAGCTTTCTCCAAGAGTGTGTCTGGGCCAAACTAGAGATGACAGCATCCATGGATCTGACAGTGCAGCAATTCCAGATATTTCTTCCAAGGAATAAAATCCCAACTGTGGAGGCCAAGAGAGGACAACATTTTGGAGACTACTGTGTGAAGGAGTGAGAGTGGTAATGGATAAGAGTCATAAGACACTTGCATCAAGGAAAGAGACCTTCTAACTCTGAATCTTGGGAAAAAACCAGTCTCAACAACAAAGGGAAGGAGGCGCGCTTGCCTAGTCCCAAGTGCAACTTGCTGTTGTTGGCATCGCCGCCGCTGTCTATCCCACCCGCTTGGCTGAAGGCAGGGCTTGGAAAGGCTGGGGGCGGGGCTTGGGGAGGTGGGGCCAAATGGCTCTTTAGGTGCTAAAGGTTGCTGACCCCTGGGCTAGCATCTGCGAAACCCAGGTTCACGTCTTCTCCATCATGGAAGCTCATTGGGCAACTTTGGGATTCTCTGTGACACACAGGCTTTTATTTTTCCACCTTGAAATCTGATAGATTCTCTCTGACAGGACCCAGAAGACATTTTTTGCTTGTGACTCTTGGCTTGACCTTTACTCCACGATATAATCCAGCCTTCATTTTTGTTATTTAGTAAAATCCTTGCTAGCAGCAGGATATGTAGATCCATGCCAAGGTCTGGATGGCCGTCCAGGTTCTTCTGATTAGAATTCTGTCTCTAGTTGAAGGGGACTTCTCTTTAAAAAAAGAAAAAAAGGAGACTCAAGTAACAATCACTGTTTGATTCAGTGAGGGTACTACTGATGATGTTTTAAGCTCTACAAAATGAGCCTGAAAATGCATATTTTGAAAACCTGCTTCCTTACTATCTCTATGCTGTACAAGACACATGTAAAGAAATGGCTCCCTCCCACCTTGAGTTTTAAAGGAAACGTTTAAGTATTTTCCCCCTCTGGGCAAGATACTTCCTGCCTTGCCTTTTCAGAAATGCTGATACAGGTAGTGAGAGACAATGGGATGGGTTAAGCCCCCCCCCCCCCTTCAAGCATGTATCATAGATTTGGAAGCTCCAAAAAGATAGAGAGGTTTCAAAAACAGACTCCAGGAAAGGTTTTTTTGATCCAGCAGTGGTGTAGCGCCAAGGACATGGGGGGGCGTGCGATGCACCGAGCTCGTGTGATGCACCCACGCGCGCTCTGGGCACAGTTCTCCCTAGCTCTGGCCCTGCTGGGTGAGTGATTTCGCTCTGTTCTTGGGAGTGAGCGCTGCTTTCCCACAAACTCATCACTCAGCCCAGTATCCCCATGAGTTGCTGGCTGGGTTGCACCCAATATAAGAACGTACTGTTTCACATAGTGGCCAACCAGTTGTCTTGTAAAATCAATGAACAGGGCTTAAAAGTCAAGACCTTCCCTTGATGCTTATTCCTAGCACTGATATTCAGAGGTTTGCTGCCTCACTATATGGAGGCTCCCTTTAGGCACCCTGAGTAGTAGCCAGAGGACCTGATCATAGCACTGACACAATCCTCCAGGTCACAAAGTTATGCCGGTTATGATTCCCAGCAATCCGTATGATGATGCCCCGAGAGATAAGTAAAATAGCACAGGAGTACTTGCGGGCAGTAGATCCAGGAAATACTTTTTTACACAGTGAGGGATTAAAATGTGGGATTTGTTACCAGAGAATGTAGGCACAGACAATTTTAAAAGGGGACTAGACAGATTCATGGAGGATAGGTCTATCAGCAGCTATTAGCCATGGTGATTAAAGGGAACCTCTGCATTCAGAGGCAGCAACCTCTGAATACCTGTACCAGGAAGCAATATTGGAGAAGGCCTCAGCCTCTATGCCCTGTTTTTGGACCTCCAGAGGAAACTGGTTCGCTACTATGTGAGGCAGGATGCTAGACTAAATGGACCACTGGTCTGATCTATTAGGCTATTTATGTTCTTATATTCTTATGTGCTTTACAACATTCTGTCAGCTGCAAAGAGAAGAACAGTTACCATTGTTGTAGAAAAGAACAAGAGTCCAGAGGCACCTTAAAGGCTAACAACATTTCTGGAAGGGTATGAGCTTTTGTGAGTCACAAAAGTCTTTAAGGTACTCCAGGACTCTTGCTGTTTTCTACTGCTACAAACAGACTAAGCAGGCTACCTGTCATGATCTAATTACTGATGTTGTTCTGTTCCCCAAGTAAAACAATCTTTTGGTGCCCTGTACTCGGCCAGAACAGAGTGGAAGACTCACAAGCAAGGTGTGACAGTTTTTTAAAAAAGGTTTATTGCTGGAAGAATTGAAACCCTAACTCCTCCCAGGGTCTGACTAAAATAAAGTACTTGCTTGACTGGAACAACTTAAAGCTTGAGACTTTGATTCTTTCTTGACTTCTTCCAAGAAAGTCCACTTTGTCTGTGTTCCTTTGTTCCAATGTCCTTTATCTGGATTCTACTTTCTGTTAACGCAACTTGATTCTCTATAGACTATACACATAGACGTAAGAGATATTGCAGCCTTCCAACTCCGCTGGCACCTTAGACTGAGCTAAACAGGAGTACTACAGGATAATGAAAGGAAGACTGCCTCTAGGGGGATTCTTAAACGGACAGGGTCTAACTAAAGTTCCCTCCCTTAGAACACTATACAAAATAACTAAACCCATACTAGCTATAGGGACAACTGATGCTTAATAAGAAAATAATAAGAGCTTCTCTGGGGGCATGATAGATGTTGTTATACTGACAATGTGTATGGTGCTTTATAGAGTAATGTACAATCAGAGTCATTTTTTTTAATAACCTGCTTTTCTCTACAGGCACCTTGTAAGGTAGGTGGGGCTGAGAGAGTTCTGAGAGAACTGGCCCAGGGTCATCCAGCAGATTAGAGTCCACTGCTCATATGGAAGAATGGGCTATCAAACCTGGTTCTCCAGATTAAGAGCCCACCACTCTTAATCGTTACATCATACTGATAAACAAAGAAGATCAGCCCCTGTTCTGCAGAGCTGATAAGTTATGCTCTAACCATGGTTTAAGCTGCAGACAGAGGAGAAACATTGATCAGTCACTTGGCAAAGTAAAAATACTCTATCAAGAACAAGCAAAAATAATTAGTTCTACAGCTAATACTAGGTTGCTGGCTCCAACTTAAGAAACCTCCCAAATTTATTGGTTGGTTAAATATACAGTACACCATTATAAATAATGGCACAGATCTTCAACTATACATGCTCCACAAATGCAATTAAGTTGTTCTGTTGTAATTTTATGACAACATTGTATATTGTGAAAGTATAATTTGGAATCTCGGTCCACCTTCCTTACAGAGTAGTTATCATTCTCAAATGTATTCCCCAAGGCATGTATTTCTTTTAAATAATGGAAATATGGGGGAAATAATGCATTTTATATTAGCGCTACACTATGTTGAGAATATAAATGCAGTGCATATTGGCTTTTATTGTGCTGTTGATTTCTTGGATGAAATCTGAGAGATCTGAGTCTCTCTCTCTTTCTTTCTTACACACACACACACCAAAACAATTTAAGCACTGTGTCCTCTGTGTAGATGGCTGGTGGTGTCAGAATCAGGGCAGGAATGTTGGGTGTAAAGAGTAAACCCACCCAAACACACATAGGAATGTGACAGAGATTGGTTGTGATGGAGAATTGTGTCATCTCTATGTAAGAGGAATTCTGGATCCAAGAACTATCCTGTGTGTGTGTGTGTTTTGTATATACAATCACTTCAGCTGTGGAAGGACCTGACCTGGTAGGCATGCATTGGCCAGTTTTGTGTCTACTTTAAAACAAAACTGGACTGTGTGGTCAAGGGCAGCTACCTTTTCCCCTACACATTCACCTTGCCTAGTTGTGCTCTGTTGTATGGATCCACCCTGACCCCACCAGGCACGCCTGTATGGAAAATCAACTGGTGTGAAAGAAGAATGCTTGAAGCTTATAGCCTGGGAATAAGAACATAAGAACAAGCCAGCTGGATCAGACCAAAGTCCATCTAGTCCATCTCTCTGCTACTCGCAGTGGCCCACCAGGTGCCTTTGGGAGCTCACATGTAGGATGTGAATGCAATGGCCTTCTGCGGCTGTTGCTCCCGATCACCTGGTCTGTTAAGGCATTTGCAATCTCAGATCAAAGAGGATCAAGATTGGTAGCCATAAATCGACTTCTCCTCCATAAATCTGTCCAAGCCCCTTTTAAAGCTATCCAGGTTAGTGGCCATCACCACCTCCTGTGGCAGCATATTCCAAACACCTCCTGTGGCAGCATATTCCAAATAGTCAAAGTTTGGACTCCTTTGCAGTTTTTGTAAATAGCAGAAACCTCCACTGAATTGCTGCTTGACGATACTGGGAAAGTAGCAAAAATCTCACTCCCCTGCCAGCTCACCCTCCCTGTGTTCATTCCACAAGTGAGAATTTTAATTGCCTCTAAAATGGGGACTCTGAAAATGCCTCGACCAAGGGCTGTAACCTTCAAATTTTTCTTCATAATTGGGGGCAAAAGAAATGACACCTGACTTTCCACTGAAACCTATTAGAATTGATTTACTAACACAACTTTTATCTCTGATATTAAAAAAAAAACAGATTGAAGGTTTTTAAATTATAAGGATCTGATTTTTTTTTCACATCCTTAATATAGGATTTTTGGTTCACAGTTTATGTACATGAAAATTAAGAACTCAACATCCCTCATTTTTGCCTCATTGTAAAACGCTGCTTGCCTGTTCCACTGTGATAATATTATTTCAATCATTTCAGTTTTACAGTTTATTCAGGAGCATGTACATATAGATTTGAAATAACGTTTGGAATTCTTATTTATCTGTATTGTATTTGTTTGCAGGTACTGTGATACTAATCTACCAGCTTTTAGGAATCTTGTCATCAGTATTATCTACAGCAGTATTACATGCATGAGCTATTTTGCTGGAACGCCTGCCTATCAATAAAGATGATTTAAAAGCTTCCCAGAATGAGCATATACCTTCAATCTTGTTACAAATGCCTTTGAGATTAACCCATATCCTATTACAAGTGTATCTAAGAGCAATTACAAACCCTTTTTGAATCACACCAGGGCTTCAGTACGATAGAATAGCATTCTCCTTCTTGCCCTGAAACATTTTCTTCCACTCAGGCATCTCATCACACAGCAAATTATTTTCTATTCTACCTTACATATTTAAGTTCCATTTCTTATCCAGTAGGAACCATGATTTAGATTCCTGGTTTGTGGAGAACCCCCCCCCCCCTCCATTTTGTCCAGATGATCACATTCAAACTACACAGTGAAATCTGGTTTAACCCATCCATAATTTAAATTCTGCTTTCAAAATGCAAGAGAACAGGGGTTTTTTCATATGTGTTTGTTGGTATTTGCAAGTGTCTGTTGCAACTCAGCTACAAAAGGGTTAACTTTGCATGTAAACAAGTTGCTGAGGTCACTGTTTATGACCTGGTCTACTGATTAGCTATTGGTCAGTCAGATAGCCATTGCTTACATATTGGTGAGCATGTACATCAGTTGGTATAAAATTAACTTGTTTTCTTTGTTTCAGAGAAGCACAAGACCGCATGGTCAGAGAGGAGTAGGAAAGATCAGCAAGTCTTAAATGTATAGTTAATACTATAAATATGTAAAAGAGCAGTACAGCATTTACTGGTATGTGTTTTATTCCATGTAACCCCACCCTTTAAAATTAGTAAACTTCTTTATATAAAGCAATTCAAGCTATCTCTGGCTCTCTTCTTTCCCACTGGATGCTATTTCTGCATCTCTGCTAATAAGTATCTCTTTTAATCAATTATTATCCTACAATCTGGTTTAACCCATCCATAGTTTACATTCTGCTTTCAAAATGCAAGGCCCTTTCCGCACGGCCAGCTTGCGGGGGTGCATCAGCATAGTTTATGCCGATGCACCCCCATGAGACCATTTGCACGGATAGTCCCGCTGGGTGCACCACCTGCGGCACAGCCTTTGCAGAGGCTGTTCTGCTCCCAAACCTTGCTTACCTCCCATCTCCTTCCATTGCATTGTGGAGGCCAGGGGACACCCCCCCGCCCCCGGCCACAGCGACGATCCTGGAGTCGGAGGCCAGGAGGCATGTCTCCTGGCCTCCACAACACGACAGAAGGAAACCAGAAGTAAGCAACGTTTGGGAGGGCCAGGGGAGAAACGCAGGCTTCCACCCGGTGCCGTTCGCATGGCACCCAATGGAAGCCGGCGTTTGCTAAAAACCTCGCTCCCCAAGTGAGGTTAGAAAACACCGCTTTGGTGGGAACAGAGCGCTGCTGCATCAATTTGGCAGTGGTGCCTGTGTGAAGGGTCCCCACCAAAATAGTTGATTTTGGCCCGTGCGGAAAGGGCCCAAGAGAATGGGGGTTATTCATATTTAATTAGGAAAAAATAGGGTTGTCAACTCTGGGTTGGGAAATTTCCAGAGATTTGGGGAAGGGGAGGGGCACCAGTGGGGTGGAATGCCAGAGTCCACTCTCCAAAGCAATCATGAGTTCTCCAGGGGAACTCATCTCTGTTGGCTGGAGATGAATTATAAATCTTGGAGGCTGGCAACCCTAAGAAAAATCACAGTTTAGTTAAGCTAAAACAGGCCCAGTATAAGCCAGTTTTGGAATTCCGCTTGCTAGATCAAAAATTGTGAAGCACGCGCTTCAGCAATAATCACTTGGGGGGAAATCTCCATATGAAGTTTGCTCATCAGCTCTTTCTGACAAACAGCTTCTAAATGTTGATCGCTGATCCTGATCTGCAGCCTTGGAAATCAAAAAGGCGCGAGAAAAAAGCTCTAGTGGACAAATAATGGTGCTTAGTCACTGTCACAGTGGTGTTCTGCTGAAACAGTGATTCCCAAATTTTTAAGAGCTGCTGCCCATTTGATTCCCAGGCAACATCTCTGGTGCCCTTCCCCCCCCCACGCATCTGAACACCCCCCCTTTCTTGGCATTAGGTCTACTGCAAATTCAAAACACCTTCTAACACTGTAAACCCGCGTGTACGTTTCTCAAATACCCGACCCAGTAGAAGTAAACCAACTTCTTGAGCTGCTTTAGCAGTAGGAAAGAGTATGTTTGCATCTCACCCATGATGTCTACACAGTTTTAATGGGATGGGTGTGCTCGGTGTAGGGATATCAGCTTCTCAACATCAGACTGCCAGGCACTATGAAGAAAGTTCAGGGTTCTTCAAACTATGGCCCTCCAGATGTTCAGGAACTACAATTCCCATCAGCCCTGCTACTTGGCCATGTTGGCAGAGGCTGATGGGAACTGTAGTTCCTGAACATCTGGAGGGCCATAGTTTGAAGACCTCTGTCTTAGATCCTCAGATGCCGTAATTTTCAGTCTGTTTCCCTGCTTGGAAAGAAGCTGGGTGAGGGCACTGAAGTCCCGCTTTACTAAAAACGATGTTGGAAAGGCAACAGAATACAGCTTCACTTTGTCCCACAGTACAAGGTAGTGGTCATCAGGAAGGTCTTTTTTGAGAGAACCATGTAAATGCAGCACAGAAATTGAGTAATAAAGATGCCTTTGCTGGCTCTTTGCCTTGGCTCCTCCCCGCCCCCATACACACAGTGGCGAGAGTGCTGCTGCTTTTCCTTTAACAAAGTCTTGCCTTGTAAAATAGCAGTGACAGGGCTGTTTGCCTTGGCTCCCCCCTCGCCCGGGACACACAGCAAGGAGACTTCTCTTGCAAAAAAAGTTTGTCAATGAGACTATTTGCCTTGGCTTCCCTCCATCCAACCCTGGGCTACCCAGTGAGGAGAGTGCTTCTACTTTTCTTTTACAATTAATCCCTGTGCTGCTCCCCTACTGCCCCCAAATTCTCTGCTGACCCACTAATGCCCCCAAATTCCTCCCCGCCCCCCCACTGCCCCAAATTCTTTCAATGCCCCCCTTGGTCACAGTACTGGCTACTTTGGGAATCCCTATGCTAAACAATCTGAATGAGCGCTCTTGGCAAAACAAATCAGAGAATCTCCTATCCCAAGCTGAGAGAAATTTGTGTAGTTCAACTGCACAAATCTGGCCAAGAGATAGAATCAAGAATTTGCAGGATTTGTCGTCGGAGTGCTTTTACAAGGATGCTTAATATAAGTTGAGTTAAATTAAGAATTCAAAAATAAAGGAATGCCTTGAGGATCAGACTGGCCTGGGATTGACAAACTGAACAAAAGCTTCTGTTCAAAGCCATTTTTGTATACGTTGCAGCAGTCAAAGGTTGGGTTGGACTAACTAGCACAGGGGTAGGGAACCCATGGGACTTTGAGAGCCTGGCTATGCGGCTCTTCTGTTCCCTTGCACTGGCGGCTCCACGAGTTTTGAGCTGGCCGACTATCCCTTGCTCCGCCGCCTCTGCAGGCCAGTAGGTTGAGCGCATCAACTTCCCAGAGTTGGCTGGAGCGGCGCTGCGTGGCTTCCTCTCTCAGCCCCACCCCAGTGTTCGAAAGGCCCGGGGTGGGTGCTTTCCAGCGACCAGCTAAGACTGAAGTCTGCTGGGTCTCCCATCCTTGCCCGCCCTGCAGGCAGCAGGGTGGACGCATCCATGCACTTCTCAGAATGAGCGGAGTAAAAGGCAAAAAAACCTTATATATATATAGTGTTATCTTTATTTTAAATGTCAAAAATTATTTGCGGCTCCAAGTGTTTTCTTTTCCCTTGGAAAACGGGTCCAAATGGCTCTTTGAGTGTTAAAGGTTCCCTACCCCTGAACTAGCAGAAAGTCCTTCCCTGAAGTCTTGTTCTTTTTGTGAACTGGAAGTCTTAAGGTACCAAGGGTCTCTAATGGAATACCAGACACATGCCTCGGAGGCCCCTTCCACAAGGACCAATAAACCTGGGCTGGGGATGGGGAAAAACCCATTTTGGGGGAAACTGAGCACGACTCCCGCCCCTGAAGCAAGGCTGCCCCATATTTCCCCCCGAAACAGGTTATTCGAGAATCGCGCTATCCGCGATTCTTTTGTTTTAATGTGGATTGCAGTTGCCTGCGAGTGAACAGTTGCCCCAGGAAGCACTTTCCTCAGCCACACTTTCTGTTTTTAAACCTTCCTCCCCCCCATGCAGCTGTGTAGCCACACAGGGGCACAGGGACAGTCAGCATGGCTGTGGGGTCCATACCTGCCTTTTCTCATAGCTACACAGTGAAGGGAGGTGAGTTTTTTTAAGTTTTTTAAAGACACGCCTCCATGCGAAGATGCTACGGCAGCCCGCATTGCTTTCACGGGCTCTGTTCACTGCCTGCACGGAGGCATGCGAACCATGGGAGAGCAGGTTACTTTATCCTGACTGCAACCCGTTCTCCCTGTGAGGCAGAAAGGGCCAGAATCTCCACGCTCCTGTGGCAGCTTGCCAGAAGAAGGGACAGCAGACGGCCAGGGGGATGATATGAAAGCTTCTACTGATCTGGGTCTGTTTAGCACCTCCCCGTCCCCGCAGGGTATTTCTGTCTTCCCTTTTATCCTTACAACATCCTGTGAGATAGGGAATGCTGAGAGAGCACGACTGGTCCAAAGTCACCAGAGAGTATCATGATGGAAATTGGTTTGAATCCCGGGTCTCTGTGCTACCAGCCTGAAACACCATGAGCTCAGCAGTGGCCAGTGACATGAAGATGCTTTCTCCTGACCTTAGAAAACCTCTCACTCTGGCCTGGCTTGCCAATCTGAGTAAATTTCTTTTAGATAAAGGGTAAACTGTCCTCAGCCTGGCTCTTAGTTTACCAGAATGGTTGCCTCCTCATCTGTCTGGCTTACCTCATCTCCTTGACTTGCTTCCTCTTCTTCAGACCTTCTCTCCTACTTCTCATAATGTGACTGTTGTGTGGAACGGCTGGAATGGTACAATTGTGTGTACTGGCACAGTACACAGATGGACCCCTCATTACACTAGGACTCCATGTTGTGAACCCTGTTGGGCAATATATGTTTAATTAAAACAAAGCTTTCTGAAATATCAGATTAGAGGAAAGATCTTTCACTTACCCCTACTCAGATTAGAGGAAATATCAGATTGGAGGAAAGATCTTTCACTTAGCCCTACTTGTCATGTTCCACTGTTGAGTAGTCTCCATATGGTGGCCACATTGTAAGAAGCTGGTCACGGTTTTTAGAATCAAAAAGTGTATTGGTAACTTCCTACCATTCCCAGACCTTGTATGTTTCTTCTTCTGGGTAGATTATTTCTATCATGGGCTCATCAGCCTATGGAACTTTGGAAAATCTTTCCTGCATTGAAACTAGACTGTGCCTCATCAACATGCATTCACCCACCAAGAGATTACATAAATTGAGAAGTAATTTGTTTTGTCCTACCTACGGTAGCAAACACACTGCATGGCCTTTCTGCGTTAACCTTCACCAGATGTTCTAGTAGGCCACAGGGAGCCACCTATTATCCAAACAGCTGCATCAAAAGATGTTCTACAGCTTGATAATTAAGAAGACATTCTCCAGTGGTGTTAAAAATCATGATGCAATACAGGGAGAAAATTCAATTTCTTTGGTATTTAAGGTTCAAGCAGTTCAGAGCTTTACATCTCAATATAACAATATATGGACAGGGGTCTGGGCAGACTGTTGGCTATTCAGTAGGTGAATAACTTGGTCAGTGAATGAGCCATGTTAAGTATTTACTTTTATCAGTTGATAACGTCCATTAGTTTTTTTACTAACACCTGCTTGAGATATTGTCAAGGGCATACCTCTCAGAGTCTGCTGTCCAGCCATTTTCTTAGGCAGAGCTCTGGATTTAGTTCACATTTTGAAGAGTGTACAAATCATTTATAACCTTGTTTATGAATCCTGCTTATTGGGAACAGATCTTCATGTTTTACAATAACGATAGAGAAAATGTCCACGTAAGTCCATTGCAGATTTCCCTGTCATGCTGAGATCTGTGCTTTGGAAGAACCCTCAAAGGAAAGGGTAAAAGTAGTGCCTTGTGCAGCAGTGGCGTAGTGGCTAAGAGCAGTGGCTAAGAGCAGGTGCACTCTGATCTGGAGGAACCAGGTTTGATTCCCAGCTCTGCTGCTTGAGTTGTGGAGGCTTATCTGGGGAATTCAGATTAGCCTGTATACTCCCACACACGGCAGCTGGGTGACCTTGGGCTAGTCACAGCTTTTTGGAGCTCTCTCAGCCCCACCCATCTCACAAGGTGTTTGTTGTGAGTGGGGAAGGGCAAGGAGATTGTAAGCCCCTTTGAGTCTTCTACAGGAGAGAAAGGTGGGATATAAATCCAAACCCCTCCTCCTCCTCCTCCTCCTCCTCCTCCTCTTCTTCTTCTTCTTCTTCTTCTTCTGCAAGCATCAGGTCATAATTGACCAATGGAAGGATGCAGAGGCGTAGCTCCAAGGGGTCAGGGGGCACGATGCACCAGGCGTGCACCCCTGTGGAGATGTGGTGAGGTTGTTCCAGGGGCATGGCAGGGACATGGCGTGGCAAGACGGGGCGGGATGGAAGCAGAGGATGCACCAGTGAACTGGACATTTTCCCCCCCCCTTGCTACACCTCTGGAGTGATGTCACATCACAATGTTTACTACGTACACTATGTTTAAAGGGTGGTTTGCCATTGCCCTTCCCTCCCCTCCCTTGCATGACACCCCTAACTCCCTCCCTCTCCTAGGGTGGGTTGGCCATGTCCAGATGCCAGGCCCCCTCCCCCTCCCTCCACTAACTTACTGACAGCCTTCTGGGAAGTTAATGGGCTGCTGTGGGAGGGGGAGGCAGGAAACTTTCATTCAGCTGTCAGAGAATACAAAATAATGGTGTGCATCTTATGAGCACACCTTGTCCCAGCAAGCCATGTTAAGCAAATGCGATTCTTTAAGACAATATAAACTTTAGACTAACAAACTCTTCTTCCTTCAACAAATCACACAGTGAACCTGCCATTTCCAGCTTATGGGTGGAGGCCAGCTTCTGTCCTGGCTTCATTTTTCTGGCTTATAGGTTGATTCTCAAAATGTGTTTCTTTTTACAGAAGAAGAGCTGCCTTCAAAGGTAACAGAAAATCCCTGAGCCGCCCTCCCAATGAGAAAAGTGAATAGTAAATTAAATTTGGTTGTACCACAAAAGGGTAATTTGTACACATTGCAATGGCTGAAAGCAACGGCTTTCTACTTATCTACAGCATATTCTTTCACTCCAAATGGAGCAGACCAAAACAATTTGTTTCCATGTAATTTTGCAAAGGCTTCAGGCACCTGAAATTCCTGATAATTTTTGCCCTGCTTTGTTACGATGATGAATCGCTGTGTATTTTCCTGCTGCACTTGTTAATCTTGCTCTGCAGTCTGGAGCCTGTATGTGCATTAAGAGATAAATTGGACAGAGACCCCCACATAGCAGTGTCACAGCCAATACTCTAAGGAAGCACTTGAAACATATTGCTTTAAAGTCATCCTCTTTCTTGCTTTGTGAAATGTCGACTTTGACACTGGACAATGGGGGGTCTGGCGCTGGTGGCCTGTATGGAATTAGAATCTGAGTTGGATCCAGCCAGCTTTTTTTTAGATTGAATCTTAACCCATCCCTGTGCTCCAATATGGTTTTTATACAGGAAGTCAGGCCCAATCCCAGGTTTTGGGGAGGCCTGGCAGGCAATGCCCGGGGACCCCCGTATGCCCACCACAAGCCCCCTCCCCCATGCTTCCCTTTCCACTCCCAGCTGCATGCCCCACCCCAGTGGCATGGCTGCCACAGAAACATCTGGGGACAAGGCCTGACGGGTGCACATCGTGCTGAGGCCCAGCCATGCCCTTCCTCCTTCCCAGAAGTGGCTGGGCCTCGGGGCCCCCCGCAGAACCCCGCGCCCAGTGGTGGGATCCAAACATTTTAGTAACAGGTTCCCATGGTGGTGGGATTCAAACAGTGGCGTAAAGCCAATGGGGCTAGGCGGGGCACGACGGGGGCATGGCTGGGAATTCTGGGGGCGGGGCTGTGGCAAGGATGCAGCTGCTGCGCCGGTCCTTGGGCGGGAAACAAATGCACGCAGGCGCAGGCTGCCACGCACGCCGGTGCACCTCCTGCTAGACTGCTTCAAGTTCTGTGCGCTACTGCTGAGGAGCAAAGGAGGGGCGTAACTAAGGCAAAACTCACGTGGCAAAATCACCAATTAGTAACCCCCTCTCGGCACACACAAATAATTAGTAACCTACTCTCGGGAACCTGTGAGAACCTGCTGGATCCCACCTCTGCCCGCGCCCTCCCTTACCTGAGTTCAGCAGGCTGCTGCAAAGCAGCCTACTGGAAAAGCAGTCTGGTGGGAACGACACTTCCCAGGAGACCTTGTGCTGGGGGGATGCCGCAGGGGGCGCCATTTTGCCACGGCGCCATTTCCCCCCATGCCACTGCCCCACCCCTCACATGGGTACATCCTTTTTCCACTTTCAAAGCCTCCCATCACCCTTGCTCAGTTGCCTGCACCACCTGCACATACTTTTTACCAACAGCACTGGCTGGTGCAGAGAACTGGGAACGCTGCTGCCATGGCCACCTGAAATGCTAGATTAAATCCCCTTACCATACATAGCATGGATATATGAGGCTTAGCATGAATAAATGGAGATATTGGAAATTCTCACAAGCTTTAAAAATTATAACCATAGATGTTTGACCTGCATGTTCCCATCAATGGACAAGTTATTATGAACTGTCACTGACAAAAGGGCCAAGCCACGAAACGGGTTGTTACCAGAGACCCATTCTTTGAAGATTCTAAAGGACTCCCCTTAGCTTTTCATCTCAGAGCAGTGCTTTCTGGACGGGTTCCATGTTTTGGATGCACACAAAGAGATTTGTCCTTTAGCTCCAAACATTGTCTTCATACTATATCTATGTTTGCATATTTGTGGTTACGTTTGTGGGTATTTATGTCTTCTGGAAATGGTCTGTCTTTTGTATTAGCGTCTCAGTGTTTTATATGACTGTGCCCTTGTTTCCTTTTATTTAAATAGATATTTAGTCACTTTGCACCTTCGCGGCTTGCCTGATTTATCACCCCTAGCTGTGGTGTAACAGGAAAAAAATAAACCACCAACTATATCAACTAATATTGTGAATAAATCAATAAAACTATACGTGAACAAAGTGTCCAATTTTCTGACTGTACAATGCAAGTAAATTGGAAACTGTGTTCACGTATAGTTTTATTGATTTATTCACAATATTAGTTGGTACAGTTGGTGGTTTGTTTTTTTCTCAAAATTTGCTGCACCATCCCTTTGCGAATGTTTGGTTTGTTAACCTCCTGGTGGCGGTTAGATGTTCTCCCACTATTGTAACTGATTTCCAGGCAATAGAGATCAGTTCACCTGGGAAAAAATGGCTACTTCGGAAGTGGACTCTATGTCATTGTACCCCATTGAAATTCCTTCCCTCCCCAAACTCTGCCTTCCTCAGGCTCCACTCTCAAAATCTCCAGGTATTTCTCTGCCAGCATGATATAGTGGTTAAGAACAGATGGGCTCTAACCCAGTGGTGGGATCCAAACATTTTAGTAACAGGTTCCCATGGTGATGGGATTCAAACAGTGACGTAGCACCAATGGGGCTGGGCTTTTGGCATGATGTGGGCGTGGCCGGGCATTCCGGGGGCGGGGCATTAATAATTTCTCTGTTACTGTAAAAAACTCTTACTGTAAAAAAAAAGTTCCTAATTTCCAGCTGGTATCTTTCTGTCCATAGTTTTAAACTCATTATAGCAAGTCCTATCGTCTACTGCCAACAGAAACAACTACTTCTCCTCTAATTGACTGCCTGTCAAATACTTAATACCTTCAAATACTTAATTTTGTTTCTAGAAATCAAAAAGAAGGGATACTTTCCTTAAACAAAGGGAACTCTTTACCCATGATTTCTAAAACATGTTTTTAAAACAGCCCAACAGGGAGAATTATCCCGTTTTCTACCTTCGCTAACCAGCCACATAGGAAACAACAGGACTTTATGATTTTTGGACCTAGTGGAATTTCTAACGGAAAAGTAGACCCAATTAGTAACCCCCTCTCGGCACACACAAATAATTAGTAACCCACTCTTGGGAACTGGTGAGAACCTGCTGGATCCCACCTCTGCTCTAACCTGGAGAACTGGGTTTGATTCCCCACTCATCCACATGAGCAGCGGATATTAATCTGGTGAACCAGGTTTGTTTCCTCACCTCTCCACATGAAGCCTGATGGATGACCATGGGCTAGCCACAGTTCTCTCACAACTCTCTCAACCCCATCTACCTCACAAGGTGTCTATTGTGAGGAGAGGAAGGGAAAGAGTCTGTAAGCCACTTTGAGATTCTTTACAGTCAAGAAGAGCAGGGTATAAATCCAAATCCTTCTTTTTCTTGCAAACTACCTTAGCCACCACTGTGCATCACCCACATGATCTCTCCAGTGACATTGGGTAGCTGGGAGCACAGGTAGTATACCACTTCAAGCAAACTGAAGGGGAAGAGTATGCAGACAGGTGGCTGGGGAAGTTCTAGATGGGGTTTAGCAGCAGTGGACCCCACCAGAAGACCTGGCCCTGGCAACTTCCCCACCTCCAAGTATGTTTCCAACCATGCATGCAGGTGCCATGACCCCCAGCATAGCCTCTCTTTTTTGGCAGTCAGTAGGGGCCTCTCTTTCCTTTTTAATTAGCAGAAAACTCAGCGGGATCCCACCCACTGAATTGTTCCAGCATAGAACTACAAGGAAAAGTGCCATATGACAGGCAAAAGGGCACTCATATAACACACCCACCTTCGGTTTGATGGCTACTTAGCAAAACACAGAGGCCAATCTTAGAACAAAACTAAAGCATGTTCCCTGTCACAGCAGAAGACAATAAAGAATTCAAAAAGGGAGTTGGACTGGTTCGAGCAGAGCTACTTAACTGAAGAGAATCATGAATAAGTAAGCTAATTATAAAGCAGTACAATCCACACTGTGCAGTTCCAGTGTTTTACTTCAACAAGGGAATTGTTTACCTCAGAAGAGCCGCCCAGCCGCTAAATATGAAAATGAATGCAGTCAAAATGTCGACTGCTTTTAGTCCCTCTCCGTAGAGCTTTCAGGGTCCAAGGGAAGCTGGTAAGGAACAGCTACCATGGCAGATGAAAGAAGAAAGCCTGGAGTGTACATTTAGCAGGTCAAGCCATTCTGTTTAAGTTCTGTCCACTTTCTGTTCCTGGCAAGTGTTGGAGTTTCTCAATCCCAGGTGTCAAAAGTACCCAGCAAACAACAGAGTCATAACCTATGCCAAGCATGTGTCCATTAAAAGGGGAAGAATAAAAGCGATCAATGACTTTCCATCCATGAGCTTAGTGTCTGAGCAATACAAGCAGTTTGGCTCTTGAGAAAACCTTCTTGCCTGTTACCCCCTCCCATTGCAGCTTTCTGTGCCACTGAATTTGGCCCCTTCAGGAACAGTGGAGGAGAGCTGAAACTCTAGATTGGGAGGGGGGAAATAGCCAACAATTACCTTTCCCTCCTCCACAGACAGAAAAGTTCCATCAGAGGAACTGTTGTTGCATCAATAATTTGACACTTTAGGATCCAAGCCATTGTGCTGCTGATAATGGAACATTACAGGAGTCATCAGCTCCTGGAACCAGGAAATCCAAAGGCTTGTTTCTCCCCTGAGATTCCCCATTAAACACACACATACCCGGGCATTTGGATAATCTTTTTTCAAAAAACCCTTTTTGTTGTACAGTTAAGGTAGTACTTTTCTGGAGGTCCTGAACTGAATCTGTAGATTTCTATTTTTTCCCCTAATCTGCAGGCATATACACAGAGAGACACATTTTGTTCTTAGCTGCTCTGAAGATTATTATTATTATTTATTTGATTTATTAGAACCCCCTACCCCCAAAGGGCGCAGGGTGATTTACAGGCAACCAAACACAATACATTTCAACTTAAACAATCGAATAATCCCAATTAAAACAATAAATGCAATAAAAACAGTAGCATCAACAACCTTTCCATAATTAATTAATTAGGTGGGTGATGTCCAGTACAAAACAAGATCCTTGTTTTGACAAGTGGATGAGATGTTGAGTTGCAGATATTTTGAACTAATAAATAAAAATGCAAGAAATCACAGTTTTGGAAAAATGGCCTTTACCTAAAATGATCAACTCACCATCAAAACACAGATGTTTCAGACCAATGCCATTAGCCCGCTGTTTCAGAGCATTCAGAGCAGTATCCCAAATTGGCAATATTCAACAATTTCCATCTTCATTGTTGATGATGCAACCTTGGCGTTTATTGGCAAGACAAGATCCCCAGTGTACTTCTCTTAATTGAGGTCAATCTTCTAAGGCACCGCACTCTTCCGAGATGGTAGAAGTGGTTTTCTTATGTGCATGGGATGCAAGATGACTGCATACCAAAGGAAATATTCTATGCTTACTCTATGGCTGATGGAGAACCGCAATTACAACCAGCCAAAAGAGTCACATGAATAATGCATGGCCTGCCCCCTGCCCCACCAAACACACACACGAACCATAACATAAGAAATGATGATGGTGGAAAGTGCCGTCAAGGTGCAGTCAAATTATGGTGACCCTGTGGGGTTTTCAAAACGAGAGATATTCTTTTGTTATATAGATTTTTAAAAATTTTCTCAACATACAAACAAGAAAAATCAAATACACTTTTACACTACTGTTACATTAATACAAAAATGTGAAATACAAAAACACTCACATAAAAAATTAAAACATAACTCTTACAATCACTAGACTCAACCTGTTATAACCAACTAAACCACACACAATAACACCAAATAATGATTTCCCGCCAGTGGCGTAGATTCCATGGGGACATCCGGGAACAAACGCCCAGGGCGCCCCCGTGACAGTCACATCAGGGGATTTATCTGAGTTCAGCAGGCTGTAAAAAGCGGGGGCGGGGCCCAGGGCTCGGGTGCCATTTTGCCCCGGGAGCCATTTTTTCCCCCTACGCCACTGTTTCCCCCTATCTCATTGTTGAATTCTAATCTATTCTAGGTTCATGCATCTATTTAAAATGGAACAATTTATCAATTGTGCACTGTACCACTACCACTATTCTAATTTCATCTACTGTTTTCCTTTTAATCTCAAATCGTGCAGTGGCGTAGGAGGTTAAGAGCTCGTGTATCTAATCTGGAGGAACTGGGTTTGATTCCCAGCTCTGCCACGTGAGCTGTGGAGGCTTATCTGGGGAATTCAGATTAGCCTGTACACTCTCACACACGCCAGCTGGGTGACCTTGGGCTAGTCACAGCTTCTCGGAGCTCTCTCAGCCCCACCTACCACACAGGGTGTTTGTTGTGAGGGGGGAAGGGCAAGGAGATTGTAAGCCCCTTTGAGTCACCTGCAGGAGAGAAAGGGGGGATATAAATCCAAACTCCTCCTCCTCCTCCTCCTCCTCCTCTTCTTCTTCTTCTTCTTCTTCTTCTTCTTCTTCTTCTTCTTCTTCTTCTTCTTCTTCTTCTTCTTCTTCTTCTTCTTCTACCATGTTTTTTCAATAGATAGTTTGTAAAATGTTTCTGCAAACTTCTCTGTATTACTGTCCCTTAATAAAGTTGTTAATTTTGCTATTTCTGAATATTCTGTAACGAGATATTCAAAGGTGGTTTGCTATTGCCTGCCTTTGGCCCACTCCGCCCAGGCCAAAAACAGTGCCCCTGGAATGGTAAAAATACTGTTCCGGGGTGCTGTCTGCATGGCTTCTGGCATCGAGGCAGCGCCATGCTTCCCCCCCTTCCCCCCCCCCACCGGCAGGGAAATGCTGTTTTCTTGCCTCGTCCAAATGGCACCTCATCCAAACGGCACTGAGTTGGAGGTGCCTCTTTAGGCGCCTCCTGTTTTCCCCACACATACCTTCTATCCCTACGGAGGAGACACGGTCATGCTATCCTTCGACTCCTGGGGATCAGAGGGCAGCGTGGGTGTGTCTCCTTGTCCCTGCGGAGCTCCTCAGAGAGAGAAGGTAAGTGTGGGGAAACAAAATGGAGGTGCCTCTGCAGGCTGCGGCTGCTCTGGGCCACTCACACTTCAGCGATGTAAGATATGGCTCTTAGAGACCCACCAGCAACATATATGTGAGTGTGCAGCGACTCTGAGGGCTGCGTAGGAATGGGCCTCTATGTAACAACCCTGGACTTCCTTGGTGGTCTCCTGTCCAAATAGACCAGGACTGACCTTGCTTAACTTCTGAGATCTGAAGAAATCAGGCTAGCCTGGATCATCTAGGTCAGAGTGATATAATATATTAATAAAGCCAGTACCAGCATGCTGAAGAGTAATACCTAGGAATAGGCGGTGCCAAAAGTCCAAACAATAAAAATAAATAAATACTGTCTCTCTTCAGCACAGTTAAACCTCAGCCAGCCCTTCTGTATCTGGAGAGAGAGAAAAGGCTTCCCTTTCTGTGGTCTTGCTCTCTTTTCAACCTGTGGCATAACAGGACAGGCAAAAGAGTGCTGAGGTGCCCAAGGAGAGCAAGCTGTTCATGGAGAAATGGGAGTAAAACCACCACAATCACACTGTGGCCAGCTTTCACTTTTCCTGGGTGACTGCCAAAATGGTGGTTGTGTTCTCTGTGGCCAGCTTGCTCTCTTCCTGGCAGCTGCTGGGATGAGAACATAGAGCAGTGGTGGCGAACCTTTGGCACTCCTAGGATGTCTTAGTTTCTGAATTCCCATCAGCCCCCCTGCCAGCATGGCCAAGTGCTTAGGGGCTGATGGGAATTATAATCCATGTTATCTGGAAATATATAAAATTAACCACCCCTGACATAAGAGAGCAGTAAAGAGGCAGGATTCTTGGAGAGGAGGAGCTGCTTAGTTTCATTCCCTTCATCCTCCCCCCCCCCCCCAGCAAGTTTCAGGGAGATTCACAGCTCACTCAATCTCCAGTCACTTTGGCAGTAGCTTTTCAGATGGGAACAACTTGTCAACCACAAGCCCTGCCTGGGTGCTGGCCTTGCCCTCTTTCCTGGGACACGGGGCAGATACCACATCGCAAAAGTGTTCTCAGAATAGCCTCAGGTAACATGTGGAAGAGCTCACAAGTCATTGAGTGAGATGTGGCTCCTAAGCCACTAATTATCCCTGTTCTGTGGGGAAATAGCCAGTGTTCTAAGAGACACAGAAATCACCCAAGGCTTCAATATACCGGTAAGTATGATTTAAAACATGGCCACTGCTTGCAATTGATGTCAGCAAATTTTTGTAAGTAACAGGAACGCCATGTATCACAATCTCTGGGATGAAGCACAGAGTTGACAAGAAATGGTTCCCGTGTCTCCAAACGAAGTGCAAGAATTAGATTGTCAGTTGTGATTTATTCCCTGAAGGGTGCAGATGTAGCATTTGTGACAAGTCCTCCTGATCTGGGCTGACCACTTTAGTCATCAAACAGAATGTGACCCGATGTTATCCAAGTCACCTGCTAATCTGTCTGTTAGCCCAAACAGTAATTACCAAATACAATTTGCTATCTCCCTTCACCTGTATTACTCATGCACACATGTGCAGTGTTTATAAAACGCTGCAATAAATCTTGGTGTAATTGTGCATGTGATTACAATCTTTTTGTTAGGAGTGGACTGAGGTGCATGTCCACTCTGGAACATATTTTCTTCAGATACAATTTAAGACTGCATCTCTGCAGCATTTTATCCATGTACCCATGCTCACTGGTGATGCAGATTGGGGAAATCATGAACATACTTAAGGCACAAAAAGCTACTACAATCCAGAGCTACATAATGTTTTTTTCCATACTGATACCTTTTGTATCAGCCCACCAAAATTGGATGCAATAGCTCATGTGCAAAATGCAGTTTCTTGGTTTAATCAAATACAATTCTCCCTTTTCTGCTTTCCTTCCAGTGGCGTGCAAGCTCATCAGTTCCTTGAATAAACATGAATGAAATTTCCCCACAAAGCAATTGGTCCATCCCGTATGACTGAAGGTGAGTTGTTTCTTTATCTTTGTACCCGTTTTCATTTGGAAACGGAATAACATTTTCACCATGGAGCTTTGGAGCATTTCCAGCTTCAAATGAAGGCATAATGGGTTTGGGCTGCTGCTGCACCTTGTTGCCAAAGTACTGAAATATCATTTTGAAAATGTTATAAATTGTGCACGGGAATTGTTTGGAATTGCTTAGATACAATCATTTAATGGAACGGAAAAGAAGGGAGCAGAAAACAGAGAAGCAGCTTTTATTTTCCCTCACCAAGAAAATGAAAGAAATGCATACTTTGACAAGGAAATCCCTGAATGACTATCATGTTGTGTCTACGGTTCCTATGACTGTCCTGTTCGGATAGGTGAAGGAAAGACTGGAGAAGGCAGATGAAAAATTGTTTTCAATTTAGTTATGGCTTTCCAAATATCTCTCTTTGCCATAAAGTCACATCTGACTTATAGCAACTGTATAGGGTTTTCAAGGCAAGAGACATTCAGAGGTGGTTTGCTGAAGTCTGCCGATGTCTCATAACTCCAGTATTCCTTGGAGGTCTCCCATCCAAATACTTGGCAGGGTTGATCCTGCTTAACTTCTGAGATCTGATGAAATCAGACTAGCCTGGGCTATTTGCTTCACTCCCTATTACAGAGTAGTTTGGGGTTTTTTTTAAAGGGACATTGCATTATTGTTGAAATTAACATATTATAGAAAGATGGACATTAATTAACAATTGAATGCCTTTATTGAGACTTGGGTTCTATTTGCTATGTACTGGGAATGATAGATTTCAAGATTATGTAAGATCTTGGTCCCCTAGCTCCCACAACATTATAGATGATTTGCAAATATTAGTACATTGTATGTTTTTGCATTTGAATGTAGGGGAGAGAAATAGTGTGGATGAGGGAGAGTACAGAGAAAGAGGATAATCAGTAACAGGTCTACTAGTTAATAAGAGCTGGGCTGCGCTTTTGTTTCCTTTTTTGTTGCAGGTATTTAACCATAAGCCAAAGGGCTCTTGGGCCTTCTTAGAAAGGATGTGAAATACTCCCGCCTCCAACCCCATTTGTTATTTAAACTGCATTTTTGTAACCAGCTTCCAGTCCCCACTGGAGAGAAAAGCGGAGGGAAATAAATACAATACACGATCAATTCAAAAGCACTGATTTATGTTAATATTCATATCCTGCTTCTCTCTTTAATGGGAACCCAGTGGAACTTACAACGTCATTCGCCATACCACCATTTTATCTTCACAACAACCCTTTGAGATAGGTTGAGAGTGTATGAGTAGCTTGTCACCCAGTGAGCTGCTATGGCACAGTGGGACTTCAAAACTGGGTCTCTCAGGTCCTAGCCCACTCCGCACGAGCCAAAAATAGCACCCTTGGAACAGTAAAAACACCTTTCTGGGGGAGTACTTCACACAGCTGCTGCTTCTGAAATAAGGCAGCACCGTGCTTCCCTGCCCCAACCAGTGGGGAAATGCTCAATGAGCGAGGTTTTTTTTCAAAAACAGTGTTTTGTACCCAGTGCCGAGCAAACAGCACCGGGTGGGAGGCACCACTTTTAGAGTAAATCCTCCCTCTCCCACTTTACATTCCTCTTCCCTGCGCAGCTCTGTAGGATGAGGGACGCTTCAAGCCCTCCACCCCTCTGAAGCCCTGGGAGGCATTTACCATGGAGCAGTGAGAGTAGTGTCCCATGCAGGAGCTGCCACAGGGGAGAGAAAGTAGGATTTGAGAACAGGAACACACCTCCACATGCAGGAAGGCCCCTCTTTCAGCAGTGTGCAAATGTCACGAGAACTCTACCATGGAGAGAGATCTACCACCGGCTAAAGACAAGACTATATGACTTGGAATATCAATCTCTCCTGAGTACAGTGCAAAGCTCTTGCTCCCCACTATGCCTCGGGATTATTCCCCAAAAATCAAGCCTAGCTGCACATCTGGAACAGCTAGTTGACGATAAGAATAGATGGGTTATAACCAGAGCAAGGTGTAACTCCTTCCCCTCCGTTTACCTCCAAGAATTACGCTTTCTCAGCATTCCACAAAGAATGAGCGTCGTCACAGTACTGTCCCCCTCGTACATCAGATTCCCCCTCTCTCATGACACATTGTTGTATTGCTCCAAGTATAACATCACTAGAATTGAGATTTATGGACTTTATTTACTTGTAAGAGTTTCATGCTACTTCCAGACAACATAAAAATGTTTAAAGCCCTTCTGAACAATTCTGATGTAGTAGCCATATATTTTAAAGACGGTATTTTACTGATTGTACTTAACAGAGAATGATTTTCTATTATGTCACAAATGCTTGATGTTCTCTCGACTTTATACCTAATAAAGGTTTTGGCATGGATCTAAGTGCCCTGGTCAGTCATATCAAGGTATGGATAGCCCATGGGCTTAGGCCGGTAATTGTGAACCAATTTGGCACTCCAGATATTATGGGCTACAATTCCCGTATTGCACCGAAAGCCTCCTGCTAGCATGGCCGATTGGTGCTGCGGGGCTGATAAAAGAATTATGATCCATAGCATCTAAGGTATAAAAAAATTATACACCACCGAAACTAAACTGAGTTCAGAAGAGCATTCTGTATGGCAACGGCAATGGTGTGCAGGAACGGCCACGTTAGCGTGCAATTCAAACTTGAAGTGAGTGCTGTAGGCTCTTCAGGACTGGCAACCCCTTCCCAACCCTGGTGGATTCCAGCAACTGCACTAACACTTAACTGCGCAGACCGAATGACACTTTTCCCCCATCCCAGCATGTCAACAATTTCTTCCTTTGCACTATTTGCCACATTCTGCCACTGATGGAAGATCAGCACCATTAGACAAACTATTCAGTTGGAACAATCATAATTAGGATGCAGTGAGAACGAAGAGCCGTGTCGACTACTACATAGGAAAACGGGCTGTTCACTCCGCCACGCGCACACACCTTTCATTCTTGGATGATCTGCAGTTTTCACTTGGCTGCACTTTAATAAATGCAGTCAGTGCTATTGCATGGCAGGATTCAAATTGTGCTATAACGCCTATAGTTAAAACATGCAGGGGAAGCAGCTCCACAAAGGCAGATCGTGTTCTGAAATATTGTCAATCTTAATAACAAAAGCACAGCCTTATAGTCAGAACAAAGGGACCTATTCTAGGCCCAGCACGCGGCTCTCTTTGTCACAGCCAGAAGTAATGCCTTAAAGAAGTTATATATGATTGGAGTGGGGAATATATTTATCCTGTACAAGCACCTGAACATTCAAAAGTATATTGGCTGCCTCTGAAGCTGGAGTTTCACATTTGTGTCTCACTAACTATGGGATGCTCAAGTCACACTTTGGCTGATAGACTAGCTATGTCTGCTTGTCAAAAATCCATGGTAATCTTTTCTCTGATCATGTCTGGGTTAGTTTACTGTAATGCACATTGTGGCGAAATTACACTTCACCCCAAATATCTGTGTAAAAATGTACAGCTTTGCAAAGTGAATGTTGAATTGGCACTCTGGGTATGCTCAGAGTGCTTTGACAAATGGTCAAAAAGACACACAAGATTTTCCTTCTTGCTTTCATGTCCTGTTCGCGTGTTACAGAACATGTCTACAAAAGAGAACCAACACAGGTATACTGTAAGAAGAACTAAACCAGTACCTGGATAGCTGAATATTTATTGAACATAATGTAAGAATTACTCAACATACGTACAAAGGATAAATAAGTGTACTTTGGAGCACTCTTCATAATTCATAGTGGACACATGTAGGAGTGTGCCCCTGAAAAAAAAAAATCAGTATTTTTCAGATTTGGATTGTGAGGAAAGCATAAATATTGGCATCTTGAGGTCCCAAATGCCAGTTTGTGAAGATTCAAAGTTAGAGGATTTTTAAAAATCTGCTTTTTTGGGGTCCATCATTCCCTATCTTCTGTAGGGAGGGGTTTTAGTGGTTGTTTTTCAAGTAAACAATACTAAAATTGCAGACAACTCAGTTCACTAAAGACTCCCCCCCCCCCCACTTTCAATTCTGTGATTTTTCCAGGGCAAAGAATAGCCAAATACACAACAGTGAACAACCACTGGTGACAAGCCCCTCAGTGCAAATAGAACCAACAAATTATGGGAATGATGTGAAGGCAAATAGCCTGCTTGTAGAACCACAAGGTACAATGTAACAAGCCCAGCTTGCATCTGCTTTTCTTATCAAAATAAATAGAAATCCAAGCCAAATCAGCTTCAACAAGAGAAAGGACACTATTTCCAGTCCTATAGCCAGAACTCCACAGAATAAACAAACCCAAATTGAGTGTAGTAGTGCTTATCCTTCTGTAAGGTTCTGTAGAGGCCAGAACCTGGAATGAGTTGCAGAAGAACCAAATTTAAAACAAACAAAGTAGTTTACTTTTTTTCTTTACGGTAACACTTTTAAAACATCAGCATTTAGCGTTACAAATTCAAGGTCCTTATTCAGGTTGCATTTTAGTCCTTTCATTTACTGCCTACAGATATTGCCAAATTAAATCTTCTTTGCAAAGTTGGCTGGCTCCTGAAGAACTCAAAGGGCTTTGATGAACGAGTTGCATGGAAAACATGATGACAGAAGGTCTCCTGCAGGAGAACTCTCACCCATCATAACAATACAAAGAGACCCTTTTAACAAGGTGTTAAGCTGGCGCTTTATAGAAATCAAAGGTCCGAAGTCCTGGTAGCCTGACTGTTCTTCTGCAAAAGAGCTCTTCAGCCTCTCTGCTGCCCTCAGAGTCCTCCACCTTACTGGATCAACTCCATTCTGGAGGCCAGCCCATTCTGGGCATGGGGGATTTACATTCTCCCCACTAAAAGATTCTTAATAAAATCTCGACGAAGTAATTGCAATGCAACTTTTGAAATCATTAAACAATGAGATTTCCCCAAGAGATTTCTTGTACTTGGAGGAACCACATTTGGTGCATCTGAATACCCCGAACATTATCTTTCCCTTAAAGCTTAGCTGCACTGGCCATTTGGCAAGGCTGCTTTACAGCAATTGTTGCAATTCAATGAAGCAGTTTGCAGAAGGATGGGGATTGCAACTGGAATCCCTTCCTTCATACAACTTCCAAACAGTGTTTCCAAATTCAACACAGCTTAACATCTCTTGAACTTACATCACATGCTTTCGAAACAATTTTGTAGCAGGATCAAACCCCAACTTTGTTAAAAAAAGCACTGCCTTACTTGGTAATCTCACTCCAAGCCCCATCGCTAGCCATTTGTAACTCCTTCTGTGGGTTCTGTGGGGCAGAACCTGGAATGAGTTGCAAAGAACCAAATTTAAACAACAAAATGGTTTACTTTTCTTTACAATTAACACTTTTAAACATCAACATTTAACGCTACAATTCAAGGTCCTGTTCAGGTTGCATTTCAAAGCCCTTCTATTTACAGTCTACTGATATTGCTAAGTCCAAATCTTCTTTGGTAAGTTATTGGCTCCTGAAGACTCCAAGGGCTTGATGAACAGGTTATAACATGATGAAGGTCTCCAGGAGAACTCTCACCCATTACAACTATTAAAAGAAACCCTTAACAAGCAAGGTAAGCAGGGCTTATAGAAATCAAGGTCCTGAAGTCTGGTAGCCTTGTTCTTCTGCAAAGAGCTCTTTTCAGCCTCTGTTGCCCTCAGTCTCCACCCCTACTGGGTCAACCCATTCTGGGCCAATCACTTCTGGGCATGGGCGTTACAGTAGCACATAATTCAAACTTGTTGAAGCATAGTTGTATCAATTTTTCTTGTCCCTTCTATCATCCATTTTAAAGTATACTCAGAACACCTAAGAAAAACATTAAGAGTAATATTTCCAACCAACACACCCAATGACCATTAGATCAGAGGAGGGAAAGGAACCAACCAACAGATCTTATAAATATTGTATAACATTGATGCATTTCAGATCTCCTTTTCTGTAACATTATTAACTAATTTTCCTAAAAGAGCTGGATTAATAAGTAATGGTCCACCAGTTAAGAAGGCCATTTTGTCGCTTACTATGGAAGTGCAAGAAACATTCTTTAAAAGATTAATGAAAATGAAACCATCACATTCTGGGATTATTTAACATCTCATTCTATGAATATTTGAAACCTTGAGCTATTATTATTTTAAAAAAAGACTCCAAGAATGAATGAAGAAGATATACCAAGTGCGGAATGGAAGGTGCATTTGAAATAAAACATTTAACAAATGATTGAGAGGGATTATTATTGCATACCACTGTCTTGTATATTTAACAACTTGAAGTGTGAAGACTCCAGAGGACAACGCTGGGGTTAGGATCGCGGTCTCTGGCTTGAACTCTTCAGATTTCAAAGCCCTGAAGAGGTTCCCAGGCCATGAGTAAGTGTAAAGCGCCTGGCAAGTCCCAGCTGACTGTAACAAACGGAGACCATTCAATAGAATCTTCTTGAAATACAGTGACCTTTTATTAAAATGGCACGATCTTAGCCAGAGTGCTTAAGTGAGAACTGATTAGCAAAACCACAGACAGACTTCAAGAGAACTTTTGCTCATCTACTCAGACCCTTTCTTTCACACGTTTCTAGCCAGGCCAGTCTTTTGGGAAAGGTGCCAAGCAGAGACACAAGATAAAACAACAGGTGGTAGCACTAACCTGCTAGCATTCCATTCTCTCTGCACTGACTTATGGTGACTCCCAGCAAGGAGCTTTCAAAAGCAAAGTGAGAAGCAGAGGTGGTTTTCCATTCCCTTCCTCTTGCAGAGCCTTTCCTTCAAAGTGCCAACCCTGCTTTTAGCTTCTGAGATTTTGACAAGATCAGGGTATGCCATGTTGCCTCCTCTCCCCTCAGGCATGCCTCGCGATCGTGAACCTTGTGATTGATTTAAAAAGCTGTGTTATCGGCTGATGATTAAATCAATCTTCACCGATTTAAACATTCAGAGATTAGAACTGCAAACATTAGCTCATAAATGCAGACAGTAGTTGTGAAGAACAAGGCAATAATTTTGATGACACAGAAGATTTAACCTGGATCATACCAGTAATCCATCTGGTTCAGTGTCTTGTTCACACAGTGGTCAATCAGTTGTCTTGGGAATGCCAACAGACAAGACATGTAGAGACCAAGGCCTTCCTCTGATAAGCTGCTCCTGGCACTTGTATTCAGAGTTCTATTGCCTCCTGAATATGGAGCTTCCTGTATCTCACTCCCCATACTAGCCATTGATAATAACACTGTCCCTCCATGAAGCTCTCTTCTAGAATTGCCAGCCTTTTGATGGAAACTGACATAGCCTGGGCACAGACAGACAAAATAAAGCACCTTGGTAATACCATTAAAGTCACTTGATCACCCAGAAGTGATGTCTCTCACATTGCATCAACACCTGGGATTTCCCACCCCTATGGCACAAATAGTGGAGATTAAGGAATTCTTAGATGGTTACATCACTCTCTCTGTGTACTCACTCCTTCCCATACTTGTTCTGAACAGCAGCAGGTACTGTAGGCTGGTGGTGGAGGTTGCCTGTCAAAGGAACAGCTTAAGGGACTATAAATCTATCTGATCCCCTGTGGCTCATCACTTCATGTCCATTGGCAGAGAATAATACAATGTAATGACTATTCCTTCATGTATTTAGGAATTTATTGCCCATCAATATCACCGATGTTTTCAAGTTATTATGGGAGAAGGAGAAATGCCATCCAATCTAGTTTCTTCTACCATGCGGCATAATTTTACAAACCTTTTAGCAGAGAAGGCTGGCTGGTTTCTTTTCTTTTTTTTGTTTTTGAACACATGGAACTGCATCAATGCTGGCTCAGACCATTCTATTAAATCACTTCATCTCATGCAAATCTGTTTACCTTGACTGGACAGCAGTTTACAAATGTTTCAGACAGAGGAAGAGCTTTCTCAGATTACCTGAACCTTCCATTGAAAAGCACAGCTTTATTGAACCTGGGTTTATCTTGAATGCAAAACAGATGCTCCAACACCGAAATATGATATTTCCCAAATAGTCTGCTGGCAGAACACCGCGAACTGGGAGGAACAGATCCCTCCAAGCAAGTCTTTTATTGTTCCGAAATTTCAGGCTGCTGCATTCCACTTTGCTGCATCCCTTAATTCCATTTCCATTGAAGAATCGCTAAAATGAATTCCGAGCTGGAGCATCCAATAATATTATTGTGACTTTTTTTTTAGTTCATTACGTCTCCCATCCCTTTGCATTTTGGGACTCAAGGCACGCGACCAATATCATAAAGCAACATGTTATTGTTAGCATGCTTTGTGTCACAGTTATGTTTTTTTTGCAAGGAGTTTTATATGTACATTCAGCTTCAATGGGCTAGTAAAAACCCATGCAAAAGAACCTTGGTATAATCTAGGTACAAGCAGAAAGGTTGCTGGTATTATTTTTTGACAATGTGCACATACTCATTGGTGATGGAGGGCAAGGAGCTGTCGGGTGATCTTTGAAGGAACTGGACAGCAAAGTAAATTGTGAATGCTCTGTGCAAAATCCAGAAGTCGAAATGGAACAGCGGAGGATTCCTAATGCATCAGTTCCACTTTGGCAGCACAACAAACAGTCATCCTAAACAGAGTTACAGCCTTCTGAGAGCATTGACTTCAATGGACTTCGAAGGGCATAATCCTGCCTGGGATGGCACCATAAGTCGCTGGAAACCTTGGCACTCCGGGGCAAATTTGGATGTGGACCATTGTGGAAGTGTGGCTTATAGAGATGCCCAGTGTACAGTTGGAAAATTCCCAGAGATTAAAGTGGAATCCTGGGAGGTCCCCAGGAGGATAATACTCATAGAGTCCACCCTCCAAAGCAACCACTTTCTTCAAAGGGACTCACCTCTGTAGTCTGAGGTTCATTGTAATTTGGGAGAAAAGCAGGCTCCACCTCCGGGAGGGTGTGGCAACAATATAAATCTGTACTCCAACCACTAGCAACCATGGGTAATTTTATCCACAATGTAAAATACTACTCCATTTTACAAAACAAGGAGGATGGCAACCCAAATGCCATTCATAAATGTCTCTCTCAATGTGGCCTTCTGCATGGCTACTTCCCAACATCACTTTGTTACTTTACTTCTATTCTTCCACCTCCTGGTCATCTTGAGGGCTTATGCCTCTGCCCTCCCCAGAAGTGGTCGTAATAACACAAGCAAGAAAGGGAGACAGAGCCTGAGAACGGGAGTTTGGGGGCAGGAACAGGAGCTTGGAAGTCCAACGCCTTAAAGCTGCCATTTTCTCAGTCAGAGTTCTGGACATCTCAGGACTCCACATGAAGGCTAGCAACCCATGGTGTCTTGGATGAACAGACAGCAGTGGTGAAGATAGAGAAGTAATTATTTGTTCTCCTTACTGAAAATCATGGAGAGGACAGGGTGAGCCAACAGAGAGCAGTTCACACAATTGGCTATAGAACAATGGCTGGGCTTGGAAATATGTCCTCTGTGGTTTCTCTCAGTTCCTGCACATATAGAGAAGAGGCTTCTAGTTTCCATGTTGTTTTCCTAACCACAGATGATTACCTTAGCACACCAGGGTGAAGGGCACCAACCAGCCCATCCATCTCCACTCACACCACCTGTAGGTACAAGGCTGGTGGTGGCTCCTTGCTCAAGCTTGCAGGAACCATCATGTCCCATTTCTTATCTTCCATTAATTAATGAAGAGGGCATGCTTCTTGCCTCCCTAGGCCCCGGGTTAGTGGGTGGGGAGGAGGGCATATCCTTCTTTGGCTTATCTTCCATGCAATGAGAAAGCATGTCGCAGTTTCTTGTCTCCCTTTGCCCAGCTAGGACGGCTGGCACCATCTGCCTTTGATGGGCTATGTCTTGGGGCAACTCCTAGGCTAGGAAGGTCTCAAACTACTTCATCTGACCTCGGCCAGCTACAGTCCTGGGGATGCACTATTTGGCCAACTGAAGGTTTCCGTATATTTTGATTTCCTTCTGGCAGATCAAATAGAACCTTACAGATAATTTGAGGTTAAGAAAACACTAGGAGAAAAAAAATCAAGTCTTGATAAACACTTCTTTCTATATGTAAAGAGTTTTTAACATGATAAAACATCAAAACATCACCTCTTCTCTGAAACATTTCCGGATCTATGAATCACCTTCCTTCCTTCCTTCCTTCCTTCCTTCCTTCCTTCCTTCCTTCCTTCCTTCCTTCCTTCCTTCCTTCCTTCCTTCCTTCCTTCCTTCCTTCCTTCCTTCCTTCCTTGTCCAACTTTTACAATGATTTCTGACATGCATGGTTTCTAGGAAGCCAATTAGTGTTTTTAGTCATCTTGAAATTCAGCGTGAAACACTAATGATTCTGAAGGCCTTGGGAAAAAAGCAGACTTCGGTGTGGGGATATCAATCTATCAATTAGTGCTTATACCCATCTTCAGGGTGAGGGCTAGTTAGTTAATAAAAAAGAAATTTGCTTACTGTATTTCTTCCAACATCCTTTTTTGGTGGATGAAATAACCTTCAATGCTTTTGAAGGAGCAAGTGGCATATGGGTCTGTGTATTGAGCTGGCTAGGGCTGCAAGTATTCGCCTATGATAGGCTTCTCAAGCTTCAAGAAGACTTTTTTGTTTTGCAGAGAAAACGTAGTGTGTACTATTATTATTATTACATCTACATGTCAGAAACTTTCAGTCCCTCCATACTCTGTCCCTCCTTCCCAATGTGATTCCACAAGCATTTCGTGATTTATTTATAGATTCTGGATGCATTTGTCAAGCTTCTGCCATGGGGAAACAATTCTTTTCGCTTTCCTAAGGCTTCAGAATGGGTAAGTTAACATTTTTTCATATAACAAATACCTAGCAGGATATTAAATAAAAGATTAAAAGCATATCAAAGGAGCTTCTGAATCAGCTCACCTTATCATTTGAGCCTCTGGGGCCACATTTGCCATTAGTTGCTATCCGCCTTCCCTCTAATTCCAGGGCAATGCAAAATGAAATGGTTTGATTTCAGGCAGGGTGGATCGGGCTGTGAATAAATCTGTGATTAAGAAACTGAGTGGCCTTTGTGAAAGTCAGGATCAAGGTTGGGCCTGGAATTCTCTTGGAAGGATAGCTGATCATTGCATTATAGAAAGCCTTCCCCTTGGAAGAAATTTCTGCAGCTGGGAGGACTTGCCACCACATCTCACAAAGCCTCCTCTCCCTAGACACCATCAGCCAGTAGTGGTTAAGAGCGGCCGGATTTCTAATCTGGTAATCTGCTTGATTTCCACTCCCCACATGAGTGGCAGACTCTAATTCGGCTCACCGGGCTGTGTTCTACCTCCTTCTCGTGGAAATCCCTCCCGCGACCAGGTGGAGCTTGGGGGCGGTAAGCTTCGGCCAGGCCGCCCCACTGGGCAGTTTGCTGCTGGCCAGTGAGGCTTGAGACTAGCTTAAAACTGGGTGATCACAGAGTCCAGCAGCAAACATGTGCCACCTTGAATCCCAAGGAAGCCAAAAGAAAAGCCTTGTGGTGCACCCAGGTGGCTGCTTTCCCAGTAAGGTATGTCCATGGGATGCTGGGCTTGGGGCAAAGAGGACCATCAAAAGTCTCTGCCCCATGGATCCCATCCTCAAAAGCTGCCATTTTCTCCAGGTAAACTGATCTTTGTCCCTTGGAGGTCAACTGTAATAGCAGAAGATCTCCACCTCACCTGCACCTGGAGATGGACAACTCTTTTCAGCATGGCAGTCTCCAAGACTTCCTGCCAGAGTTGGTAATTCTGGCAGGTACTTGGATAGAGAGTCCCAGAAGCTTGGAGGAACTATAACCTCAGTGAGAACTGGGTGGTGCCCTTCGCCTGATAGTCCACCTTAAGTCTGGAGAAGTGGAGCCTGAAGCTGTGGGACCTTTGGGAAGTGCCATGCAGGCCGCAACAGCTGGGACTGAGAAGTATCCCACTGGAACAACTCCCACCTCCAGGAGAACCCTGGAAACCCCGGCCTGGATTTTGCTCTAAGCAGATAGGGATCATAAACTTTTAATACTAGGTGTTGGTTGATTGGAACCCCAAAGCCCTAAAAAAGTGGAAAATTGCTTTTAGGACAGGGTGCAGAATGAGATGTGGCGTCAAGCAAGTGATTACCAAAACCCTTTGGACAAACTTCGTGCAAAACTCCAAAACCCGCAATTCATCCGCTGGCACAGGCTGGGGAGGATCGACATTTGGAGTACGAAAGGCATTTTGTCACGAACTTGCTTTTAACTTGGAAAGTTCCTCTTCGGCTGTTACCCTGCAACATTTATCAAACTCACAGAAGTCATTTGAGAAGAAAAACCGGAGTGGAAGTTTTCAGACCAAATTTCTGAGATTTCTGATCGGCCGCGCGATGCGTCTGTAGGACAAGGCTACTAAAAGTGATTTGGTGTGACATTCCCGGCGTGCTACAAAAGACAGAATCAAGGAGCCTTTTCATTAACAATCACCCTCACGCTGTTCAAGCGACTGGAAAGGCTCTGCCTGGTGCTAGGTGCTTCGTCAAAAATGGTCACCTCGTCCCGTGATGCACACAGGCAGACTGACGTGATAATTAGCAAACTCGGCTAGAACACCATGCCGCCATTTTACTTTTCCTACCCCTCGGCTCTAGTGAGAACTGCACAGCCGACACCTGGATTCTTCACTATCTTTACCAACTATCGCCAGCATGATGATCCCTTAATACAGAGGTGGTTAGGTAGTTTTTTTTTTTTATAGAGCAGTATGTATTTGACTGAACTGAACAAAGGATGCATTCCATGGTACTCTTCTGAAAGTGGCCTTTGGTCAGCTTTTTTAAAAATCAAGATTCTCTCACCAGGGATGTAAGAAATAAGGTGTTTTACCCCCTTTTCCCATACATTGGAAGCCTTCTACATTTTGTTGCTGGGGTTTCTTCCTTTTTTATTCTATTTTATCATCATTTTTATGTCACTTTGGGCCATGCATATGTTACACCCTCAGTGTGGTAGTGTTAAGAGTGAGGGTGGATTCTATTCTGTGTGAACTGGGTTTGATTCCCCTGCCTCTGTAAGAGTGACAAGGACTCTCATTGGTGAAGCAGATTTGTTGCCCTACATTCCTGCTGGGTAACCTTGGGCTAGCCACAGTTCTCTCAGAACTCTCTCAGCCTCACCTACCGCACAAGATGTCAGTTATGAGGAGAGGAGGGGGGGGAAGTTGAATCTTTGTAAGCCACTTTGAGTCTCCTCCTTTACTCAAGCAGGAGTGGCGGAGCAGCAGTGGCTGCAGAGGGAAGGGCAGCAGGTGCACTCTGATCTGGAGGGAATCGGTTTTGATTCCCAGCATTGCTGCTTGAGTTGTGGGAGGCTTATCTGGGAATTGTGATTACCTGTGCACTCCCACACAAGCCAGCTGGGTGACCTTGGCTAGTCACAGCTTCTCGAGCACCCTCAGCTCCCACCCACCTCCTACAGGGTGGGCTTGTTAGAGGGGAAGGGCAAGGAGATTGTAAGCCCTTTGAGTCTCCTATAGGAGAGAAAGGGGATTACAAATCCAAACTCCTCCCTCCTTTTCCCTTTCCCTTTTCCCTCTTTCCTTTCTCCTTTTCCCTTTTCCCTTTCCCTTTCTCCCTTCCTTCCTTCCCTTTGGTTTTGCTTTTGCTTTTGTTTCTTTGCTTTCGTTTCTGCCTTCTTTGCTTTGCTTTCTTCCTTTTCCTTTTCCCTTCCTTCCTCTTTCTCCCTTCTCCTTTTCCTTTTCCCCTTTTCCCTTTTCCTTTTCCCTTTTCCTTTCTTCCTTTTCCCCTTTTCCTTTCCTCTTCCTTTTTTCTTTCTCTTCTTTTCCTTTTCCTTTTCTTTTTCTTTTTTTCTTTTTTTCTTTTTTTTTCTTTTCTTCTTCTTCTTCTTCTTCTTCTCTTCTTCTTCTTCTTCTTCTTCTTCTTCTTCTTCTTTCTTCTCTTCTTCTTTTCTTCTTCTTCTCTTTGAGAGAAATGCATAAACATAAACTACTCCTCCTTCCTCTTCCCCCTTCTTCTGGAACTCCATAATAGCAAACCCAGCTGTAGAAATTGAAAAAATCAAAGAGGCTGTCGAGCTGCCTTCTGTTGTCATTATGAAGGTTCAATCAGGGAGATCTCAATCTCACCAAGTTTGTATATCTCATTCCAAAATCCTGAAGTGGGTCTATCAATGCATCCAGTACTGGACATGATCCTGCTACATGCTCAATTCTCCTAACTAAAATCGATGTGATACATGGCCTGATCTTATGTATACTCAGAAGAAAAATTATTCCTTTATTTACATCCACAGGGTTTGTATTCTGCCAATCTGTAACCTCCTTCTGTGGGTTCTGTGGGGCAGAACCTGGAATGAGTTGCAAAGAACCAAATTTAAACAACAAAATGGTTTACTTTTCTTTACAATTAACACTTTTAAAACATCAACATTTAACGTTACAATTCAAGGTCCTGTTCAGGTTGCATTTCAAGTCCTTCTATTTACAGTCTACTGATATTGCCAAGTCCAAATCTTCTTTGCAAGTTGGCTGGCTCCTGAAGACTCCAAGGGCTTGATGAACAGGTTGCAACATGATGAAGGTCTCCAGGAGAACTCTCACCCATTACAACCACAAAAGAAACCCTTAACAAGGTGTTAAGGGCTTATAGAAATCAAGGTCCGAGTCTGGTAGCCTTGTTCTTCTGCAAAAGAGCTCTTTCAGCCTCTCTGCTGCTCCGAGTCTCCACCCCTTACTGGGTCAACCCATTCTGGGCCAACCCATTCTGGGCATGGGGGTTACAGTAGCACATAATTCAAACTTGTTGAAGCATAGTTGTATCACTTTTTCTGTCCTCTATCATCCATTTTTAAAGTATACTCAGAACACCTAAGAAAACATTAAGAGTAATATTTCAACCAACACCCAATGACCATTAGATCAGAGGAGGGAAAGGGAACCAACCAACAGATCTTATAAATATTGTATAACATTGATGCATTTCAGATCTCCTTTCTGTACATTATTAACTAATTTTTCCTAAAAAGAGCTGGATTGTCATAATGGTCCAGTTAAGAAGGCCATTTTTGTCGCTACTATGGAAGTGCAAGAAAACATTCTTTTAAAAGATTAATGAAAATGAAACCATCACATTCTGGGATTATTTAAACATCTCTCATTCTATGAATATTTGAAACCTTGAGCTATTATTATTTTAAAAGATTCCAAGAATGAATGAAGAAGATATACTGCGTGAATGGAAGGTACTTGAAATAAAACATTTAACAAATGATTGGAGAGGGATTGTTATTGCATACTAATTGTCTGTATATTTAACAACTTGGAAGTGTGAAGACCCAGAGGACAACGCTTGGGGTTAGATCGTGCTCCCTGGGCTTGAACTCTTTCAGACTTCTCAAAGCCCTGAAGAGGTCTCAGGCCATGAGTAAGTGTAAAGCGCTGGCAAGTCCCAGCTGACTGTAACAAACGGAGACCATTCAATAGAATCTTCTTGAAATACAGAAAGATCTTTATTAAAAATGGCACGATTCAGTCAGAGTGCTTGCGAGAACTGATTAGCAAAACCACAGACAGACTTCAAGAGAACTTTTGCCTGGCCCACTCAGACCTTTCACACGCCGAGCCAGGCCAGTCTGGGAAAGGTGCCAAGCAGAGACAAGATAAACAACAGGTGGTAGCACTAACCGTTAGCATTCCATTCCCCTCTCTGCACTGACTTATGGTGACCCCAGCAAGGAGCTTTCAAAGCAAGTGAGAAGCAGAGGTGGTTTTCCATTCCCTTCCTCTGCAGAGCCTTTCCTTCAAAGTGCCAACCCTGCTTAGCTTCTGAGATTTGACAAGATCAGGGTATGCCATGTTGCCTCCCCTCCCCTCCCCTCCCCTCCCCTCAGGGCATGCCCGTGATCAGAACTCAGATTGATTTAAAGCTAAAGTTATATCACATGATTAAATCAATCTTCACTGATTTAAACATTCAGAGATTAGAACTGCAAACATTAGCTCATAAATGCAGACAGTAGTTGTGAAGAACAAGGTAATAATTTTGATGACACAGAAGATTTAACCTGGATCATACCAGTAATCCATCTGGTTCAGTGTCTTGTTCACACAGTGGTCAATCAGTTGCTCTGGAATGCCAACAGACAAGACACAGAGACCAAGGCCTTCCTCTGATGTTGCCTCCTGGCACTTGTATTCAGAGTTCTATTGCCTCTGAATATGGAGCTTCCCTGTATTCACCCTGGCTACTAGCCATTGATAATAACACTGTCCTCCATGAAGCCTTCTAGAATTGCCAGCCCTTTGATGGAAACTGACAGAAGCCTGGGGGGACACAGACAGACAAAAATAGCACCTTGCAATACCACAAAGTCACTTCTGACTACCCAGAAGTGATGTCTCTACATTGCACAACACTCTTGGGATTTCCCAATCTCTATGGCACAAATAGTGGAGATTAAGGAACTTCCTGAGATGGTTACATCACTTCTGTGTACTCACTCCTTCCCATACTTGTTTGAACAGCAGCAGGTACTGTAGGCTGGTGGTGGGAGGTTGCCTGTCAAAGTGAACAGCTTGGTGACTATAAATCTATCTGATCCCCTTGTGGCCATCACTATGTCCATTGGCAGAGAATAATACAATGTAATGACTCATTCCTTTCATGTATTTAGAATTTATTGCCCATCAATATCACTGGATGTTTTCAAGTTATTATGGGAGAAGGAGAAATGCCATCCAATCTAGTTTCTTCACTACGTGCATAATTTTACAAACCTTTTAGCAGAAGGGCTGGTTTCCTTCTTTTCTTTTTTGTTTTGAACACATGGAACTGCATCACGTTGGCTCAGACCATTCTATTAAATCACTTCATCTCATGCAAATCTGTTTACCTTGACTGACAGCAGTTTACAAATGTTTCAGACAGAGGAAGAGCTTTCGTATTACCTGAACCTTCCATTGGAAAAGCCAGCGATTGAACCTGGGTTTATCTGAATGCAAAACAGATGCTCCAACACCGAGCGATGATATTTCCCCAAATAGTCTGCTGGCAGAACACCGCAACTGGGGAGGAACAGATCCCTCCAAGCAAGTCTTTTATTGTTCCGAAATTTCAGGCTGCTGCATTCCACTTTGCTGCATCCCTTAATTCCATTTCCATTGGAAGAATCGCTAAAATGAATTCCGGAGCTGGAGCATCCACAATATGCCAGACTTTTTTTAGTTCATTGCTGCCCTCCCCATCCTCTTTGCATTTTGGACCTGCGTGCACGCACCAATATCATAAAGCAATGATGTTATTGTTAGGCATGCTTGTGTCACAGTTATGTTTTTGCAAGGAGTTTTATATGTACATTCAGCTTCAATGGGCTAGTAAAAAACCCATGCAAAAAAGAACCTTGGTATAATCTAGGTACAAGCAGAAAGGTTGTTTTTTTGCATTATTTTTTGACAATGTGCACATACTCATTGGTGATGGAGGGCAAGGGGAGCTGCCGGTGATCTGAAGGAATTGACAGCTGTGGCAAATTGCATGCGTAATGCTCTGTGCAAAATCCAGAAGTCGCAAATGGAACAGTGGAGGATTCCTAATGCATCAGTTCCACTTTGGCAGCACAACAAACAGAGTCATCCTAAACAGAGTTACAGCCTTCTGAGAGCATTGACTTCAATGGACTTCGAAGGGTATAACTCTGCCTGGGATGGCACCATAAGTCGCTTGAAACTCCACACTCCGGGGGCAAATTTGGATGTGGACCATTGTGGAAGTGTGGCTTATAGAGATGCCAGGTACAGGTTGGAAAATTCCCAGAGATTTGGGGCGGTGGAAACTTGGGAGGGGCCTCAGAGGAGTTAATACCATAGAGTCCACCCTCCAAAGCAACCACTTTCTTCAAAGGGACTCACCTCTGTAGTCTGGAGGTTCATTGTAATTCTGGGAGAAAAGCAGGCTCCACCTGGAGGGTGTGGCAACAATATAAATCTGTACCCAACCACTAGCAACCATGGGTAATTTTATCCACAATGTAAAATACACGATTTCATAAACAAGGAGGATGGCAACCCTAAATGCTATCTATAAATGTCTCTCTCAATGTGGCCTGCATGGCTACTTCTCCCCCAACATCACTTTGTTACTTTACTTCTATTCTTCCACCTCCTGGTCATCTTGAGGGCTTATGCCTCTGCCCTCCCCAGAAGTGGTCGTAATAACACAAGAAAGGGAGACAGAGCCTGGAGAACGTGGAGTTTGGGCAGGAACAGGAGCTTGGAAGTCCACCGTCTAAAGCTGCCATTTTCTCAGTCGTAGTTCTGGGACATCTCCAGGACCCACATGAAGGCTAGCAACCCATGGTGTCTTGGATGAACAGACAGCAGTGGTGAAGAGCAGGAGAAGTAATATTTGTTCTCCTTACTGGAAAATCATGGAGAGGACAGGTGAGCCAAACAGAGAGCAGTTCACACACTACAGAGAACAATGGTTGGGCTTGGAAATAGTGTCCTCTTGTGGGTTTCTCTCAGTTCCTGCACATATAGAGAAGAGGCTTCAGTTTCCTCATGTTGTTTTCCTAACCACAGATGATTACCTAGCACACCAGGGGTGAAGGGGCACCAACCAGCCCATCCACTTCCACTGGCCACCTACCTGTAGTAGGTACAAGGCTGGGTGGTGGCTCCTTGCCTGCTTGCAGGAACCATCATGTCCCATTTCTCTATCTATTAATTAATGAAGAGGGCATGCTTCTTGCCTCCCTTAGCCCTGGCAGGGTGGGGAGGAGGGCAGGCGTCCTTCTTTGGCGATCTTCCATGCAATGAGAAAGCATGTGGCAGTTTCTTGTCTTCCTTTGCCCAGCTAGGAGGGCTGGCACCATCTGCCTTTGATGGGGCGATGTCTTGGGCACCCTAGGCTAGGATATCCAAACTACTTCATCTGACCCGGCTTGACCAGCTACAGTCCTGGGGATGCACTATTTGGCCAACTGGCTAAGCCTGCATATTTTGGATTTCTCTGGCAGATCAAATAGAACCTTACAGATAATTTGAGGTTAAGAAAACACTAGGAGAAAAAAAATCAAGTCTTGATAAACACTTCTTTCTATATGTAAAGAGTTTTTAACATGATAAAACATCAAAACATCACCTCTTCTCTGAAACATTTCCGGATCTATGAATCACCTTCCTTCCTTCCTTCCTTCCTTCCTTCCTTCCTTCCTTCCTTCCTTCCTTCCTTCCTTCCTTCCTTCCTTCCTTCCTTCCTTCCTTCCTTCCTTCCTTCCTTGTCCAACTTTTACAATGATTTCTGACATGCATGGTTTCTAGGAAGCCAATTAGTGTTTTTAGTCATCTTGAAATTCAGCGTGAAACACTAATGATTCTGAAGGCCTTGGGAAAAAAGCAGACTTCGGTGTGGGGATATCAATCTATCAATTAGTGCTTATACCCATCTTCAGGGTAGGCCAGTTAGCTAATAAAAAGAAATTTGCTTACTGCATATTTCTTTCCAACATCCTTTTTTGGTGGATGAACAACCTTCACGTTTTTGATGAGTGCAGCATATGGGTCTGTGTATTGAGCTGGGCTAGGCATAATATTTGCTGCAAGATTTGTCAGATGGATAGGAGGGTTTCCTTTGTCTTTCCAAGAAGACTTTTGTTTTTGCAGAGAAAACGTGTGTGCAAATTATTATTATTATTACATTCATGTCAGAAACTTTGGGGTCCCCCCCCTCCATACTCTGTCCCTCTTCCCATCGTATCTAATAAGTATTCTTTTGTGATTTATTTATAGATTCTGGATGCATTTGTCGTTTCGGCTATGGGGAAACAATTCTTTCGCTTTCCTAAGGCTTCGAGAAATGGGTAAGTTAACATTTTTTCATATAATGAATACGAGCAGGATATTAAATAAAAGATTAAAAGCATATCAAAGGAGCTTCTTCTGGGAATCAGCTCAATTTGTCATTTGAGCCTCTGGGGCCACATTTGCCATTAGTTGCTATCCGTTGCCTCCTCACTCCTCCAGGGCAATGCAAATGAAATGGATGCCGATTCAAATGAACAAAGGCAAGATCGTGGTGCCAGGACGCCAGGATTAAGAAACTGAGTGGCCTTTGTGAAAGTCAGGATCAGACGCCCTTGGAAGAAATGGCAGCTTTGGAGGGCAGACTTTGCTGCATCACATCCTCACAAAGCTCCCTCCCCTCCCTAGACACCATCAGCCAGTGTGATGTAGTGGTTAAGAGCGGTCGACTCTAATCTGGAGAACCCGGTTTGATTTCCCACTCCCCCACATGAGTGGCAGACTCTAATCTGGTCAACTGGGTTTGTGTTCCTACTCCTTCTCGTGAAACCTCCTGGGTGACCAGGTGGAGCTTGGGGGCGGGTGGGAGCCAACAGTCAGCCCCAATGCTAAGTTTGCTGCTGGCCTCAGTGAGGCTTGAGACCAGCTTTAAACTGCAGACTTCCAGCTGAGTCCAGCAGCAAACGGGCTGTGCTGCTCTGAACTCCACAGCTGGGGGGTGCAGTGCTTAGGGTGCACCCAGGTGCTGCTTCAGTAAGGTATGTCCATGGGGATGCTGGGGTTTGGGGTAAAGAGGGACCTCATCATGGTCTCATTCCATGGATCCCATCCTCAAAAGCTGCCATTTTCTCCAGGTAAACTGATCTTTGTCCCTTGGAGGTCAACTGTAATAGCAGAAGATCTCCACTCACCAACTTGGAGATGGGCAACTCTTTCACTTGCAAATCTCCAAGAATTTCCCAAGCCAGAGTTGGTAATTCTGGCAGGTAATTGGATAGAGAGTCCCAGAAGCTTGGAGGAACTATAACCTCAGTGAGAACTGGGGGGTGGGAAAGGTTCCTTCTCAGGCCTGATAGTCCACCTTAAGTCTGGAGAAAGGATACAGGAGCCTGAAGCTGTGACCTTGGGAAGGGCCATGCAGGTCAACAGCTGACTGAGAAGCATCCCACTGAGTTCAACCCCACCTCCAGGAGAACCTGGAAACCCTAAATGGGATTTGCTCCTAAGCAGATAGGATCATAACCTTTAATACTAGTGCTGGTTGATTGGAACCCCAAAGCCCTAAAGTGGAGTACTGTTTAGGACAGGGTGCAGAATGAGATGTGTATGTCATAAGTGATTACCAAAACCCTTTGGACAAACTGTGCAAAAAAAAAAAAAACCTCCAAAAACCCACCATCCGTTGGCACAGGCTGGGGAGGATCTGGACATTTGGAGTACGAGCGATTTGTCACTTGAACTTGCTTTAACTTTGGAAAGTTCCCCTTTCGACAGGCTGTTACCATGCAACATTTATGAAACTCGGAGAAGTCATTTGAGAAGAAAAACCGGAGTGGAAGTTTTCAGACCAAATTTCTGAGATTTCTGATCGGCCGCGCGATGCGTCTGTAGGACAAGGCTACTAAAAGTGATTTGGTGTGACATTCCCGGCGTGCTACAAAAGACAGAATCAAGGAGCCTTTTCATTAACAATCACCCTCACGCTGTTCAAGCGACTGGAAAGGCTCTGCCTGGTGCTAGGTGCTTCGTCAAAAATGGTCACCTTCTCGGTCCCAGTGATGCACACAGGCAGACCACGTATAATTAGCAAACTGGCTAGGAACACCATGCCGCCATTTTGCCTCTTTCCTACCCCCGTTCTAGTGAGAACTGCACAGCGACACCTGGATTCTTCACTATCTTTACCAACTATCGTCAGCATGATATCCTAATACAGAGGTGGTTAGGGGGTAGTTTTCTTTTTTTTTATAGAGCAGTATAGATGACTGAACTGAACAAAGGATGCATTCCATTATAATTTTCTGAAAGTGGCTCTTGGGTCATTTTTTAAAAATCAAGGATCTCTACTAGGGATGTATAAATATGTTTTACCCCCTTTTCCCATACATTGGAAGCCTTCTACATTTTGTTGCTGGGGTTTCTTCCTTTTTTATTCTATTTTATCATCATTTTTATGTCACTTTGGGCCATGCATATGTTACACCAGTGTGGTGTAGTGGTTAAGAGTAGGTGGATTCTATTCTGGGGAACTGGGTTTGATTCCCCGTGCCTCTGTAAGAGTGACAGACTCTTATCTGGTGAAGCAGATTTGTTGCCCTACATTCCTGCTGGGTAACCTTGGGCTAGCCACAGTTCTCTCAGAACTCTCTCAGCCTCACCTACCGCACAAGATGTCAGTTATGAGGAGAGGAGGGGGAAGGAATCTGTAAGCCACTTTGAGTCTCCTTACTCAAGCAGTGAGTGGCGGGAGCAGCAGTGGCGTAGTGGCTAAGAGCAGGTGCACTCTGATCTGGAGGAACCGGTTTTGATTCCCAGCATTGCTGCTTGAGTTGTGGAGGCTTATCTGGGGAATTCAGATTAGCCTGTGCACTCCCACACAAGCCAGCTGGGTGACCTTGGGCTAGTCACAGCTTCTCGGAGCACCCTCAGCCCCACCCACCTCACAGGGTGTTTGTTGTGAGGGGGGAAGGGCAAGGAGATTGTAAGCTCCTTTGAGTCTCCTATAGGAGAGAAAGGGGGGATATAAATCCAAACTCCTCCTCCTTTTTCCTTTTCCTTTTCCTTTTCCTTTTCCTTTTCCTTTTCCTTTTCCTTTTCCTTTTCCTTTTCCTTTTCCTTTTCCTTTTGCTTTTGCTTTTGCTTTTGCTTTTGCTTTTCCTTTTCCTTTTCCTTTTCCTTTTCCTTTTCCTTTTCCTTTTCCTTTTCCTTTTCCTTTTCCTTTTCCTTTTCCTTTTCCTTTTCCTTTTCCTTTTCCTTTTCCTTTTCCTTTTCCTTTTCCTTTTCCTTTTCCTTTTTCTTTTTCTTTTTCTTTTTCTTTTTCTTTTTCTTTTTCTTTTTCTTTTTCTTTTTCTTTTTCTTTTTCTTCTTCTTCTTCTTCTTCTTCTTCTTCTTCTTCTTCTTCTTCTTCTTCTTCTTCTTCTTCTTCTTCTTCTTCTTCTTCTTCTTCTTCTTCTTCTTGGAGAGAAAGGTGGGGTATAAATACAAACTACTCCTCCTTCCTCTTTCCCCCCTCTTCTTCTGAACTCCATAATAGCAAACCCAGCTGTAGAAATTGAAAAAAAAATCAAAGAGGCTGTCGAGCTGCCTTCTGCCGTCACAGAGGAAGGTTCAATCACAGATCTCACCCTACCAATTTTGTATATCTCATTCCAAAATCCTGAAGTGGGTCTATCAATGCATCCAGTACTGGACATGATCCTGCTACATGCTCAATTCTCCTAACTAAAATCGATGTGATACATGGCCTGATCTTATGTATACTCAGAAGAAAAATTATTCCTTTATTTACATCCACAGGGTTTGTATTCTGCCAATCATGCACAGGACCTCGGCCTCTAGCCTTTGGTTGGACCTTGCCTGACCATATCATACCATAATAGCAAATCACCTTTGCACTAAATTGAACAGCATGTCTCAGGATTTTCTGGACCCTATTGCTGTGTCTGAGATGGTATTTCACACTCAAAAATATAAAGCTCTCTTGCTTCGTTGCATGCATCACGGCAACAAAAGCCACATGCCTTTAGTTTTCAGATCTCACAGATTTAACATCTGGTTTGAGCTGTCCTTCTTATTCTTATTATACATTCATAATACTCATGCTTCTCCCCCCTTTCTTCGGGGCATGAAATTAGAGAAAAATTCAAAAGAGAAGACAAGCGCTAATAAAGAATCACATCTGTTCAAGGTATTTGAATGGGGCTTAAGCTGATATGATGGAAGCAAAAATCGAGTCCCGGAGGCTTATTATTTGCAGGAAAGGGCTGGAAACTTCCCATGAGTAGGCAGAAATGGAAATTAAAAGATTGTTTCTCTAATTAGAAAGAGAGTTTTTAAATTCCTTAGATATGCTTGTTACTGATCTGACTGGAATAATACAAGAATAGGGAAGGTAGGAGGAGAACCACTGTAACAAAGGTCGATTCCCCACGGGGAAATTCTATCTAGATCAAACCAAGTTTGTAAAGAAACCGCACCTTTTAATTGGGGTTTCAACCTCCCCTCCACAGCATGTATTCAGTGAAAACATGTAGGCCTGTCTTGGATCCCAGAAATGTATGAGTCCCCACCACCACACAATCTCCTTTGCGGGTCTCTCCTGATTGGCTGGCAGGCCGTGTTGGAGCGGGACGTTTTTGGGGCAGGAACCTGAAATTCACTCGTTTGCAAGGATAAACGTTTAAACATTTAGGTGTTTAAATGGGTTTTTGCTCATTTGCAAAGATAAATGTTTAAGCGTTTAGGCATTTAAGCGGGTTTTTGCTCATTTGGAAGGGTGAACAGTTAATTGTGTAAGCAGTTTTTCATTATGCTAACCAAAACCTGGAAGAGGCTGCACACGCATCGCTCAGCGCCCGCCAAGAGCTGATTGGTTGCTAGACTTGCGTCATGCTCCATGGCGGGAATTTTAAACATGGATTGGACCCCTGTTCCTCCCCACTAAACTAGATCGAAAGCATGCTAAGGAGAAAAGTAGTACATGCAAGCAGGCTCTGCCAGGACACTGGATAAGGGGGAGAATGAGCACCAGAAGCAGGATGAATCCCTGTTCATTGCTTAAGCAGTGGGGAGCTCTTCCTGAAACCTGGTTATTTCACGTGAGTATAACGTGATTAATTGACCGTGGGGAATCAACCAAAGTGCCTCTCAACCCATTCCCCGGAGTGTGGTCTATGGTATCAAAAATGGCTGAGAGATCAAGGAGAATCAACAGGGTAGTATTCCCCCTGTGTCTCTCCCAATAAAGGTCACACTAGGGCATAGGTGTCAAACTCGTGGCCCTCCAGATGTTATGGACTACAGTTCCCATTTTCCCCTGCCAGCATCATGCTGGCAGGGGATGATGGGAACTGTAGTCCATAACATCTGGAGGGCCGCAAATTTGACACCTGTGCACTAGGGCATTCTACTGTTGACCTAAGAGTGGCAGTTCTCAAACAAAGATGCTTCAAGAAGAGATTACAATATGAGGTGACTGAATTTGAGTTCTAATCAAGCTGATTGCAATATTCATTATTTCTGCAACCTGAGTTCCTTCTTTGCTACACTCCTCCCACCCTCTGATTGGAATATAAGGGATCAGAGATCTTCATTTCAGCTGACCTCTGACAAAGGGAACTTTGACTCTTGAAAGCTCATATCCTGACAATCTTTAGATTTCTAAGGTGCTACTGGACTCAGGTTGAGCAGTTCAGTAGTGAAGTGATGATTTGTCAAAGAATCATCTGCCACATCTGCAGGCAAAATACACCGGCAGCAGTGGCATAGTGGTTAAGAGCAGGTGCATTCTAATCTGGAGGAACCGGGTTTGATTCCCCACTCTGCTGCCTGAGCTGTGGAGGCTTATCTGGGGAATTCAGATTAGCCCGTGCACTCCCACACACACCAGCTGGGTGACCTTGGGCTAGTCACAGCTATTCGGAGCTCTCTCAGCCCCACCCACCTCACAGGTGTTTGTTGTGAGGGGGGAAGGGCAAGGAGATTGTAAGCTCCTTTGAGTCTCCTACAGGAGAGAAAGGGGGGATATAAATCCAAATTCTTCTTTTCCTCTTCTTCTTCTTTGGATATCCACCTGTATCATCTGCTCCACAGCCTATGAATACTTATAAAAACCACTCTTTCTGAGGAGGAATATGCTGGTTTAGTGTGACATATGTGGCCTTTTTTACATCTTGTGGCAGAGTTTGAGAATTTCTGGCTTAGAGGAGATAAATACGTCCAGTGTAGCAAAAAGGCAGCTGGGTGGCTTGCATTCTTCAATATGCCCTTGACACATTTTTATTTATGAAATTTGCTGATATATCTGAAACATCTTACATCTGGGACTTGAAGGGGAAACAAATCGATAACTAAGCATGTCTATATCTGCCACTAGTGAAAAGAGAAACAACAGAACTGAGGCCTTGTGGAGGTCAAACCCCGTTATATATCTAAAATACAAAAAAAATAGTATTTAATGAGATCATGAGCAGGAAGTTTTTAGGCAGAAGAGATTAAAATATACAAATAATTTTGCAGTTTAAGAAACAGATGTTTATTCCATACTCAAAATAAGAAGAAAACATTAACAGAAGACAGTTTTTCTGTTTCTTGAGTTTTGTACAAATCTCTCTGGGATCTTACTTTCTCATACCCTTTCTCCAAGCAGCTCAAGGTTGTAAATATGGCTTTCTGTTCCTTTTAGTATCAACAAGCCTGCGAGGTAGGTCCGGCTTAAACAGAATGACTGGTCCATCAGTGACTTGCCTGGCTGAATTAAGAACTTTTGCTTTTAAAGGTTTTTTTTACTAGAAAACTTTTAAAAACCCTGACAGACAGACAGACAGACAGACAGACAGACAGACAGACAGACAGACAGACAGACAGACAGACAAGTCTGTGTTGCAAACAAGCTTGAAACTTAAGCATCACTGGGTAAAATATCTCTAGATATACACACAGAGATAGGTGTGTATATATTTAGAAGCCCCAATACTCAGCAAAGAGGTATAATTGATTTTCAACTAATTTTTGAACCTAGACTGTCAACAGCATTTTCCCTGCAGAATAAGCAGTATTTGAGAAAATGCAAAAAAGTCAGATTTACAGAACAATCCTAAGAAGAGTTACCTCCCTCTGAGTCTACTCAATGGGTTTGGAAGGGTATCATTGTTCTACTAGTGCCGGGAACCAAGGGATGTCTCTGCCTGAATTTATAGTGCTATGCATTACTCTATAAAAATATGCAAGTGCCTTGCCAAATGCAAAGGGTGCTTAAAGATATTAGGTAAATTAGTGAGTGCCATAGCCTCGAAGCAACAGACAGTTGCTGTCTCATTCCTCCTTCACATTTTTAAAAAGAAAGATAAGCCTGAAGCTACTTGTATACAACCTTTACAATTTCATGGCAGTATGTAAATTTCGAGCTTTAAGCCAGACATTCCATCAATCTAATTTATTTAAACAAATCTTTCGCTGCATCTAACCAATCCCTGTTTGAGATTTCAATATTTTGTAAAAAACCTCTGCTGGTGTTTCTTTCCTATTGATTTACTCGTTGTTCAAGGACGAAAATCAACTCTTGGTGAAACTCTCTCTGAATCAATCCTTGCAGCATTCAGGGAACACTTTATGTGAGATACCACACTCCTTTGTGGAAACAAAGTTTACAACAACTTTCAATTGACTGAGCATTATCTGAACTGTGGATCTGGGAAATCTCTCAAAGGAATTTTGTTAGACTTATTAAAAATCTTACATGGGCTTGCCAGGTTCATCCCAGGTTTTCTCTAAGTTGGCTCCCTCAAACTGACTTGGACTTTCAATTTAGGCAACATCATACAAAATTTGTGATGCCCAAATATCCCCAAGAAATTTTCATTTTTTTTTTAATTTATTGAATAGATAACAAACGTTTATAAACAAATTCATTTTACAAATCCATTTCCTAGCATCAGTTATAACATACCAAAGAGTACATATGGGTGGAGTCCATCTTGGAATGTGGAGTTCCAATACACTAAAAAGATTCATTCACTCCAAAATTTGACATACTTTGAGCATGTACATAATATGTTAATTTGACCATTTCCATTTTTAACAAATCAAACCTCTTGTGATTCCTTCAAAAATGTTCAGAATTTTGCTCAAGGAGGAGCCTCCAATAGTGTTGCCAAATCTAGGTTAGGACATTCCTGGAGAGTTTAGAGGCAGAGTCCGGGGAGGGGGGCGTGTAATGCCATAAAGTCTACCCTTCAAAACATCCATTTTCTCTGAGGGGAATGCAGGGCCGGAGTGAGGGAGAACTGCAACCAGGGCATGAGTGCGCCCCATGCCCCCACCATGCCCCCGGAACACCCCTGCCATACTCCGCACTGACTCACGCCTGGTGCACCACGCCCCCCACGCCCCCTTGGCACTATGCCACTGGGGGGTTGGACTTCTGTAGTTTGAAGATCAGTAGTAATTCAGGAGATCTCCAAGCCCACCTAGAAGTTGGCAACCATAATTTAAATTTGTGTCGAGTTTTGATTTTGGCAACTCTAAATCCTGACTCTTCCTATGGGTAGATGTTAAGTCTCTGTCATAATCCTAAACCTGAAGTTAGGGAGACTGCAAACTTCAAAACAGGTTTTCTGTCATGAACCAGCCTCAAACCTAGCAGCTAGTTTCCCTGAAGCTCTATATTTCCTAGGCGCCCAAAGCTTGGACAGCGCCTAGGAAATATAGAGCTACAGAGAAACTAGCTGCTAGGTTTGAGGCTGGTTCATGACAGAAAACCTCTTGAAAAATCAAGGAAAAACAGGCACCAATTGCTGTCCAGGAGCCAGAGCTCTACAAAGAACATATAAAGCCCTACACAGAGAGGGAGAGTGTTCACTTTCTGAAGAGGAGCAGTCATGAGGCTGATTTGGAGCAAGGCAGGAGATGATCTTTCAGCCCACTGTGAAAGCGAGGCTGGCCTACTAGCATCAGTAGGGACTAAATAAATGAATCCTATTAGGGAGCTTCATTTTTTTTAATGGTCTTCTTTGTGAATTTCCCCCTGTGTTAATTCTGCCCCATTTTTGTAACTTTTCTCCTATGGCTTACTGTAATATTTCTTTAATAAACCGTTCCTTGTTCACTCTGCCCGGGCTCTTCATGCTAAAATTCAGCCATAAATCACAGCGCCCCCTGAGTAAAGAGGAAGTTGTTTGCGGGGGCAGGGAGGCTGTCGGGGCCCTCTTCAGTTAAGCCCGAAATCCAGAATACTGGCAGTCAGTCAGGGCTTTTGCCTGTTCTAGGGCTGAAGGAAGCAGGAGGAAAGGAGGCGGTGTGTGTATATATATAGGGGTGGGGGGACGGCTCAGAAGGAAAAGGCCCCACCTCTTTCAGCAACAGTGATGTAGCCAGTGAAGTCTGTAGATCTCACCATCCAGGAAAATCTGCCTTATTCTACATAGCCACTCACCCAGTCAAGAATCTGGGAACCTGTAGTTATATGTGGTGCTAGAGTTCACAATAAAAAAAAAGAGATTCCTAATAGCTGTCACAAATCTACCGCTCCTAAGGTTCCTTGGGGAGAGCTGAGACAGGTTGTAGATTGGTTTAAATCTATGTTGTAGATTTGATCATTAGAAGGCGCATTAAAGGCATGTCTATACCACTCTCTCTGCGTTTGTGTGTGTGTAAGCAAGGGAGAGAGAGTGAGAAAGAGAGAGAGAGAGAGAGTTGCACATTTGAACTCTACCGGTTGTGTTGTGCTAGTCTACAGCCTTTGGTCGTCTCTGCCTGCCCGGGAAGCTGTGCACAATAAGAGATCTACATTGTTGACAATGGAATAAATAGAGATGAATGGATTCCCACTGTTGTATTCCCTTATTGGTCTGAAATTTTGTTCTGACCCACAATCAATTCCTCTTTCCTCTGAATTCCAGTTTAGCTAGGAGCCTTTCTAAAAGTGCTTATTGGAGTACGTGTATCTTTTTTTGCTGCTTGGGATCCTTCTGTTCTTTTCTATCTCCCCTCCCCTTACATCAATGAATGCACACGCATTACAACAGCAGCCTTGAATTGATTGTGTGCATAACTCCATTGAGATCCTTTTTGTGCTGAGGTTTTACTGACCCACATGCACGCCCCGTGAATCTGTAAAACACACAAGCAGAATCTGCACACAACCATATGGGCAATGTAGAGGAGGAAAATGGTTTGAATGGATAGAAGAAACTAAGTGACGTAGCGCACCCTGCCTATCCAGTTCTGTGTACAATATTTTGAGTGTGAAAAAAACAGAACGAATCCACGGAGGATTCTGAATTGATTCCCTGTTTGGAGGCAGCACTAAATGAGTTGGAATTCCCAAATCTGTGAAGCAATAGATGATAAGGATTTCTGTTCTCTTGGAAAAACATTAGTTAAGATGGGATTCTCTAGTAGTGCCTCACGGTTCTTGTTTTTAAAGAAATATCTTCGAGTGTCCCTTCTTCTTCTGCTTCCTGCTGTGATGGAGTGGCTGTAACAGGAGATCCAGACAGCTCCTATTTTGCCAATTAATGGGGGCGAGGGGGGTGAGATTGCCTTCAAGGGTCATCTATTTTCTGGAGAGCCGCACCAACTTCTGCCAGAAAATCTGACCATCTTTGACCAGGGAGTCAACCATGTAAGGGCACTTTAACCTCATTTGACCTTTCAGAACCATAACATGAGGAGAATGCCTTTGGTCAGTGGCCCAAACATTTCTGCAAATCAGCAGCCAGGCAATTATTTTGGAGGCTGTGCACTTACCCGACCCTTTCCCAGAGAAGTCAGGAAAGACACATCTAGCGGCTTAATTTCATTGACATTATAACACTGTCATTGTAGCACTGAAAAAAAAATCAGGAAAATAAATACACAGGCTGTATAACTTTGCCAGAAGAGCTTGTCTGATCCGACAGATTTTTACTCCATGAGACAGGCTTTTGCTGTGTTTGTGCAGTATTTTTTCCCTGTTTAATCTCCCCCCGAGGAGTATTAATTCAAAGTAATCACAAGATGCCCAACCCTTCCTGCTGCTACTTGCTTCTCCTTATTTTTTCTCCAACCGACGAACCATTTGTATCTTGCTTGGCTCGTTTGGGTTTATTTTGAACCCAGGGGCTGTCTCTGAAACAGACAGAAAAGAATTGAAAGCCATTTGATTGGGGGAAATACATGTGAGAGGGTGTTTCGGTGCTGGGGAGTTCAGTTTCCTTTGCTGCCTTCCTTCAGTACCAGGCAGGCAGAGCAGAGTGCTGTATAAATAGCCAAGCCTGTATGTAACATCCAGTTTGAAGGATCCAAGCATCCTAGAAGGAAGCACACGGAAAGAAAACCGTCCAGCCGCTTTGCAAACTGAGAATGATGTATATTTCAGACTTTGTCTCTTGAGCAATCCGAGGTGGGGTGGGGTGGGGGGAGCTTGGATGGATTACAATAATACTTCAGCAAGACTGCTGACATCTGTAAAGGACTGTCATCTACAGAGAAGGATAAGAACAGGAGACAATGTCATTATTTCCACAGAAGCTAAAAATTGAGGGGCTGATTTCTTGAGAAGAGAGAGACCTGAAAATGTTGATGGCTTAAACTTTTTAAAAAATTCTTCTGTATGATGAACGGGTGAGTGTTAAGAAGACTATTGGGGGGGAAGGGTGTATGGTGCTGATTTAAGCTGTGCGCTACCTGAATGCCTTAATTGTACTTTAAAGGGTTTTTTTTGTCAGAATTATCCATTGTTTTACGTTAACATCTCTTTGCTTTTGCTGTGTCGTGTCCTTAGAGACAACTACACAGAGATGTTGCAAAATTGGATGCCACTGGACATGACTGGTTGGACATGTTAATCATTTAAGAATGACATATTAGAGCGCAGTTACTTGTGAGTAAGTCCCCTGGAACTCAGTGGGACTTGTTCCCAAGTATACCTGCAGAGATTTGGAATGTCCAGTCCTAAAATGATTTCCACTTAATATTTGCTATACATCGCCAAGATCTCGCTTCACTTCTGATTGTTACACTAGTTGGAATTCATATTTTGAATGCTGCTGAGGTGAATGGAGTCTCTGGGTCAGCTTAAAGTTTCTTAATGGCTTTACAATTAATGTGTGTCTTATGTTTTCAACTTGATCTATTGCATGGGTATAGGTTTTGCTAACACTTCCTGGCAAAATGCAAATAGTATCTTCTTTTCTAAAAATTTAGACTGTTGACACCCAAAAGATGAACTGTGCATGACTTTATGAGAAAGATGCTCAGTGTTTTTTTTTTTAAAGCAGCCTCTGTGGATCTGGGTTACCTTTTCATCATTTCAGAAGGCGTATGTTTTAAAGAAATTGTAAAATACAGATATTTTGAAATTGTCTTCAGAGGAATGGCTTGGCTGCTAAGGAAGAGGCAACAGAAATATTAATTTTGTATTTATTTAAAAAGGCAGACAACACTTTTTTCTGGACAGCAATTAGTTTCAGTGCTGACTTACATTTTAGACACACAGCATGAACATGAGCATGGTAAGCAGAAGTAAAAATATATAAATATAACTTAGGAACGGCTGCATGTTTAATTATTCTCCCTTCTTTTGCTGCATATTAATTTCGCACTAGTTCATGGATCGGTTCACGCTAACTCGTGATTTCTACAGGAAAGGTGGTGAGATGATAGAATAGAAAGAATGCAGCTTGCAAATATTTAGACTGATGGTAAAGTATAGGGACAACAACGAAACAAGGGTCTATAAGCCAAGTGAATCATATATCTATGTGTGTGTCTGAGCAGGTGTCACAACAGGAAAAGACATCTATATTGCATTTTCTTTTTCAATAAAGAAAACAGTTCTCTGTGGTTAGGGCAGAGAATGGGTTTGTTTGGGCTTCACTACTGTGATAATAAAGATCACTTTGACAACTGATCCAGTGAACAAATTAAGCCAGAATGTTAGAACTGAACATCTTTAGTGCTATTGAAGTTTTCAGATTGAGGTTACACCTTACCCTCACGTACCTTGAAGTGAATTGTAGCTGTGCATTTGGAACTCACAAGTGAGTGTGTCTATAGGATCATACAGCCTTGCGGTGTGGTCTTCATCAGCATTTCTTAGAATTGTCTGATTGTGTTCAGTGGACTTACTCAGTAGTAATTGCCTTTCAAATCAGTTATCAGTGGACTGGAATGTGATTTTTCAAAATAGAAATAAAAATAGATCATTAGATGTCAGGGTAGAAAATGAAATTTAGAAAGTTATTTTCACCAAAGCGTCCTGGAATATACGTCCATATGAATTCTGTTCTCTTGTTGAACTGTTATTTTAGAGTGTTCCCAGATGCTTTGGTGACAATAACATTCTAAATTTCATTTCCACCCTGATATCTTAATTTTGACCCAAAGCACTTTTGAAGCCTAAACAAGTTATTCAATACTACAAGATTAAACTGGACAGAAAGCAGTTATCCAAGCTATTAATCTTAAAGTCTCAGCTTTTGCAATTCACAGTTTTAATTTTTGGGTTGTAATATTCCAAATATATCATTGCATTTTATTTTTCTAGAGGCTAATTTAGTGTATGGAACTTCAATCAATTTAATTTAATCAGTTCAAAAATCTGCAATTTACCATGCACAAAAATGGCACTTTAAATCACTTTCCTGATTATATATATTAAGCAAATAACTGTTATTAATGCATACCCAAAGCTTAACAAACTTTATTAATACTAATTGAGTAGATGACTGTCTCATCCCTCAGTAACCTGATTTTTTTTTCTTTGCCATTTGGATTTATAAAACAAAAACAATATGCATATTTGTTCAGAAGCTACAATAATTAATTTGCTGACATTTCTGGATAGTTTTTCTTCTCAAAGTGTAAATCTGTTTGCGTGTACAAGGATTTCGGATGAATAACTCTTGTGAGTCAGAGAATTCACACACCACATGTCCTGTTTTATCACATAGCTGTACAGAAAGATTATGATTTTTGTGATGATCTTCAACAGCAAACAGAAAATGGGCAAATATATTGCCGCATCATTTTGAGAGATGATTTGATTTTTTAAAGCATTGGTATGGACATTCTGCAAACCCTCCATAACATTGATGCACATTGATCCTTTCACATATTTTTTGTTTGTTCGTTGGTTACAAATCTGGAGAAAATATGATGTGACTATAGATGATAAAATTTGGCCCAGCAAAACATGCCTGATTTGGGTTCTCTTGCATCGTTATCCTTTTCACAGCTCTCCATACCTGTGGAGGCTATCAGTGGTGGAAGGGGCCAGTAGGCACCTCTTGTGCATGAAGCATGAGAAGGAATGGAGAAGGTGTTGGCAGGATCCTGGTTCATCTATTTTTATTTTGAAAGCCAATGGACATTTCAGTATAGACTGCTGGGTTGAGAGAATGTGTTGTCTTCCTGTGACTTGCTGTGTAAATCCAAGAGGAGAGTCCCAGCAAGCTCTGAAACAAATTTCTTCATGGGTGGTTGCTGCATGACGGCTGCATCCCAACCATCATCCCAACCCAAGGATTGCACACCTCTCCATTCATAAGCTACATTTGCCAGCTCCTGCACATCACCCCAGAACTGCGCCAGTGTGGCAAGAGATCCACTTTCCTTGCCCACCTGGTGCATTCAGGGATGCCATGACTTTTTCCACAGACATGTTTGATAGTGGCACTTTTATATATTGTTTGATAGTGGCGCTTTTGCTGTTATATAATAATAGTAATAGACCTTTAATGGGCATTAATAAAAACAAACAAAATTGAAAGCAAAGAATCAGTTCAGGGATCTGAAATATAGCATATCGACCTATTAGGACCTCTCCCAAGAAATCTGCAACCGTCTCCAATATCATGGATGAACTATTATTTAACAGACAGCAAGCCCAAAGATTAGGGGTGGAATGCCTTAGTAGAGGAGGGATAGTGGCACTTAGTGTGTTTGAAGGTATTGATCAAATGGGAACTAGTCACCCTGTCTGCTTGGTTCATGCTGAACAGCTGTGAAGCCCGCTAAACAACTTTGCGTTGTTTTCCCCCCTGCATAACTGCACATGCACAAAGATACTGCTGTTTCAGACTGACCAGCAGTCATTAGTGTTGCAAGAGACTACATAGACAAATCTTGAAGGGTGGGAACTTATTGAAACGCAGCATTAATTTTATGACGGAGCTGTATCAAAATAAAACACAAGTCCAGTGGTACCTTCAAGACCAACAATATTCATTCCATCACATTCGTTACAGCATGAATGCTACTACTTTTGAAGGTGACATTGGATTCCTGTTTTATATGATTCGTGACTGATTTAATTGAAACAACTGCCTACTGAGGGGAGCAATGTTGCTTCTAGGATTGGGGTGAGAAAGTATATTCACAAAAAGGTCACTGCACTGTATTGCATGGGCAGGAAGGCTTTAAACTTGAGCCAAAAGGATAGGTAAGGTATAAACATTTAAATAAATAAATAGATAGATAGATAGATAGATAGATAGATAGATAGATAGATAGATAGATAGATAGATAGATAGATAGATAGATAGATAGATAGATAGATAGATAGATAGATAGATAGATAGATAAATAGATAAATAGATAAATAGATAAATAGATAAATAAGCTTTGCTGCCTGCAGTGGCAAGGGAGGGGAAAGCTCCACCCAGGTGCCAATCACTGTCAGTGCTCCTGAACTTTGTAGGACAGTGGTGGCAAACCTTTGGCACTCTAGATGTTATGAACTACAATTCCCATCAGCCCCTGCCACCGTGGCCAATTGGCCATGCTGGCAGGGGCTGATGGGAATTGTAGTTCATGACATCTGGAGTGCCAAAGGTTCACCACCACGGGAGTAGGACCTTCTGCCTCGTTCAGGTCCTGGAAATCATATACACTGTGCATATTTAGAGGAGGTGGGATTCTAACTGCAAACTCTTTACACATGTCCAGTCCATTAGCTTGTACCTGAAGCTTTCCTTCACTTTGCACTGTACTGTGGGGATGGTTCTCTTCCGTGGAGCACTTTCCTCCAGTGCTAGGTTTAGCTCATCTGGAGACACTGCTCTTGACTGAGCTGAAGTATGTAGCTGCAGAAAATATATTCTGTAGTGCAGAATAGTCTCCACAATGGCTCATCAGATCTCAGAAGCTAAACAGGGGTCAACCCTGGATAGTAGTTGGAAGGCAGACTGAGGAAGGCCAGGGTTGCTATGCAGAGGAAGGAATGACAAGACACCGCTGATTGTCTTTTAGCTTGAAAACACTATGGGGTTGCCATAAGTCAGCTGTGACTCGATGGCCCTTTCTACCGCTGCCCGTTTCTTCTTGAAAAACCTTTGTTGTGTTATTGACTCTCACTTGTTTACACAGAACTGGAAAACCTCAACCTTGTATTTGATCACATCAAATTTTCCCCAATTAAATGTATATGACTATGAACTTTTGTTTTGGTTTTTTTGCATATGAATGGCATTAAAATGAGGATGAAGGGTCATTAAAGTAACATGAAAATGTCCAAAAGGAAAAAAAATGGAAACACCAATAATGAAAACTGGGGAAGCAAAAAAGCCCGTCAAGGCACTATATGAAAACATTTTCCTGAAAAAACTGCATGGCCATTGCTACTATCTCCTGCCTTGTATCCATTACTACAATTCTGTATACAGAAGGATTTCTGTCTATGTCCTGTGACTTTCTCCCCTTCCTACTCCCATTTCAAGCCAAAAGGCCTCCCAAAATGTTGCTTCTGGGGGACAGGAAATGCTCCAAGCCTTTATTTACCAGTTTTTGAACACAGCAGATTCGTTCAATATACAAGACCCAATCTTGCCCCTCCAATAAATAACAGCAACAAATAAGTCAGAAGAAGAAAGGCACTCACAATTAACTCCTAAGCAGAGGTGGACCAGCTCTTTAGGTGAAAGTTTGCTTCAGGCTGCTATCCTAGATGGCTACTGGTGGCCAGAAGTGAGCCAAACTGAGATCTAAAGTTGCTGGTAATACTAGAAAGCCGCATTAGTCACAGTGCAACAGCATTAGAGGCCAATTGGAAAGCCTACATTATAATTGTCGTTGTTCACTCCTGGTTTGTTTTAATGACTCATAGCCCCATCAGAGGGAGGGATTTGCCGGTATAATGGGGATGGTCCAGGGGCATGGCCAGGGAGGTGCTGACATTAGCTGACTTCCCCCCGGTCATTGGCTGGATGGGACTTCAGAGTACATGAAGCTGTCCTATACTGAATTAGACCTTCAAGCCATCGAAGTGACTATTATCTATTCAGACCAGCAGTGACTTTCCAGGGTCCAGCTAGATGTCTTTCCATCCCCTACTGCCCGATTGTTTAACTGGAGATGCCAGGAATTGAACCTGGGGCCTGCTGTATGCCAAGGGGATTCTGTACTGCTGAGCCACAGTCCCTCTCCAAACCGAATGGCAACACAAATTGAAAATCTCAGTGAAGGCAAAACACACACACACACACAAATATATCTGAATAAGTGGAAGGCATTTCAAAACCACAGTTTCTGGCTAAGGTCTGAAGAGAATTAAAACCCAGTCTGTATTGCAAGCATATGGTGGAGAAGGGGAGTTTTAACTTGCCCACCCCACTCCGGTGACTTTGTCCATCAAAATAAGATTACTTTTGCACTAGGGTTGCCAATAGGCCTGGCAAAAAAAAATTTCCTGGCCCTTTAAGGGAGTCTAATGTGTAGAAAACTGCAGGTAAATTTTTTCATGGTGTGGGGTTAAAAAACACAAACTGGTAAATAACACTCGTTGAGCCTCTATTAACAGGAGTAGGCATTTTTCTGCAGTCTTGTTGGCAACCATACCTTGTGCTAGCATTTGCCTGGGAAAGGAAATACATGCACCCTTTTTCTATTTAACCAACACTGGGGATATCCCAGGTCTTCCAGTCTGTAGGCAGGCTGTGAATCCTGGCTAATGTCATGTAATAATGAAGGAAGTCTCTGAGGTAAAGGAGCAGACCTTTACTGCACCACTGAGCTAACAGCCTCTCCCCAGCTATGAGCACGAATGGTTCAGGGAGTCTGGTGGAACTTTCATTGCTTGAATTGTCCTTTAGAAATAAACTAGGAACATTACGGTAAGGTTTGAGCCCTTATAGAAGAAGAGGAGTGTGAATTTATGTTCCCTTTCTCCCCTGTGAGGAGACTCAAGGTGGCTGACAAACTCCTTTTCCCTTCCTCTCCCTACCACAGACACCTTGAGAAATTGCTGGGGCTGAGAGAGTTTTGAATGAATGAACTGTTACTGGCCCAAGCGCACCCAGCAGGAATGTAGGAATGGGGCAACAAATCTGGTTCGCCAGATAAGAGTTTGCCACTCATGTGGAGCAGCGGGTAATCAAACCCTGTTCTCCAGATTATGGTCCACTCGCTCTTAACCACGACACCATGCTTGTATTACATCCCTGGAAAAAGATCAATTTGGAATTTACCATAGCTTAGGTATGGACTGGCACAAGTTATTTGCCATATATCAGATCTATATTAGCTGGTTCCCTGTGTCCCATCACACTTTATCGCAATCAAGGAATAGGCTCCCTGAATGGTGTTATGTGATGAGGAAGGCACTTTCTTTTTTACAGCGGGGGTCAATCGTACCCGTAGAGGTGGTGATATGCCCAGTCCAGTGGTGTCCTTCATCCCTTTATTTTCTCCCATTAACAATTACCATTTACATCTAAGAAGAAAAATGAAACACTGTGGTCAGGGGTAAAAATGAACAAGAGCTAAGTCTCTTAGGCTCATTCTGCACATGCAGAATAATGCACTTTCAAACTGCTTTCAGTGCTCTTTGAAGCTGTGCGGAATGGCAAAATCCACTTGCAAACAGTTGTGAAAGTGGTTTGAAAACGCATTATTTTGCGTGTGCGGAAGGGGCCTTAGTTTTTATTCCAGCATGGATGTTTATGGACAAGAGCCTACTTCCATGAAAATGTCATGGATCATAACTAGGCAGACATTCATATATTAGGTTGAGGGAGAAAAATACTAAAAAGCAGCACTAAAGGGCCATGAAATGCAGAAACCACAGGGTCACAGGTAATTGGTAGGGAAGATGGCATGACATATCCCAATCTTGTCTGATCTCAAAAGCTGAGCAGGGTCGGTACTTGGATGGGAGACCACCAAGGAAGACTCTGCAAAGAAAGGCAACGGCAAACTATCTCTGCTTCCCACTTGCCCTGAAAACCTTTCGTTGGGGTCACAATAAGTCAGCTGCAAGTGCGACTTGACAGCAGATACTAACATGACGCAGAATTGGTGACTGGGGAAAAGTACGGAGAGCATTCACCATAGAAGTAAAATGACAATTACAGCAGTGGAGTCCCACGTTTCATCATGATAGTTCATATCTGCAATGATCAAGGAATGCCAAGTCCTTGTTCAGTCACTGGGAGGAGGAGTGACAGTATATGACAAACCACTTAATATCCCTAGTTTCACACTGGAGGCTCCTTGTGTCCAGAGGGCTTCTTTGTACCCACTGTACAGAAATGATTTGACCTCCCTAGAGTTGTTGCAACATACAACCAGTACCTTCCCACACACAGCTCACACATCATGATGGCAGGCGCTCGGCCTTAATTAGATGAAAACGGATGGGAACCAACACAGACTAATTGTATTTGGAGCTGCAATGGAAATGTGGGTCACAAAGGCTTCTTAACTAACAAGAGTGGTGGTGGTGGTGGTGGGGGGAGAATAAAGCCCCCCCTGTCCCATCATTTGAATATAAGCTTTTCCATTCCCAAAAGAGAAAAGGGGGTGAAATGTCAAGCAATTCAGTCAAACCTGCAGGGCATCCAAGAGTGGATTGTGGGAGAATTAAACAGGCGTGCAGATGAGGAGCCATGGGGAGGAAGACGATGCTCTCGCCTCCTCTGCATCTTCTACTTCTTAGTGCTGTTCAGGCTGTGGCGGAGAAAGCATCCGTGTGGCTCCCCAGAGTTAGTTGCTCAGCAACCGGAATCAATTAATATGCTCTGCAGAAAGAGCAGGGAAAGCCCAAGCTGCAGGCAGCAAGAAGGTAGGGCAACTCGGAGCTCCTTACCTTGGAAATTGCCCCCCTCTCTCAGCCTTTGCGGACTACAATTCTGCACATCATTTCCCTTTGGAATCCAGAGTTTCAACTCCACCCCCAAAGTGATTCAGACAAATAGCCCGTGGCCTTTTCTTCTCCGGACTGGAAGATTTTTTCCATCACACTGAACCTGTAGCCTCTGTTGCTCTTAACGCAGAGAGAGAATTTCTAATGCCTGACCTAATACAGGTTAGGAAAGGAACAGAGGGAGAGTTGGGGCGAGTCACTGGCCATGCAAAACTGAATTACAAACTCAGCGCCCAGGAGAAAGTCTGTTACAAACAAAATCCCAGGTAAAAAAAATAAGCATTAGCTTGCAACAGCGGGCGGCAGAATGCTTGTTTTTCTTTTCCTTTCTGGATAGGCACTTCAGAGTTTTAGTAAGACACTTCTCTCTCTCTCTCTCTCTCTCTCTCTCTCTCTTTTTCTCCCTCTCCCCTTTCCCTTGGAATCTTTCGGATGACAGTTCAGCTCTGGGGAGGAAGAACTTCTCTGAGCTGATTGGAAATGGCATCGCAGGGCTGAAACTTAACTGGAGGAAATATACCTCCCAACGAGGAAAGTACCATGTACTGTAAGGCTCTGACTTCTGGTGACAAATGCAAGTCTAGAGAAAACTTGTCCGCTTGGCTGGGAAGGATGGGTTGGACAATCCTCAACCATTCCAAAGGGCGTCTGGATGCCGTGCTGAGCGTGATCTCCGCAGCGTGCCTGGTGATTTTCTCCTGATGCTCTGCATGGTAAGGCCTTTTCTCTCTCCACAGAGAACACTATTGCTGGTTTGCTGGTTTTCGTTTCTTTAAGGAAAGCACGCAGAATGAGGCTTAGCCTTCTCCCTAATCCTAGACTCCAGATCCTCACCAATTGTCACTTAAATATTAAACCGATAGCTTCTAAATGTTGGCGGGGCTATCTGTTGTAATCAGTTTTGAGATGGAATTGTAAGATGACGGATTCGATTCTGCCCATCCCTCGTGTATGGATAAGTGGCTTTAGTTTCAGGTGTATTTATCCATGAGTAACTTACTTGCATGATTGAAGCCTACAGTTTGGTTGTTTCAAACTATAGTCAGGCCAAGGTGGTGTGAAAAATTCCTGCATATTCTAGCAGATATTTTACTTATTCTCATTTGGGGGCTGGGTGGGTGGGTGGGGGGGGGATACTGGCTTCCTTGGACTTTTAGTATGTCAAACTTGGCTTCTACCGATACTTGGAAGATAAAGAAAGTCTGTGGAGAGAAAAGTTCATTAACCAAGAGTCAGTATCCTAGTCATTTTCTCTGCCCAGTTATCTTTGGGTACAGGTAGGCCTGTAACTGCACACGGGAAATAATTGTGTGAGAATATGGTACACGGATTCACCTTTGCCGCAGTTTCCACAATTGTGGCAGCTCTTTGTGATGCTGCTGAGATTTTGGTGGAAATCTCTTCAGATAAATTTCTGCTACAGATAGATGCAATACTTTCTTCATGCAGTCGCAAGCATGGGACTGATACTGGGGTATGTATAGAGAAAAATGCCCCCCCCCCATCCATCTATCAGTGCTTTCCAGCAGCCCATTCAAATTGTTGTTGCTTTGTACAAGACTGTAGACCTAATGGCATTATTTATCCGTATGTCTGCTGTCCTGAGTAACTTTGCTAAGACCAGAGGCGGAGCGAGAGGAAACCGCCCCTGGGGCATGTGTGCACCCTGTGCCCCTGCCACAGCATTGCCCAGCCCTGCCCCACCCGGAACACCATGCCCCTGCCCCGCCCCTGAACACCATGCCCCTACCACACCTACTCAATGACCCAGTCATGGCATTGCCTTCCGGCCCCATGGGAGCTACGCCACTGATTAAGTCCCATTGTATTCAAAGAACTTCTGAACAGATATGTATAGGACCGAGTTGAAAGTTCACTTTGAATATTAAAATGCATCATTCACAATATGTGACAACAGTGGGTGAACATTTGTTCACAAATGTCTTTGAAAGTCAAAATCTTCAGAACTGCATCTGGCCATATCGCCCATGGAGGACCCTTTGGTCCTCCAATAGTAATCAGCTGGTGGTCCCCGGCCCCAAGGATATTTGCTTGTCATCCACCAGAGCCAGGGCCTTTTCGGTCCTGGCTCCAACTTGGTGGAATTCTCTCCTGGCAGATACCAGGGTCCTTCGAGATTTAAGTCAATTTTGCAGGGCCTATAAGACTTAATTATTCTGCTGGGCTTGTAATTGACAGTCAGTCCGTAGTATCAGCCTGACCCCCGACTGATATCCCCCTCTAGTCCCTTACCCATAAGAGCTGTGAAGTTAGGGTGGGAATTGGGAAGAATGTAGGTCAAGACGTTTAAGTCACCATTGTTAATTTTCTGGGAACGTTTTCATTGCATATTTATTGGCATTGTTTTCATTGGGTTTTACATATGTATGTTAGCTGCCCTGAGGCTGGCTTTGGCCAGGGAGGGCAGGATATTAAATTAAATAAATAGTAATACTAATAATGAACTAGTCATTCAAAAATACAGTTGAGAAATTAATTTATAGATGAGCCATGAAGTGCAAACTGAAATTATTTTTGGGGAGGGGATACAAAGATTGAGCACATATTTGTGTATACTGTCAAGGGAGGTGTTTCTTATCTAACTTTTAGAAAATTATCTTAAAATTATTTTCTGACAATTGTTCAAAGAATGCAACATAACCCAGTGGAAAATCAAGTAGCTGTTTTCTTACACCACACTCACTTGAGTACTAATGAGGGATCATAATGCCAAAACAATTATGATGCATGATACTAATATCCTTTGTTCCAAAGAGTGATCCATGAGGATCAAGGTCAGATGTTTTGCTGAGAGACTAGGGAGTATGTAGCCCTCACTAGGACTGGAAGGACATGTGCAGTGGAATAAGAGAAGGCAGACTGAGATAATTTTGCTTGCTGTCATCACATAAAAGTCACTGAAGTTATATGAGCAGGCATAGGTAAGTGACAAGCCTAAACGATCTATTGATCAGTGCAACCTAAGTCCAGAAGACAGCATTAAAACTGGGCAAGCAATCCACAAGGACACTTGGACCAAGCAGAACTAGACCAAGAGTCGGCATAGAAGACAAGAGTATTCAACAGACCAGGGAAATAGTGACAGTATCGGATGCAATTCACAAAAAAAGTTTTGAGGCTAGTTTACCCAACAGTTGATTATCCGACAGTGGAATATTTGTCACTTGATGACTCACACCTGAATGCACGCCACTAAAAAAAGTTCACATTTGGAGCGATGTGAAATTCCATCTGATAGCCCATTCAAACATTCATCTCATCATTTGATGGCTGCAGTTATCAAGGGATGGGCACATAAGTGTAGATCAGGCTAACCTGAAACATGTTGGTACAGTTGCCACTCTGTGAACATGGTGACTAGATACAATTACAGGAGGGGCAGGTGCAGGATTAACCAAAACAGTAAAACACTACGGTCATATGAGTACTAATGAGGGATTGTAGTACAAAGACAGTTATAATGCATGATGCTAAAGACCTTTGTCCTATAATCTGGGCTCTCATCTGGTCAATTTACTGTTCATATAAGCTCATCAGTCAGAGATTAGTTCAGTCATTAGCTTGGTGGGCATTAGATACAGCCTTAGGGCTTTAGGGCTGCCAATGGCATCGTATAGAAAAAGCATGTGTACAACACAGGCACAAATGATGGAGGGCTACTGTTCTCAAGCCTAGTCCAGACAAGTCATAGCCTATAACTTACTGAAAAATCCATAGGTTAAAATAACTATATGATGAAACAACCAGAGATCCTCAAAGGTAGTAGTAACTGGAAGTAGTGTTCTTCAGCCCAAGATCCCTGCAGTCTTTTATGTATGTATGTATGTATGTATGTATGTATGTATGTATGTATGTATGTATGTATGTATGTATGTATGTATGTATGTATGTATGTATGAATGAATGAATGAATGAATGAATGAATGAATGAATGTATTCATTCATTCATTCATTCATTCATTCATTCATTCATTCATTCATTCATTCATTCATTCATTCTGATTTTCTGCCCTGACCTGGATGGCCCAATCTAGCCCAGTCACTTCAGATTTGAACAGCTAAGCAGGGTCAGCCCTAGTTAGTACTTGGATAGGAGACCACCAAGGAAACCCAGAGTTGCTAAGTGGAAGCAGGCAATGGCAAACCACCTCTGAATGTCTCTTGCCTTGAAAACCCTATGGGATTGCCATAAGTCAGCTGTGAATTTATGGCCATTTCTACCACCACTGTTCTGACTTTCTGCCCAAAGGGGACCCAAAACAGCTAACTATACACTGAGAGAAGATACAAGACCCAACAGGAAAGGGAGAGGGGGTTTCCAGTTGCCTAGCATTAGGTTAAAAAAGTAATGGGTTTTTCTATCCCTAATTCCTGGCTCCTCTCAGGAAGTATAAATTAATCAGTCATTTCCATATTGTTACACCTGGCTGTATCTAGGTATCTATCTATCTTCCTATATATCTGGTCTGGTGAAACCAGAAGCCTCATTGTGTCTATTGATGAAAAAGATCAATTTGCATATTAGCTCCATTAGGAATTTATTTTATATATATTGGCACTTTTTAAAAAAATCTGTTTCCACCAGCCAGATACTGGGAAGGGCAGTTGATTGGTGTGGCTCGATACTGCTATTTAGCAATAATGCTGGATTGTAGGTTGATTTTATGAAAATACACCATTTGTGCTGGCAATGGCAGCACTTCTACAGATGGAAAGCTCAACCCTTGCAGAGCTTTCTACAATGCTTCCTCTTTGAAGGTGCTCCTGAACTCTAGTTTTTTTGGTCTCACTCACTCACCTCTAGTTTTCTTGTTCTCACCACCTTTTTTTAAAAAAAGAAAAGAATCCGTAGCAATAATATTGGAATAAAATGGGCCACCAACATCCCCTTCTAAAGATCAGAAGGAATAAATCAGTTTTGGAGTTCCCTTCAGAGGAAAACCTGCCAAAGGCCAACCCTCCACATTTATTTATTACATTTATATACCGCCTTCCTCTTTTGGGCTCAGGGTGGCTTCCAACAAAATCAAATACAATACATTTCAATTAAAAAACAACTACTGTTCTAAGACTAAACCCTCTGATGTTGACTAAAATATATTAAATAACCACACATTCTCATCATTTATAAAATGGGAAGGGAAGAAAGGTGGGAGAGAGGGAGGCCAACTGATGGCAAACCATTGCTGCCTCATCCATAGGCCTGGTAAAACAGCTCCATCTTACAGACCCTGCAGAATTGAATCAAATTCCTCAGGGCTTGGGACATCATATAGGGTGTTCCATCAGGTTGGGGCCAGGGCCCCAAACCCTATGGTCCTTGTTGAGCTAGTGGGACATATTTCAGACCAGGGATCACCAGTAGATTGTTATTCGCTGAATGCAGCATTCTTTGGGGATCATACTGGGAGAGGTGGTCCCTTAGGTACGATGGCCCCAGATCATTTACGGCTTTGTAGGTGAGCACCAAGACCTTGAACCTAATTTGGTACTCCACCTGGAGCAAATGCAGCTGGTGGAGCACCAGTTGAATGTGCATCCACCACGGAGTCCCAGTAAGGACTTGTGCTGCTGCATTCTGCACCAACTAGAGTTTTCAGAATAAGCCCAAAGGTAGCCCTATATAGAGCAAGCTGCAGTAGTCCAATCTAGAGGTGACCATTGTGTGGATAACTGTGGCCAGATCAGTCCTGGATAGGTAGGGGGCCAACAGTCTTGCCACACAAAGGTTGTAAAAAGCCAAGCAAGTGACATGTGCGACTTGAGCCTCCATTGTTAAGGAAGATGACAATTATTTGGAAGATGACAATTACTTTCCAATTCAGCCATGTGCTTTGGTGTGGTCTCTCTCGACCTACTTTGTTGAGAGCACTTGAGTATATTGTGCACAGATTCCAGTGGGATGTTGTACTTGGTAGTTTTCAAGGATGGTCATATTTTGATTTGATTTCTGCAAATGCCTTGGAGAAGAAATCATAGTTCTGTGGCATAAAGCCCATACATTGCAAGCAGAACATTTCCAGTTCAGTTTCCAGTTAAAGGACTGGATTGCCTGGAAGTCCTGTTGAGGTGCTTTTAGTCAGAGCAGACAGTGTCAGACTATATGAGCTAAGAGGACCTACCTTTGGAAGCAAATATTCCCAGCTTCTGTTCCAGGTAAAAAGCAGTTTTCTGTGCCTGAGACCCTGGAGAGCTATTTCCAGTCAGAGTTGGCTAGACGGACCAATGATCTGACACATTAGAAAGCTGCTTCCTGAGTCCGCCTTTGCAGTGCAATTCTGAGAAGCATTATACACCCTTCAAAGTCCACAGAGGTACTTGCTGTCAAGAATGTAAGTCCTTAGGAGTGTTCTGTTACTGTTCAAACCTAAGCATGTGTACTCAAAAGATCGGCTCCCTAATAAGTCTGTTTAGGATTTTACACCTCAACAGGTACATCTGGAAGCAAGTCCTGTTTTATTCATATTACATTCCTCACCAATCCCCACTCATTCCCTCTTCTTGCTGCAGATACCAATTTGCCTCGCATGTATCCCAGACTCCCCTGTTCCCCTAAACAATATTTTGCAGAGATTAGTGGGCTTCCCTGGGACAGGGAAGGCAAAAACGTTCTGTTCCACTGACCAAAATGCCTTACAGGAGTGAAAAATGTAGTTTAGATCCAACTCCTAGGCTCATTCCGCACATGCAGAACAATGCACTTTCAAACTGCTTTCAGTGCTCTTTGAAGCTGTGCGGAACAGCAAAATCCACTTGCAAACAGTTGTGAAAGTGGTTTGAAAACGCATTATTTTGCGTGTGCGGAAGGGGCCCTAGATTCCTATTGCTAGGAACAAAGGTGGGTTTATAATGCTATTGGAAAAAATAAAATAACACCCCCATCACAGTCACAAACTAATCTGATGTATGTGTGTGTATGTAAATGGCCGTCTCTTTAGGGTTTTCAAGGGAAGAGACATTTGGAGGTGGTTTACCATTATTTGCATCCGTGTGGGCTGAGAGAGAAGTGTGACTTGCACAAAGTCACTCAGCAGGCCTAATGTGGAGGAGTAGGGAATCCAACTCACTTCTCCAGATTAGAGTCTGTCACTGTTAACCACTGAAACCATTCTGGCTCTTATCTAATCTGCCATATAGGGGAGAAAAAATATTTTCAATATTAGAAATGGTATTTATCTCTCTTGGGCAGGGATGTGACTGACTGTCATCTGCTAACATGGCCGTCTACTCAGTTTTCCAGAGAAGAAAACTTTACTAGACGGCAGCTTCTCCTTACCAGAGTGATACCTTTCTCCTTTGTTGAACAAATAGTGCCTTGTGAATGCTCTGTAAGATGACCACATCCCGGGAAAACACTTATTTTTAAAGCAATTTATATCAATCACTCTTAACATTTAGGCAAATATTTCCCTACAACAGCCATGCCTCGGAAAAGTAAGGGGAGGTTAACGTGAATGAAAACAACTCATGTGAGTAAAGGGTTTGTCAAATCGAATTCTTTGATTGTCATGGCAGCAGAGTTATTAAGCTTGCGGCATAATTCCTGTTTCTCTTCTAAACAAAGTCACTTTAATAACATTATTTTTTTTTTGCCCACATAAATCTCTCTTTGCCGTGTAATTACAGCAAGCAAAGTAGGTCAATAATGGATATCCAAATATTTTAAACTCCATAAATGCATTATTTAACAAGGAGCTGTTTTTCACATAGCAAAGTTTGCCATTAATACAGATCCAGAGGCATAAGTAAATAAATTTGAAAAAGAGCTGCTCATATTTTAATAATTCCTTCATGTTTCTTTTAGCAAACCTCAAAAAAAAAAAGAACCTAGGGAGGAACGCTGTGATTCCTTTAATCGATTTGCCACAATCCAGCAAAAGAACTTGTAGTGTGCCGAATGTTTTGTTCTTGCACGGGTACTTTTTGGGTCGGCGTGAGTCTTTTGTGGGTAGAGCGACATTCCCTGAGGGGAAGAAAAACAAGACTTGCATTTTGTGAAGTCGCCATCTCTTTCCCTCTCTTGGCAAACTGCTTGCCAAAGGGGGATGGTTGGCACTGTTGATTGCAGTTGGCACTGAGAATTTTGACTGTCCTTGTCATCAAAGCGGCAGCCTCATTTTGCAAAAGGAAGCCCCTCTTTCACACTCTGCTCTAATAAACTGGCTTCTGAGCATAGTTGCATAGGTGGGCACGATCAGACATTTAATGATACAGCCAGAGAAACTTCACTAACAAACTGGATAATTTTTAGAACAGTCAGCAGCAAGAAATACCCCCTGAAAAGACTGAGTTATTATTTCACTAGCGGCAAACCCCATTTCATGTGGAAATGAAATGGACCCTAGGAAATGGGGGGAAAGGAATCCTCTTACCCTGGAACAACCTTTCCCCGCACCTCTCCCCCCCCCATGGCCCACTGATTGCTGACCCTCTTGCTCACCATCTGCCCTTTCCAGCAGTTAAGGAATGGAGGTGGGGGTCGCCCAGGCCAGTGGCATTCTCCTGCTGATGTCAGCGGTCGCACACACTGCTACCACTCAGCAGTGCTGCTGCTGCACTGGCCAGGTGGCTTGTGGGGGTGGGGGGAGGCAGGAGGGTTGTTGCAGGTGGGGAGATTGGGCTTGCTGCTGCTTCGAGCAAGGCAGGTGAGGGACAAACGTCCCACCAATGGGCACATAGGACAGAGTTCTGCGTGCCGATTGCTGGGGGGGGGGGGTTGGTCAGAAGGCGACAATTAGTCATCACTTGGAGCAGCAGTGGCGTAGGAGGTTACGAGCTCGTGTATCTAATCTGGAGGAACCGTGTTTGATTCCCAGCTCTGCCGCCTGAGCTGTGGAGGCTTATCTGGGGAATTCAGATTAGCCTGTACACTCCCACACACACCAGCTGGGTGACCTTGGGCTAGCCACAGCTTTTCGGAGCTCTCTCAGCCCCACCTACCTCACAGGGTGTTTGTTGTGAGGGGGGAAGGGCAAGGAGATTGTAAGCCCCTTTGAGTCTCCTGCAGGAGAGAAAGGGGGGATATAAATCCAAACTCTTCTTCTGTAGGGCCGTGTTCCAATCAGCAAAATTCAATACAAAATGTGATAAAATTGAATACTATCAGCAAAATTTAATATGGAGAGCTTCACAGGCTCCCCCCGTCCCTGGTTTAATGGAATTGGGAGGAAGATATGAGAGGTAGGGTTGCTAGCTGGCCTAGAGAAAAATATCCTACTCCCGTAACAGAGGTTTAATGGGATGTTATTTATCAGGTCATGTTCCTTGCATGAAAAGCTTCATCTGCCTATTTCTGCACACATTAGATCTCTGTTAAAGGGATAAGACATTTATTTTCCTCCAGGTTGTTGGAAATCCTTTTTGTATGCTGTGCAGACTGCAGACTATTTATCTGCATTGCTGTGGTTCGCCTTTAGGTAGCCTCTCAGTAGCCATTATTCTGAGACCAATTCTTGCACAGGCAGGAGAATCTTTCAGTAATTCACTATAGACGATAGAAAGCGCCAGTAAGTCATAGCCAACCTCTAGTGATCCCCATAGTGTTTTCAAGACAAGAGATGAACACAGGTCATTTGGCATTGCCAGCCTCTCCGTAGGAACCCTGGACTTCCTTGGTGGTCTCCCACCCAAGTACTAACAAGGGTTGACGCTACTTAGCTTGGGTTATCAGGCTAGTCTGCCTGTCCAGGTCAGTGTAATCCAATACAGAGGCATCCCATTTCCAGAGAGGAACTTCAAATAGTTAATATTTCTATTTCACATTTCTTCTGTCCTGTACTTGTCTGTAATACCTGAAACAGAACTTCTACACCTCCTCCTGGACATGGAGATTCGTGTCCTCCTGAATCAAAGAGGCTGCATGAAGCGGGGACAAAGGCAAATAAGCCGGTGGGAAGGGGAAACAGCAAGTGTTCTCGGGCGTGCTGCCCGTTAGCACCGCTACCAACAGAGGAACACGCTGTTTTCTCAAAAACACCTGCCTTTAAAGGGGTGTTTTGAGAACCCGACCTGAGCAGTTTCACCCTGAAGGAGGGAAGGGAGCCTGTCTTGAAGTAACCGGCGGCCTGGGGGCGGCATTTTTACCATCCCCAGGCCGCCGTTTTTGGCCCGTGCGGAAACGGCCATAGTGAAAGGAAAAGTAAAGTTGGAAGGCAAGAAAGATGGGACAGCATTGGGACATAAGATGGAATGGACAATATATTTTATAATGATTGAAAAATAAGGGAAATGGTTTGGAGGGTAGATCTTGATCTGCAGATGTTGATCTGCAGTTGAACTGCTACATTTGAATCCTGCAGCACCTTAGACTTCAACAAGATTTTCAAGGTATGAGGTCCTGAGAGTCAAAACTCCCTTGGGCAAGGTACTTTGACTCTGAAAAGCTTCTTCCTTGAAAATCTGGTTGGCTTCTAGTTTACGTGACTCTTCCGGTGTTCAAAGTGTTTCATGTGCATTACCATAGCAAGTCTTATAATAGTTCTGTGATGAGGTCCTGTACCTTATTTGTAGACAGGGTGTGATTCAGGGCCAATTCATACATTATGAAACTCTTGGGCTGTCAGATATATTTCTGTCAAATGAGTTTGGGACTTCTCTGCTTGGAACTTGATTCATAGGCAGAGGCGAGCCAAAATTAGATCAGAACCTTGCTGTGGAGGAACCATAAGTATGCTGTTTGTACAGCCTGGAATGACCCTGTGGAGAATCTATTTGTCCCACTGTGGAAACTGATGTGTAGTCTGAGGACAGAACTCCAGTTGTGTGTCTGATCAAAAGTTCTGGGGATAGTCACATAGGACTTTGTGGCATGTGATGGGGCCTTAAGGCCAAAGGAGAATGTATTTCCTAAGGTCACCTAATGATTATGTGGCTGAGATTTGAACTGACTTCCTCCTGGTACCTAGTTCTTTCTTTTAGCCATGCTACTACACTAGCTCCAGATAATTTTTAAAAATATAGATTTGGGACTTGCATATAGGACACAAGAACCCTTCTGGATCACTCCAGTTGTCCTTCTGGACCAGCTTTCTGTTTCTCACAGTGGCCAACAAACAGGCCAATGAGATGAAGGCTATCCCACTGCAGCAGTGGCGTAGTGGTTAAGAGCAGGTGCATTCTAATCTGGAGGAACCGAGTTTGATTCCCCGCTCTGCCGCTTGAGCTATTCAGGCTTATCTGGGGAATTCAGATTAGCCTGTGCACTCCCACACATGCCAGCTGGGTGATCTTGGGCTAGTCACAGCTTTTCAGAGCTCTCTCAGCCCCACCCACCTCACAGGGTGTTTGTTGTGAGGGGGGGGGGAGAGAAAAGAGATTGTAAGCCCCTTTGAGTCTCCTACAGGAGAGAAAGGGGGGATATAATTCCAAACTCTTCTTCTCCTTCTTTGACATACATTTGAACACACATAGTTTCATTTCAGCACAGGGCAGGTCTGCAAAGTAGTATCCTTTTGAAAAGTTACTTAGTGAATGAGATTTACAGTATACACCTTTGATATTTATGGGAACACCATTACATTATTGACCTATATCTGACATACTGGGCTGTACATAAGATTTCATGCATGGACATTGGTTCTATGTGTGTGGGGGTTATTTATTGACCTCTGAAGAAGATCCAGTGGGCTAGAAATGCATCAGGTCTTTTGGGGTATATTTTGGGATACTTTGTGTATGACCCTGTGTGAGGTCTTGTTATTTGTGGTATGTTTTGTGGTATGTTTTGTGTGTTTTCCATTGAGATTTTAATGTATAGATTTTTTTATTGATGACCGTCAAGCACAGTGCAATCAAATGTACGTTGAATATATTCTTCTCAACCTCTTTGGCTATCCCCTCATGTTGCCTCCTAGCACCAATATTCAGAAGTTTCATTCCTCTGAACACGGAGATTCCCTTAGCCACTGATGGCCCTATCCTCCAGCAATCTTTTAAATCCCCTTTTAAAGCCATCGATGTTTGTGACCCTCACTGCATCTACTGGCAATGAATTCCACAATGTAATTACCTGCAGAGTGAAGCCCAGCTGGAGTATGAGTATCAGAGGAACACGTGTGTCCTCATAGTTTATGTAGCTATGCAGTCATTGTGTGTTTATGCAGATATTTGAGAATATTCATAAATAAATCCAAAGAGGTAATGGAAAACTATCCTGCTGAGGAATATCAAAGAAAAGCCATTTATTATGTGAAATTTGCACAGAATATTAATGGCATTATTTGTGCAGAAAACTAGGAAGATATGACATGGGCGGGAAATGGATGCCTTTAATAAGGACGCGGTAACTCTTTGATTGGAAGTAATCCCTCAAATTTATATGAAGGAAGGAAAAATCGTTTGGAGGGTTGGTGGGAAACGTTCCCAGAAATAAATCAGAAAAGAAAGGAAATTCAGTTCATCATCCTTATGCTATCAATAAAACATTTTATCCACGGAAGGGACAGCTTTTATTAAGATGCCAGTCTTTTCTGGAAATAATTCTATCACAATATGCCTGGGAAGATAAATAGTGGGGTTGAAGCATCTACCTGTGCAAATAGCAAATGCTGTTCCATGCGAAAGAGCAGAGCATGATTTAAATTGATGGACAGCATTGTTTTCCATGCAGTTTAACTGGATATGAGATTATCAGGAGGAGACAATTCAATTAAATGCTTCGTTCTCACCAGATATAACATCTTCTAAAAACACAAGCTAGGATATACATTGATAAACAGAGGGATGAAAACATAAATCAGCTTGCTAGTTGCAAAGATCTCAGTTTTTTTAGATTAGGTCTCAGTGTTAATTTAGGAGATCAAAAATGGAGAAGATTGCCTCAAACAGTTGGGTACATACCATGATATCCCCAATGAAAACATCCCTCTGCTCTTCCTGTTTGAAATCTTTGTGTGATATCTTAGATGGAGCCCCTTCTTAGTTTAGGAGATAAAGAAAAGTTGTGGACCTGCCCCCAACATTTTGAATATGTGGTCTTTATGGAATGTGGAGAATAAGTAATGGATGACACAATAAAATATGTGATACAAGGAAGGAACTAATGCAAAATGGTTTCCATAGCAGTGGGTCCCACAACATTTTAGGATGTTCCAAGACAGCTCTCTCTCTCTCTCTCTCTCTCTCTCTCTCTCTCTCTCTCTCTCTCTCTCTCTCTCTCTCTCTCTCTGTGTGTGTGTGTGTGTGTGTGTGTGTGTGTGTGTGTGTGTATGTGTGTGTGAATGTTTTCAGGTAGATTTTTTCCTATAGACAGAAAGTTCGATTCCCCACTCATGATTAGATGCATGCTCGTCACTCCAAATATCCAGGTTTCCAGCAGAACTCCCCACTGCACCAGCGCCGAACATGCTTTCATCCCGTTTCTGGCACACATACACACACAGAGAGAGACACACAGACACACAGAGCACGTGTTATTTTAGAACCTGGAAGAAAGTTGACCTTTTCAAAAAATGTGTGGGCAATCTGGAGCAGTGGGGAAGTTGTGGGGGGGGGGGGGGGGTTAATCCAGATTTGAACTACCCACCCTTGCGATTGACATGGAGCCTCCCATCCAATCAGGACGCAGCCCTTTCTTAATTTCGCGGACCAGGGATCTACGTGGATCTGAGGCAATGTAGGGCCGGTTTTCTGACGAAAGACATACATAGCAACACAAGGCAACAGTAAACCTTGCATTCACTTAAAGACAAATACGCGAGGGCATGTTTCCCTGTTTCTACTTGTGTAGGGAGACTTAAGTTGCATTCCTCCCAGCCTTAATCCAGTGGTATGGCACAGTTGATTGAGCGTTGTGCTGCTGGGCAAGAGGTTGCTAATTCAAGCCTACCACGGGACAAGTTGTTTTCATTTTATTTTAGCCCCTTAAAATGCTGGAGCAAGTCCAGTCCCTTCTGTGCCACATTCATGATTTCAGGCATAAATACCCAACTCTGGACACTTTAACCTTTCTGTAGTTGTGGGGAGGGGGGTGGGGGAGTGCGTTTGTGTCTACCTTGCATTCACTTAAAAATTAATGCATGAAGGCACGTGGAAACGGGGCTTTGTTTTAATTGCCCGTTCCCGCGTAGGGTCATTCTGCGCATGCTCACAGAGACGTGGATCCGTCAGTTTGAAAGTAAAAAAAATTCCCGCCCCAGCACAATGCAGCAGCTAATCAGGATAGCCCCGAGCAGATTGCACATTTGATCCGTCAACAGTGGGGACTCCAAAGATAAACCAGTGTGGTGCAGTGGTTAAGAGCAGGTGGATTCTAATTTGGAGAACTGGGTTTGATTCCCCACTTCTCCACCTGAGTGGCAGAGGCTTATCTCAGGGTAACATTTCCACACTCCTACATTCCTGCTGGGTGACCTTGGGCTAGTCACAGTTCTGTCAGAACTCTCTCAGCCCCACCTACCTCACAAGGTGTCTGTTGTGGGGAGGGGAAGGGAAAGGAGCTTGTAAGCCACCTTGAGTCTCCTTCAGGAGAGAAAGGTGGGGTATAAATCCAAACTCTTCTTCTTCTAAACTGCATATAGACTGAGTCTTCTGTGCTAAATGAAGATAGAAGAAAGCATTTTTTTTAAACTGCTTTGAGTTTCTTCTCCAGCAATAGTGGAGTATAACTCCTGTTGTGATCTAGGATGCAGGTTGCCTTGACTAGTCCACATGAGGCACTGACCCCAAGAAAGGTCGCTCTCTTTCCTTGGAATGAAGCGACAAACACCTCAGATTTCAAGCTATTTTCTCTTTATGGAGACAAATATGCAGGATGGTGGTGACCATTTGCCTACCTAAAAGGAAGAAGCAAAATAGATTGCTATTTTTGAATATCTTGTGTTAGGGCAATAAGGTCGAGGATGTGTGCTGTGGTGTGACTGGAGAAACATTCAGGGCACCTCAAGCGGGAACCGAAACCAAATTCCAGGACAGATCACGAGAAACTCTCCCAGCTTTAAAAGGTATAACACTCGGGAAAGCCTGGCCAAGAAATTGGAGATGAGGAGAAATGGAGTGAAGTTGGCCATCCTCCGTTCTAAACCCTCAGGGTAACTTCTGTCTATTCCTCGTCTAAAGGAATGTCAAAGTAATACCAGTGTCTTGTACAACTCACTTATCCTCACATTTGTTTCTTTTTCTCAGCTCTGTAACAGTTCTGTAAAGTTCTGATATAATCTTTTCAATGCTCCCGTGCTTTAGTAAATAGAGATATCCATTAGTGAACAGATACAGCTTTTCCTTCTAAAAATCTCACATGGGGCACTTGGCTGCTTGTCCATACATAGATTAGGGATGCCATCCGCTAGGTGAGGCCTGGAATTCTTCCAGAATTACAGCTAACGTCCAGACTGGCTGCCAGTGGGGGGATGGGAGTGTAGGAATGCCAGATACAGGTTGGGAAGCCTCTGGAGGTTTTGGGGTAGAGCTTTGAGAGTGCAGGGACCTCAGTGAAGTAAAATGCCATAGAGGCCACCCTCCAAAGCTTCCATTTTCTTCAGGGAAACTGATCTCTGTCATCTGGAGATGAGCTGTAAATTAATTCTGGGGGATCCCCAGGTCTCACCTGGAGGGTGGCATCCCTAATAGAGATCAGTTCCCTGAAGGACAAGGCAGCTTTGAAGAGTCAAGGAATCACATCCCTGCTGAGATCTTTCCCCCTTTCCAAACTCCACCCTCCCTAGGATCTACCCCAGGGCTAACCCATGTCCTTTTGGTCATGTGTGTGTGTGGGGGAGGAAGGCACCGGGAGATTATGCTGGCACGTGAGGCCAGGAGCCCCCCCCCCACAAAACGGGTGCTGTGGGCTACTGCACTCCCCAGCCTCCCCAGACGGGGATGGCAGGAGCCGGCCTGCCCTCGCGGTGCCCACATGAGCCGCCCACCAGAGCTTCCGCCATAAGTGGGAGTCGGGGGGTGGGGGGGGCACTTGACCAGGTGTTGCCCCTGGGTGCTGTTTCCCCCGATATGCCTCTGATCTACCCCCACATCTCCAGGAATTTCCCATGCCAGAGTTTGCAACCCTAGCATAGACCAAAACCTCTTGACTGGGTTAAAGTCAGTTACCAGGGATGGGGTGTGAATAGTAGCTCACGTGCCCAGCCTCTATCTGTTTCTCAGACTATGGATAGCAGAGGAACAACCTACCCGAGGCAAAGAACAAAGGGAGAATTGAGGAAGTCACGGCCCCCTCACACATATCTCCTCTTGGGTACTCAAGCAAAAAGAGTGGGGAGGGGGTATGAAGGATCATCACAACCCCATGGCTCTTAACTGACTCTTCAGGAGTCAGCTGACTCCTTCAAACATGGGAAGCACAAAATCCTTCCCAACCGGAACCAGTCTTCTGTCTTTTCACAATTTGTTCAACTTGTTTGCACTTGGCCACTGTGCACAGCAGTCGGCAGTGGCTCAGGATCTCTACCACATAAGAAACTGATGTTGTTTCAAGGGAGAATTCAGAATGTAAATCTTTTGTTTTGAAGCCTAGAAGGAGGGATGCTGTTGGCCTTCATCTACAATGATTCTCATGATTCTCTGTGGCCCGTGCCCCCGCCCTCTTGTCTGTCCACCTTATCTTAACTGGCTACTAGCTTGTCAGACCCAGTCACTGTGAAGCAAATGCTACTACTTCCGGCCACTGATAGTTAGCGAGACAACTTACAGTTGGCAAGAGAACTGGAAGTTAGCAAGACAACTTATATAAAATGAGGAGCTGGAGAAAAAAATCTATAAGTGTGCAGTTTTCTAAACAACAAAACAACAGAATTTGTTTAACATTCTCAGTCATCCCCTGTTATGTAACTAGTAGCACTTTGCCAATGCAAGATCTGTTGAAATGCAGAATACAAATGGAGAACTTTGGAAGAAATGGAATTATTATTTGTGTTCACCTCTTGATAAAAAAAAACAACCAAAACACAACCTTTGATCAATTTATGGTTATAAAGGGAGAAGAGGAGAATTATATGTGCAATTCTGAGTCCCTTGGACAAAGGGCATGATACAAATGATGGTGGTGGAACTTTGCCTTTGAAATCCTCTTGAAACTTGCCTGGGGCATACCTTACTTTCCTAAAGGCACCAGATAATAACATTGCTCTTAGCCTAGGCTTTTAACAAAGCAGTTCCATATTGTAAAGGTGTTTTTATGGTCTGTTTCTAGACTGTTTCTAGACTGAAGACTGTTTCATCAATATCATTTTAGACTCCTATTTACTTGGGGTCCGCTTATACCCTAACTTGTTGTTATTGTCACATTTTAATGCATTTTATTGGCTTGACTTGTTTTATGGGCTTGTTTTTGTTGGAAGTAAATTGTTCTTGTTGACTGGTTTTTATTGTCCCGATTGGTTTTGCTTTATTGGTTAGTTGTGACTGAGTCTCCTCGAGCAGGTCTGGAGAAGCAGCATACCAATTTTCTAATTGATGAATTGATTTTAGTTAGTTGATTGCAATGCAACCCTTAATCAGGAAGCCAAGAAGGATGTAACTCTGGTTCGAAGGATTGACAGATGCCTGGCAGGAGCAGGGGATGGATCACCCGCTGGCACTCGCCATCTCCTGGTATTGCTCAGTGGAGTGGCGGGGGACAAACGTGGCAGAGACAAATGTAGCATGCTTGGAACTCAAACCAGTTTGGTTAGATTCGGGACCTTTTGCGCACAGTTTTATGGTCCCCACTGCAGCTTCTGCCTTCTTGTTCCCAGAAACGTTGCAGCCTCACAGGAATCCCCACTGTTGGCAGATCAAACGCGTGATCCACTCAGTGGCTATCCTGATTGGCTGTGCGTTGCGCTGGGGTAAGAATTTTTTAATTATTTTCAAACTGATGGATCCACATCTGCACGAGAATGCGCAGAACGACTCTATGCGGAGACGAAGAAATGGGCGATTAAAGCAAAGCCCTGTTTCTGTGCATCTCCATGTACTCGGATCCACGTGGATATGACATGTAGCACAGCTTTGTATTGCCTTCTACTCAGTCAATTGGTCAAAACCGGCCCCATGGCTCTCCGGTCAGCAATTTTTTTAAAAAGGGCTGCGCGTGCATCGCACACAGCCCACTGCGTCCTGATTGGATGGGAGGCTCCATGTCACTCACAAGGGCGGGTACTTTGAATCTGGATTCACCCTCCCCCAACTTCCCCACTGCTCCGGATTGACCACGCGTTTTTTAAAAAGGTCTACTTCCTTCCAGGTTCCAAAATAACGCATGCTGAGGGGGAGGGGAACGCCAGAAACGGGGTGAATGCGCGTTCGGCGTTGGTGTAGTGGGGAGTTCTGCAGGAAACCTGGATATTTGGAGTGACGAGCACGCATCTAATCGTGAGTGGGGAATTGACCTGTATTAGCTAAAATTTAGATGGTTCTATTTCTGACACTTATCTCAGAAACAGACATGGTGGTCCAGCATAATAAACCATCTGCCTTGTGTGAAGAAGTCTCCAGGTCCAATTCCTGGCCTCATAAATAAACGAACAAAAGCTTTCTATACTGAACCATTGGTCTATCAAGGTCAAGTTCTGTCTACTCTCACGCTCTTCAGAGATTTCTCACATCACTTACTAACTGATCCTTGTAAACTAGAGATGTCAGGGATTGAACCTGGAACCATCTGCCTACCAAGAGATGCTTTGTCGTTGAGCCATGACCCCTCCTGAGAAGATTGTTTTGGTGCCCAGATCTAATTTTTAGATCAAGCAAGATCAAAAATTGTCAAAGGTTTGTTGAAGACTTTCACGGCAGGAATCAACTAACTGTTGTTGGTTTTCTGGGCTGAATGCCCATGGTCTGGAAGCCTTTGCTCTTAACATTTTCACCTACATCTATGGCTGACCTCTTCAGAGGCATGTCACAGTAAGATGCCTTTCACTGTGTCATGGAGACAAACGCATGTTAATATGACATGCCTCTGAAGATGCCAGCTGTAGATGCAGGCAAAATGTTAGGAGCAAAAGCTACCAGACCACAGCCATGCAGCCCGGAAAACCCACAACAACAAGCAAGAAAGCGTAGATAAAAAATGGTAAAAGTTGGAAGAATTCCATCTTCTTTCCACTTCTCTTTATCTACAGAGTCAGGATATAATCCAAGAAAGCAGGAGCAAAATACACACACCACAAAAATCTATCACAAGTACACCCTTAAATCATGCAATAGTCTGTCTCATGGGGGTAAAAAGGGCCATCATGTTGCAGCTGTCTTGTGGTTACCTTGCAGGTTTTTCAAAGCAAGGCAAGCTCCCTCTAAAAGGTTTGCTATTGCCTACCTCAGCATAGCACTCCTGGACTTTCTTCATGGTCTTCCATCCAAGTATCAACCAGGGCTGACCATGTTTAGCTTCTGAGATCTGACGAGTATGGGCTAGCCTGGGCCATCCAGGTCAGGGACGTGAATGTCATGTCTTACTTCCATATTGCATGAGAATACTTCCTTTTTCCAGTCTGTTACCACTGCCCATCAGTTTCATGAGGCATTAGCTACAGTAACATCCTAATATTCTGAAAAAGGATTGAAATTGTTCCCCTCTTGCTCACCGTTCATAATCTTGTACGTCTCTCCCCTGTCCTCATATCCAGATAAGTACTACTGATTGCAACTTAACGATTTAATTCTGGGGGAGAGGTAATAAGCACAGATGTTCTGAACACCTGTAATTGCTTGTTTAATTTAGGATGGTAATTTTCTCATATGCAGAGAAGATCATACAAAGCCCTTTTCACTTAAGTGTCGTTCCGAGATCCTTTTTGGGGGTAGTCAAAAGGATTCGATGGCAGAAAGGAGGGCAGCCAGGGGGTGATGCTTCATCTCCTGTCTTGGAATAAATTCTGCCCGCTGAAAGGATTTGGTATTTAAGGTCTGCATTTCTGCAATCCCAAGGGTTTCTTGAACAGCACCACTTCAATATCCATTTGCCTTCCAGAAACCCATTGTAACCAACTTAGCATCTTCTTTGAATGATGAGGGAATAGTTCAGTGAGCAAAAAATGGACGAGAAGGAGCGGAAACCTGGTCAGGTCCAAGAAAAAGATTGGATTCAGTCCTGAGTAGTCAGTTGTCTGATTTCTCAGTCAGCTACTTGCATTTGAATACGCAAACACAGATGCCCATGATTACTGGGGTCGTTTCCCCACTTACCTGCTGCTGCGCGCTACTCTCCCCAAGTAGCGGGGTCCCTGACACTCCCACTACAAAGAGGCGTGACAGCGCGGCCGCACCCGGCCTGCAGCTGTCAGCGCCCCCTCAGCGGCGCATCATTCGCTGGCTTTACTCCTCCAAAAGCGGCACCTTTTGATGACCCCAGCTTGCAGAGCACGGGGAGTGGAGTGGGGAAGCTTCCGAGGAGATGCACCAGGGAAATGGCGCTTATGCGCTGGGAGTAGCACACAGCAAAGGGTGGTCGAGGTAAGTGGGGAAACGACTAGCGTTACCAATTTAGCCTCTTTACCCTGGGTCTTAAAAATCATCAGATTTTTGTTCATTTAGATATTTGTACCTCTATTTTCTTGACACAGCTTAAACATTGTACTCCCGTCCTCCATTATATTTTCATAATAGCTATCACATGAAGTAGGTTAGTTTGAGAGAGGCTGACCCAAGATCATCCAGTGAACACCAATGGTAGAATGGGGATTTGAACTAGGATCTCCTGTACTCTAAAGGTGGGACTGCACAGAATGTTGGTCACAGGTTATCCATTGGGACTGGGAGCCTTATGCCAGCTGCTAATCACTATGGAAAGCTTCCTCTAAAAACACTGTAGGGCCCTGTTTCTGGTCAGAACTTTGGTGTGGCGGTGAAGAGGGGGTCCTGCTCCCCCTTCTTTTTTTAAATACTCCCCTCCCTTGATCCATTTCAGGTCAGAAAAACAACATGGGAAGAGGGAGCCAGGAGCCCCCTTTCCCCCTACGCCATGGTTTCAAACAGAACTGGGGTCTTCCAGCACTTTCAGATTCTCCATGGGAATTACTGTAAGCCACTTTTACATCCAGTAACCAGCAGGCTCAAATCCAGCTGTCAGAGTCCTGATCAGTTATTTCTCACCTAAGTCCTTTTACAGTCTCAGCTTTCCTTTTACAAACTCAGCTACTAAGAGCGTAATCCCTGTTACACCTTCTGGCTTCTTATTGCTGCCTCCCGTCAGGAGCCTGGGGCCCGAGAGCTTGATCACATCAGAATTACATCACTCAGGTTCACAAGCATTCGGCCCTAATCTGTGCCTGGCTTCTTATACCAGTTCTCAAGCTCCACGTTTGCCCAGCCCCCACCTTCTTTAACTCAGTAGTGCTGGGTAACCTGAGCCCTTTGCGGGAGGGTAGTATATAAATACAATAATAATAAATAATAATAAAAGATAATGATGCATTCCTGTGTAAATCACCTAACTAGGTGTAAACATCCTGACTCTCCTTGCCTTTCCCATCAGCTGCAAGAGGGAGGGCTGGGGTTTGTTCAAGCTGAATCTCCCCTCGACTTTCCCACACTCCTTAGATTTAGCTGTAGAAAAGCATGGTTAATTGCCTTGCATGGACCTTCAATGAAGACTATCATTATCAGTATTGGAGTCCGGTTAATGCCTATTGACAGGCAACCTTACACCAGCCTGCCCTCTAAGGTATCTAAGCACCAGTGGCCATCCAACTCTCTGCCCACCAACACCTCAGTCTCCCAGCTGTCCTTATCCTTGGCGGGGTTTTCTTTCCCTCTTTTAGTACCATTGCCAACAATTGGCTATTGTAGGAGTGACCCACTGAGAGGAGCAGGACTCCCAGCTAATGCCTCTGCACTGCTTTTCTAAGACCCCACCTCATGACTGTGGTTTCTTCTACTCAGCAACTGCTTACTGTGGAGATGGTTTACCATTCTTGTGCTGTGGAGATGGCTTACCACTCTAGGGCAAAAGCCAGCTGACCACTCACTTCTTCTGATGCCCTTTTCCCATAGCCTATTTGAATGGTGGATGTCAATGTGGTCCAGAGAATAGCTATCAGATAAAGCACCTATTAAATATATAATGTCTATACACGTACCCTTAGCACAGTAACAGATTGAGCAAGGAAAGGTAGAACTGTGTAGTTCCTCTGTCCCTCATATACCTGAGCTGACGTTATCTATGGCAGGCTCTTTAGTTGGAAGTTACGGTGTTCTAAAGGCTTCCCATATTATCTTGGAGTCTTTGTTCGGGCACCCTTTGTTTCCTCCACATGGCAAGAGCAGCTTTCATTCAGCTGGGGCTCAGGTGTGACTAGATGGAAGCAGCCAGAGAGAGAGAGAGAGAGAGAGAGAGAGAGATCTCCTCCTCCAAGTCCAAGGTGTTTTATTATCTCTGTTTGCCCACCCCCTGCAGTTATCCTGATTTCATCAGATCTCAGACGCTAAACAGGGCTGGACCAGATTAGTACTTGGATGGGAAGTCCAAGGTTACTATACAGAGACAGGCAATGGCAAGCCACTTCTGGTTGTTTCTTGCCTTGAAAGCCTTGTCTGGAACATATTATTGTAATGTGCTTTACTTGGGGCTGCCTTCGGAAATGATCTGGAAACTTTCTGTTTTCTCTGGCATGCCTCCACCGATTCTCATTGACTTTTTCTCCCATACATATTTTCATACGGGACTGTCTCTCTTGGTATGTGTCCCAGGGAGTGCTTAGATCAGCAAATACTAACTTACTGATAGTCCCTGGCCCAAAGGAAGTGCAGCTATCCTCAACCAAGGCCAGGGCTTTTTCAACCCTGGCTCCAGTCTGGTGGAACGCTTTGTCCAATGAGACCAGAGCTCTGTGGGAGACATACATAGGCCATTCCGCAGGGCTTGCAAGATGGAGCTGTTCCATCAGGTACCACTTTTCGTTGCAGAACTGTGACTGGCCCAAGGTCACCCAGCAGACTTCATGTGCAGGAGCAGGGAAACAAGCCTAGTTCACCAAATTAAAGTCTGTCACTCATGTGGAGGAGTGGGGAATAGTCCACCACTCCTCTGCATCACGCTGGCTCTCTGTACTGGTTACTCATCTGTTCCTAGGCACAATTCAAAGTGCTGATTCTTACCTTCAAGTCTCTTAAACAGCTTCAGGCCAGGATACCTGAAAGACCGCCTCTTCCCAGGTTGTCTAGCCCATTAGTTAAAGTCTGTCCTTGAAGGCCTGCTTTCTGTGCCCCCACCTTCAGAGATGAGACAAGTGGTGAGTAGAGACAGGGAATTTTAGGTTGTGGCAGCTGCTGCTTGAGGCATACCTAGTACCTTTTTTTTTCTGTCTTTGGTTTGCCACGCCAAAACATTTCTTTTACCCAAACTTTTACATAGGGATTTTACCTTTCCAGCTGGTTTATGGTCTGTTTTTAGTCTGAGGTCTGCTTTATGGATGTTTTAATGCTATTTTTGTGTCCTTGGGATCAGTTTAATGGCTTGCTTATCTTTATATTGATAATTTATTATTTTTAGCGTAAGCTACCTTGGAGCAGAACGCTAGAGAGACAGCACAAAAACCTCCTCGATAAATTAAATAAATAAAAATTGTGCTTCGTTTTTATTGCACAAACATCTCAATGTAATGGCAGATCATTTTTATGTACTTGATAAGTCATGTGTATCTCTGGGTGCAAAAAGTCTATGCCTTTTGTACCTCCGGACAAATAGTGACATCCTCATGTTCCCTTTTCTTTCCTGAATTTAGCGGCGTTTGATCTTAGATATTTGCCCTCCTGTGCGCTGATGACCTGAGCCTCTGGATTTTCTGCTTTAAAAAGCAATTGATTGGAGAATGTAGAATCAACTCACTTGCGTAAAAGTACGGGAGGATCGATACATTCTCGTTTCTTTCTGTACAAAAGGTTTGATTTTCCAATCATGTTCCCATCTATTTAAGACAGTTCCATGAGCTGCAAGAATGAGTGAAAAGTACCAACCAAATGACCAAAAGAACAGCATCCCTCTACTCCCCATGACATTTGTACAACAGGGGCGGGCAAACCTAATTGTTTCTCATAAGATTAAAAAATATATATATTTCCTGTTCCAAACAGGCCATCGTCTAATGCCAGAAGCTACCCCTGGCAGTTTGTTATCAAAAAATATCTGAGTACTGCACCTTCTGAAGGGCAGATCGCCATATTGCAACCATCATTAAACGTGTGTGAGAGAAAGAGACATTAAGATGTCCTCATTTATCCCAAGAGGCCGATGGCAATAAAATAAAATAAAATTGCAACTAGATGTGAACAGGGGTTTTGCCTGGGTTGAACTTTGGTGTGGAAGTCCAGGGCCTTGGCACACAAGTTCATCTGGGGTCCCAAAAGCAGGCCATAGCTTCACATTTGAAGCATACAATACAATCTAAAGATTTCTGTTCCCTACTTTTATCTTTTTACTAATAGAATATGTGACCTTAATACTTGTAAAATGCCAGTGCTGTTTAGATCAATAGTAAGAGGTTAAATTCATGTTCTGTGTATGTAGGTTTACTAATGGGACTTTTCCAGGCTCTGTAAAGTGGAGGCAGGCAGTAGCCTGAAGTGGAGGCAGGCAGTGGCAAAACACCTTTGAACATCTTGTGCATTGGGAAACCTATGGGGTCACCATAAGTCAGCTTTGATTTGATGGGAAAAAAGTAAAGGATTGGTCATCAACGTTGTATAAAAGCAGGTTTTGAGTCTGAGTGCTGAAAACAGACTGCTCATCTGTTCCTACACTGAAGACAAATGTGTGCTTCTAGGACCAATCATATATATAATCCTAGATATAATCCAGTGATAGTGTTCAAATGTTTTTCTATTCTTTTACTGATCACTATAGCCATTCACTGTATCATTACTGAACCATCCAGGCAGTGGTGGGATCCAGAAATTTTAGTAACAGGTTCCCATGGTGGTGGGATTCAAACTGTGGCGTAGCGCCAATGGGGCTGGGTGGGGCACAATGGGGGTGTAGCCGGGCATTCCGGGGACAGGACATTCCTGGGCAGGGCTGTGGCAAGGACGCAGCCGCTGTACCGGTCCTTGGGCGGGAAACGAATGCACGCAGGCGCAGGCTGCCACGCACGCTGGTGCACCTCCTGCTAGACTGCTTCAAGTTCTGTGCGCTACTGCTGAGAGGAGGGGCGTAACTAATGCAAAAATCACATGGCAAAATCACCAATTAGTAACCCCCTCTCGGCACACACAAATAATTAGTAACCTACTCTCGGGAACCTGTGAGAACCTGCCGGATCCCACCTCTACATCCAGGTCATGTGAAGGACAGTGAGCTATCTAGAGCACCTCTGAGAAATCCACACGACTTCGCTAAAAAGGCAAAGAAAGGACTGTAAAGAAAGGAGATCCCTTCTTTTACAGTGGCATGACACTAGGCTCAATTAGGATTGCTAGCATCACACTGTTGCTGTGATGTCAATTTTGGGGTGAACTCAGAAGGGACATCATTGTTCTGGGCCAAAACTCTAGGATTCCCCAAAACTGTATGGCAAAACCAGAGTGATTCCAGTGAAACCCTAAACTGTTGCTCCAATGTGATGATGCCCCTTCTGAGTTTGATATGGAAGTAACGTTGGGTCAGTAGAACAACACTGGAAACATGCCCTCCCAGTGGTGGGATTCAGCAGGTTTGCACCACTTCAGCAGAACCGGTTGTTAAAATGGTGCTTGTAAAAAACCAGTTGTTAAATATTTGAATCCCACCACTTCCCCCTCTTCCATTTTTCCCATTAATGCACACATGTTGGGTGGCATTTCCTGCCACCTTCCTGCTTATCCCTCTTAAGCGTTCATTTGATTCCCTGACAGTGCTTGAAAAGGTGTGTATAATTGCTACCCTAAGTGGGCTGTCTCTACAAAGGGAATTAGTTATGGAGACAGAGCAAGAAGAGAATTGAGATCTATAATCTGTGAATACAGGGATTGTCTGGGCAGAAAACTCTTAAATAAACTGACCGTTTCAAACTAAGAGTAGTGTTATTAATAAAAATAATGAAAAACCCAAAAATGTACGTATTTAATCAAGCATACAGACACACTGTGAAGGCCCATCAGGATGCAAGAGAATGCTTTGAACTGTTTTCCAGAGTACCAATTAATGGTTGTGATATATATTCAGATGCTAGATGCAGATGCTTTAAATGCTTTGAACTACTTTTCCAGAATATCAAGCAATGGTTGTGTTGGCTGAATAGAAGTGTTGAGATGGCTGTAATTAGAATAAGCAACTGTTGGTTCAGGGCACTGATTTTCTCACCTTAGGGAGAACAAATGAAGATCTATGATCTCTTTGTTCATCCAATTACCTTTACACCAATTAAAAAAAGTACAGACTGCCAATCTCCTTCTCCTCATTCCTTGACGAACAAGTTGGCTGCCAACTGCTCTAAGCAGCACCCATTTCATGTGCAGCAGTGTCTTGCTCATATACCAGTTCTTGTTACCCTGTGCTCAGTGGTGGGATCCAAAAATTTTAGTAACAGGTTCCCATGGTGGTGGGATTCAAACTGTGGCGTAGCGCCAATGGGGCTGGATGGGGGCGTGGCCAGGCATTCCTGGGGCGGGGCATTCCTGGGCAGGGCTGTGGCAAGGACGCAGCCGCTGCACCGGTCCTTGGGCAGGAAACAAATGCACGCAGGCGCAGGCTGCCACGCACGCTGGTGCACCTCCTGCTAGACTGCTTGCTTCAAGTTCTGCGCGCTACTGCTGAGAGGAGGGGCGTAACTAAGGCAAAAATCACGTGGCAAAATCACCAATTAGTAACCCCCTCTCGGCACACACAAATAATTAGTAAGCTACTCTCGGGAACCTGTGAGAACCTGCTGGATCTCACCTCTGCCTGTGCTGCTCATGGCTTCTAGAGGGGGAGTAGTTCAGCCACCTACAAAATGGAGATGCCTTGATCTCCTCCTGTCCTGTATGCTTACTGCTCTATGCGTTTGCTCAGTATCATGTCTTTTCTCTTATTAATTCTGGTTCATCTAGGAGAATTTTTACACTTAAAGCTGAAACTGAAGCATAAACATGTTGCTGTGGCATTCAGTTAATTTGTATCTTTGCCCACATCTAAATTACTGAAGTATATATGTGCACAGAGAGCCAGCGTGGTGTAGTTGCTAAGGTGTTGAACCTGGGTTTCCCAGTCCAAATCCACTGTCATGCCATAGCAGCTTTCTGGCCAGTCAAACACTCTTAGTCCCGATCCTGGCTAGTATTTGGATGGAAGACCTCCAACAAATACCAGTGTCCTGTTCTGGAGGCGGGCAATGGCAAGCCATCTCCAAAAGTCTCTGGCCTTGAAAACCCTATAGGGTTGCCATAAATCAGCTGTGACTTGAGGGCATACAAAGGTGCATTGATAAAACATTGCAAAACAAATCTTGTGATTGTATGTATACATCATGTGCGCTCACATCGAGGTTCTTTGTAGTTTTATTCACATGCTCCTGTGCATGGGGGGGGGGGGGTGCACTAGTCAAACAAAATCTTGTTATAACCATATTTACCATCACAAATTGATGGCTCTTTTGCAGTGTTATATACCCTGCTTTTCTCTACTGCAAAGAGCCTCCAAGTGGCTTAAAACCACCTTCCCTTCCTCTTCCACAACAGGCACCTTGTGAGTCAGGTGAGGGTGAGAGAGTTCTGAGGGAACTGTGACTAGGCCAAGGTCATGCAGCAGGCTTCATGTGTGGGAGGGGGGATCGAATCTGGTTCTCCACATTACAGTCCACTGCTCTTAACCTCTGTGCTATACTGGCTCCTTTGGAGAGTTGTTGTCAGCTCAAGGTTTGGAATCTCCTGGATTTGGGGGTATGGAGTCTGGGAAGGAAAAGGACCTCAGTGGGGTACGATGTCTCATAGAGATCACCCTGCAAAGCATCCATTTCCTCCAGGGAAACTGATCTCTGTAGTGTGGAGGTCATGCAGCAGGCTTCATGTGTGGGAGCAGGAAATCAAACCCAGTTCTCCAGGCTGGAATCTACCGCTCTTAACCACAGCACCATGCTGGTTCTCAATGCGCTCACACACAATAGTGACATTGGGGGGGCGGGATTGTGAAAGTGAACTGGAAGCCACAGTGCACAGCACATTTACTGTGTCATGCACGAGATTTATACTTTTTTAAAAAAATGGAACAATGGAGAATCCCAAGGCAGGGATTCCACTTCAAAAAATAAGGCCAGATAGTCCAGATAGTCCAAAATCTATAGAGAAATTAGGATAAGGAGAAGTTTGGAAGTTTAGACGATACCCAAATGTGTGGGTTTGGTTAGAATCAAGGAAGCCATTGACCCATCTACTGAGAAAAGAAAATGGCTATTTACACAAATGAAACTTAGGCCCCATCCGCACATGCAAAATAATGTGTTTTCAAACCACTTTCACAACTGTTTGCAAGTGGATTTTGCTATTCCGCACAGCTTCAAAGAGCACTGAAAGCAGTTTGAAAGGGCATTATTCTGCATGTGCGGAATGAGCCTTAGAGTGATAGTTGCACTTCCCAAAACTGGGAATCATGTTGAATAAGCAATATAGTCTAGAATTTGCACTGGAGTTAAAAATCCTTCTTGTGTCTTCTTCCCTACCTTATTGATAACATTCAGACATGACGCTGTGCAAGTTACAAGATGATTTTAGTATAACTTGTGAAAAATGCCCTGCCAGCGCACTTTGCTTAGTTGTACAGAGTTCCTGTCTTCCTCAGTGTCCTTGACCCCTCCAGTTCAGCCGGAGCAGCAAATCTTGCTTTCTGAAGAGTACTTTCAAAGGAAGGAAGAAACACTTTGGAAGATGAAACAGCCTTGAGCTGTTTCTGACCTTTTTGAGAAGGCTTCCTGCTGTAGGAGCTGCATCCAAATATAACTGTGGAAAACCTTATTAGAACAGAGTATCCAAAACTCTGTGACTACTGGAGGAATCCCAACAGTCTGGCCATCAGCTACTTTTCCTGCTTGCCAGAGACCAAAATATGAGCATGTTTACCACTAGCAAAGATCAGGCCTATCACAATGGACACCAAAAACGATCCTCTCTATACAATTGAGCAGTTATGCAACTAGTTTCTTCCATATGTATTGGCTTTCTTGGGGATGCAGATGGTTCCCGGTTGAAGTATATGCCTGGTTCCTATCGTGCATGGTATGAATCCCTTTTACATCACCTCCCACCTGATGATATAACTAGAGATTCTTGTAACTAGGGATTTTAGGGATTGAATCTGGGACTTTCTATATGTAAAGCAGAAGCTCTTCCACTAAGCCACAGGCCCTCCCCTCATGAACTTCCATGCTCTCCTGTGTTCCTCTTATAACATGGCCTGCCTGTTATTCCCTTGTTTCTGTTGTCCCGTACCCCCACTGTTTGGTCTGAGGCATTTTCTCTGGCACCTAAAGTGCTATGGAACAGACTACTAGAGGTTGTGCGCTTCACCCCAACTCTTCTGGCATAAGCAGAGGATGTACAGAGATGTTCTTCTGACCAGCCTTTAATTATATCAACTAAATTATTTTCTTAAGTAGTTAGAACTACTTGCCTATAGGACAGAAATTGGTAGTTATTACTCTCTCATTATCTTGGGTTTTAACTAGTTTTAGTCTACTTTTATTTATTAGGAATTCAACATTTTGTGAGCTGCCTCAAGTCTCCTCAGAATGACAGGTGGGTCAGAAGCTTTTGAAAGGAAATTAAAATGATACCATCAGTTATCTGTCTTTCAACAGCAGGACCTGCCAGCATATCAAGGGGGCAGACTTCTTCCTCTTCCATCACGACTTCTATGAGTAATTTCAGGAAAATGTTCACGCTAATAAAAATTAAATTACGTTTGAAATTAGGTTCAGTACTGAGATTGTTAAAAGTCAGTTCAACGCATCAGAAAAAAATGAAACAAAGGTCAAGTTAATCGGAAGAATCTTAGTTTTGTTACTGAAAGTGAGAAGATCAGCAATTAGGTGAACAGTTGTAGTGAAGGCATTGCACAGATGGGGTTATTTTATGGGTTCCCTCTTATCCATCCACCTCACTTCTGAGTAGGGTTACCATTTTTCTTTCTTTCAGGAGTCAGACCACTTTGGAAGCCCTCCAGTCCCCTGCTATGCATTCAGTGGACCAGTGGGAGAAAATGGGGCAGAAGGAGTAGGCATCTGGCAATGTTGTATTGTCTTTTCTGGCTTCATAGCCAGAATTTATATCACCATGTCACCATACACTCTAGCACTTATCTGAAACTCTATGATTAAAACCATATGGGCTGGGGGGAAGTACTAGAGCAGTGGTGGTGAACCTTTGGCACTCCAGATGTTATGGACTATACCTATCAAGCCTCGCTGGCCCATCAGCCATGCTGCCAGCATGGCTGAGTGGGAATGCTGGCGAGGTAGTCCATAACATCTGGAGTGCCAAAGGCTCGCCACCACGGTACTAGAGCATCCTGTGATGTGGTAATATTAATTCCAGTCATGCAGCTGAAAATGATGGCGTTGCAATGTGGGCCACTGTTCCCATGAGTTTCCAGTCTCCTCCAGCCCCAAGGCTTAGCAATCCTACTTCTGAGAGTGGGGACACTTATGGCCTCTCTAGACAATCTCAATTCTTAGAGATCTTATGTGAGTCAGCTGATCTCAGGCTCTTTAAAGGTCATTCAAGAAGAGTCCCTGAATTGTGCTTAGGAGCACAACCAGTGAAACTGTGAGATATGGTCACTGTAACTCATTCGGCTGTATTTTGCACTACTTTCAATTTTATTTATTTTATTTTATTTTATTCAATAAAGGGCTCTGGGCGGTGTACAACATCAACATAAAATACAATAACAAGAGGGCCAGTAACATGGCAACTAATAAATACCTAACATTAAGAACTCAGCCCCATAAACTCTAAAATTATTAATTTAATTTAAAACAGCGATTGCCACATAAAATTGGCGTCCCGCAAACCCCTACTTAAAAATGGCATCTCCATGTAAAATGCACTTCAATAATCCATTGTAAATATGACCAAAATATGGAGAACTGCGACCAGATCCTGTAAAAAAGAAAGAGATATGTCGCTCATTCTCACAAACCAACACGGCACACAGTCATAATCCAGGTCTCGTCATAGGTCTGCCGAAGTGTGCCTCCAGGTCTCCACTGACAACGTGCCCAGAACACATAAAAAGGAAGCAAGTGTAATTACAGTACAGGGTGAGTTTATGTGTCCCAAGAGAAGCTTCCACACTTCAAAAGAAATATCAATTTTGGACCCAGGGAAAGAAAGCTCCTCTTGCGAAAGTCAACAAACACACATTTAAAAAGAGTGCTCTGCTTCAACCTAAATGTCAGCCCAGCTGCGATTTTAAATGAGAGTTTGTGGGTCCTTGTTGGTCTGATTTTTAAATATATAGAATTCAGGAGCATTGAACCTTTTTTTTCTTTCAAATTTGCAGCTTTATTTCTTTAATACAACTTCTGTGCTCATTGAACTAGTGAACCCCTTAGCTCCTTTGAAAGCAGTTCTTTCCGATAATGGAACAAATCTTAACACCAAGAATCCCCAACCTTTTTGCACCACCAGGCATATGTGGAATTCTGACAGAGCATGGTGGATTACAGTAACAAAATATTGCCACAAATGAGCTTGTTACCAAATGGCTGTCACAAGAGGTGCAGCCAGTCACAACATGATTGCCACAACTTAACTTCACCAATACAGTGTTGATCCTTTTGCTGTGGTGGGAACTGCTGCCAATGCAACATTTTTAAAAATTTGCACATGAATCTGCTATGGCACCCAAGGACACCACATTAGGGACCCCTGTCTTGGGGGATCAAACCCAGTTCTCCAAATTACAGTCCACCACTCTCAACCACTACACCACAATGGCTCTCAGCTTCATGGAGAGCTGGTTTGTTGCAGGGTTCAATTCAACATTCTCGCTATGACCATTTAAGTCCTTCACAGCCTAGGACTGACATATGTGAAGGACTGAAGAGCGAAAACCAGGCCAATTTGAATCAGTACTTCTAAACTGAAGGTACAGGTAGAATCCCAGAGTTATTATTGCCTTGACACCATCCTTCCCTTACACTTTTCTTCCCTGTTATTTCAGGTTCCTATCTGATACCTCTGGCTCCCTCCATCAGGAGGCAGAGAGGCTCAAGCAGTTGAAGGAAATGTTTGAGCCCCTTCAATCTTTACATTCTGCATGAACAGGGTTTGGCAAAGAGCATCTTGGCTGATATGAACTGAGGAAAGATGTGGTTTGTCAACAAAGGCAGAGTGAACCATTTTGTTCACAAATCACTTCGTACATTCTGTTGCGGTGGGGGGGGGGAGCAGCAAGTTATACCAATCTTGTCAGATGTCAGGAGCTAAACAGGATTGGCACTTGGATGGGAGGTCTCCAAGGAAGATTCTGCAGAGGAAGGCAATGACAAACTACCATCCATCCATCCATCCATCCATCCATCCATCCATCCATCCATCCATCCATCCATCCATCCATCCATACATACATACATACATACATACATACATACACACACACACACATTCATACACACATTCATACACACACACAGAGAGAGACACAAACAGACACAGTAAAGTAAAGTAAAGTTTCCCCTTCAGTCGTGTTCGACCCTGGGGTACCACTGCAAGCAGTGATTTCATAGGCAAGCCGTTTTAATGGGGTAGTTTGCCATTGCTTTCCCTGGCTATTCTTTACCCTCTAGCTATGAGCTAGGTACTCATTTACCGACCAAGGAATGGATAGATGGTTGAGTTGACCATAAGCCAGCTGCCAGGATATCTGACCCACAGGGGTTCAACTGCGGATCCAGGAGTGGCAGTGCAAGCACTTAACCACTATGCCACACGGCTCCTGACATACATACATACATACATACATACATACATACATACATACATACATACATACATACATACATAGTGCCTGAGTCTTGATTTCTAAGCAGAAGCCAAGGCTGGCTACAGGCTCTGGAACTGCTTTCAGTCCACTGGCAGTTGGGGTGGGGGCCGACAAGTTCTGTTATCTGGGTGGGGTCTTTGTTCATCACTGTGCCCTTTGGCCAAAGTGTGGGGATAGTATCACAGCCCTGCATTGGAGGTTCATGGAAATAACTACCATTTAAAACATTGTAAGGCCCTGTATTGGTTCTGGTCCCTTCTTCATGTCTCAGGAGCCATAGATCAACCGTTAGTGTTTAGTGACCTTCTGTCTGAGAGTAGAAAGCCCTTGGCTGGCTCTAACTTGTATAGCTAGCATTGAGTTGCAGATAATCTAAGATGACACCGGCCTCAGTAACCTCCTGAGAGTAATGTTTTCAGTAGGCTGAGCTCTTGTTGAACAATTTCTTCAATGTACTTCTGTTTCATACACCCTCATCATCATACTTACTACCACATCACTGCACATTTAACTTTTTTTCTCCACACCGACAGTGCCATCAATGAAAAGGTATATCTCACCCACCACTCTGTGGTCATGCGTTTGCTGTCTATCCTTGAATCCCAATGAGTTAAGCTTAAGCACATTGATGAACCTTTGCTGACTGTTTTCAGGGTTCTTCTGAAAACCAGCCAAGGGAAACTTCAAAACATGACCTGAAGGTGTGGAACGATCTTTCGAGATTAACCAGGGATAAAGCTCTCGTAGCTGTGTTTCTCTTAATGCCTACTGCCATTGCAAGATCGAAGTGATGCATCATTGGTTTTTGAGCGAAATCCCTGCTTTTTTCTGCTTTGCATAAACATTCTTTCAAATTACTGCCGATACATTAGAGCATGTCAGGATACATCATACAACACGATAGGACCTACTATGACCTTGAGGCAGCCTGATGTGTATGTTAAATTACATCAGACATCAAAATATGTTCTTTATGTAGCACACCCACCACAGCAGATAGGAAAATATTGCCCAGAACTGTAAATAATTCAACAGATCCATGAGATGTAAAATAACTCTGAAACTGATCTCAGTGTTGTTTAGGTAGAAAATCCCCCAATGTACTCTGGCTCAAGTTCCATATAAAACACAGGCCTTTTGTGAAGGTTGGGGGTGAATAGTGGGGCATTAAATAGAGAAGAAAAAAGCATGAAAAGATCCAGATTTTTCCACTCATCTATTTAAACCAGGGGTCCCCAACATATTGACGGTGGTCTCCACAGCACTCACTGACTCCTTTCCTGGGGCCAAACAAGTGTTTTGAGAAAGTAGGTGGGGTGAGGTGGGGCTTTTGTCCAGCAAGCCTTTTTGAGCAGCAGCTTTTTAAAAAAACATTGCAGATTTCTTTTAAAACATTGTTTTGGCACAAGGATCATCACTGTGTGACTGAAGTAAGCTGCAGCAGCCATTTTGTTCCTGCATCTGCCTCCTGAGGCAGCCATTTTGTGGCTGTAACCACAGTGCCCTGTCAGAATACCAAAGTGTCCACAAAATGGTTGCGGACAACTGATTTAATGGAATCTATGACACTATGCCTCACCAAGGTCCCTCTCCTTCCCAAACCCTCCCCCTTCTCAGGGTCCACTCCAAATCACCAGGAATTTCCCAGATCAGACTTGGCAACCCTAACTGGAGTATAAAGTAGAGTAAGAAAGGGCAAGATAAGGTCCAAAATCCTCAGCTCCTCTTTTTTGAAGCAGAAACGTCTCTGGAATTTGCTTCAAAATGTCTTTTGAAACAGAAATATCTCTGGAATTTGTGGCCTGCTGAAGTCTGTATTCCTCACTGTGGAACTATATGCTTTTGTTTGAATTGCTCATAGGGTTTCCAGCTGATCAGAACCAAAGCTCTTGGCCCGGACAGCTCTGGTGTTGTTAATCTGTCTCTCGATCTGCACACTGTCAGAATGTGGAGCTTTTTTATGGCATGGAGAGAAACTTTATTTCCTGCTAATGTTGCCAGGAGGGCCAAGTTGGCAACCCCAAACGCTTGTTGCGAACACAAACTCACAGTTAGCAATTCACAGTGGGGTGGATTTTGCACACCGTTGCAGATCTTCCAGATGTACTTTGAGCCACGTCATGCGATTCTGTTTGCTCTTCCTTCTTGCCAGGCTCAGCACTCTTGTCTTTCTCTCCAGTCCTATTCCAAGTCACTGCCTGGAACTTGAGCAGGGGATACTTTAAAAGACAGCCAGGCTTCCTGGGTGCCTCTTTTTGCCAAATGTCGGAAAGTGGATGTTGGACATTTGGTTTAATACTGCAGAGCTCTTTGGTAGGTACCATGGTTCAGTGGTGAAGTATCTGCTTTGCATGCAGAAAGGTCAAGGTTCAATCCTCCGCTAACTCCATTTAAAATAGAGAAATGAGCATGGAAGTTTTGTGTCGAAGAGAACTTATAGTGGTGTTTGTGTACCCTGGCAATCTCGACAGCTAGGGAGCTAATTAGATACAAAGGAAGGGGATGAAGCCTAGTAGAAGAGCATCTGCTTCATGTGGCAGAAGGTCCCTGCTTTAATCTCTGCTATCTTCAGTTTTAAAAAATCAGGTAGTAGATGGTATGAGGGGCCTCAACCTGACACTTTGAATGTGGTATATGTATGTATGCAGAGGAGCTACCTGGGACCAGGGGTATCGCTGCACCAGGGCAGCATGCTCTGGGGCGCGTGCATCCACCTCCTCACTCCCCCCAGTGCCTCCCCCCCACCCCCCCCCACACGTAACTTATTGAAACAGTGCAGGCTGGTTTCAGTTCCCCTTCAGGGTTGAATTGTCTGGTAGGAACTACATACTTCCAGGAGACATTGTGAACCCCAAGGTCTCGGGGAAGTGTAGTTCCCACCAGGCCGTTTTCAGCCTGAAGGGAACAGGCTGCTTTTCCAGGCTGAAGTAAGGTAAGTGAGGGGGACAGGGGGGCAGGGCGCTGAAGAGGGGGGAAACACAGAAAACACAGAGTATGCACCAGGCGCACTCTGGCCCAGCTGCACCTCTGTATGTATGTAATGGAACAGTCTGCACTTCTCCTATTATCTATTTGATTCAATTTGGCCTCATTGGGTGGAGCTCTTGGTTTCAGTTCCCAGTTCTTGCATGTTAGCTAAAGCAGATGGTTGTAAGAGAAGAAGAAGAGTTTGGATTTATAACCCCCTTTCTCTCATGTAGGAGACTCAAAGGGGTTTACAATCTCCTTTCCCTTCCCCCCTTGCAACAAACACCCTGTGAGATGGGTGGGGCCAACAGAGCTCTGAAGAACTGTGACTCACTCAAGGTCACCCAGTTGGCATGTGTTGGGGTGCACAAGCTAATCTGATACACCAGATAAGCCTCCACAGCCCAAGTGGCAGAGCGGGGAATCAAACCCGGTTCCTCCAGATTAGAGTGCACCAGCTCTTAACCACTACGCCACGCTGGTTCTTCTTGAAAATAATAGCTGTTGTTTTGGACCAGCTTACCTCTGCTGAATGGATCTGAAAACCAGTGCCTAAGTGAGCATCGTCCAGGGGATATCACAGTGGAAAGCAAATGCTAAACAATACAGATCTTCATGGGTCAATGGTCTGGTTGAGTGTAAGGCAGTTTCATGTATGCATTAATGCGACATTACGGCCCCCTATATCAGGTCCCGCCAATTATATGTAGATCTTCTCAATATGTGTGATTGCCAAACTGAATGAATAGGGAAATTGCGAATATTTACCATGTGTTCACAGCTCCAAAACCCATGAACTGGCCACTGGCTTATTCAGGGTTCGTAGTCACATGTATTGAGGTTGCAGACCTACAGTAAATACACACATTGGTTATGTTTGCACAAGATGGGAACCACTATATCAGGAGGATCACAGCTAGTGAATAATTATTGTTAGTATGTGAAACCAGGATTTGGCACTCAGATGAGCTGCCCAGTTCTAGTTTACCTTGACAAATACAATTTCATTGCCTTCTCTTTTGAACATGGGATTAAATCAGGATTATCCAGATTTTGTATCTCACACGAAACCATAGTTAAGACTAATTATGGTTAATAAAGTTGGTTTAGATCCTGTTTTGATGAATCCTGACTTAGAGCAGCTCTCATATTAAGACAATCACAGTAGCTGGTTTCATTAAGTCATTATTTATACTTAGGTTTGTGACCCCTCCAGGATGTTATGGATTGTTGTTCTCATCATGTCCCTGCCAGCATTATGGCAGGGGATGATGGGAACTGTAGTCCATAACATCTGGAGGGCCGCAAGTTTGACACCTGTGCATTAAGTCATGGTTTCGCATGATGTCATGTCACCGAGTCACTGTATTTTTGAGGTGTCAGTTGGAATTTTCTTCCCATTCCGATTTAGTATTTAAGCATTCCTTGTATTGCCCTATGTTACTTTTATATTGTGAGTAGGCCTAAGGTTGAGCCATGTTGAATCCCAGTAATTAACTAGATGAATAAATAGTCCAGACCTGGTTCTCCATCAAGATTGCTCAAGTTGAAACATGTAAGGTGGTCAATACCAGCACTGGAAATTCTTGGAGATTTGGAGGTAGTACCTGGAGAGGGCAGAGTTTGGAGTGCACAGAGAACTCAGCAGAGATGTAATACTATTGCGTTCTTGCTCTGAATCTACCATTTGCGCCAGGGGAACGGATCGCTGTAGTCTGGAAATCAGTTTTAACTATGGGAGAGGTCCAGGCCCCACTTGGAGGATGGTAACCCTAAAAGCCCAGACATGCTGCCTAGCAGTTCTCTACAATGGCCTACCAAGAAGATTTTAAAAAACAGGTTGGAGAAAGATTGACACTCACCTTGCAAGCAGCCAAAGATTATTGATACGCTGCATCTGGTTCTGTGGAACATAAATTCTGTGGGTTTGCTATTAGGGAATTACTTTGGTCTGACAGTAGGGGTTGCCTATGCTCCATTTCTGCCTGTCATGTTGTTGTTGTTTTGTTACCCACCTTTGGTAAATCACCGTCCATTTCTTCCCCTTTTTCTGTGTCTATTGGGACTGCCTTGTGAAAATGTTAACGTAAGCTTCTGGGCTTGTCATTCCTGAGACTTTGGTTTTCTCCCCAAGGTCTTTAGAAGATGAGCATGTAGAAGTAGATGTATCTTCTTCTCCCTTGAGCGTAGGCCTCATTTTCCACCTTGCTGAAATAGATGTAGAGCTGTGATAGCACACCGCATTTTAAGGATACATCTTGGTCCCAAAGAACAAAGGCTATATGGGCTTCTGTACTGGTGGAGGAGGAGCTTTGCAGGGCAAAAGGGTGCAACTTACCACAGACACTGTACAACCCCTGTTTTTTGCTGTTAAGTCACAGCTGACATGCTGACCCTGTAAGGTTTCAAGGCAAGAGATGTCAGAGGTGGTTTGCCATTGTCTGCCTCTGCTGGACTTCCTTGGTGGTGTCCATCCAAAAACTATTCTAGGCGAACCCTGCTTAGCTTCTGAGATTTGAGAAGATTGGACTAGCCTGTTTTTTTTCCAGGTCTGAGCCCTTGGAACACATTGTGTGGAGCCGGCTTCAGTGTGGGAACTGGAGAGGAGATGGATGAAACATCTCATCCCTGATGTTTGAGCCCAAAATCTCCATTTTAATTTTGCTTCTTCCTTGCTCAAAGCATGCTGGCAATGGTTTCTTTTCAAATGAATTTCTGTTTTCATGCCCTTTCCAATGTTATTTGCACATCTCTTAATTCCATATATGCGGAGGGAAGGCGGCAGGGTATAGTTTGTCAGATCTCAAAAGCTGAGCAGATTATGTAATTCTAACCATCACCCATCCACAATTATCAATTAAATATTTGAAGGAACAAATAGAATAATTCAGGTGTGTGTTTTTCAGGATACAAAATAAATAGAAAAAAAATCTCTTGAAATTTGCAACAAAACAGAAAGAAATGGACATGGGTAAAATTACAGGATGCAATATCACTTTAAACAGAGTTAAATATTTTGGAATTAATTTAAATGGACAAAATGATACTCTATTTAAAGACAATTTAAGTGACAACATGGAAGAAAATACAAGATTTACAAAGATGGATTAAATTAAAAATTTCACAGCTGGGAAGAATTGCTATAGTTAAGATGAATGTTTTACCAAAGCTGATTTTTTTTTGTTTCTAATGCTTGCAGTTTATATGAGACCAAACTCTGAAATAATGTCAAACCAGATAAATTTATAAAATAATCCTGGATAAATTTAAATTTATCCAGATAAATAAATGTATCTGGAATGGCAAGAAACCATGAATCAGATTTGAAATTTTACAAGATGAAAAAAAGAGGCAGACTAGTTGTACCTAATATTAAATTGTATTACCAGGCAGCAGGACTAGTTTGGATTTCAGATTGAATTAAAAGTCCAGGACAAAGAATTGTTAAATTGGAAACTGCTGATTTAAAAGTTGGAATACACAGTTATTTATGAAACACACAGAAAGTGAGATAGATGAAATGTTAAACTTTAAAATACACCCATGTAATAAAAAACAGACTTTTGGATATTTGGGCAAAAATGTATAAATGACTAAGCTTCTCAGTGTCACAATTAATGTCTCTACTAGAAGCTTATCATGATAAAAATGTGAAAAAATTATGACAATACAACCTATAAATAAATGATTAATACACAAGGAAAAGTTAAATCGTGGCAAGAAGTTAAAGATTAAGGAAAGTTGTATTTCCAAATAGCTTTAAGATTAAGAAGAGAATTGAAAGCAACAGGTAGAGTACTAAGGAACTTGACAGAATTTTAAATATAAATTACACAACAAAAACAACATCTGAGAGTAAAATTATATAAGTTTCTATTAAAACATGAGACTAAAACAGAACAAGTGAAAGAATGCATGGTGAAATGGGCAAATGGTGAAATGTATGGTGAAATGGTACAAAACTTTCAAGAATATCCTTTCAATGATGGGAATCCTCATAGATTAAAAAATATTAAATTTACAACTTGTCAAATACTAAGGAAAACTGGTATAAGATGTTTCATAGATGATATATCACTCTGGATATTGTGAAAATGAACAAAATCTTAAAGGAACCTGCTAGAAATGTCAAGAAGAAAATGGATCATTGAACGTATGAGGTGGACTTGTTAAAAATTTGGGGGGTTGGAATGCTGGAAAGAAATACATGCAGAAATCCAAAAAATATTGAAAATCAAATTTCAAACATATTCAAGACTATAATATTGGGAATTCTGCCAAACAATTCATCAGGAAAATTGCAAGAATTATTCTTGTATCTGTTAGCAGCCAAAGTGATAATGGAATCTAGATGGTAGGCAGAAATTTGTCCTGACTAAGAAATGTGGGACGAGAAGATAAGAGAATATGCTATAATGCCAAAGCTTACCAGCCTTGTAAACAGACAACTAAACTGGAGTTTGAAGAGAAGTGGAGGTCATATTTTATTTATTTATTATTTATTTATTTATTGTATTTGTATACCGCCCTCCCCGAAGGCTCAGGGCGGTTTCCAACAAAATAAAAATTTAAAACATCATATATATAAGTTAATTAAAATACATAAAATACATAAAATATTAAACTAGAGATGGCTTCAGCTATTCTATTCCCCCTTTTATGAACCCACGGGAGGCCAGATGTTTGCTTTTTATCGCGGTTGATATCATCCCGTTGAAAGAAACGCCTGGCGGAACAGGGTCCGTTTACAGGCCCCCTGGCGAAACCTTTGTAAATCGGCAGGGCCCTGATCTCACCTGGAAGCCTGTTCCACCAGGTAGGGGCCAGAGCCGTAAAAGCCCTGGCCCTTGTAGAGGCCAGCCGGATCGCCTTGGGGCCAGGGATTACCAGTAGGTCCGCCTCTGATGAACGGAGGGGCCTAGAAGGGCGATATAGGGAGAGACGGTCCCTTAGATATGCAGGGCCAAGGCCGCGAATGGCTTTAAAGGTCAAAACCAAAACTTTAAACATGACCCGGTACTCGATCGGCAGCCAGTGCAGTTGGTATAGGACCAGAGTAATCCGGTCCCTCGCTGTTGCTCCGGAAAGGAGTCTGGCTGCCGCATTCTGTACGAGTTTCAGTTTCCGGATCATGGCCAAAGGTAAGCCCGCGTAGAGCGAGTTACAGTAGTCTAATCTAGAGGTGACCGTGGCATGGATCACAGTGGCCAGATCAGAACGGGAGAGATACGGGGCCAGTTGCCGTGCCTGCCGCAGATGGTAAAAAGCTGCCTGGGCTGTCTGGGTGACCTGGACCACCAATGATAGAGATGTATTGTACTGATGAAATATTTTGTACTAATGTATTGTACTAATATGTTTAAATGATGTCTTTTATAAATTAGAAAAGTATCTTGTCAATTGAAATGTATGGGGTGTAGTGTTTTATATTAACACTGATAGTAAAATATTTTAATGGTGGAACAAGTATAAGAGTATTTTATTATCTGCCTATAGAGGTATTATAGTTAATATATACAATGATTAGTAGGTATTCTTTGAAGAGTTTTAATAGAATAATATGATTTTAGTTGATGAAAAGCGATGGCAAACCATTTCTGCTTCTCACGTGCCTTTAAAACCCCCTACTGGGGCTGCCATCAGTTGGTTGCAACTTGACAGCACTTAAGTATGTGTGTAAATGCCATATATTGTACGTACTGATTTATTGATTTATTTTCTGTATATTCATTTCCTGCCCATCACCTAAATCCCTGGGCAGAGCATATAGTGTCCACTTAAACATCGCATAAACTAGATATAAGAACCATGCAATCTGTGCATGGCACCAAACCTAGAAAACCAAGAGCAAAAGCCACTCGGAGCATGTTTTAGGGGGGGAAGGGCCAATCACAGTTTTCTCCGAACTCTCTCAGCCTCACCTACCTCACAAGGTGTCTGTTGTGGGGAAGTGAAGGGGAGGTGATTGTGAGCTGCTTTGAGAATCCTTCAATGTAAAGAAAAGCAGGGTATAAAAAAACCAACTCTTCTTCTTTTGGAAGCCTGTAACCTCACCCTTTCTCCTGGTCACGATGCTTCCCTCTCGTCTTCAGCTCTGTTTTCTAAAATGCTTCATGAGCTTACAGCCTTTTGCAGAGGCACGACGTGTCTCTCTTGCCCAGTTTCACATCCTCATATTGTCCTTCAGCGGCTTTCTGCAACCTGGCTTTAATTAACCCCATTATATTTTATTGGATTACATCCTTTGTGCACAAAACCGTCTTTTGTGGTTTTGATTGTCCGTGGAGTGCTTTTCGCCAGATCTGGACTGGAATGTTCTTACCCACCAAATGAACCCTGGAGAAGATGTCATTTTAAGATCTGTCTGGCTCTTACCTACCACTTCAAAAATCTGCAGCTGTGGACTTTCCCACTTCATGATGCACACTACCATTTCTGCCTAAACTGACTTTAGCTTGTTGCCCTGTCCCAAGCAAGTCATAATACCAAGCACATCTGTAGAGCGATTTTCGTGTTCAAGTCACTTGCATTCAATGATCCTGTTAGGCAGATGTCTATTATTATTACTACTATACTAGAGTAGATGGCTTGTCTATGGCCACTTACTGCACATACAGCCAATGTACCAGCTGCAGCAGAAACTCCCACATGTGTACATTTGCTGCTACATTGCAGCAGCTTTTAAGGTGAAACTCCTTTTTCTGACCATTTATGCACGCATTATTTACCTCACAGGAGTTTGCTTCGCAGTTGGGTTTTCCCATGGTTTTTGTGCGTAAGGATTGTCCACCTGTGAAATGTCCCTAGTCAAGCTGATCCACTATTTTGCCCACCTGCCACTTCCTTGTTTCCATGCAACCTTCGTTTGGGAAGGTTGTCTGCCCCGCCCATTTTTTCTTCAGTTGTCTTTGGTCTAGCATTACTTTGCTAGATCTAGTCAATATCATGTCAATTTCACAGCACTGAAACAAACAAACACTTCTGAAATGGTGGCCCAAAGAGTAATAGGAATTGCTGAGATATGGGCAGGAAAAGTGGGGAGGAGTGAGAAAACCCAAAAAAACCCTATGGATTTCCTCATTTTCCCTGTGAAGGGAGAGAAAAAGTTGCACATTGAGAGCTTTCGGAAACCACAGGAATCTGAGAAAGCTGTGAGTTCCAAAGAGGGGAGAACATGTAACCAAGAATTCAACCTGATGGAAATGTATGTAGAATGCAGAGGAGATTATAAGTAAATGGTTCCGTCTGCCTTTGTCAGGATACAGTTAAGTTAAATACATATCCATGCCCTATGAGGACTGGCTTAGGGAGCTAGGTATGTTTAGTCTGGAGAAGAGAAGGTTAGAGGGTGACATGATAACCATGTTTAAATATTTAAAGGGATGTCATGTTGAAGATGGAGCAAGCTTGTTTGCTGCTACTCCAGAGACTAGAACAAGGAGTAATAGATTGAAGGTGCAGGAAAAGAGATTTCACCTAAACATTAGGAAGACAGTAAGGGCTGTTTGACAGTGGAATACACTGCCTTGGAGGGGGGTGGAGTCTCCTTTGTTGGAGGTTCTTAAACTGGATGGCCATCTGTCAAGGGTGCTTTGATTGTGCATTCCTGAATTGCAGGGGGTAGGATTTGATGGCCCTTGTGGTCTCTTCCAACTTTATGATTCTAAGTATCCAAACCTGGAAGGTCCAATATTGGCAAAAGCTAACGGAAATCCCCAAGGTATTTTCAAGCAATCTTAGGTTGTGTCATTATTTAGCAGACTTTATTTAGACATTCTTTAGAAACTTTATGTAAAATTTAGTCAAACTAGAGAATCTTCATCAGCTAATCATTTCTTTTACAGTTTTTTAATTGTAAAACAGAGCCATGGTGGAGAGCTGGGGGTGTACATTGATTAATTGGGCTAATTCTGGGAGTGAGTATGTGTTAAGTGCTATCAAATCTTTACTTGCATGAAAAATTAATGTGATTGTCCAATAGTTGCTGCAATCTTTGACTTTGCCTTTTTTGGAACTAGAATGTGACTGTTTCTGGTCTGTGGACCATTGATTCCTCCCCCCCCCCATGTTTGTTGACCTATTCTTGTTAAGATATTAATGGACACAATTTCTGTTGCTTGACAATAGCTCTATTGATATCCTATCTACTCCTGGTGATTTGGAGGTACAAATCCCCATTATGTCATGGAATGACCTTGGTCTAGTCACTCTCTGTCAGCCTAATCTACTTCATGAGGTTGTTGTTGGGAGGATAAAATGGAGAAAGGTAAATGATATTGTGAGCTGCTTTGGGTTCCCATGGGGAGGAAAGTAGGGCATAAATATCTAATAGATGTTGTAGCTCACTAAATAACAAATAGATGTTGTAGCTCACTTAGGTCTCCAGTTGGGAGAAAAGTAGGTAAAATACATAAATAAATAAGTAAAATACATATCCCAGTGATTTGGTTAAGGTTGCAGGTAGTCAATACAGAAGCCAGGTTTTATCCTGTGGCATCTTAGTGTGGGAAAAGGAGATGAACAAGAAATGGCAATTCAGCATAATTTATTTATTTTACCATCGTTTTCTCTCCCTGCTGGGAAAAGATTTGCTAGCTGAGTTTCTGCTTGTCACACTATTAAAGGACTAGGAGCCCTGCTAGGGGGAAAGTTGGGTATCTTATACACACCGATAAAAGAGAATCTGTGATAGCAGGTCATTAACACATAGATGCGGATGTGGATTGCCAACTGAGTAGGAAAAAAGATCTCTCACTCTGATGGCAGAAATCAGAAGATGAAGTTAATTTACATGCCTATGAATATATATGTCAGTTGTTAAAGGCACTGCTACAGCGCCCAGGTGAAAAGCAGGCAACCTTAGAGTGAGGAAAGAAAAAATGGCCTATAGATGGGAGCCAGCATGGTGTAGTGGTTAAGAGCGGTGGACTCTAATCTGGAGGACTGGGTTTGATTCCCACTCCTTCACCTGAGCATTTACCTGGTGAACTGGATTTACTTCCCTGCTCCTACACACAGAACCTGCTGGGTGACCTTGGGCCAGTCACAGTTCACTCAGAACTCTCCCAGCCCCACCTACTTCACAAGGTATCTGTTGTGGGGAGAGGAAGAGAAAGTGGTTTGTAAGCTGCTGTGAGTCTCATTACAAAAGAGAAAAGTGAGGTATAAATCCAAACTCTTTTTCTTCCATATGCACAAGGGCATATACTGCAGTCCATTTGGGCAGCTCTTATGTATGGAGAACATCTGGAAGGAATTTGGTGGACTTTTCAGTGGGGAGTGCAAAGATTGCGTTGGCACCTCAGCGCGCTATTGAAAACTTTGCAGGGATGACGTGAGTCAATATTCTAAGTAATCACTGATTATCAGTGCAGTCCTAAACAGAGTGACTCCCTTCTAAACTCGTTGACCTCAATAAACTTGGGAAGATATAACTCTGTTTAAGATTACCTTCTAATGCTGCATTCCTAAAATCACTTTCCTACTGAAAAAAACAAGACGTCGTTTCATGGAGATCTGCTAAAGCAGGCACTCTCAGATCATCAAGAGAGGCACACAAAACAAGGTTGCCAGATTTGGGTTGGGAAATTCCTGGAGATTTGGGGGTGGAGCTTGGGGAAGACTGGACTTGAGGAGGGGAGAGACCTCGTCAGGATACAGTGCCATAGAGCCAGAAGTGTATCTAGGGGAAATGGCGCCTGGGGGCAAGACCTCCTCTGGGCGCCCCCTGCCCTTGCTTGGGGGTGGAGCTCAAGGGGCTCGGGGGTGGGGCTCGGACTGAACCCTGCCCCCCACCTCTCTGCAGGCCATCTCCTGCTGTACCCAGGGCCTGGGGAGGGCAAAAGCAGGCCTGCATGGAGGCCGGGGGTGGGGCTCAATGGCGGCAGGCAGCCCAGGTGGGTATGGGTAAAGGAGCCCTGCCCTATTATGGGTAAAGGAGCCCTGCCGAGCCCTGCCCCAGCCTTTCTGCGACTAGGGCGCATGCTGTTTCATCACATGGGGGGCACCCAGCATCCCCGCCCCCACGTGATCGAAAGGCGTGCACCCGAGGACATGGGTGACCCCATGTCCCTATAGGCCGTACGCCTCTGCATAGAGCTCACCCTCCAAAACCCCTGTTTTCTCTGTAGTCTGGAGATGTGTTATGACTCCAAAAAAAATCTCCTGGCCCCACCAAGAGGCTGTCAACCGCAGTACAAGAAGAGTTTGCCCCCTGGTGAGCTGAATGTCCTCCACTCTTGCAGCTCCACTGGTGCCAAATTAGCACATCACAGAAGGCAGGCAGCCTGCTTGACACAGCGCAGGATTCAGCTCAAAATGTTGCCGGCCAGCAATATCTGATGCTTTGCAAAACAAGGCAAACAGTTCTGCCAGGGTTTTTAAGGCCAGATCTGCTGAGGGTGTAAGCCAAGGGGAGCTTCTCCTTGATTGAATGGGATGGGAATGAGGATGTGAGTGAGGATCATGCCCACCTCTGTTCTGTCTAGTTCGACTATCAGCTACATGTACCAATTCTGTATGCTTATTTCACAATCCGTACAATCAGCCAGGCAAATTGTTCTGAAATGTAAGTGTGTTTTCTGTCCCCAGGCTATTAATTGTGATGACACATGAACAGATAAGAGCGCTTTAATTTTCAAAGGATCGTCTCAGCCCTCTGCCGATGAGAGATACACAACAGAGGCTTGCTTTGATTAGCAAACTGAAGAGACCCCAGGAAAAAAAAAACAGGGACAAAGGGGAGCATGCGTCCTTACAGCCCCCCTTGGGGCAGCTCTCTTATCTCCCAATGAAGTGAGGCTCCAGCAGTGATCAGATTACCAAGTAGGGAAGAGACGATTCTGGAGGAGCCGAATGATTAAGACAAAGGGATGGAAGATGGTTATTTTCATTCCTGTTATTTATCATTTTTAAAGCACGCACGCTCCCCCGTTCCGCCCCCGCTGGAGCTCAACCCGCATGCTCAAATGCAGAGGTTTTCAAACACTCAAGACAAGCTAATTGTCAAGGGTCTCAAGACTGCCGTTGAAATTAAACAATCCTTTCTAGTGGGTGTCCCTGTCCTGCTTGGATTGCAAGCACAGCATACAGGCCTACAAAGTCTGGGGAGTCAGTCAAAGGCGTTGTGAGCGGGGCACAGGTGGGCAAAGGGGACTCAAGCCCAGGCGCAACTTCCCTGTGTCATATAGGGGACACATTCAGCCCCTGCCCCCCACTCCCTCCCATCTAGGAATGAGGAGCTGGACCATTGCGATTCCTGCCAACTCCTCCTCCATACCCTGTTCTTCTTCTGCCACTGCTGCTGGAAGCAATGGCTTTAAAATTGAGCTAAACTTAGGAGCAGCAGTGGCATAGTGGCTAAGAGCAGGTGCACTCTTATCCGGAGGAACCGGGTTTGATTCCCAGCTCTGCCGCCTGAGCTGTGGAGGCTTATCTGGGGAATTCAGATTAGCCTGTACACTCCCAAACATGCCAGCTGGGTGACCTTGGGCTAGTCACAGCTTTTTGGAGCTCTCTCTGCCCCACCTACCTCACAGGGTGTTTGTTGTGAGGGGGGAAGGGCAAGGAGATTGTAAGTCCCTTTGAGTCTCCTTACAGGAGAGAAAGGGGAGATATAAATCCAAACTCTTCTCTTCTTCTACCAAGGGAGTGAGCAGTGTGTGGTTAGGAAGGGACTGGGGTGGGTTAGGCTAGGGAGGGTGCTCCTTTCCCGGCCTCATCCCTGCCCCCGTCTTTCTCTGGCTGCAATGCCACTTGCCCAAAAGTAAGTTATCTTAATTTTAAAGCATCCAGGGGCTTTTTTTCTCCAGCAGCTGTGGGGGGGGGGGCAGCAGTGAGGAAGAGAAAAGTGACCCTGCTACTGCCCAAAAAAGAGCCTGTGTTGCTTTAAAATTTAGCTCACTTTACTTTCTGGTGAGTGGCAGTCAGAGGGAGACCAGGGGTGGGGACAAGGTCAGGAAAGGAGAGCCCTCACCCAGCCTGTCCCCACCTCCAGACTCCTCCCAACCACAGTGCATTCGCCTGGAAGTAAACTTAATTTAAAAGCAGGGGCAGTGGGGGTGGGAACATGGGCAACTTCTCCCTGCCTCCCACTGCTGCCACTGAAGCTCTCTCTTTTCCCCTTTCTTTCCCTTTTCCACTCTCCCTTTCCCCCTTTTTCTCTCTTTCCCCCTTCCCTCTCTTTCCCACTTCCCTCTCTTCCCCCTTTCTCTGTCTTCCCCTTCTTTCTCATTACCCCATTTCTCCCTTTCACCCATTTCTCCCCCTTTACCCATTTCTCAGTCTTCCCCCTTTCTCTCTCCCTTCCCCTTTCTTTCTCTTCCCCTTTCCCTCTATTCCCCTTCTCTCCCCCCCTTCCTTCTCTTCCCCTCATTTCTCTCCCTTCCCCCTTTCTCTTGCTTCCCCCTTTTTCTGTATTCCCTCTTTGTCTCTCTTCCCCTCTTTCTTTCTCCCCCTCCCTCCCTCCCTTTTAGTTAATACAACTAGGGTTGCTCAATGTCTCCTGAATATGCTTCCCCACTACAGCAGAGTCCAGAGCTGGGGCAGGGGGGGGGGGCAATTTTAGTGATTGCCCTGGGCACCATTTTCTGTAGCTACACCCCTGGCTGCAGCTCACAGGCTTCACAAGCTGGTGCTTTGCTCATAAAGTATATATTACTATTTAAAGAGGGACCATCGGCTCACTAAATCCAGAGTCTGGTATCATATAACTGCATTAACGTCAGGAAGGGCTCCTGCTTTCCTGGCATCCGTCAGGAAGGTGCCATAGTTCACACCTGCAGGAAGGAGTGTCAATTCCATGGGGATTGATCCATGCTTTTACAGTGTAACCCACTCTCTGACATGTTCATGTATCTATCCTCTGTTTGATCTTTTCCTGTATGCTTGCAAATGTAGTTAACTAGGCTGGCCCTGCTGGGAGGGGGAAGGAAGAAACAGCCCAGCGGGAGGCAACTCAACTATCTCTGCTTCGTCCTTGAGACGCTCGCTTTCCACAACAATTCTGTTCACACCTCACATGCGCACATTCTGTGGGAAAATGGGAGGGGGGACTTTCAGGGAGCAAACTTGGGGAATAAATGCGTCTGTGGAAGCCAGGTCATCAGAACTGGCTTCCTGAGTCTAGAAAGCTTGTGCCTCTCAATAAAGACTACTGATCCTGTACTGATTATTGGTCCAAGACCTAACAATTCCAGGACGAAGGGGAAAGTTCCTATCCTGGACCAACCACAGTTGGCAACCGTTGCCAGCTCTAGGCTGGGAAATACCTGGAGATTTTGGGAGTGGAGCCTGAGAAGGGAGGGGTTTGAGGAAGGGAGGAAATGTAATGGGGAATAGCGCCAGAGGGTCCACCTTCCAAAGCAGCCATTTTCGACAGATGAACTGATCTCTGTCGCTTGTGTCAGGTCTGGCTCCCTCCATTCAGAGTCGAGGCCACATCCGGGCCCTTTATCACTGCACCTGAGGCTGGCTGGATTTTCTATAGCTTGCTTGTAACTTAGTGAGCAGCAGTGGCGTAGGAGGTTAAGAGCTCGTGTATCTAATCTGGAGGAACCGGGTTTGATTCCCCGCTCTGCCACCTGAGCTGTGGAGGCTTATCTGGGGAATTCAGATTAGCATGTACACTCCCACACATGCCAGCTGGATGACCTTGGGCTAGTCACAGCTTCTTGGAGCTCCCTCAGCCCCACCTACCTCACAGGGTGTTTGTTGTGAGGGGGGAAGGGCAAGGAGATTGTAAGCCCCTTTGAATCGCCCCCAGGAGAGAAAGGGGGGATATAACTCCAAACTCTTCTTCTCTTCTCTTCTTATCTCCAGCTTCCTGGAGAAGGAGGGAGTCTGTCGCGCTGAAGTGCCATAACAATGCTTCTTCCCACTGTCCTTCCTTATGCAAATTGTTTTGGGAATGGAGGGGGGATTGCTTGGGTGAGCAAATGTTTCAAGATATATACGGGGGGCGGGGGGTAAGAGAAAGAGCCTTCAGCTCTGGCTTTTTGAAGCCCGGGTCCTGACACAGTCCAATAAAGCTCTTGAAATATTCCCGAGTCTCAATTATTGACTGGAGTAACAGCCTGGAGATCAGTTTTAATAGCAGGGGAACTCCAGCTACTACCTGGAGGTTGGCAAGCCTAATTGAAATGTCTTCCTGAATCATTCTATTATAATACAGGATTCTGCATTCTTTATCATTCTTTATACAATCATTCTTTACACAAATGCCATCCTGATTAGTTCTGTTTCACATAGTTTATGGAAAGCCAAGTGCGGGGGTGTTCCTGACTGTCTCAGGGTGGCCATTCCACAAGGGCAACAAAAAATGCACATGAATGGGAAGTATATACCACTCTTCTTCCAAAGACCTTTGGGGTAGTTTACCTACATGGGGCTATCATATTTCTACCCTTGTCACGGACTAGGTTAAACTCTCCTTAGGATTGCACTGAAAGGCAGGTTTTCCTAGTCCAGTTGCTACACTCCCCAGGCTGATTTATGAATCTCTCCCGGCAGAACCTAGAGATTCCTCGCTTTTCAAACCCCAACAGTCCTGAAGAACATGTCACCGAAGGAACTGAGAATTCTCAGCTGTCAGGATTGCAAATGCTGCTTCGTTTTATCTTAAAAAATAAAAAACCAAGAGGGTCGTGATTCCATCTCTGGCCTCATTCTACGTTCTTTCTTTACAAATATCATTGTTGTTTCCTGTCTACGGAGGACCAAGAATATCCTGATCAGGTGGAATTGTTTTCCTACTATTTTAACAGATGTGAGGTTTGCTAGGTCTCATTTCTGTTGTGGTGCTGCAGTATTGGCAACGCTTGAAATCAAACATTTTGAGGCTTGGAGTGGGCCTGCGTCAGGTGGAGTCTGCTTGGCCCAGGCGGCGGATGTCAGAGGGAATTTAGGATAGAGCTGGGTGACTTCAATTCTAAAGTGAAACCATTTTCAAACAGTGAGGCTTTCTAAAGACAAATATTAGTCTCGAGCACCTCAAACTTTGAGACTCTTGGGTTAAGATGTGGTGAGATAGGGATGCCAGCCTCTAGGTGGGACAGGGAGATCCTCTGGAATAACAGTTCATCTCCAGACTACAGGATGAGGGATCCCTCACTTTGGGCCCTGTCCCCCTGTCCCCATCCAGCTGACCAGTGGGGATCTTACCAGGCTTAAAACAGACTTAGGCCTCAAAGTCGCCAGCAAGATGATGTCACTTCTGAAAGTGCCATCATCACATCAGCAATGTTGAAAAAGACACTCTGGTATTTGGGCTGAATGGTATGTTAAAACAGCTTCTACCTTAAAGTTTTTGCCCGAATACCAGAGAATCTCCCTCGATGTTGCTGATGTAATGAAATCACTTCCAGAAGTGATGGCATTGCATCACCAATGTCAAAGCCTAGGCCTCATTTTAAGCCTAGTAACACATCACGCACCCCTTTCCCCTACAGGTTGCCAAGAGGTATCTGGCAACCCTATTACTGAATGATTGTGTTCAATATTATCACCCTACAAGCATTTAGAGATATAGAAATCAGCATTTGACACTTCTTCTTTCTCTATTCGTAGGTTAGCCTGAGGAGAAGGGTAAAGAAACTGGCTACCAAGATGGTAATCACTAGTGGAAATGAAGAAGAAAAAGCTAACCAAGAAAAGGAAAGCAAGGAGGAAAGCATCCTGGCCATGCTGGGAATTATCGGGACAATTCTCAACCTCATTGTGATCATTTTTGTGTACATCTACACAACATTGTGAACCGCAGAGGCAAAACCCTCAAGACAGCTGACACGAGGTGACAGCAAACTGTTGTGCGTTATTGACACACGGTTTAACGGGAACAGACGCTTTTGTGTATTAAGACGTCATAAAACCGCTGCCTGCGGGCAGTTGAAGGTTGAAGCACAATTAATCCAACAAGACTTTTTTCACACAGTTATGAGAAAAATTTCCTTGCCCCACCCCCTTCTGCCCTTTCTGTTTTCATTTGTTCTCGAGAAAGGACTGCAAATACGTAAGTATCGGCTTTGGAGAAACCCACTACAGACGTAATGGTTTACTACAGCCAGAGGAAGACAGGACGCTCTTGTAAACAGTTTCCAATGTATAGCATATTCATGCCCAGATATGTTCCACAGATAGCTAAATAGCTGTCTTTCGTGTCCTTTAGACCACATCATCTTCTCTCCTCTTTTTATTTACATTGAGGCTGGCAAGCTTTTTTACAAAAATAAAATAAAATGAGGGACATACAATTCAGTTGCTTGGGTGGGGGGGAAGCTATCACTTTCTTGAGCTGCCTGAGAAAACAAAAGAGGAAACCTTCGGCAAAGTCAGTGACATTTTTCTTTTCTCTCTCATCCGCCTGATATCTGTGTCTCTTCATACCAATGTTTATAAATATCTATTTTTAATAAATGTGCTATATTTTTTAGCATGAAACAAACATTGTGGAGACACCTGGGTCATTTGTTCATTTGGCTTTCCTCCATGAAAGAGCTCCCCCCTCCAAACAAAATCCCACTCGGTCATTTTGAACAGAATATATCCTGCTCCAATCAAATTGTCACTTCAGGCTCTGCATTGTGAGCCCACATTGATATGTTTACACTATAGTTCTGACTTGCTGTTTGAATGTCAGTGGTAAAGTATTGTTTCTAATATGGATTTAGGAGAATAGAGGACAGTGTCTGTCCTTGGCTGGATTTGAATAGGGTTTTCCACCACAACTTTCTCCATGATCACTCACCCCAGAATGTTACCTGCAAAGGACTCCATGCGGTCTGAGTCCTACATACTGCTGTTGACTATGGTTAATAATTTGAGACTTTTCAATTTGCGGGCACTACCTGAATCATCAGAGAACCTAGGGGACCATTCCTGAGCAGAACCTAGGGGACCATTCCTGAGCCCTTAATTCCAATTGGCATGTTGAAAATATCTCACATTAAGAGAGTATCCATTTTCTTGAGTATGGCACCTCCCACACAGCAACTGTATAACGGGTTCTGGTTGTGATAAAGGAACCTGTTTTCCTGTTTTCGCGTTTACATGCATCTGTGCATGCAGTGATTGAAGCCCACGGAAACAATCCAAGTTGCTGCTGCACCTTCTCACAGAGACGAGTCTATTTTTAAAAATTACTTCCTACCGGTGCATAGCTATGCAGGCATGCACAGTTTAACCTCCATAGCCATGCCAATGTCCCACAATATGACCAGCTGCACCTGCGTAGCTACACAGATGCAAGCTGCAAATTTTTTAAAAAAGGAAAAAGGACCTCCCCACAATGGTCAGGCAATGGCGGGCGGCTTCTCCCTAACCGTGGAGGACAGGGTGGAAGGGAGACAAATAAAGTGCTTTCTGCCTGGCTGTTCACTCAGCAGTGGCATTAACCGAGGATTTTTTTAAAGGATAGCTTGTTTAGTGATTTTCAAAAAACCCAGGTTGGAGGAAATAACAGGGTGGACTCGTTTTGGGAGCAGGATCTGTGCCCCTCCCCAAAACGGATTATTTTGCATCCTGCATCTGTGTTCATTGGCCGTGCGGAAAAAAGCAATGTCTTCCTCTCTTCAGTTCACACGGACTCATTCTAAACCCCACAGAATATCTGTTCCAGATATTAGGTTGGCTGCAATGGGAGGATTTTCCACCAGCAGAATTGGACTTTTGCACCTGTCCCTCTTGCTGCCACTCAAAGGACTCCCCAAAGTGATCCTCCTTCAGGGACAGCATGAGGGATGAATCTGTAGCAGAAGGAAGGATACAGCAAAAATTTGTTCGTGCAAAACTACCAAAGAATCCAGCCCATTCCTTCCCACACATTCTGTTTGTGATTAAAACATAAAACAAATTGATTGGGAAGCTTTCTTGCAGAATGGGTATGCTTGTCAAAAGTCACTGACCTGGCCTTTGAGTCATAGTATCTCTGAGTAAGTAGGTCTGAACCAGAGCTCACCGACACAAAAAAGTTATTAAAACTTTATTAAAGAAGCTGCTAAATAAACGCAGGCTTCAAACACAGTGACACGCAGAGGTTTACAGCACAGTGACACTCTCTACACAGTGCAGTGAGATCCTACTAGCAGTAGGCACATCAGTTGGTTTCAGGACATGTGCAGAGTTCCAGAAGCAGCAGCAAAAGAGGTGGGAAGGAGAAAAGGAAAGAATAGGAGTACAAACGGCACCATAGGTACTATTTTATGGCTTTTACTGGCTGCAGCACGTGACTCATAACCAACCAATCAGTACGTACTTTGATCAGAACTTTTGAGACCTATCTAGGAGTAAAATCCCTCCTCCCTAACGCTGTGAAACTTTCTTATGCTGGTTCAGATGTTTTCTATTAATGCTGACAGCAGACACTGAGACCACACAGTAGCCTTGACCAGATAAGGAAGGGCCTGCAAACTGAACTTCTCCCACACAAGATGGAACTTACAAACTTCTAGCTCTCAAGATGGACACTCTCTTGGCGGTGCCCAATCCCTCTCATTTGGTTCAACGCAACTGAAAAGTTACTGCTTTTTAAAAGCAGTAATTGGGCTAGTAAAAGGTAACCATTTCACCTATTTGTGTTTTAGCTACAGGCAGACTATTAACCCCTTTTCTGTATATAGGACAAACTCTGAACTTATTGGGAAAAAAATCAGTTTTAATTGGAGATAATTAGCTGGCACAATGACGGGCAGAATCTTCTGGTGATACTATAAGCCTGAGAAACCAGAGGAATGGTTATAATTTGGTTTGTGTTTACCACTTGCTTCTCGGTGCCCAGGGAAAGGCAGTTAACCTCTCTTTGCTTTGGATAATAATGTAAATCTATCTCAGTGGGGTGTTAAGAGGCTTAATGTTGAGAAAGCACTTTGAAAAACCAAGCATGGGGGAGCGATCAAAGCACAGTTATGACTGCGCATCTTTGCTTTGGTGTTGCTAATTCAACCCACGCCACAATGCAGAACAGAAAAGTATGCAAAGACCAACTCAGCTTGGCTCACATATCTGAGGAGTTCAAGATCAGATAGCAAAAGGAAGACCCTTTTGCTCGGCAGACTGGTCCTCACACGCACACCTCAAGCATAGATGGGGGTAGGGTCTAGGGTAGGATCCAGACTGAATTTTCCATCAGCATAATGGAACGTTCCTGTTTCCCCTTTCCCACTGGAGACTACTGACCTCCACAAAATGCTGCCCCTGAGGTATGAGAGACCCTTAGGAATAACATGAAGGGTTTCTGCCACAAGAAGAGAAACTGAGTGAAATTGCCCCTCCCCTTCCATTAGGGGAAATTGTAGTCTGTCATACTCAAGACAAATCTCTTGGCTGATTCCGCATGGGCCAAAAACAGTGGTGTGAAAATGGTGTAAATCCTTTTACACCATTTTAAATCCTTTTGCACTGTTTTCACACTGCTGTTCTTGGCCCATGAGGAATCTGCCTCTGTCAGGTCACCTCAAATACAGTTTTTTTTTTTAAAAAAAAAGGAGTTGTGCATGCACTGACACACAGAGCGCCAGCAATGGTAATAACTTCCCCACCAATTATCTTGCTCACATTGTTGGAATACTTCACATGCACAAAACCCAGAGCATGGGATTAGTCTTTGGAGAAGCCCCTCCCACACTGCTTTCTATATGAATGAATAGGATTCCGATCTTCCCTCTGGTCAGTGGGCAGAAACAGGTCAGCTGAAGGGAGGAGTTATCTGTATGCCCCGTGCAACTACATCACTTCCAGGTTTATTCGGAAGCACCAGCATCACACCAGTGACGCTCCAGCACTCTCTCCCCCAAAACTCTATGGAAACCAAAATGCTATTGGAGTGGACTGCTAGAGCATCTTGGGGTGATGCCAGAGCTTCCAGGTAAACTCAGCAGTGATGTCATTGCGGGTTGCAGATCACTGCTTCCAGCCTTACCCCTACAAAGCTCCTGACTGTACAGTATTGAGAAATTGAGGGATAAGCATGTCTGGGAAGGCCAGGCTCCCCAGTTAACAAAAATCATTAAAATATATTGCTTTCAGATAACGGTATCAATTCCAACTAAAGTTACTTGTCACACTGTGAATTTTGTAACTATGCACCTTGCCTCCTTACGTGGTCTAGAGTCGTCCTCAAGACATATTGAGCTAACAATCTGCTACTTCAATGTGGATTGAAGTGCCCTCTCTCCCTCCTTCTAATCTACACTGCCCATTTATGGCATGAAGAGGGCAGTGGGACATGGCAAGCAAAAGGTATCCCATCCTGGAAATTGCACTTCTTTCTCTGGAAAAAACTGGGCGGTGCAGAGAAGACTGCAAAATTCCAGGAGACTCTGCTCTGCAGAAAAATTGTAATGGCTGGGTGGCCTAGCTAGCACAACTAGCACAAGACATGAGTGTGCATGTGTAGGAAAAATAATACCATCACCAGATAAATATACGGCATTTGGAAAACATGAAAGCAAACTAATTTTCATTCATTTAGGTGACTGGGGACAGTTTTCCCCCACTCAATGGCTTTCCTTGAGCTAGCCCTTGTGTACATGCCAGGGCAAACAATACAGAAGAAAATGAGATTGGATTTGACATGAGCAGAATACCTTTTATTTACCACTGATCATCCCAAGTAAAGCTCATGTGTCTGAGAAATGAGAGCTAGTGTCACATGCTGGTTGAGAAAATGTGAGCTGGACAGTCCAAGCTTCGTATCTCACCACTGAGATGAGCTCTCTAGATGGCCTTAAATGAAACCTCAGTTCCCTCTTGGTATGTGGAGATAATAAGGTTGACCAAGCTTTTGAAAACTGGAGTGGAAATCACAGGGAGGTTTTCAGGTAAGGTGGCCGAACTTCTGGTAGTGGCTGGAGATCTCCTGCTATTACAACCAATCTCCAGACAACAGGGATCAGCTCACCTGGAGAAAATGGCAATTCTGGAAGGTGGATTCGATGGTCTTATTCCCCACTGAAGTTCCTCCCTCCTCTAATCCCACCCTCCTTAGGCTCCACCCCCAACATTCCCAGGTGTTTCCTAACCCACAGCTGGCAAACGAATGTTCAGGTAAAGCAAGAGAAGGATTAGTCACCCCTCTCCATTCTAAACTCCCCTTTCTCAAAGTGCTTTTCATTTTTAAAATGTGGCATTGGAAGCTAGTTAGCCATATTTGCATCTAATGTGTAGTGAAAAGGCCTGTTTGCTGATGGTTAAGGGTGTGGGTCTCTTCAACACAACACGTGATTCTCTCTATGAAACATACTGAAAAACATCAAGAGGATTGGACCTTGTGTACCAGATATGGATCTTCCCCTGCCTCCCTCTTCCCCTGGCAATTATATGTAACTCTCCAAAACCGTTTGCCAGGGAAAAGAGGAAACCCCCACCCCCTGCCCCGGACACAGTATATGTGGGTCAGCTGCTGTGAAGAGAAGGAGGGATCGGGCAAAATCATCACTCATCCCTCTTCCAACCGACTATGATATCCCCAAATCACATGTTGATTTTTCTGGGTCATAAAATGTGTAGCAACTCAACTGTCTTTTGATTCATAAGTCATACACAGTACGTAGCAGAGGATGCCAACATATATGGACCAAATTCTGAAATTAGGGATTCTATTTAGCAGTTTTCACTGACCTAAATTCAGCCATACGTTATGCTAAACGAAGGTCATGCCAGCAACAAGTCTTGGGTTGAATGCATTCAGCTTTTTGTGCACCATCTCACTCAATTCCTCTCTTTACTACAGGTCCCATCCTGCATGGCTTTATTACATGCATGCCCGCATGCCCCATGGTACCATCCCAGCATTGCCTGTTTGAGATGCTCAAGGAAGGTGCCCGCTTCCTTTTCCACCAGCAGAAAGTCTGGTTGGATGATCCGACCCAAAGTAATATGACAGGCAGGTATTAAACATAAATCCATAGTGCTAAGTATTGAGCCAGTATCTTGCTGAGCATTATGTTTGAAAGCAAGCGCTGAATTCTGTATGAATCCCAGGTATTGTTCCTATTCATTTCCCTGCTCAACGGTGGGTTGTTTATTTCTAAAATGAAGACATCAGTTTAAAAAGTCTACCCACCCACTACCCACCCCAAATGGAGGCCAATATTTAATGTCAGATCAAGGGCCAAGCTTTTGAGTTTTTCTCCTGCGTGTCCCCATTATTCTCCCAGCTCCTCTCTAGAGAAGCTGATTGGATCCAAGACAATGCAATATGACAGGCTGATATTAAGCCAGTAACTTGCTAAGCATCATTTTTGAAAGCAAGCGCTGAATTCTGCACGTGAGCCCAAGGTATTTTTCCTGATTGTTTCCCTGCTCAGCAGTGGACTGTTTATTTCTAAAACGAAGATATCAGTTTAGAAAGTCTACCCCCCACCCCTACCCTCCCCAAACAGAAGCCACTTGCTTATGTCATATCAGGGGCCAAGATTTGAGTTTTATTCCTGCATGTCCCCGTTATTCTCCATTGTCGAGGGGGAAGGGCTGGAAACGCACACAATGCAAGAACAAGCCCGAGGCCAAGAAAGCAAATCAAGGCTTCTCCAAACAGAGTGGAACATCGGGCAAAGCATTGGTAAATGAACTGTAACAAACACTCTTGCACAGGTGGGGTGATGAACTGTGCGCTCGCTGCTAAGATGGAATTTCTCACGCATGGCATGGGGTTGCCGACAGACCTGGAGAAAAGGGTCCTGCCCGTTTAACAGAGGCATAATCTGGGGAAATGGAACGCTGCAGATTTTCATGGCATGGAGGCGACTAACATCACTTAACCAATAGCATCCCATTAAGTCTCCATTAAAGGGACGATACGTTTTTCTTCCTCCATGTCGTCGGCAATCCTGGGCAGGAAGGCAGTATGGTATAGTCTGATCTCATTAGCTCTAGAAAGTTAGGAAAGGCTGGTACTTGGAAGGGAGACCCCCAAGAGAGACTGTGCCGACAAAGGCAATAGCAAACCACCTCTGCTTCTCCCTTGCCTTGAAAGTCCCTTGTTGGGGTTGCCACAAGCAGCTGGGACTTGGCAGCATTTTAAACACACACCGTTATCACCCCTAGAGATGGATGCCTAAAGCCAGGTTCCCAAATCCAAACTGAAATTCTCAGTGCAGACCCACTAGCCTTCCATTACATTGATTGGCACTGGATACGCCTCTTCCTCTGATAATAAAAATAAAGTATTGCCAAGTCACAACTAAAAGCCAGCATGGTGTAGTGGTTAAGAGTGATGGACCCTAATCTGGGCGAACCAGGTTCAATACCCTGCTCCTCCACATGAAATCTGCAGGGTGACCTTGGTCAATCGTGGAGAGGCAGACATTGGCAAACCACCTCCAAACATCTCTTGCCTTAAAAACCCTGCAGGGTCACCACAGGTCAGCTGTGATTTCATACACACACACACACACACACAAGTCACAACTGACATATGGTGACACCTCAGGGGGTTTTCAGGACAGTAGATGAGCAAAAGTGACTTGCCTTTGCCTTCATTTGCATAGTAACCCAGGTCTCCCACCCAAGCACTAACCACAACTGACCCTGATTAGGTTGCGAGCTTGGATGAGCTTGGGCTATTCAAGCTGCTCTTCCTTTGATACAGAATATGTTTTATGGCAGGACGTCTGCCAAAGAAGAAGAAGAGTTTGAATTTATATCCCCCCTTTCTCTCCTGCAGGAAACTCAAAGGGGCTTACAATCTCCTTGCCCTTCCCTGCTCACAACAAACACCCTGTGAGGTGGGTGGGGCTGAGAGAGCTCCGAGAAGCTGTGACTAGCCCAAGGTCACCCAGCTGGTGTGTGTGGGAGTGCACAGGCTAACCTGAATTCCCCAGATAAGCCTCCATAGCTCAGGCGGCAGAGCTGGGAATTAAACTCGGTTCCTCCAGATTAGATACACGAGCTCTTAACCTCCTACGCCACTACTGCTCCAGTTACATAGAATAATAGAGTTGGAAGAGAGTGAGACCCCAAGGCCCATCAAGTCCAACTCCCTGCAATGCAGGAATACGCAGTCAAAGCACTCCTGGCAGATGGCCATCGAGCCTCTCTTTAAAAAAACTTCCGAAGAAGGAGACTCCACCACCCTCTGAGGCAGTGTATTCCACTGTCAAAGAGCCCTTACCATCAGGAAGGTCTTCCTAATGCAGGGGTAGGGCTCTGAATTCAGGGTCCACTTATCAGCCCTCTGTCAGCAAAGTTGGCCAATTGGCCATGCTGGCAGGGGCTGATGGGAATTGTAGTTCCTGAACATCTGGAGAGCCGCAGGTTCCCTACCCCTGTCCTAATGTTTAGGTGGAATCTCTTTACCTGCACCATAAATTCATTACTCCTTGTCCTAGTCTCTGGAGCAACAGAAAACAAGCTTTCTCCATGGCCCTGTCAGCTAGGATGCCAGCCTCCAGGTGGGATCTGTGAATCCCCCAGAATTACAGCTCCTCTCCAGACTACAGAGATCAGTTTCCCTGGAGGAAATGGATGCTTTGCAGGGTGATCTCTATGAGACATTGTACCCCACTGAGGTCCTTTTACATCCCAGTCTCCATACCCCAAAATCCAGGAGATTCCAAACCTTGAGCTGACAACAACTCTCCAAAGGAGCCAGTATAGCATAGAGGTTAAGAGCAGTGGACTGTAATGTGGACAACCAGATTGGATCCCTCCTCCTCCACATGAAGCCTGCTGGGTAACCACGGGCTAGTCACAGTTCATTCAGAACTCTCTCAGCCCCACCTACCTCACAAAGGGACTGTTGTGGGGCTGGGAAGGGAAGCCAACTGTAAGCTGCTGTGAGCCTCCTTAAGGTAGAGGGAATATACAAATCAGCTCTTCTTTTACCCATCCCCTGCCAGTGGCCCAGGGAGGGGGTGGGGGGGAGGTAAACCAGGCAACTTTGGTGCCAGCTGATGTTTCAAATGATTATACGACGCTGCTGTTGTTCAGGAGCACCATTGTCCAGACTGTGTGTAGATGTGGTTGCTCTTCAGTGTCCAAAGACAGGAGGTTTTTTTTTTATTTCTAGCACAGACTTTCAGTAAAGTCCCAACAATGGTCCGATCCACACCCACTCAGCTTCCACAGTGTGACCTCATCAAGTCTATTGGACAGAGGTGTAGCTCCAAGGGGACAGGGGCGGGGGAGCGATGCACTGGGCGCGTGCCCAGTGGTGGGATTCAAACATTCTAACAACAGGTTCCGATGGTGGTGGGATTCAAATGATGACTGTTATAAAGTATTTAAAAAAATATTTTTCACATCACTTTTTATTTTAAGTATTAAAAATATTAATACTTAATAACAATATTTTGAGTATTAAAAAATTGAAAAAGGAAATTTTAACAACAGGTTCTACAGAACCTTTGGAACCCCCTGAATCCCACCTCTGCGTGTGCCCCAGTGGGGGTGTGGCGAGGGTGTACCGGGGGCGTTCCAGGGGCGTGATAGGCTGTTCCAGGGCAGGGGTGTTCCAGGGCGAGATGGGGGTGGAGAACACAGCGGTGCACTGGGCACTCCCCCCCTTGCTACGTCTCTGCTCTCAGACCAGTCCTCAGCAACCTTTCCCCCTGCTGAATCCCTTGCCTACAAAAATCACTCCTCTCTTTGTTCCTTCTGAGAGTTTAACAAGTCACTGGAAGCAAACAACCCCTGGTGCTGGGATCCCACTGCCTGGGAAACTAAATAAAGAAGCAATCGATAAACATGCTCCTCCATCACTCAGCTCTGGGCTTACTGTGAGATTTATTGAGATGTGAGTAATAGTAAAACAGAAACCAACCATCCCTTTTTCAAAAACCTTTTTTAGAGCAACATTTATTTATAGCCCCGTCCTCTGGACAGAAAGCGCCACAATCCTTCTTCATCTCCCTTCAACCTGCCTCCCCAGCTGCCGTTCCCCAGATCTTTTTTTCCTTCTGCCCAATAAGCCCTTCAGAACAGACTACTGGGTAACAGCAAACGGAACACAGGACACAACAAGCATGCAAAAGGCACACCTCTCTTTTAGAGAACTATTTAACCGTAGAGTTGCCAGGTCCTCTTTGGCCACAAGCAGGGGATGGGGAGGTAGGGTGGCAAAATCCAGACTGGGAAACTCCTGTAGATTTGGGGATACAGCCTAAGCAGCAGTGGCGTAGGAGGTTAAGAGTTCGTGTATCTAATCTGGAGGAACCGGGTTTGACTCCCAGCTCTGCCGCCTGAGCTGTGGAGGCTTATCTGGGGAATTCAGATTAGCCTGTACACTCCCACACATGCCAGCTGGGTGACCTTGGGCTAGTCACAGCTTCTCGGAGCTCTCTCAGCCCCACCTACCTCACAGGGTGTTTGTTGTGAGCAGGGAAGGGCAAGGAGATTGTAAGCCCCTTTGAGTCTCCTGCAGGAGAGAAAGGGGGGATATAAATCCAAACTCTTCTTCTTCTTCTCTTCTTAAGGAGGGCAGGGACCTCAGTACAGTACAATGCCATAAGTGGATTCCGCATAGTGGAACTATAATGGGTCGACAAAGGGAAATATCCCAGTTTGGGAAAGAATTTCACATGGATCCCTTCCCCAAAGCAGGATTGACCCATTATATTCCCTGAACCTGGGTTTTTTTTTAAATGCCAAAATTGCAATCTTTAAAAAAAAATCCCAGGTTGAAACAGCTACCGACGGAATGGCATGGGTGCCCAACTGTTTTGCCCCCCAAGTGAATCTATTTTTGGTGCCCTGTACTTGGCTAGTACAGAGTGGGGGCAACACAAGCCGGGTTCAACAGTTCTTACAATAGGTTTATTACTGGAGAGAATCAAGACCCTAACTCCTCCCTTGGGTCTATCTAAGTCAGAGTACTTGCTTGTCTTGAGCAGGCTTGAAGCTGTAGACTGTGTCTTCTCTTGGCTGCTTTCAAGAAAGTCCACTGTGTCTTGCTTCCTTTCAGTTCTTTCAGTCTTTGTCTAGTTCTAATTACTGTTAAACTTAACTTGTGCTCTATGGACCACCATATACTAATATGTACGTCACGAATATTCCAGTCTCCAACTACCCTTGGCACCTCACTCTGACTGACTGGCTAGAACTAAAACAGGGGATTGCTGGGTAAAGAAAGGAAACTGCCTATTGGGAAATGTCTTAAAGGGACAGGGGCTAACTAAAATACCCTCCCTTAGAAGACTTAATGGACTAAAACCATGCTAACTATGGGGAAACAAAAGCTTAATGGGGAAATAACAAAAGCCTCTGTGGGGGCATGGCACCAACCGCTATATTTTTCCCACCCTGCCACCTGTTCTCCTACCTTACGTCATGTCAGTTTCGTTTCTGCTGAGCTGCCAACTATTGTGATAGCCTGCCATTTCCAAAACGTGCCCCACACACGTTTTCCCCCTTTGGCAGCAACTGTGAATGTCATTTCACCCAAATGTGTGCAGCAACAGGTTCACAGCAAACGGTGCCATTGCGAGCAATGTCTGTTTCCTTTTCTTTTACATTTTGGGTGCCCAGAGCAAGTAGCTAGGCAGACGCACACCTTTGGATGTTGATGGGACAGATTTTATTATTTTGTATATCATAACTTTAAGGGGGGGGGGGGGGTTACATGCTTCATGTTTACATGTGTTGTGGTTTCAAAGCCCAAGACTTTTTCCCACACTGGAGAAATGAAAGGGGGAGGTCCTGCTTGGGCTCCCGGGGTTGCTGTAGATTCCCCACCAATTGGAATAGTTCCCTTAGCAGAGGGCGGGAGTGGGCGGAAGGGGGACTGTGGTGATGGAACAGCCAATTAGAACACAGGAAAAATGGGATGTTTGTGCCTGAGTGTTTGCATTGTAAAAAAAAATAGCAAGTTCGAGCATTGAGGCAGAAGGAAAACAGATTGTTTCCTTCACGGAAAACGGGCACCCATGCGAAGGACAAAAATGGAATAAAATAGACCTGGATTTAAAAAGAATGGATGTAACCCATTATTATTATTATGCTGTGTGGAATCCACCAAAGCAGCCATTTTCTCCAGAGCAACTGATCTCTGTAGCCTGGAGATTCGCAGTATTCTTGGGAATCCCCAGGTCCCACCTGGAAGCTGACATACATATTGAAGAGAAAAGCAACTTGCAAATTCAGCTCCCTGGGTACCTCATCTGGTCCCTGGTCCCAAGGACAACCCCCCCCCCCAATTATGCATCTTTCCAAGCAGAGATACAGAGTGCCTTTACGTCCTTCTGCCCTTAGATGAAGAGCAACCAAAGCTTTGGCAAACTTCTTCACTTATGGAACCTCTTGTTAGATTTAGTTTAGAGTCATGAATCTGCCCAGTGGTGTGTGTGAGTGCAGTTTATAGAAACTTCCCAAGAGATAAATGTAAAAGGTAAAACTTACATTTATTCAAGCATCTCCAGTTCACAGCTTTGTTCCAGGAAAAAGGTAGATAGAAATAAACCTTAGTCTAAAGAGATTACTTTCCCTACGACAAGTGGGCACAACTAACGCGTCATCACGTGTGTGCGGGTAAGGAGAATGCTACAGTGGGAAAGCCCCTCTGTGGCAGGCTGCCATTGACCATGCGCTCAAGTCAAAGGCTAGAACAGAAGTGAAACCAGCATGGGGAAGAAAGGAAGTTAGTGGGTGGTCTCCTGGTCCAGACAAGGAGGGCAAACAAGAGAGGCAGAAGTCGCTTATTCCAACACCTCTTTCTTCAAGTGAAGGCAGGGTAAACAGCAGAAGACCTCTCAAATGAGCATGGGAAGAGCTTTGGGAAAGCCTCTGTTGTTTACACTGGGAATGATGGGATTTGGCCCAATCTGCACAGGCAGCAGAATGGAACGGCAGACTAGGTGGGGCATGAGATTTGAATATTTTTCATTGTGTGTAGCTAGTCAGTTAGATAACTAGTCACACACACACACACACACACACACACACACACAAACAGAGAGAGAGAGAGAGAGAGAGAGAGAGAGATTAAAAACTTCAGCAAATAGAAAACTAGAAGAAAAACAGCTGGGCTGGGAGAGGCTGTTGTTGACATGCTAGTGTTTGATTTCTTAGGTAATTTATTTCATATGGAAAAAGCATTCAAAAAGGAATCCCCTACCTTTTATCTGAAGATATGCAGTCTGTTCTAACACAAATGTTGGGATCCCAGCTTTGTTGAATCTGTGGGTTAGGGAACGACAGCACTCCTGATACAGCGGGAGGCCTCCCAGAAATTCCCTCTGATGCTGGCAGGTGCCCCTGGCATCACTGGGGGAAAGGAAAAGCCTGACAGGCTGACATTGTGCTGGAGTGCCCATGACACTCCTATTTTAAACCAGAAATGACAAGGGTGTTTTAGCATTCCTCAGAAATTCTGTGGTAAACCCACAGAGTTTTTGCGAAATGCTAGAGTATCCCATTGATGCCCTGAAGTTACTTTGGGGTACATGTGGGGGGTAACATCAGAACATTTCTAGCAATGCATTTTGCAGGAGAGGACCACCCACCTGATAAGTTATGAGCACTTTTAGAATTTTGAGAAGGAGGTAACAAAATGCCTACCATGGGGGCGGGGGTGGGGGGGTGGGGAAGGAGCCAATCAAAATATGGAGAGGTCCTACAAAATAATAAGAGGTTCCAAATCAAGTGTTCTCCTATGATGGAATGGAGCTGTCTACAAATGGGTGCTCCCTGTAGGCACAAATGTGATGCCTCCTGGCTTCATCTGAATCACCCCTTTTGCCAGTGAGGTGTAGGGAAAGCCAGGATTGGATCTTTGCTTTGGGGAAACAATCTTTGAAGAAGAAGCAAGCAGCCAGGAAGCAGGATCCATGTTGGAGGTCACTGATCCAAACATCACACTGGGCCATTCAATTGCATGTCTAAGCTAAGGGTTGATTTAAACATGGTGCTGGTGAGCAGGGACAAACCACCCAGGGAGACATATGGGGTTAAATGTCCCTGAGTGGCAGCCATTTAGTCATGAGAGGGGCGGAAAATCACCGCCCACACCCCTCCTCCTTCCACCTAGGTCAATTTTTTTAAATTTCTGCTGTATGGCATGAACCATTGCTGGGAGGGGAGGGGGGGGAGGAGGACTCTGATTTTGCACTGGGCTACGTTTTCCCTAGATATGCCTCTGCTGGTGAGACAAACAGTGCTGAGTGGTTACCTCAATCTAAGCTCATTGACTTCAGTGGGCTTAGACTGGAGTAACTCTTGCCCCCGAGACACTGCCCTTATACGAGGTCTCATGTAAACTAGACTGCTGCACCTGCAAAGCAGCTAATCCTGTTTAATTGGTGCCCCAGCACAATATCCACTCTGGCTGGAGAGTTTTGACATGCTAACCAAGCAGGCATGGCTGTTTTGCCAGCATTTACATCTTAATCAAGCCTCAGAGAATGTGGCTGAAATGCACTATTAGGGGAGGCTGTTTGCCCTGTGAAGGAAGGAAGGAGTCTGAACTGTCCGGTCCCTTCCACACAGGCGAAGTGCAGCGGGTTGCCGTCAGGAGCAAGCAACCCACATTGCCTTTGGGGCATTCACTTGCCTCCATGCAGGGAGCAGGCAGAGCCCGCAGAAGCAACCCGTGTTGCCGTCACACTTTCGCACGGAGGTGCAGGGTTTTTTTACCTCCCTCCACTGCGTAGCTACACAGGCAGGCAGGCATGGACCCTCACAGCCATGCGGCCATGCCCATGACTCTGTGGACTGCACAAAACTGGGAAGCACGGCCAAGTAAAGCACTTCCCGGGGCAGCTGTTTGCTTGCAAATGGCTGCACTCCGCATTAAAATGAAAGAATCGCGGATAGCGCAATTCTCAAATAACCCGTTCTGGGGGCAACATGGGGTAGCCTCACTTCAGGGGTGGGAGCTGTGCAAAGTCCCCCCCCCCAAAATGGGTTCTCCCCATTCCTAGCCCAGGTTTATTGGCCTAGGCGGAAGGAGCCTCTGTTTTGGGCTCCCTGTGGGTGGGAGTGAGGGCTTGGATCCAATGAAACATTTCGCGGTGTGGAAGGATTCCCACTGGTGGTCCCTGACTTACTTGCTTCTCTCAGTGCAAAATACTATCTGAAATGCAGCTTCCCCAGGATGAAGGTTCTCAGTGCATAAGTAGTGGATTTATGGGGGGAAGGGAGCCCTGTAGGACAGAGTGGAAAATGCAGTACTGCAGTTGAAGCTCCATTCACAACCTGAGGTCAATCCCAATGGATGTTGATTTCTGGTTTCTGGCTCAAGGTTGACACAGCCTTTAATCCTTCTGAGATTAGTAGAATGAGAACCCAACTTGCTGGGGGCAAAGCGTACATCACTGGGGATGGCGATGGCAAACCACCTTGTAAACATAGTCTGCCTGGCAAACTTTGTGATATGACATCACCCCATGTCCTGTTGCTTGCACAGGGGACTACATTTACCTTTTTTGTGGTGATATGTGATGATACATAAGAGGACAGCTGGATGAAGCATCGTGTTATCACTCCCCTATGTGCCTAATTTAACAACGATTCACACAACCGACAGATTCTGCAGGCCTGCATGGTTGTGTGGAGAGACTCTAATTTTCCACCTTGATGGAATCTCATTGCCAAATTCCACAAAACATTCTGGAGCTCTTTGTGAAGCATTCTGGAGCTCTTTGTGCAAGTTTTAACAAAATCTTCGGTGTCTGCCTCACACACAGACAGCTTGTGGGTGCAAGCTGCTTGCAGTAGCTCCTTCGCTGCTTTGCATCTGTTAAGCCATTGGCCTTGTTAGAGGGGCCCCGGCCTTCTGCTTTGACGTTGGGGAATCCTGTTGATAACTTTTTTTCTTTTTGCAGCAAGAGATTGATCTTTCCTTATGTATATGCTGTATTATTAACAGCTTCTTATGAGCCTTCAGAAGGAGCACATAAGAAGAGCTCTTCCGGGTCAGACCATTGGTCCATCTAGACCTGGTTCCTGTCTCTCATGGCAGCCGACCAATTTCTCTGGTGATCCAACAACAGGACACAAAACTCTATTCCCTTTTCAGTGAAGTAATTTGGGGTCTATTTCACACAATATAGGTGTAAATAGGGAGTAGTATCCACCCCTGAGTTTTAAATGAGAGCATAATAACACATGCAGCAGTGGCGCAGTGGTTAAGAGCAGGTGCATTCTAATCTGGAAGAACTGCGTTTGATTCCCCGCTCTGCTGCTTGAGCTGAGGAGGCTTATCTGGGGAATTCAGATTAGCCTGTACACTCCCACACACGCCGGCTGGGTGACCTTAGGCTAGTCACAATTCTTTGGAGCTCTCTCAGCCCCACCCACCTCACAGGGTGTTTGTTGCAAGCGGGGAAGGGCAAGGAGATTGTAAACCCCCTTGAGTCTCCTACAGGAGAGAAAGGGGGGATATAATCCAAACTCCTCCTCCTCCTCCTCCTCCTCCTCCTCCTCCTCCTCCTCCTCCTCTTCTTCTTCTTCTTCTTCTTCTTCTTCTTCTTCTTCTTCTTCTTCTTCTTCTTCTTCTTCTTCTTCTTCTTCTTCTTCTTCTTCTTCTTCTTCTTCTTCTTCTTCTTGTATTTTTAAAGCCTGATCTCAAATGGGTCTAGTCAGCAGCCATTTCCCATAGCATTTAGTTCCTATTAAGTCTGCAGAAATCTTCAACTTTAATTTAAAAAAGAATCAAACTAGATATCACGCACAGGTGCATTCAATGTGATCTTTGAGACCAAGGGTCCAATCTCCACTGGATGACTTTGACCCAGTCTCTCTCCACTCTTAGACTAACCTATTTCACAATGATGTTAAACAAGGGAGAGGTATATGTACACAAGAGAAAAATGTAAAACAAATGACTCCTAACAGTCATTTTAGGCAGGAAAAGCAGCTTTTGGAAGAGTGACTGAGATCAGAGACACACTGAGAAAGGAAAGAAATGAATATAACTAACCTTTTCTGCAATGAGCAACCTTTTCATTGGGGGACAACAGTTTATAAATTGGATAAACTGATTAATTAAATTAAATGGTTTCCACATTCAAGGTCCTGCTTCAAGTGGATTATAGGGATGCACCTGATTTTCTTTTTCCTTTTCAATGCACATGTTTATTTCTGAGTCTGGTAGATTTTTGTAATGGTTTAATGTTTTTTTATGAATAGAAATTAACAAAGCAGAAAGAAGAAACCATGATCAAATTCCAGTTCTAGTTAGTTCCAAAGACTAAGAGGTGAAACCATGTTCTACATGGCACTGCATGTACACAACAGTTCAAAAGCAGTTACCAGTAATAAGTATACTTAATACAAATTCTAATAACCCAAAATATATAAAAACACTTCTATCTTTTCATAAAATAGAGATTATACGGAAATATCGTTCTCATTTTTTTCATAATCATTTAACTGTGCCTGATATTCACCTCATCTGATCTTCTCCTGGGATTTTGAATTAAGATTTTGTTTCTGAAGGGAATTAAAGATTTGAATTGAGATTTTCTTTCTCAAGTGAGTTGGTTTGAATGTTATTGGTTCTTTTATTCCCCGGTTTCATCTGAGCCGGTTTTATTTGAGCAATAAGGTTCTATTTTTAGTCTGTTTTATGGTGGTGGCTGCTGTTTTAAATGTGGTTACTGCAAGCTGCTTGGGTACTTTGGGGAGTGCGCTATGTTCTAAATAAACTAAATAAATAGTAAACAAGTGGAACGGATGCATTTCCAAACCTCCCTTGTTTTGTTCTGTACTTCCAAATGCTGGGGATATTCAGCTGCTGCACATTCCATCATGTCTTTTGCCCTCTTCTGCATCATTCTTGGGCATGTGTGCAGGAGTGACAGACTGCCCCCAAGCCGTCTTGCTGTGCCTGTACATATGGTGGTCTCAAGCAGGGATGCTGCAAATCTTGGGTCAACTGTTTAGCAGTTGGACTTAGCAAGTTTGAATGAAGCAATCAGATGGGAGGCCCATCGCCTGTTCTAATAGATCGGTGGCACATGACTCTAAAGCTGTCAGGAGAAAAGGGCTGCTTTCAATCTCTTTTCAAAACTGTGCACATGCAAAGTTCTGCTGATACAAGACTAGTATCCATTAACTATGGACTCCTTAGACCAACACCAAAGGGCCATTTTTTAAAAAACAAAACACAGCTTTTATCTTTGCCTGATTGAAGTATCTATAACTGCATCCACACTGTAAGTCACTATTTTGTCTGACCTTTTTTTTGTCCAGTGTCTTCGGCCCCTTCCACATGGGCCAATAAATGAAGAAGAAGAAGAAGAGTTTGGATTTATATCCCCCCTTTCTCTCCTGTAGGAGACTCAAAGGGGCTTACAATCTCCTTGCCCCCCTCGCAACAAACACCCTGTGAGGTAGGTGGGGCTGAGAGAGCTCCGAGAAGCTGTGACTAGCCCAAGGTCACCCAGCTGGCATGTGTGGGAGTGCACAGCCTAATCTGAATTCCTCAGATAAGCCTCCACAACTCAGGCGGCAGAGCTGGGAATCAAACCCAGTTCCTCCAGATTAGATACACGAGCTCTTAACCTCCTACGCCACTGCTGCTAATGATAGTATAAAACCAGTTTGTGGGGGTGGGGGAGGACTTCACACGGAACCCACTCATAACACAAGTCCGCCCAAGTTCCCCCCACCTGGTTTTTTCAAGAATCCCCCCCCCCAACCCGGGTTTTCCAGCGGCCCCGCTTCCCTCCATTTTCCAGCCTGGCAGCTGCATAGCTACACAGGGACACAGGAGCGTTAGCATGGCTGCGGTGGTCCATGCCTGCCCGCCTGCATAGTTGTGCAGCAGAGAAAGGTGAGTAAAAAAACCTGCGCCTCTGTGCGAAGGCACGACAGCAATTAAATTAAAACCCCAAAACACCTTCTGGCACTACAGCACTGTTGAAAATGGCAGCCTTGGCTACAGGAAAAAGGCAGCTGTGCTGAACTGAGCTGTTTGGAAGGAATACTGTGAAGCATCCTGTCAAGCAGCCGTGATTTGGCCCTCAAAATGTTGAACCGATCATCAGAAGATTGGCTTGACAAGACATCAGCCAAACCAGTGGGCATTTGAGTATCCCCAGTCTCAAGATTTTTTTTGTGTGGTGTTTTATCAACGGGTGGGAGTGCACAGGTGGAGCAGTAAAATTCTGTATAAAAAGAATTTTCATGCAGTTATGCACAATTGCTTTTTAAAAATGTTTTGTTATCCATGGACAGCTGCACATTGGTGAGAGAGAGGGGGTGGGGGAGATGAATGGAAAGAACTGCCCATGATCCAGTTTCAGAATTCAGTTGATTAACTGGTTCTCTGATTGAGTGATTTGTTCATTTTTTCCAGGATGCAAATTTTGGAATCTGGAATGGAGAAAGAGCCAAATGCAGCAGAAAGCCATTGTAGAACAATGAAGTAATAGGACAAAAGAAATGCATTCAACCATAGTGATTTACCCTGTTATGATTCTGTTCCAAATATATGTATCCCTCCCCACCATCCCTCACTACTTCTCTGAATCTGACTTCCAAAAGTGGATTTCCTATTTTTAAATAGTCATTGAGGCAAAGTGGTATGGATTCACATATCAGAGGAGTAGCAGCATTATATTTTGTGGTGGCAAAAACATAGGAGTCCAGTGGAATACACTGCTTCAGAGTGTGGTGGAATCTCCTTCTTTTGGGTTTTTTAACGAAGGCTGCATGGCCAACAGTCAGGAGTGCTTTGTGTATTCTTGCATGGCAGGGGGTTGGATTTGATGGCCCTTGTGGTCTGTTCTAACTCTACGGCTCATTCCACACATGCTGAATAATGCACTTTCAAACTGCTTTCAGTGCTCTTTGAAGCTGTGCGGAATGGCAAAATCCACTTGCAAACAGTTGTGAAAGTGGTTTGAAAACACATTATTTTTCATGTGTGGAAGGGGCCTATGATTCTATGAACTTTAACAACTGACAACTTTTATTCCAGCATAAGAGTTCAAAAGTCAGATGTCAATCAATCATACTTTTGATGGTTCAATGAGTTCTCCTCAATTCCTGCTCAGTGTCTAAGTAGGATTTAAAAACCCCAAAAAATCATAGTAGAAGTGGAGAAGGGGCTTCAGCCCTGCAAGATCTTTGGTTTGAGCTGAAGGGTAGAGAGAAAAGGGCCCTGGGTCCTGGATCTGAGCTGTGGCTAGTGTTGCCAACTCTGCATTGGGAAATAACCAGAGATTCGGGGGGTGGAGCCTGGGGAGGGCAGGGTTTGGAGAGGGAACTCAGCAGGATCTAATTCCATGTATCCCATATATACTAGCATATAAGTCGAATTTTTCAGCACATTTTTTGAGCTGAAAAAGCCCCCCTCGACTTATACGCAAGTCAGGTGTATTTTAAAAAACATTTTAGGGTTTTTACTTTGTCGGCCACCAGGGGGCGCAGTTTTTAGGCTAGCGGCACCAAATTTTCAGGGATTTTTCAAGAGACTCTCCTGATGATACCACCCAAGTTTGGTAAAGCTTGGTTTGGGGAGTCCAAAGTTATGGCCCCAAAAGGGGGTGCCCCATCCCCTATTGTTTCCAATGGGAGCTAATAGTAGATGGGGCTACATTTTGAGGGTCCATAACTTTGGACCCCCTGAACCAAACTTCACCAAACCTGGGTGGTATCATCAGGAGGGTCTCCTAAAGATACTCTGAAATGTTGCTACTGCTAACATAAACATTCCTCTCCTGACCAAAAATCCAGTTGTGAAGGATTTTATATCTTGTGTTTTAGCTTGGTTGCTGGTTGAGCTAAGGTTTTTGTACTTTTAAAGTTATTGTTGAGACCATATTGTTCTTGTTGACTCTCTTTTCCACTTAAAGAGCTACTGTTTTTCTTTGAACTAAATATTCAAAAACATTTAACCTACTGATGCCTCAATTAATGTAATTTTATTGGTATCTATTTTTATTTTTGAAATTTACCAGTAGCTGCTGCATTTCCCACCCTCAACTTATACGCGAGTCAATAAGTTTTCCCAGTTTTTTGTGGTAAAATGAGGGGCCTCGACTTATATGCGGGTCGACTTATACACAAGTATATACAGTATCTCACCCTCCAAAGCAGCCATTTTCTCCAGGTGAGCTGATCTCTGTCACCTGGAAATCAATTGTAGCGAGAGCTTTCCAATCACTACCTAGAGCAGTGGTGGCGAACCTTTGGCACTCCAGATGTTATGGACTACAATTCCCATCAGCCCCTGCCAATTGGCCATACTGGCAGGGGATGATGGGAATTGTAGTCCATAACATCAGGAGTGCTAAAGGTTCGCCACCACGGACCTAGAGGCTGACAACCCTAGCTGTGGTTCATGGTCTGTGGCCTCTAAGAATCAACCCGACAGATATCAATCTAGCCCAGAATGCAATATCTACCTTTTTATTGGTTTTGACTTCTTTCTTTGCACTTTATTTTGTTGAAATGTATTTCTATTGCATTGCTATTTTTGTAAGCCTCTTTGACCCCTGGTTGCAGAGCAACATGGGATAAGAAAGAACAGAAACTAAATAATGCACCTTCTAAGAGAAGCTTATGGGATGGGATTTTTAATTCAAAAATGGAACAGGGAAAAACTTCACCCCTCTCTCCCTCAGGACTATGGCCCCTAATCCACCTCGGTGCCTTTTTAAGACTCTGTCAGGAGACATGATCACAGATTGCCCACATGAATGTGTAATTAAGCCCCAAGACTGGCTAGGCCTGGCATTTCCTCTCCTCTGTGTATTCTTTCCACCTCCGCTTTTCTCTTTGCCCTGCAGGATGCCTTCAGTTTCATAAACAATAAATCTTCCCTTACACCTATTTCCCCAGAGTGGAAATGTGTTAGAAACGTCATTTTTTTCCACCCTTGCTCCAGAGAGAATGGTAAACAATAAGTTCTGCTTTTCTTCAGGCTGCCCATCATCTGAAGCCAATCTCAGGCTGCCCTCTAAGGAGCAGCTTTCACTAGCCAGCTGTGGTGCCTGCTTGTGCTATTCTCAAGGTGATTTAGAGAAAAACTAGCCCATCTGTACCTGCTCTGGAGAGTACAAGTCCTTCTCCATTCATCATGGGCTTGTCTGTCTATGTAGAACACATGCTGGGTCACTACTTTACCCTTTATTTTCAGGAAAGGCCAAGAAATTTGTCTTTGTTTTCAGATGATAAACTTCTCTTTGAACATCCAGGGTGCTGCTGACCAGCCACTTCCGCACGTGGAGAGCAGAGGGATCATTTAGAAAAGATACTGCAACTCCTGAAGTTGTTTGTGTGCCACATGTGGAATGGCCAAAGCCAACGGAGAGGGCAGCTCCTGTTCCTTTAGTAGTTCTGTCAAAAAGGGAATTTCAGCAGGCATAGTGTAAAGTTGCTGCTTAACCTTGGAAGGTTCTTTTCTGACAAGGTTGGCGGGACATCCGGAACGGGGAGTGTTTCTATTATCTGTCTCTCCTGTTTCTTTTGCCTGTCTGTGTGAAACTGTCTCAAGGAGGTTTTCGGATGGGAACTAAAGGTGTTTATCAACTTTGGCGGGAACTGGTGGGGAGCCCGTAAAAGAGGCTGTTTGAACATTGGGGGGTCAGTTCCCGCATTGCTTGTGATCGACTTAGAGTGTCAGCTCAATAAAGAATTTGAAAAGTTACTTTTGGAGTGGACGTTACTGTTTCCTTACACATAGCTTTTCTTGTGCTGATCTGAATGGCCCACGCTAGCCCAATCTCATCAGCTCTTGAAAGTTTAAGCAGGTTTGGTCCTGGTTACTATTTGGATGAGACTCTCAGGGGAGGAAGTTCAGGGCTGTTATGTAGAGGCAAACACCACCATAGCCTTTTCTCATATTTTCATGGAAAACTGCTTCTGGCAAAGCTAGTACATGAATTATAGGGGAGCAAAGGGGAACCTGGCCACCTTGACTATTTTTTAGAGAGCTTGACAGCCCTGGTTCTATTCCAGAATCAGGACTGGAAACAAAACTTGCTGATTGAATTGTAACCCTTGTTATACTGGGTAGATCACAGTGGCACCCTGAACTCTGCACAGCTCCTCTGCTAGGACTTGACTGCTCCCTTTGGGCTTGGGAAAGGGCTACTTATACTCCCTGGAGTCCACTGTCACGTTGTCAGCACATTGGTTGACTGCTGATGTTGCTTCCAGTTCTTGGCAATGCATTTTCAGTGGAGTCACTGCCTGGGACAGGGGGAGAGTATGTCCTGAGCTTCTTTTGACACTGTTTATGAAAAGAAATGATGACATTACCTGCTTTTTAGCCCTCAGTGTAGGTAGCGGCATGTCCAAAGGTCACAAGTCTGCTTTAACATGATCTAATTAAGAGAATGAGTTACTCCTGAATAACCTGGAGGTCTCATCCTGTGTAAAGGCATGCTTGATTACCACACCTTGCAAAGATACTGTTAGAGACAAAGAATATGGAAAGCCACTTTAATATTAGACACTACCTTTTCCCTATCTCCTCTGGGAACCAAGTCAGCAACAAATAGTTGCTCCTCTGCATCTCCTCTACCTTTGTTGACTTTCCTAACCCACTCACCTCACCCCAGTCCAAAGGTCTCAACTAAATCTGAATATCTTGGGCAGTAACCCTAAAAGGTTAATCTGCATGGAAGCCTTACAGCAGCTCCTCGTTTAGCTTAACAATGTAATTTGGCCCCGTTGTCCCGGTCTTAGTCATAGTTGAGCTGATTAATTAGATCTGCACCCAAAACCCAGCACAGCTGTAAACCTAGTGCAATTGGTTCCTTTTCCTGCCAAGGAACGATCTACCTTATAAATGTTCAGTTCACCTAGAGCACGTTGCTCATTACTAGCCTGTGCCTCCCTTGGTCTGGTCAGTTTGAGACACGATATTGTCTTCTACTGGGTTTCCGTGCTGGCGTGGACTCCCTGCCTTCTACTGCTTCTACTTTGAGAACGTTAGGTAACGTATCACCCTGCAAATCCCCAATTCCCTCTCTATCGTCCCATCTACCTTTCAAACTTTTTTATATACTAGGAACTTGAATGTATGCGCTCTTATGTCTTACTGTATGTGTGTATTTTGAACCAAATTTATATAAACGTTTAAAATTTCATTTGGACTCTTGCATTTACTCTGCGGATCGCTCCTTGCCAAATTCCTTCCCCATAGATATAGTCTCCGAGATCCTGACCTAGTCTCCTCTCACACTGCCAAGTGAGTTTCATTCCCCTTTGCTACTTTAAAAACCATATGTGTGCTGTTACACTCTTAGCAGCTGGTGGAGATTACCTTTTATAATTTAATAACCCCTGTTAAACTAGGTAGCCAGCCACAGATGCAGGCGAAACATTAGGAACAAGATCTACCAGACCACGGCCACACAGCCCGGAAAACCCACCACAACCAGTTGAATCCGGCCGTGAAAGCCTTCGACAATATCTTGCAACGGTGCTTGAGGTTTAGAAGCAGTTTGGTGATTTGACCCATATGGCTCTGTTCAAATGACGGTCTCCAATGGTTTGTATGGGAAGACTCTTCTGAATACAGAAACGATTAGCAAGCTGTGATGTGGGCGAACTGTAATTTAAGGCCTTCCTTCCAAAAATAATTAATTCAGTTGGTGAAGAAAGCCCCGGCGTTCATCTCAAAAGAGGCCATTATCAAACAATACTTATCTACTGAGGGCCATTTCATTCTTTTTCTTCTTCTTCTTCTTCCCATCACTCCCCTCCCTAAGCCCCGCTGAGGCAGGGGAGAATATTGGTTGAGTGTCGGCTGGTTTCCTTCTGCCTGAGGGATGGCCTGCAATTATGGTACAGTAAATATTTCATTAGACAAAGGGAAGGCAGCAGAGGCACCGAAGGGAGGCAGCCTTCTCTTTATTTAAAACTTTTATTAGAATACAAGGAGAAAAATCTAACATAGGAATAATTCTCTCTGCCTAACTCGCCCGTCAGGCAGTTATTATGATCCGCTGGATAGCAGGTTGTTTGCTTCTACTGAAATCCTAAGTAGAAAGCATCTGAGAGCCATTCTTCTTTTTCCTACGGATCCAAAGGAGGGGGGGAACTTTTCGATTCTTAAGTAGCATTGCCAACCTCCAGGTGGTGTCTGGCGAGCTCTCACTATCACAACTGATCTCTAGGTGACAGAGATTAGTTCACCTGGAGAAAATGGCCACTTTGGAAGGTAGACACTGTGGCATTATGCCCCTTTGAAGTCCCTACTCTCTCCAAACCCTGCCCTCCAAATCCTCTCCCCCCCCCACTCACAAATCTCCAGGTACCACGTTTCCACGAAAATAAGACAGTGTCTTATATTAATTTTTGCTCCCCAAGATGCGCTATGTCTTATTTTCAGGGGATGTCTTATTTTTCTGTGTTCTGTTCGTCGGGCATGCTTCCAAACAAGAACTTTGCTATGTCTTACTTTCGGGGGATGCCTTATATTTCGCACTTCAGCAAAAGCTCTACTACGTCTTATTTTCAGGGGATGTCTTATATTCGGGGAAACAGGGTATTTCCTAACCTCGAGCTGGCAACCCTACCCTTAAAACTGGACTTTGTGACAACAAAGACAGCATGTCACAACAAAGAGAGCATGTCACAAATAAGAGATAAGAGAGCATGTCACAAATGGTGGTAGATTCAGTACAAAGATCCCAGAAGGATTGGGGGGGGGTTGCTTTCCTCTTCTCCAGGAGCTTCTTCCCATCCAAGGAATGTTCCTTCTTGGGGCTGCAGGACTCATGTCGAGTAGCGGCCAGTGGGCTCGGCTGAAGAAAAAGAGGCATAAGAGAGAAATTTCACCCATTTCCCCCTCTCCATTGCAGCCTCTTGACCCATGTGGCTATCATTACTTTGCATGGGTCCAGAAAACACAGGAAGAAGAGGAAGAGGAAGAGGAAGAGGAAGAGGAAGAGGAAGAGGAGGAGGAGGAGGAGGAGGAAGAAGAGGAAGAGTTTGGATTTATATCCCCCCTTTCTCTCCAGTAGAAGACTCAAAGGGGCTTACAATCTCCTTGCCCTTCCCCCCTCACAACAAACACCCTGTGAGGTAGGTGGGGTTGAGAGAGCTCCGAGATGCTGTGACTAGCCCAAGGTCACCCAGTTGGCATGTGTGGGAGTGTACAGGCTAATCTGAATTCCCCAGATAAGCCTCCACAGCTCAGCAGCAGAGCGGGGAATCAAACCCGGTTCCTCCAGATCAGAATGCACCTGATCTTAACCTCCTACGCCACTGCTGCTCCCCAAGGCTGGCTACAGTAGGGAGAAGGAAATGGGAAGCATCTTCTACTGACTTACTAGAACCAACCCGTTGTGTCCCAGATATGTGACATTAACACCCTGATATATACGCCATGTATCCCCCATTTTTCTGACCAGCTGTTGTCTTGCTTCTAGCCCACTGAGTCCTGCTTTCCAATTCTGTGTGTCATAACTTGTGTATCTGGCCATGGTGATCCATGCTCTGATCATGTCCAAGTTATTGTCACAGGCTAGATATGGGGTTGTCCTTGAAAACTATTCAGAAACTTTAGCTACTGTAGTCCAAAACGTAGTCGGGCTACTATCGGGAGGTTGAAATAGATATAAATCATCTCACATAGATCTTTATTATAACCCACCACAGGTAAACCACCCTGCTGAATATGCTGTAGTCACCTTCAGCATGCTTTAACAGTCAAATAACTCAAGTTGAGTGTGTTCTGGCTGTCTCAAGGCAAATCTGATAACAGAGATCTATGGAGCCACCTCTGCTCATAGGCTGTACACCACACAAGACTAAGCAGTTAAGGTCTGAATAGTATTATTTAAAAAATCAGCCACTAGAACCAAACATCAAATTCTAATCAGGTTTTGCATAGGGCACTGTTGTATTCTTTCTTAGTTATCACAAATAAGGCTGAGCCAAAGGTGGTTGGGGAGAGAATTGTATGAACATTTTGCCCCTACAAAATCAGGGTGATTTCTGTCTCTCCCAGCTGAACTTCCTTTTAGCTCATCGCTATGAAGGATTAAGCACCCTTTGACACTTAAGCCATCAGCATTTCCCTTTCAGCTAGGGTTGCCAAAGTCCAGGCAGCACCTAGAGATCTCCTGCTATTACGAATTGATCTCTGAGCTGGACAATGAGAGCAAATAAGAGGTTAGAAGTCATCCCCCTTCAGAGAGGAAGTGTAGACCATTCCTACCAGCTGAAAGAGATCAGGTCCCCTGGAGAAAAGGGCTACATTTGCAAGGTGGAGTCTATGGCATTATACCCCATTGAAGTCCCTCACCTCCCTAAACCCACCTTCCTCGGGTTCCACCCCCCAAATCTCCAGGTATTATCCCAACCCAGAGGTGGGGACCCTACACTCAGCTGTTGCTTCTGGGCCTGCTTTGGCTTTAAAGGGTTATCTAAATATAATGACTGGGACAGATTGATCCTTCCTTGCTGTGGTCTTGCTTGGGTAAAAGTGATGCTACTAACCTCACAATCCTTATTTCTCAGAGTGGTGACAGAGGCCTTCCCTTCATGGCAGCTGCTGGTAGGTGCAGTTTCCTCTGGCAGGAAAGGAGGAATTAGGTTCCCTGCTGCTTACCTGACCAGTGGCTCCTAGTTCTATTAAGCAGGGGCAGAGCGAGGGGAAACTGTGCCTGGGGCACGCGTGTGCCCCCAGTCCTGCCACACCTTGTCCGCCCACACCCTGCCCCAGAACACCTCTGGAACATCCCCTCCATGCCCCTCCATGCCCTCACCACACCCCCACAGGGGCACTTGCCCGGTGCTTCACGCACCCCTGCCTGCTTGGTGATACGCCACTGCTCTTAAACCACAAGACTATTGTCTGTTGTAAATGGCAGCAGCTTTCCAGAATCTTGGGAGAGTTATTTCACATCACCTACTCCCTGATTCTTTTAACTAGAGAGATGCCAGGAATTCAACCAGGGACTTCTACATGCCAAGGAGATACTCCAACAGCTGAACCATGGCCAAAGAACAAGCAAGCAGCAGAAGAGAACAGAAGTAAATACGTCTGAAAATGTGGGCTTGTCTTGCATCTCACCTGCCAAACCTGTGGCAAACCTTGCAAAAATCCAGTCCCGCATGAATCAAAATGACTGCTAACATCCATAGGTGCTCGCATGAAAGTCAATTATTATCCAATTACTGGAGGTTATCCAAAGGTTATTTTTGAAAGCAGTCCACTGAGATAGAATGATAGCATTTCATTCATTGGTAACAGTGGCTGAATTTTTGGGGGGTGGGGGTGGGGGGACTACTGCAGGATGCATCAGAAGAGTTTTGAACTCGTGTACTACGGGGAAATCTTCCTTAATTCAAAGCATGACCTTCACAGAAGGAGGACTCTGTTCTGCTCCCGCACACAGAAGAAAGAGATGTTCCTGCATAATTAAACAGAGGTGCTTCTCATGTGACTGACAGGTTGACGTTAATTAATTATCTTAAATATTTGCTCAGAGTTCCTAGCTGTACCACGCAATTCAAGATACGGCTAGAAATGAGCAGCTTTGTTTGCACAAAATCCGTTAAACTGTTTGCAAAATATTTTACTGTGATTAGGTATTAAACTACTGAGCATTTCAAGTGAGACTTATGGAATATGGCTTAATAAAAAATTTCCCAAGAAGCTCATAGTACAAGAAAGTCAGGGCCCACTGGCAACATTCATTTGGTGATCCCAGTTCCACTGTGGTCATAGAAGCAAGTCTGTGATCCCTGACCCTGTGCACTGTCATCAGTCTCAACCTATTTTGCAGCTACTGGGCTCAATCCTACAGCTCTGCTTTGCTCACAGAGACCTAGAGTAGCTAGGCCTATTTATCTCCAGCAGGCACTTCCCACTGCCATTCAGCTGGCTGATGGGAAGAAAAATGCCATCAGTGGGGATTGGGTGGAGTCAAAAGTGTCCCAGTGCACTCCTGGTGCTCCCAGAAGGGACATAAGTGCGTCAATGGGGGATACTGGCATTTGGGCAAAGCTCTATGGTTAAACCATAGAGTTTTGTTCAAATGGCAGAGAGTCCCTGACTTGCTCTGATGTCACTTTCCGGGTAGAAAGTGATGTCAGCACACTCCTGGCAATATCAGCTCGTCATTGGTGATGGCTCCCACCACCTAGTAGGCCTCACTGTCCCTTCCTCAGGCACTAATGGCTCTTCCACATTGCTGTCACTTTCCCACAACCCAAGGAGCCTTCCATTGACTTGAAAGGTTCTTCTCCAAAGTGGAAGAACTTCTTCTGTCAGAGGAAGGATCCTTGGGACCTAGTAAGGTTGCCAAATCCAGATGAGGAAATTCTGGGAGATTTATGGGTGAAGCCTGAGGAAAGAGGGGTTTGGGGATGAGAGGGGCACTCAGTGGACTACAATGCCATGGAGCCCATCCTCCAAAGCAACCATTTCTTTTATGTGGGAACTGAGTACATTCATTAGAAAGTGTTAGAACATGCATAAGCATTTTTTTCTCTACCTCCGAGCCTTTTAAAGCCAGTGAATACAGATTTGTTGGTTTGGAGGTAGGTGATGGCAAACCATCTTTGTTCATCTCTTGCCCTGAAAACCCTACAAGGTCACCATAGGTTGATTGTGACTGGATGGCAAAAAATAAAAACAAATTGCCTTGAGGGTTCCATATGTCTATGTGTGTATAGGTGTGTATGTGTATGAAAACAGCAGGTAAAATTAACATATTTTACAAAGCAAGTACAACGCCTAGTACAAAGCAAGTACAACAAATCAGAGCTGCTGTGGTATTGTATCCTTTTATTGATTTGGGGTTCTCCACATAAGAGTGTTAGTTCTGGTGGGTTTTCCGGGCTGTGTGGCCGTGGTCTGGTGGTCCGTGGTCTGGTGGTGGCCCACCAGATCATGGCCACACAGCCTGGAAAATCCACCAGAACCAGTTGGATCTGGCTGTGAAAGCCTTCGACAATACATTGTAAGAGTGTTGTTCATAATCACCAATAAAATAATATAGTCTTTACAAACATACTCAAAGATGGCAGGTACAGCAGCGATGTACGACCATTGCTTGTAGGGGATGCTGAGTGGATTCAACTGCTTCTCACTGTCTGATATCCAAGTGACTGCATGTACCCTAGTTCCTTATAATCAGAGAAGGAGAAACCTAGGCCAGACCTGAAATGGACGCATGAGAGGACAAGACTAAGAGCCCCATCCAAAGAGCGGGGGGTCTGCCTTGGGTGTGCCATCCCCCATCCCCTCTGGTACGTGGTGCTAAACGCCCTGCCAGCATCACTGAACCCCTAACACCACCGCTGGCATAGTGGGGGTGGACCAGGGGTGTGTCTAGAGGAGAAGCTGACCTTAGAGCGATTCCGCACGCAAGTAAAATAGGTTCGACCCAGTTCCCTGAGAAGGGTACTAACCTAGGTCGAAGCCATTGTTGTTCCCCACTGCAACTAGCTTGATCCCAGCTCAGAGGGTGGGATCATCCTGTGCCTCTTCACCGCTCCGTTCCAATTGGCTACTGTTCTACGGCCATGTTTCGTCTATCCCCACACACGCTATAAAAAAAACTGCCACAGGAATGGAGGGATGAAGGTGGCATTTTTTGATTGACCAGCTGTACGCATGCCCGAAACACTCAGCTGTGATTGGCTGAATGGGGGACTCCTGGCACAAGAGATTCCACACTTTACTGGAATCAAGCTGAGTTCAAGCGTGGTTCCCTGAAAAAGTAGTAGTTCCCAACTGGAGTAGGAAATTTGACCATTACACGGGGCGAAGCTGGTACAAAACCACGTCGATCCCAGTGGTTGTGCGGAGCACTTAGGTTGAACACAGCTCGAACTTAGGTTGATAACGCAAGTGCGGAATCGACCTTAGTCAACTCCCTCCTGGATTTAGTTGACATTCCGCTGGTGGCCTGTACGTCAGACTTAAGCTATCCTTTTGGGGTTGTAAGTCCATTGAGGCTCATAGAGGCTTCTCGGTGGTGGGGAGGTTTTTTTTAATTTTTGACCTTCTCCATACCTCTAGGAAGCCTCTTTCGGGGTGCCCGGCTTGCGGATGGGGCTTACTCCCAGGAAGGTGTTCATAGGATTGCACTATAAGTCAGCCACAAAAACACATCTGGACAAAAAAGCCCTAACTTACTACTTCTGGGCACAGGTGAGATATTTCAGAGCTACAGTCTGAGAAAACTGGAGCTTTCTTTCTGTAGAAATATATTTTCGCATGCACACATACAAAAGGGCAAAGGAAAATGTTCTCAAGGATGACACTTAACAAATGGTGTTTCCCTTCCAGAGACTCACTGGTGCTATAGTTCTTTTGTGCCTGTTATCAGTATCGGGAATAAAACATGGTGACCTATTTGCTTTACCTGCACTCCACCCTGCTTCTGTACCAATAATTAATCTTCAGCATCCTGGGCAATTTTGTGTGTGTGCTGTTGCCACCTCAATGGCCCATTGGTAGTCCATCTACTTCACTAGCGGTGCCTGCTGGCCTCTGCAAATCTAGGGCGATGTTTCGGCACTGGATTGCTAAAGGAGCCTTTCCCAATGTTCAATTCTCAATGGAAGAAAGGAGCATCATTCATGTCCTGCATGATATCCAGACCTCATCGTACATGGAAGTGCCTTTGCTTGGGCAATTCCACACCAGTCACTGTGAAAAGCCATTCTTGCTTCGGCCAGTGGGGGTATGTGATCTGACATGTTGTTTACGTCAGGTGTCATGGATAGTGAGCTTCTGACTGCTGTCAATGAGGCCAATCAGAGGGAATGCAAGTTAGTCCGGGACTCCTTCTTTGAGCCTGGAACCAGCTTTAGCTGAGACCTGATCTAAGTAGCATATATTCATTCTGGTCCTGGTGACTGTGTTTGGCAAGAGTGATTGCCAGGAGTGCTGATTTTGGTAAACAATTTGCATTGTGTGCTGTAAAGGATTCATTATTTTAAGGTTTTTTTTTCTCAGAGCTCTGGAGGTTGCATATCCCATAAATCACTGCTAGCTTTAAAGAGGAAGTTGTAATAGCACTAGGCTCTCATAGAGAACCATATACAGATAGCTAGAAAGTAGGGTCGCCAACCTGTAGATGGGGCCCAGAGATCTCCTGGAATGTAGATGGGCCCCTGCTACATGATCCATTTTCTGCCAACTGGGTTCCCCTGGAGAAGACAGCTCTTTGGAGGATGGGGTCAATGGAATTATACCCTAGTGAGGTCCCACACCTCCCAAAATCCCGTTCTTCCCAGTGTCTTCTTCCAAATCTCCAAACATTTTCAGGTCTGGAGTCAGCAACCTCACTAGAAAGTCCCAGCTCTTTCAGATGGTTTTCAATCAGAACTCGGGTCACCACCCTCCAGGAGGTTGTGGGCAATATTCCAGCATTACAGCTGATCCACAGGTGACAGTTCACATGAAGAAAATGGCCACTTTGGACGGATTACTCTATAACATTATCCCGTTGAAGTCTCTTCCTTCCCCAAACTTTGCCTTCCTCAGGCTCCACCCCCAAATCTCCAGGTATTTCTGAACTTGGAGCTGGCAACCCTAATCAGAACTCAATGGTTCAACGGTATTCTATGAAAGACACCAACAGTCTCATTCCCTAGGGGTATGTTGCAAACTTTCTAAATTGCCACAGGCTAAAAAGATCACGTGAAATCAACATGGAATTCTTGCGGTGGCAAATTAACAACTCACTATACCTAATACACATGGTAAACTTCCTAAAGAACATATATGGGATTGAAAGAAATCTTCTTTGTGGTCTATCTCCCAGGTCAAATCTGAGAGATTTCTTAACTTTCTCTGTGTGAAGTGCCATCATGTCTTAGTCGACTTCTGGTGATCTCAGCAAAGGCTTTCAAGGCAAGTCAGAAGCAGAGGTGGTTTGCCATTGTCTTCCTCTGCAGAATCTTCCTTGATGGTCTCCCTTCCAAGTATTGACTCTGCTTAGCTTCTGAGATCTGATGGGATACCATACCTCAGGCTGTGCCATGTCACCATCCCTCCTTCTAAAACCTCTCTTTGTCAGTGTTGATCGTTTCATTGTTCTGTGAGTCTTTTCTTTCTGCTCACATTTACTGCTCTCATTCCCAGTTAGCTTCTTTGCTTTATGACGTCTTTATGTTATTTATGCGTTAGGTACAATGCACACAAAAACGATGCATTGATTTTAACTGGAAAATGTTCTAGAAGGGAACAGGAAGTTCTTCATCAATGAAGACCTGCAAGGGCGACTCTGAAACAGGGATTTTCAAATTAAGCTGCAAAATTTGGCAACACCCTTTATTTCCCTATAACTTCCCACTGCCTTTGATAGGATAAAAGAGTTCAGGTGATATCCCCCAATGTTCCTCTTAACCAAGTCCCTTAACCCTTTTCTCTACCTCTGCCATTATTGTTTTTCTGAGGAATAAGGGGGGTAGGGTGTTCTTTCCCATATGGCAATTATATTAACTTGGGGGTAATTAATGTATTTCTCCAAACAGAATTGCAGGATGGAAGACTGAAGGAATCTTGGGCTTCCACTTCGCCAACCTCCTCAGCTTCATACTTTAAGTGTGTTTGCATTGCAATTGCATTAGGTGTCAAATGCTGGCATTGCAATTGCTTGTGTCAAAATCCACACAAAGTAACTTAAAAACCCCCAGAAGGATGACTGTGAAACAGAGGCATATCTAAGGTGGGGAAAGGCAGGGCATGTGCCCTGGGCCCCACCCTTTGAAGGGGACAACAGCCCATGCCCCACAGCCTCCCAGTGGACACTGTTGAACTGTACTCCACCCCGATCTTTTTGAGGTGTTCAGGGGTGGGTCAAACGAAGTAATGCTTGCTCTGGGCACCATTTTCTACAGATACACCCTGCTGGGAAAACACCAGAATGCAGTAGGCTGAAAACAACATAGTCTGTATTCTCTGTAATAAGTGATTGACTGATGGCAGATCCATAGAACACTGCAAGCATGGAAACAGCCTCATTAAGTAAGAGGTGGTTACCACAAAAGTTCTAGAAGCAGGAGATTCTTTTTGTTAGTCTCCTCACTCATTATTAGATGACTGTTTTTATACCCCATCTGCCTCCCCAGCTGGGACACAGTGTGGCTTACAGCAGTATCTCCTCCTCTTTATCCTCACAACAACACTGTGAGGTGAGACGAGACAAGAAACCTTTAATGGCATAGTACTGTGAGGTAAGTTAGGCCGAGAATGTCTCAAGGTTATCCGTGTCATTGTGGTTATTTGAATGTGGGTCTATCCTAGTCCAACACTCTAACCACTACAACAAACCAACTCTCCAAGCTGCATTTGGGAAACAGTTTTTGGAATATGTTAATGTTACCTGGAATTAGTTTGTATGCTCTATTGTAATTTTTTAAAAGTGGAAAGAAAAAACACCTTTTTCACTTCCTCAAATGCCTTATGTTTCCAACCTTTGGGTCATTCCTGAGTTTCAGAAATACAACCTTGGGGCTTATCTTCAACAGCTCCATTCTGCCAGATGTTGCCAAGCCAGATGTTGCCAGATCCTGCCACATAGCCAGATGTTGGCAAGTCCTGCTGAGAGCCAGGGTGGTGTAGTGGTTAAGAATGGACGTCTCTAATCTGGAGAACCCACTCCTCCACATGAAGCCTGCTGAGGGACTTTGAGCTAGTCCAGGGGTCTGCAACCTGCGGCTCTCCAGATGTTCATGGACTACAATTCCCATCAGCCCCTGCCACCATGGCATACAGAAAGTGCATGGGCATATCTTGGGAGGCGAAAGGTCTTGCAATTCAGGTGCTACTTGTCTCAGTCACATGGAAGCACATTTGACCACTCCTTCCCCCATGCACTCCCACCCACCAGTTTTCTCTTGCCCACTGCCTCGCCACCTTACTGATCTGCCATCCCGCCCAACCCACTGCCCCTCCCAGTCCTGGCTTGCCTGGCCTGCTGCCTTACCTCACCTGACCTGCTGCCACACTGCCGCACTGACCACAAATGACCTACCTCACATGGCCTGCCACCTCACATGGCCCCCATTCACCTGGCCCATCATCTCTTCCAGCTTCAGCTCATCCTGCCGATCACCTCACCCTATCTGCTGCCTTGCCACCTCACCTGGTCTGCCACCTGCTGCCTTGTCTGGCCCACTGACTTGCCTGGTCCATCTCTCGCTGCCTCTCCTGGTCCACCACCTGCTGCCTGACCCAGTCCTCTGCCTCACCCTGCCTGCCACCTCACCCACCTCACCACCTTGCACAGCTTACCAGCTTGCCTGGCCCACTGCCCAATGCTTCAGATGGCCCTGGCTTGCCCAGCCTGCCACCTTGCCCAGCCCACCACAGGCCACCTTGCATGGCCCCAGCTCACCTGGCCCACCACCTTGCCTGGCCCACCACCCATCACCTAGCAGGACTTGGCAGCTTGCCCAGCCCACCGCCTCATCTGGTGCACAGTTTTGGGGGGAGGACATAATTTTGGGGAAGGGTGCAATTTGGGGAGGGGTGCAATTTCAAGGCTTGTCCCAGGCCCCATTTTCTCATGGTATGCCACTGGAAAAGTAGGCTGTAGAAACTACCCCCTCTCCTTCTTCTGTTTCTTCATTTTTGCAGTCTCCAACACCTGCTGTTTCCTCAGTGCATCAGCTGCTAAAAACTTCTTCTGTGCCCTCATTATCCCCCCCCAATGTACTGTGGCAGCATGTTCCATGATCAGCTGCCACCTCTCCTGTCAATTTCGAAGGCCTCTGCTAAAATCAGCCTTGCCTCTTGCCACTAGGATCTTTAGTCTTGTCTCCTGAGATGTCTTCACTGTCAGCATCACCTTCCAACTCCTACGCCATGTGGATTGGGTACTCCATCTCAGCACAGTGATAGGTTCTGACAGTTGGAACTTATTCAGAGCTACATTTCACAAAGAGCCAGAACTCACTTTTTAAAACAAAACAGCAGCACAGCATCATCAAATTTATATATATTGTGTGATAGAGTGGGGAAGGTGAGGGGAAAGCTATAAGCACATTTTCCACAGGAGCTGGAACTCCAGGCCATATACTTCGGGAGAGAGGAGACAACTAGAATAAAGGGATCCTGTTTTTTTCCCCACTGCTTTGAGCACAAATAAAATGCAATGTCCAAGCTGCCAGAGTTTGCATTGAGAATTTCACGTGCTGTGGTTGGAGTCTAGCCTACCAAGATATCTGGGTGGGTGAAGACTATCCTGGTGGGGGGAAGAGCGTGTGTGCATGTGAAAGGACTTGCCCCTCTGACCCCCCCTTCTTTTCTGCTGAATGGGTAGTGCCACCACTTAAGTTCTGCCCTATTCCTAAGCTACCTGTGGCGTGATGTAGACAAAACTTAGGCTGTCTGCTGCTTCTATTGATGTCACTCAAAGCCCCTTGCAACTCTCTGCCGCAACAAAGACCAATATAACATTTCAACAACAGGAGGGCCAATTTGAAAATATCTTCATCACATCTTTACAAATGTACCTATCTCTCTCTCTGACTGTCAAGTTGCAGCTGACTTATAGACCCCCCCTCATGGAGTTTTCAAGGCAAGAGATGTTCAGAGGTGGTTTGCCATTACTAGCCTCTGCTAGTGGTGACGCTGGGCTTCTGTTGGTGGTGTCCCAATCCTGCTTAGCTTCTGAAGACAAGATCAGACTAGCCAGGTCTATCTACATCAGGGCACCTATTTGTAGCCTGAACAAAGGTTCTGCAAGTTTGCAGGATAGTTCAGTTTGAACACAGCAAAAGTAGGCATGAAGGACACCTACTGGCAAGAGCCTGTGTCGTTACCTGCATTTCTACTCCCTGCACACCCTGGCTTGATACCCAGAGCAGCTCTGCAACTATTTTTGCAATCTTGAAAAAAAAAAAGTGAAAGGGCGAGGAAATATGTCTAAACGCATAAACTGAAGCTTAAATTAATGTCACTTGAAGCATGAAGGGCTGAACCACCAATCAGGGGTCTGCAAACTCTGGCTCTCCAGATATTCATGAACTACAATTCCCATCAGCCCCTGCCAACATTGCCAATGCACAGCGCTGATGGGAATTGTAGTCCATGAACATCTGGAGAGCCAGTTTGCAGACCCATAGTGGGTATTCAAGGCAAGAGTATCCCAGGGATGAATCACCTGCTCTTTCCGCTTTTCAATATTCAGGCAGAGCATCAGCCACTGAGGTTTCCAGCCGTACAAAACCTCTAAATTAGCCACAACCGGCACCAGGAGTCTGAACCAGGGTGGGGATAGGGAGAACGCTGCCTCTCCTGGAGCCTGGATTGCCCCCTCAGAAAATATTAGAAATTTATTGGAACTTCCACTGAAAGACTGGGAGTTTGTTTTCAGATCAGGTGAAAATCCCACCCCCAAAATAGTAACACTCTAAACATCATCTGCTTGACCTGCTCAGCTCTTTCTCCTCAAAGTCTCCCCAACTAAGTGCGGATGTTTCACTATCTCACTTTGCTCCTGCTTACGGAACCTAGAAAAATAATTTATCTTACCAGCTATAACAAGAAACTAGCAAGGTGCTTAAAGGGAGAACCAACTTGTTGACTGAAGGAAGGTAGCAATTGTAAGTGGGGAAGAGCTTCTGCATTTAGACACAGCTCTTAAGAACATAAGAACATAAGAACAAGCCAGCTGGATCAGACCAGAGTCCATCTAGTCCAGCTTTCTGCTACTCGCAGTGGCCCACCAGGTGCCTTTGGGAGCTCACATGCAGGATGTGAACGCAATGGCCTTCTGCGGCTGTTGCTCCCAAGCACCTGGACTCTTCCTGTTTCATATTTAACTGTGTGATATTAATAATGTCTCAGACAGTAAAATGTACATAGATCTAGGTATGGCAACAACACTATAGCAGTTTCTGATAGTCAAGAAACCACAGATGATGTTCCATTAATTTTTTGAAGCCCACCTGGAACTGTGACTATCCAAACCTAATGAGGAATACTGGATATGGCCCTATTCTGACCTTGAGGAGAAGAGCAAGAAATGAAGGCTCAATTTCTTGCCTCTCTCCATTCCTGAGCAGCTCTTTCCCTCCCCACTGTATATTTGCAGCTACAGGGTGCAACGAACCCACTCATATTGACTCATTTACCCTGGTCTCTCCTCCTTTGTACACAGAGGAAGTTGTTTGGTTACAGGATGGGGTTGCCAATTCTGGCTTGCGAACTTCCTGGAGATTTTCGAGGTGGAGTCTGGGAAAGAAGGGGTTTTGGAAGGGAAAGGACCTCAGCAGGGTATGATGGCGTTATGGCATAGAATCCACCTTCCAAAGTATCAGTTTGCTCCAGGAGAACTGATTTATGTAGTCTGGAGATCAGTTGTAATCAGGGACATAACGAGGGGGCCATGAGGGGGCAGGTGCCCCAGGTGCCACAGCAGTGGGTCACATGGGGGTGCATTTCACTGCCCTCCCCCTTCCTCCCCCCAAGAGTGAGACTGCTGAGTTGGGGTACATCCCTTGATGCGCCCTGAGCTGGCAGCCTCACAGCGTTCCCTTCCTGTTCCTCCCTTCCTCCTGAGTGAGGAAGGATGTTAGGGTGTACCAAGGCTGTCAGGTTGATGCTCAACCTGGCAGCCTTGTAGCTCTGTGCATTCCCTTCCTTTCTCTCCCTTTCATTCCCCCCAGCCACATTCCCTTCCTTCTCCCAGCCTCCTCTCTTCCTCCCACAGTCACGCTGTTCCCTCCATTTTCCCCAGCCCCCTCAGTTCTCTCCAGTTATGTCTCCCATCTTTCCCCCACCCTCCTCCATCCCCCTCCATTCCACCAGCCATAACATTCCCTACCTTTTCCCATCCCCTCCCTTCTTCCCTAGCCACAACATTCCCTACCTTTTCCCCAGCCCCTTCCCCCCCCAGCCACAACACCCCCTACCTCCCCCACATACACACAACCTCCCTTCTCCCCCAGCCAAAATTGCACAGAAGAACACCAAAGAAAATGGGAAATACCACTAAATGAAATTGTTGCAATATAGAAACTGAAACCCTCTGCATGATTTTTGGTAAAGTTATAACTTATAGCACATTGTCAAGAGATGTCTAAATATTACTCACTGTGGGCTTTGTGAGGTAGACAGATTACTTAGAAGAGAAGAAGAAGAGTTTGGATTTATATCCCCCTTTCTCTCCTGTAGGAGACTCAAAGGGGCTGACAATCTCCTTGCCCTTCCCCCCTCACAACAAACACCCTGTGAGGTGGGTGGGGCTGAGAGAGCTCCCAAAAGCTGTGACTAGCCCAAGGTCACCCAGCTGGTGTGTGTGGGAATGCACAGGCTAATCTGAATTCCCCAGATAAGCCTCCAGAACTCAAGTGGCAGAGCTGGGAATCAAACCTGGTTCCTCCAGATCAGAGTGCATCTGCTCTTAACCACTACGCCACTGCTGCTCTCTTAGTGCTGAATTAAGAATTTCGACTAATCAACTCTTGTGCAAAGTAAATATTGTTTGAAAAGACCTATGTATTTGTCAGCTAAAATGAATTTTTTAAAAATCCCCTCAACAGATTTCCAAGGTAAAACTGGGAGCAGTATGCAAAACAGGAGCAGGAAAGTCTACAGCCCCCAAGGAAAAACTGTCCTCTGTCTCCTGTGTGTGTGTGTGTGTGTGTGCACGCGATTTTAGTGCTTGCCTCAAGCACCATTTTCTCTAGATATGCCCCTAGTTGTAATTCCAGGAGATCTCCCGGCTCCATCTGGTGTTACTCCAATCTGTTAGTCTTCACTTTTTAGTTGAGGGAATTAGCTGCGGTGATCCAGATCGAAAGGGTAACTGGGATCAATAACCTGGTTCTACTGGGATTTTTCAGGTGGCAGTTCTTAAATGAGCAAACCATTGCACAATTAACAGATTGTGTTTTATTAATAATAATTACAGAAAACAAGGAACATATTTTCAGCAATGAGCACACACACACACAAATCCAAGGTCTGACTGAGACAAAGGAGATGTTGAGTAGGGTTTCAGGGATGGGTGATGGTTACTGATCTTGAAGGAGCTGAAGAGCAAAATGCCCAGCATTTCCAGGAACAAAAAGAAGAACCCTCGCACAAATGGGGGGAGGGGTGCACACAGATCCAGAACACACTTATGCAGTATGAATAACCAAAGTACCAGTGTTTGTACCCAAAAAATGTGTTCAAAGGCAGTATGAGGTAAGCTGGCCAGAAAGCCAGAGACAAATAATTGATTGGTTTTCTGGGATATGAACAAAAAGATAGGAGAAGCTTGTTGAGTCAACAGGATGCAGGAGAATGCATGGGCTGTTGTACTGAATACTAATTAATGGCTGGGGTGGGTACAGGTAATGGCTGGGATGGATGCAAATGAAGGTGAGTAATAGTCTGCTTGGAGCACTGACTAAATCACCTTAGGGTGAAGCGATGGCTTTTAGTCAGTCCTGTTGTCCAGCCAAACACACCTTCAGGCCAGGGGAAAAGCACAGCTACCAACTGCCTTTCTGCCCAGGCTTAACATATAAGATGGATCCCAAAAGAGGCATCCATTTTGTGAGGAACAGTGTCTTGCTCTTTTGTCACTCATTGACCCCCATGCCGTCATAACTCTCTTTACAGGAAGGTGGGGTCCAACTGCTTGTGTAACCCAGAGTCCACTAGGGGAGCTAAAGAGTTGGGATATTCCCAGATAAGGAAGAAAAGGAGCAATTTTCCCAGATTTGTTGAACAGCCTGAAGCTGTAGGTAGTTCAGGCAGTTCAGCTGCCTTTTTGTTCTGACCCAGCAAGATACATTATGGGGACTACTCACCCCAGACAGAGGGAATGACAACCCCAATGTCAACCCAGGGTGCAGCAGTGGTGAAAAATGCAAACTCTGTGCTGGGGATCATTAGAAAAGGATTTAAAAGAGTTGCCTAATCTGGTTTGGGAAATACCTGGTGATCTGGCGGAGGAGGAGCCTGGGGAGGGTTGGGTTTGGGGAGGGGAGGGACCTCAGCAGGGTGTCCACCCTCCAAAGCAGCCATTTTGTCCAGGGGACTGATCATCTGGTGAACAATTGTAATGGTGGGAGAGCTTCACATGCCACTTGGCAGAGGCGTAGCTGGGCCAGAGTGCTCCCAGTGCACACTTTGGCTTCTTCGCCTCCTTCCCTCCCCCCCACGGCGGCGCCCTCCCCACTCCCACTTCCGCTTACTTTGGAAAACCGAGCAGGCTGGAGAACAGGCCTTCGTGTTCTGGTGGGAACTACATTTCCCAGGTCTTCTGGGAAATGTAGTTCCCACCAGAACAGGAAGACCTGTTTTGCATTTTACTTGGTTTCCTAAAGTAAGTGTGTGTGTGTGGGGGGGGTGCCGCAGGGGGCTGCTGTGAAGGGGAATCATGCTGCCCCCCCACGCTGCCCCCCCCACACTTACTTTAGAAAACCGAGCAGGCTGGAGAACAGGCCTTCCTGTTCTGGTGGAAACTACATTTCCCAGGAGACCCTGGGAAATGTAGTTCCCACCAGAACAGGAAGGCCTGTTCTCCAGCCTGCTCGGTTTTCTAAAATGGGGGGGGTGCCACGGGGGGCGGGGAAAGGGGAGGGGCTAGGGGATTTTGCGCCCCCCCCATATGACCCAAATCTGTGCGCCCGGTGTGTTGCACCCCCCCCGTCCCCTGGGAGCTTCGCCACTGTCACTTGGAGGTTAGTAATGCTAATTAAAAATAAGACGGCCAATTTTATAATGTTGCTGTGTACTTCAGTGGTATGTATGCTCCCTCATTTGGAATACTGTGGAAAAGGCTGAAGTGTCTGGGATATTTCAGTTTAGGAAAGAGACAGTTAAAGGAGGATATGATAGAGGTTTATAGAAGGGTAGAAAGATAATGGAGCAGAGAAAGTCGACAAAGATATATTTTTCATCTCCTCCAAAATACTTGAACTCAGTTCATGGGCAGTAGATTCAGGATGAACTATTTAAAAAACAAAAACTATTTTTAAAAAACTAGTTTAAAAAACTATTTAAAAAACAAAAACAAATCTCTACTGATAAGTGACTAAATGTGGAATTTGCTGCCTGAGGATGTAGTGATGGCCACAGGCACAAACAGCTTTAAAAATGGATTAGAATGATTTATGTAGGGGAGGACTATCAATGGCTACAATGGCTACAAGTCATAGTGAGTAAAAGAACCTCCACATTTTGAAGTAGTAAACCTCTACATCCCAGCGGCAGGAGATGACATTAGGGGAAGGCTTTGGCCTCTGTTCCCTGATATTGGACCTCTGGGGTAACCATTTAGCCATGAGAGACAGATGGATGACTAGTCTTCTCCAACAGGGCCTTTCTTATGTTTTCTAGGAATCTATAATCTCTCAATGTAACACTTCATTTGAGCTGAGATCTTAGCAAGGTGTCTCACCAGCAGCATGAGAGCCTTTGCTATTTTTTCCAGTTAAGTAAATAGAGGGTTACAGACACACAGAGAATCTTTTAGTTCTGTAAAGGATTTGCCACCCAGTTCGCCTCTTTTTTTTAGGGAAGAACATTTTCTGCTGGGCAGAGGCGGGGCTACCAGGGGAAAGGGGGTGCGCCATGCACCGTGCGCATGGCTTTGGGTCACGTGAGGAACAGAAAATTCCCCTTCTCCCTCCCTCTCCCCCCATGGTGCCCCCCCACACTTACTTTAGCAAACCGAGCAGGCTGGAGAGGAGGCCTGACTGTGTTCCCTTCCAGGCTGCAAACGGCCTGGTGGGAACTACATTTCCCAGGAGACCTTGGGAAATGTAGTTCCCACCAGGTCGTTTGCAGCCTGGAAGGGAATAGGCAGGCCTCTTCTCCAGCCTGCTCGGTTTGCTAAAGTAAGTGTGAGAAGGGGGCGCCGCGGGGGAGGTGCTGCGGGGGGGGGGAGCCAGAGTGTACACCAGGCACACTCTGGCTCAGCTACGCCTCTGCTGCTGGGGTTCTAGATGCACCAGCTCAGTTGCTCCATCCCATCTTCCTGGTTTCACTAGAGCACCATTTAATGGATTCTTCTGTTTCAGCCAGTTACAGAACCCAACACATTTTTGGCCTGCCTTTTGCCTCTGATCTCTTACATACGGAAGGACCTTGAATTAAATAATTGCACCACACTTCTTGAGGTAGTCCTATTTAATATACCAGACTGTTATGCATGTGTTTTCAAATCCATCAAACCTTCTATTTCCCTTGACAGTTTTCTGCTCCTTCATCCGTAAAGGCAGAAATTATACTTGAGTGAAAATGTTCAACTTTGAACTAGATTGAATCACTTTAATTCCCAGATATTGTTAAGTGTATGAAAAGCTTTAGATCCCTCCGCACCTTTCCCTGCATTCTTCTAACAACTTCTTTTGTTAAATCTGCACCAGCTGACATGCAGCTTTCCAGAGCAGGGGGAATTGTTTTCTTCCTTCAATTTCTCACCTTCTAATAAGATGCCTGAATTTCAAGCACGCTGGCCTTATTCCTATTGATTTTAAGCCTTAATGGACAAGCCGTTGCTGCTAGCTTAATTGTATTCACCATACAACGTGTCTGATAAAATAAGCATATCTGACATATTTGGTATTTATCTGGGTTGTTTCAAAACCCACTTTTTTTGAGCACTTCCTCATTATCCAATCTATAGTCTCACACAAAAGAACTGACATTACATAAGTACATTCCTATTTAAATTGCGGCTGGTTTATGATTGCTCTCTTTCATCGCTCTTCTGTGTTGTCTTAGGTGTAAGCGTGCCATTTACCCACCCATGGGCAACCCCCACCCTCAGTCGCAATCCCCTGCCCTCAAGAAATTGGGGAGTGGGAGAAAAAAAAGGCCAGAAATTGACCTCAGTGGCAACACTAGACATTTTCCCATTTTAAAAATGATTGTTACCATAGAAATTAGGGAAAATTCCTAGAGCATGACCTGGAAGTGAAGTCACATCTTTCCCAAACACCACCTTCACCGGGCACTGCCCTCAAAATCTCCCAGCGTTTGTTAAGGCAGCGCCGGCAATCCTAACTGGATGTCATACCATCGAAATGAAGACTGATTCATAGTTATGATTTATATACAAGAGCCTGAATTTCAGTCTGGAATTTGCCCAAACTGGGGTTGGATGAATGTCACTTGTTCTATTCTATTTGTTCCATGTTTTTGCTTCATCAAGTACTCCATTATATGTCCTTATGATGATCTACTACAAATTGTCATACATGTGTTATGCATTTTGATACATAGTTTCTACAGGAGCTGTTGTTTAACAGCTCGGTGGCGGTTTGGGCATAAGAGCACATCCTATTTGGGAAGGCAGTAGCTTGCATGCCAGACCTTCCCACATCAGGGGCCTCCATTTGAGGTCCGCAGTGGCGATAGAGCTCATGAGGGCAATCCTTGGGGCCACGCCGAGAGCTCGCTGCCCGGCAGGAGGGGGTGTCACAAAATGGGTTTGCGTCCATGTGGCACCTAGTAACTTTCTGTTCCAGTTCCCTTGGGGGATGTGCTGGACAGCGATGCTGTCCGAAGGGCCTAAGGGGTCAGCTGGGGCTGCCCTATAACCAGGTTCAGTGGCTTGCTGCCTGGGGGTCAGCTCTGTTATGCTCGCCCAACTTCAAGGTTATAGTTATATGTTAAATCAATTGGGCTGCGGCCGATTTCTTTTCCAACAAAAAGATGTGTCCTGGTCATTATTGGAATGAGTCTCCACACATCCGCATGCAAATTGTCATACATGTGTTATGCATATTGATATATAGTTTCTACAGGTACTACACCAGTGGTTCTCAACCTTCCTAATGCCGCGACCCTTTAATACAGTTCCTCATGTTGTGGTGACCCCCAACCCTAACATTTATCCATTTTACAGATAGAGAACACTGATGCAGAGAGTCGTAGGCGACCCCTGTGAAAGGGTTGTTCGACCCCCAAAGGGGTCGCGACCCACAGGTTGAGAACCACTGTACTACACGAGTTAGATAACATGCTGTGATCTGTATTTCTTCAGTACTTACATAATTATATAATATGTTGAAATGTGTGCCATCACCACCACCACCCCACCCCCCGCAAAATACAGGCCATACCAAGAGAAAATAGAATAAAAATACACATGCAGCTTTCTACTACAAGTACAACTTAGATTAGAATAATGTATTCGGGGGAGAATTTTTACTGGGGAGAAATTCAAAAGCAACCCTAGTAGCTGGGGAGAAATTCAGAAGTAATTCCAGAAATTAAAAGGCTGAAACAGAGGTATTTGGTCATATTCTTAGCAATTATGCAAGGCCTCACCAGTCTATAGGCCTGTAACAGGCTGAGATATAGACAACAAATACCTTTATCAGATATTTCCTGTTTTATCTTCCAGGTTTGTGGCTATTGTCTTTAAGGAACCTGCAAATTGAAAACACCCTCTGATTCGATTTGCTACCTTCCATATTTTGTGATCGGCCCGATCTTACTTTTTGGAATGTTTGATAGTTGTGAGTGATCTGAATTCATTTTTTTTCTGACTCTCAGCGGGGAGTACTGAAATCTAATTCAAACTTTCCTATTCTTTCTACAAAGTCATTGCAGACAGCCACCTGAATACAGATAGATGCTGCTGGCACGGAGCAGATGACTATTGCTGTATGTATGTCGATTCTTCCTATCTACAGAGCAAATGCTAAATGCTAGGAGAATGTAGTGGCTGATGGCTAATTCAGTCACACCAGGCTCACAATCAATAAGAATAAATGTTGAGCATTGTGGAGCAGTTTGCCAGCCCAGATATCGAAGCATTATGAAATGGACTTCATAGAACAGGACATTTCCCAATAAGATATCTTGTTTTTTTGAGTCTTGGCATGCATTGTATTAAAGTCACATTTTTCCACCAATTCAAAGCACAGTTTTGATTGTGCAGTGAATGTTGAGGGGAAGAGCCATTTCTCAATAGCTTCCCAAAATCTATGGACGAGGCTAGCCGGAAAGAGAAGCAAGCAAATGAAATCAGCCCAGGGTCTGCTGCCAACTGATTTTCTAAAAGGGAGACAACAGTTGGCTCAGAGCACATGTGTCGGGTGGAGATTTTTAATGAGTTTGAAAATGCATTAAATGTGTTTGTGAATCCAGTGATCTACATAGAAAAGGGTAGGGTTGGCAGTTCTGGGCCAGCAAATTCTGGAAGATTTGGGTGCTGGTGAATGGGAAGGGTGGAGTTTTGGGGAAATCTGATGTAACTTCTGAGCAGCAGTGTCCTAGCAACCCCCCCCCCCCAACCCACGCACACCATCCTTATAGTCTTAGCTACAGAGATGGGAAAGTCCCTATAATGGCACTGTTCAGCCACACCACGCCTCATTGCCAGACCTACCTAAAAACTAAGGATTTAAATTTCATCCCCTACAAACTTTTTTGGGGTCTCCTATACTTTTGTTTTGGGATTAAGATTTTTGATCTTGTAGTCCTCAATGATGGCAACACCTGGATTCAAAGTGCCGCTGCTCGGCATTCATTTGCCCTATTATAAGAGGCACAAAAAATCACACAGCTGGCCAGATTAAAATAAATGAGAAACAAGTTTGTTTCAGCGGTACCTGTAGCTTGTTGGTTTTGTTTTTGTCCCGTTCCCCCACCCCCCCCCCTTTCAATATTGTAGTAATAATGTTACCGGAAAGCTGGGGCCAGAGAAATCATAACAGTTACGAAGCAGGTTTCTTCTTTTGACCGATTCTGATGTGTAACACGGAACAAAAAGGCTTTTAACTTTTAACTGTTTTGGACAGAAACAGCACCCATATGTTTCTAACACAAAGCAGGGAAGTAGCCTGAGAACTGCATTTTGGGAATAAACACAGAAATGACATTTCGAAGAAGGAAGAAGGTAGTGATCCACATCCCTATTTGATTAGCTTTCCCATATGTTTCCCTCTGTATCAGCTTCTTCTCATGTACTCCAGTGATTGTTTATTCCAACACAATGCACACACAATCACTCCGTCACAACTCCCTTTCATAAAATGAACAGATGTATGGAATGTTCCATCACTGCTACCCCGTTTAGTAGGAATCAGCAACTTTACCTTGTTCTATTCCTTTACCATCCTGTAAGCTTCCTCGGTGCTGTCTTGCACTGTTCCTGAATTCTCATTTAAATAGGAAAATATCTTAAATTAATTCTGGAATCGGGCAATGCATAGTTTCCTGCAACTCTTAAGTTGTTCTATTCATTTTCCTCTGAATTTCTCCCCTGTATGTTATCGATGCCCATTGTTAAAACACTGCAAAAAAAGCAATCTTGGGCTCATTCCGCACATGCAGAATAATGCAGTTTCAAACTGCTTTCAGTGCTCTTTGAAGCTGTGCGGAACAGCAAAATCCACTTGCAAACAGTTGTGAAAGTGGTTTGAAAATGCATTATTTTGCATGTGCGGAAGGGGCCTTGGTGCGGTTATAAATATAATCTTTTGGGTTTGCTGATGCCTACATGTTGGTAAAACAACTCAGAATATCTGTATAACTGTATGTGAAATCACCTTTAAAAAATTTTGTGTGTGACCTTTATCAATGAATACTATCTACGCATGGACATCTGTGATGCATTCATCTATGTATACCTTTTAGTGAGCCCTCAAAAACCAGCTTCTGTTCCCCCTGCAGGCCTCACCTAGGTATTGATCTTGGTGGCTGTGTCTCAGAGTTGTATACATTAGGGTTAGGGTTTGGCTTAACAACACAAGATTTGTTTCTAACTAGTCAAGTCTGGGTTTCTTGTGCACATGTAGCTCCAAAATGGGGCAAATAACTCTTGTCAGGACTTCTTCACCTCAGGGCCAGCGTGGTGTAGTGGTTAAGAACAGTGGACTCTAATCTGGAGAACAGGGTTTGATTCCCCACTCCTCCACAAGAGTGGTGGACTCTAATCTGGTGAACTGGATTTGTTTCCTTGCTCCTCCACAAGCAGTCTGCCAGGTGACCTTCGGCTAGTCACAGTTCTCTCAGAACTCTCTCAGCCCCACCTATCTCAGAAGATGTCAGTTGGGGGAAGAGGAAGGGAAGGTGTTTGGAAGCCACTTTGATACTTCTGGCGGTTGTGAAAAAGTAGCATATAAACCCAAACTCCTCTTCTCCCCCCCCCCAGCCAGAATTCCAAGCTAAATCAGCCCCCAGAAGACTTTTAAAATAGCAATCTCCACAGCTGCTGTAAGACCGTGGAAAAAGTGATCTAGGTCCTGTTCGCTTGTTAAAAACAGCTTGTGTAGTTTGGCCCTCGGTATCCTCCAGTTGTAAATGCCCTTTCCCTTTTAGAAGCAATACAAATCCCTGTTGCACTTGAAGCTACCCCTTTCTCCTGTAGATTGGCAGGATTAATCGATGTTATGAAGTTGGATGGATAAACTATCCCTACCCACCTCACCTCAGAAGATACTACAACATCAGATAAGGATATCTTGGTGGAAATGTGTGTACAGGTCAGCTTTGTATGGAAGAAGAAGAAGAAGAAGAAGAAGAAGAAGAAGAAGAAGAAGAAGAAGAAGAAGAAGAAGAAGAAGAAGAAGAAGAAGAAGAAGAAGAAGAAGAAGAAGAAGAAGTAGTAGTAGTAGTAGTAGTTTGGATTTATATCCCCCCTTTCTCTCCTGTTGGAGACTCAAAGGGGCTTACAATCTCCTTGCCCTTCCCCCCCCCCACAACAAACACCCTGTGAGGTGGGTGGGGCTGAGAGAGCTCCAAAGAACTGTGACTAGCTCAAGGTCACCCAGCTGTTGTGTGTGGGAGTGTACAGGCTAATCTGAATTCTCCAGATAAGCCTCCACAGCTCAGGTGGCAGAGCGGAGAATCAAACCCGGTTCCTCCAGATTAGATATACGAGCTCTTAACCTCCTACGCCACTGCTGCTCCCTACTAGAGTATGGAGTGGTGGCTCTGTGTACAAGCACTGTTCAGAAGCATCAATGAACATATTCATCATATATAGACTTGTCACCTGAACAACACTACTCTAAAACCTACTCCACTAAGAGTGCAATCCTAAAAAGTTCTACTGAGAATCCTACTCAGGTCTAGTCTATGGGGCATACTCCCAGGAAACTGTTCTTTGGATTGTTGTACAAGTATACATTGGGTGGCCTTAAGCAAGTCACTCTCTCTCTTCCTAACCTACCTAACAGGATTGTTGTGAGACTTAAGAAATGTTGCTTTTTTTGAAGGAAGGGAAGTTCACAAGCCAGCATGGTGTAGTGATTAAGAATAGCAGTCTCTAATTTGGAGAACCAGGTTTGATTTCCTCACTCTTCCACATGAAGCTTGCTAGGTGACCCTAAGTCACTCACAGTTCTCTCAAAACTCTCTCAGCCTCAGCTGCCTGTTGTGGGGATGGGAAGTGAAAGGAGTTTGTAAGCTGCTTTGAGAATCCTTAAAGACAGAGGCCGTTTCCGCACGGCCCTTTAATGGCACCCTGGGGACGGGATAAACTCCGTCCCCAGGGAGTCATTCGCACAGGTGGCGCTGCTGCTAGCGCAGCAGCTACCGACTCCGGCGCGTAAGTTCTCTCCTGGCGGGCGCTGGCTGCTCTGAAAAACAACCCTTTGGGTTGTTTTTTTTTTTTCGACAGCGCAGAAATCTTCCTGCCGGATATGCCGGGTGCTTAACAGCACCACCGGGAACACGCAGCTTTGCCGTCTTCATGGCCTACTGGAGCCGTTCGCCATTTCGGGCTGACGCGTTCTCCCACCAGGGGTCAGGAGGGCAGCGCATGGGCTTCGATCGCCAGCGCAGGTCGCACGACGGGAACAAGGTGAGTTGGACGGGAAGGGGAAGAGGCTGCTCCATGCGGAGTCAGCTTCGTTGTTCGTCGGCCCCTCTCCTGAGGTCAGCCCAAGATGCTTTTGCATGTGAATAATTCAGCCTCCGCCTCCACGCCGGCAGAATTCTTGCCGGCATGGAGGTGCCTCGACGGCCGTGCGGAAACAGCCAGAGAAAAGGGGAGTATAAAAACCAACTCTTCTTCTTCTGTATTAAGGAATAATTACTGCATATGAAAGTGGGGTTTTTTGTCCTCTAGTGTACTATCAAATCATACCTTCCACTTTCTTAAGATGAAACAAAATGAAACTTAACATTTATAATATTGCACAAAGGAGAGAAGGCAGCACTGCATAACCAGATCTTGTTAGATCTCAGAAGCTAAGCAAGGTCAATACTTGGAAGGGAGACCACCAAAGATGCAGGCAATGGCAAACCACCTCTGCTTCTTATTTGCCTTGAAATCCCCTTGTTGGGGTAACCATAATTCAGCTGTGACTTGACAGCACTTTACACACACATTATATGGCAGAGGGTTTTTTTAAAAAATATTTCTATATTATGAACATTTAGGATGTGTCATACATCAGTTCACAACTTGTTTACAGAGACTGTTTATTTAGGTCAATGTATTTCAGGAAAGAACACCATGTTTTGCTTTTTAAAAACCAAGGTTGCATTTATTTCTTATACCTGAGGGCCATCTCTTGGTACAAAAAGAGAAATGCAGTGCCTTCAGCAAGCATCAGATCTCTGTCCCAGATAGGCACTGGGTGGTGGGAGCTGCTGCTGTACCAGTCATTTCAAGTTCTGTTCTTTGCACATTTCCTCAGCTTTGTATAAAACAGACCTGGCAGGTCTCTTGAGTGGGGGGAAGGGGACTGCTTTTAATTTAATTCAGAGCTGTTTCTAAAGAGATAGTTTGTACCTGGGAATCAATGTGTGTGGTAAATATGTGTACTGAATCAATTCTAAAGGATACTTTTGAGTGTCAAATGCAGAGTTTTCCTTTAAAGGGGAAGCAGAAGATTGTGGCTATAATTCCCTGCACTTTAAAGGGGGGGGGGGGGATGTGCCTGAAGAGCTGTGTTCTCTAGAATCTGAATGAGTGCACAAGTTTTGAACATTATGCCCAAGATCAAAGTATGTTTTGAAAAGAGCTATTTGCAGAGATGGCTAAATATTTCTCTGTTAAAACTTCACATTTGTTTCTCCTGGGCAATGATGGCGAAGTAGGGAAGTTCCTCCAGTGGCTGTCGTGGTAGGGTGGCTACCACAGGCTTTGTTGTCTAGTGCTGTTACACTAACAGTGTAATCCATAGGTGGGGGTGTGAAAGGGTGTCAAATCGGCATAACCCTGTCACTGGCAAAGTGCCACTGCATGTGGTGAAAGTGGCATCTATGCTGGCAATAGGGGTACTTACAATGGTACCACAGAGCCACGCAGCTACATGTTGCCCAAGTGCAAATGCTGTTGTGCCACTGGTGCTCTTTCAGCACAAGAGCCAGCACCAGCACCAATGGGCACATTCCTGAGGGCAGAGTCAACTTTAGCTGGCTTCCTGAGGGCTTTTACCTAGGGAACACCTGTTTGTTTGATTGTTTGCTCATCTGCATACTTCTTTCTCGCTCATCACCAAAGTCCCTGGGCAGGGTACAATCCTGGGATAGACTTATACCATAAAAAAGGCAGGCTCAGTCGATTGCATATAGGGCAATTGCAGGGCAATTTGTCAGTTTCTGACTCCCATGCTTCTGCAAATCTCTTTGCAGTGGTGGAGTGGCACTCTGCCCAGCTGCTGCAAAGCTACTTCCCTCCCTCAGTACTGCAAATTTATTCGTGTACACCCTCCCTGATTGGTAATCCATCCAGATCACTCCCTGTTGTGACTCTTCCCCACCTATGAGGGTAGGATTGCCAACTGCCTTTTCCTTCCCTGGTTCTCACTCTCCTCTGTTGTTATTTCATGGGGGTGGGGAGAAGTGAGGGGGAGAAATGGCACCCCATGAAGCTGTGACATCATTTCCGGCCCTGTAACTGGAAGTGATGTCAATCATGTCCCAGAATGCTCTTGGATTCACTTGAAAACTATGGTCTTCCTTAGAGAAATGGAGGTGATGCCCAGAGTAGCAGTAATTAAACCTGGGGACCTGCTGGCAACAGGTCTAATGGTCCATCTAAGGCCTTAACTTTCAAGAAGCAGCCTAAACTTCAGAATGGACATAATTGCCTATGAAAAGGGAAAAATGTGGTGCTTGTATATGGCTTTAAATTATGGAAAAATTGATTAGATCAGTAGGTTTGTAGAGTGTAATTTGTGCTTCATGTCATATAAACTAATTAACTATATAGCGAAGAAAGTTTGCTTGTTTATTTTTTTTAATTAGTTTACACCATGTCTGGCACAACTCATGGATACTATGTGGAACTGAATAATATGCCTTACCTTACCACGAGGCTCAAATATCCTAGTTATGCCAGGGCTCCTGGACTGGCACTTTTGGCTTGCAGCACAAGGGATTGTTAAAATTTAGCAGCTCAGCAAGAGCAGTGTCATGTTCCACTTTCAGTTTGGTTTGGATCTTGCTAGCAGCCAATTTAACTAGTTTTCCTTATGCATATCTTTAGGGTAAAGCTAAAGGGTCTCCTTTGTAATATGCCCCCCATGAGGCCTTTCATGAAACATAACACTGGCAACAGGAGCAGGATTCTTTTGAAATGCTACCTTACAGACTTCAACAGGAAGATCAGCAGCTCTGTAGGGGCACCAAAATAATATTTTCCTTTCTGTCAGAAAAAAGTAATAATCTGGCACCAGAGGCTTGTAAAATTTAAACAAAGAATCAAAAGTTTTTATTTACAAGAAAGAAATCAGGAAGTTTTTCTGGCAAAGGATAAAACTGAGATTATAGACAAAAAGCAGGTTTCTGAGAGGTTACTATTTTAGAAGTTGTTTCAGTATTTTTTACAGTTGATACAAAGTTCACATAGATCATTATCTTTAGTGCCTTCAAGCTGTTATAGTCACTTAAATTCTCTACAAATTAAGGCCCCACAAGGATAGGTATTCAGTTTTCTATTTGGCTCTCTATTTAATGTGCTAACAAAACCTTAATTTCTACCCTCAGTTAAGTATAACCAATACAGTTCCTCAAACACTGGCCCATTCCGCACAGCACACACACAGAAAAGATATCTGTGGGATGTCTTTAAAAGGGGCAACTGCCTCTTTTCACTCTGCTCACCCAAAATAAGATGTCTAGGGGATGTCTTAAAAATAGGTGGCTTCTGGTGTGCTTTCCAGACATCAAAGGCATCAGAGAGAAAAGAGAATGTTTCCTCCTGGACCATTTTGCTCTCTGGTCAACTCCACCCTCAGCTTGTTCCCGACATTTTGTGTGCTGCTGTGCTGCTGAAGAATACCCCCTGCAGCCATTTGCTGAAAGCTGCCCCAGGATGTTTGCTCTGCAGGCTCCGATCCTGGATGTCTTTTCAGTCCCAAAAGTACATAGTTGTACTCAGCTGGTCCTTCCAATTTTGGAATGAATAGTTTTCCTACTTTTTTTGTTTACTTTTGATGAGTGATCTTCGTAGCTACACAGATACAAATATGAGAATCTTAGCCACTTGAAAGACCTGTCTGCCTCCTATTGAGAGGCATTGGGTTTTTCTGTGCAGCAAGAAACGACTAAGTCAGTCCGTGGAGGGCGGGTCAACCCAATGCTTCTCCAAGGGAGGTAGATGGGTCTTCAAAGTGGCTAAGATTCTCATATTTGTGAGGGTGAAACTGACCAGAGAGCAAAACAGTTCAACAGGAAAAATAAGACACCACCTGAGCTGTGCATTCCACACAGCTAGGTAAGAGATGTCTTTTCAGGTGGCTTCTTGAAACATTCTCCAAAAAAGACATCTTGAGCTAAAATGAGGCATCCTGAGGACAGCTTGGGAAGAAAATTGTGCAGTGTGCCTTCCTAGGATGCCTTTTTAAGGGTCCCCAGGATGTCTTATTTAGGCTGTGCAAAACAAACCACTATGACAGACTCTCCTCCAATGTGCCTCACATTGTGCTTATCAGAGAAGGACTTGCGATTTCCCCCCAGGAAATGCAATCCTTTCTCTCTTTAAACTCAATCACCCACAGGAGCTCCACTACCTCATATCTGGATGGATTCTCCTTAGAGAAGATCAATCAAGCCACCAGTGTGATTAATCAGTGTTACTGTATTATGGCTAACTCCAGGACCTAACTTAAATATTTCCTTCCTGGAACTTAATTAGAGTAACTCAGCTCACTTAGTGTTAGGATGGGCCCCTTGGCTCATCCCCCTCCCCCTGCTAGCCTTCCAGGAAACAAAAACCAAAATGCAGCCACAGCTCTCCAAGGTGTGGCCAAGCCCTGTCTTTTATAATATTAACTTTGTATCTGAATGTTGGCATTCTTTCCTTTGTTATTTTACTGTAACTGCGGCTCTTGGGCCCAGCTAGGGGCGGGCCAAGGGCAGCTTGGATTTAAGGTGTTGTTCTTTCTATATCCCCCAGAATTCGTCTCTCCGTCGCATGCATCAGTCCTTAATAAAGTCTTACATTTTTAAAGAAAACTACAGGTTGCTTTATTCTGGGACTGCGGTCTCAAATTTAGAACTGGTCCTCAGCCTCCAGAGAATGAAGCTACAACAGAACAACCATTCACTCTGGTATTCAAATCAGTTCCTCCTCAAAACCATCAGTGCTCTGGCTAAGACTGCTCTGCATTTCTCTCTAGCCAATTACATATAGTTTTATGTTAACCCTTTGGGATCTCAACATTCTACCACCTGAATGTGCCTGCATACATTACAGGTGCCCTCCTTCAAATGAAAGGGCTTTCCATAGCTACAGTAGCAGCTGTAACCACTGGAGGATAAGAAGAATTGGTAAGCACCCAGACTTGTGGTTCCATTTCACCCTCACATTTTACTTCTTTTTATTCCTACTTCTCTTTCTTTCCACACCCTCCCTGCTCCAGCTTTAATTCACTTCTTTCATTCCCTTTCTGCTATTCTTCTGCAAAACAAGGAGGTCAGTATTGTATTTGCCTCTACCTCCTGAGGCAGCCATGTTTGTTTGACTCTACCTTTTGTGGAATTCATTTCAACCTTGTTCTTACTTCTACGGAACCTATTTTGGTGTGGTGCTCACCATACGTATCAGCATTCTAAAGGTATTCTTTTCTGCAGGCTGAAAAAATGTTCAGGACTCCCTAGTTTAGAACCTGTTGCCTCTAAGGTCAGGGAAACTGAATTTGAAAGGTACGGCTTTGATTTGGGCTGCAGTCCTATGCACACTTTCGTTATTATAGTTGTCCCTGGGGCCTTAGCATGACCCAGGCATGTCCACTTTAATTCTACCTGAGACCTGCCTTCCTAACCATTAATTCTATAGTCATGTAGTCTTGAATATAATTTTTATCATGCAGAATTTCCCACCCCACTTTTGGGATAGGTAAAGAAAGTCAAAATGGGTCCTGCCCAAGATCAGCACCTACAAGAAATAGATCTTTTAGCCGCTACAACTTACCGTCTGAGTTTAAGAAGAAATTTAATTTTAAACCTCGCATCGTCACATGGGGGCAGAAGAGGCTTAGCAAAATTGAATGCCTCATACCTATGAGACTAAATATACACAGTCTACTATAGTAGACAGGGGGAGTTAAAAGAAATGTCCATATCAGAAATGCATAGAGAATTCCATGGGTGCATTTTCCAGAACTGATTGCTATCCCCCAAATTTGAAAGGAAGAAACCAATTTCAGGCATTCTAAACTACAGTCAGTGTGTTATGGGGGGGAAATTGTTGCAGCAAGTCTTGTAACCAGCCTCCATGCACTGGTCAGCTCTGTGTAATGTACACAGATTCTACACAAATATAGATTCTCACCTCCCAATCCGGTCTCTTGGAAAATTCAGCGTATAAGATCATGTACACAAAACAAGGAAGTTGGGGAGGTTAGAGACAAGACCAGCAAGTATGATTCCAATTACCTCTACACACGATGATTCTACACATGGAATTGAAAAGGATCACAGCATCAGAGGGCCTGGGATTTCAAACTAGTGATATAGCAATAGTAGCATTATCTTGCCAACTTGCTCAGCAAAGTTTGAAATCCTCCTCCAGACTGAGGCACTTTCTTCCAGCTTGTGCTGAAGAGCCACCTAGCCCTGTGTAAAGTGTCTGGAGTAAATTCCAACCTCATTCACACTTTTTGGGCACTATTTTCCTTGTGTCGTTTGCACAGTAGTGAACAGTTTCGCCAAAGTACAGATACTTACCACTTAAGGATTTCTTTTTGTACACAAAGATGCACACGGCATACAGAACAACTCCAGAAAACCACACTATTGCTGTGGTTGCCTAGCAACCTCCAAAATGGTGACAGAGAGTTCAGTAGGCATTCTTTTCTTAGAGTTACAGACATTGTTTGTGTTTGGATAGTGTTAATCTCCTGAATTTTCAGTGCATGTGTTTGAGATTTCAGATTTTTCTGCACACTTCTTCAGGTCTGTAGAGGAGTCCCCATCTCTCTGTTGTTCCATTTTGTGGATCTGTTAATCTACACTGCATGGCCTGGTTTTGAATTAGATATATTATTTATGCCTGGTAATGCTTGTGCCACTGGATAATAGATGAAATTTGTTTAAAGAACACTTCCCTGCCAAAAACTTAAATATAAATAAGTGGGAATATTTCCACTGATGATGTTGAGTCTACTCTGTAGTAAGTAGTGACAGGTTGCTTTGTACTGCACTGCAGTTTTTGAATTACACACACATTTTCACAGAAAGTCCACTCTTCTAATTCTGATTTTAAGCAGGAGAGAACTTTACAGGAGTTCCCTCCTGCTTTACAGGAGGGAACACCCAGCCCCAGTGTCCTACTTGCTTCCAGCTTGCCCTTCTCTTGTCCCAGATGTGATCGGCCCCAATCCCAGCTCAATTATTATTAGTATTGAATTTTGTATCCTGCTGTATCCCAGCCAAAGGCTGAGCTCAGGTTGGCTGACACGTAATCTGCAATCAATACAATTGTCAATACAATAAGAATACAATCTATAAATAATATGTAGTGCAATAAACAATGTAACCATAAATTAAATTGAACATAATAACATAAGAATAATATAATAATATTGAACATAATAACATAAGCCTACACTGAAGCCTACCAGGCCCACTTACCTACCTCCCTTCTTCAAATATACAGACAAAAAAAATGAAAAGGCGATAGCCCACCCAACTCCCAAACAGTCCCTCATGTTACTACCCTTAAGAACATAAGAACATAAGAACGAGCCTGCTGGATCAGACCAGAGTCCATCTAGTCCAGCACTCTGCTACTTGCAGTGGCCCACCAGGTGCCTTTGGGAGCTCACGTGCAGGATGTGAAAGCAATGGCCTTCTGCTGCTGCTGCTCCTGAGCACCTGGTCTGCTAAGGCATTTGCAATCTGAGATCAAGGAGGTTCAAAATTGGTAGCTATTGCTTTGGGTTTCTGCTGCTCCTTAAGTGGCTACCCAGCCCCGCCCTCGCCAAGTATTGCAAATGGGGTGGGACTCACAAGGCCTCTGGCTGCAGGCCACAGTTCCAGAGGTCTTGCCAGCAGGTCTTGCTGTCTTACCAGGCAGCAAGATGGACTAGTCTGTCTGGCAGGTGTGCTGTCACTGCCAGCCAAAGCCAAATAAAATGGGATTTGCATGGCAGCAGTTGCCTACCTCTGGCTTAGCTGGATTTCTCTTGTAAGAGGCATACCAAACTTGCTTTCATTGCAGCTGGTAGATCATCTAGATGTATACTTCCATTGTTCACACATCAGTGCAAACTTAATACTCTGGACCTAGGAGACTAACCTTGCTCCTTTTAGTCAGTAGTGCTGTGTGGCATAGTAAGCAGATTGTCAAGCTAGAACTAGAGAGGCTCAAGTTCAAATCCCCATTCTGTACAAAGAGACTTTGCTTTTACTGTTCCTTGCAAAAGCCAACTCTTGATTGTTATTATTATATTGATATATTGATGTGAGCATTTACAGGAGCAGGAAGGAGTTGGTAATATAGAATGGGAGTGAGTGGGATGGTAGTGTGAGGGAGAGGGAAGACTGCCGTGGGTGGAGGGAAGGAAGACTGCCGTGGGTGGAGCAAAGCTCACTGGCAAATCTCCCTGCTCTGGCAGCAAAGCAAATTAAAGGTCATGCTAGAAGTGGTGTTGCTTGTCCTAGAGAGAATGGAAAGTGAAAGCAGGGCTCCAGGAAATATGTCCATACAAAAAATCTTGCCGTGAAGACATTCACCCCTTTACACACAGCAGACACCTTGTGCGTAATCAGTCCATGAGATAATTATAATTTTTCAGGATTCATCTTCCCCTCTCCAGTTAACCTCTACACCAACTATGAAAGGCCTTTTAAACTGGCCAAAGTTACCCACTAAGCCAGTTTTTATTTTGAGGGGGATGTCGGCAAAGCTATGGGAAAATTTCTGGAGAAGCTGCAATACACGCATGTTTGTGTTGCCCTAGCTTCGCAGAGTCCCCTCAAAACAAAACAGAAAAAAGAAAAATGACACGTGCATGGGAACGCTAGGCTAAACAAATTTTATTTATCTGCTTTTGACAGCAAAATATCAAAAAGATGAGCTGCAAAATCAGAGGAAACCCCCACGGGGAATCCCCATGGAGAATCTCCTGCAGCACTCAAAATGGTGGGCGCCACTGTGAAATTGACAAGAGCTCCAGGCAGCAGGCGGGAAAAAAGAACATCTATTTGGGCTGACCACACTTGTGTTCTCCTGTGCTGTGAGAACACAGAATCCCAAAATTGATCTTTTTACAACGTCCTAAAGATGTTATATTTATGCTGTGTAGCATCCACCAGTGTTACTATTAGGACAAATACGTTTTCCCAGTGCTTTTGGCTTTTCAAGGGACCTGTGAGTTCAATTTGGCAACAGAGAGATATTCAACTGTTTTGGTCTTTATTTTAAAGCTGGATGGCTTCCATTTTTGCATCTTGCTCCCAGAATGCCTAGAATCCCCAGAATAGCAAAGGTGCAACGAGATACCATCTGTAGTGAAATCTGATCCTCAACTAGGCCCAAGGGAAAGGGGAGGAGTCAATAGTCCTAACAGAGGAGAGGGAAATAGAAATACTCTACACGAAAGGAATTCAGAGGAGAAGGTGCTCTATTTTGTTTAGAATAAATACTTTCTGTCCTTTAAATTCAGCATAGCAATTATACCCAGAACAAAGAGGCCATAATGAGAATTAATCATTATACCATTTTAACTTCTTGTTATAGAAATCAAGCCCTGTGGAACAATGGATGCGTTTCTTATTACAAAGTATAATTTTTTTCTATTTGTAGTTCCTCCAGGCACAAAGAACCTTTAACTTTCAACACTTTCTAGTCAGCTTGATTCTGAATCATAAACCCCACTGTGGGACATGCCCTTGTTACATCTAGATTAGGTTATGGAAATGTGATCTTCATGAGTCTGCCCTTCAAAAAAAAGCTTGGAAATTTCAGTTGGTGCAGAATGCTACAGCCAGGATGTTGACTGAAGTGGATTGTAGATACCGTATAACTCCAGTCTTGGCCCATCTGCATTGGGTTCTAATCTGTTTCGGGGCCAGGGTTGCCAAGTCCGCTCTGGCCACCAGTGGGGGATAGGGTTGCCAGCTTCAGGTTGAGAAACTCCTGGAGATTTGGGGATGGAGCCTGAAGAAGACAGGGACCTCTCAGTGGGGTGTGATGCCATGGACAACACCCTCCACAGCATCTATTTTCACCAGGGGAACTGATTCTGGCAATGAGCTGTAATTCCAGGGGATTCTCAGGTCCCATCTGGAGGCTGGAATCCTTAGCTGACTTAGTCATGAAATCTGTTTTTGTGGCAGGCATCCAGCCACAATTTTCTGCAGGCAAGTGGAAACTTCTGCTTCCTTTGCTGTTCTCTTACACCCTGCTTGAATTGCAGGTTTTTATGCTAGTTGTTTTTTGGGGGGTTAAGTTTATTTTTTTAACGTTTGTATTACATTAATCATGTTTGTATTACATTAATCCATGTTTTGGTTTTAACTATGGGGGCCTTTTGGGTTCCCCGGGCGGGTTTGGTTTTAGTTCTCGGCTGCTGCTTGTATTGTTGTTTACTGGTTTTAGTAATGAGGCAGAGCTTATATTATATTTGTATTGGTTTTAACTTTTGCCCTGTCTGTATATGTTCATTCTGTACACTGCCCTGAGCCCTTCGGGGGAGGACAGTATATAAATCCAACAGTAAGTAAGTAAGTAAGTACGTATGTACGTATTACAAGTATACAATTGTAGTACTACAAGTACTACAAGTCCTACAAGTATACAATAACCAAAAATCGGCAAGATTAAAAAAAACAACTATTTTCATAACAGATAATCAAAAGCTGTCAGTCACTCAAACTAAAAATCAGTTGTGCCCTGCATTTAATAATTCATTAACCAGATCCATACATATATTCTACAATTATTGCTATTTAATAATGGTATAGGTTTGTGAGGTGTCATTTCCTGGCTTTTCTCCACTTCCAATTTTAAAGTTATATTAGCACACACTCATCTTTCTAAAGGGATTCCTGTCTTTCCCAAGTATTTATAAACCCTCCCCAGGTACAGAATTATATAATCCAAACAGATTTTTTTAGAACTCATTTTTAAATCTGTCAGGTCATGGAGATTTGTGGTTTTGATTGATTTTATTGAGGGTTTTATAATTACCCACTTTTTAAACGGCTGTTTGGGCTTTGAAAAGTGAGAAATAAATTTTGAAAACAAACAAACAAGTTCAGATTGGGTTGCCAGCTGGTCTTATTTGTCTGTGAGAAATTAGCTCACTATATGTATCAAAACTAAAAGATTACTCAAGAATCCCTGTTGATTCTGTTGATTTCTTTTTAAAAGAGCCATGTTGGGCTTCTTAGTAAGGTTGCCAGTTCAGAATTGGAGATTTTGGGGACAGAGCCTTAGGAGGGTGGGGTATGAGCAGGAGAAGGACTTCTGTGGGCCATGATGTCATGGTGTCCACCTTCCAAAGCAGCCATTTTCTCTAGGTGAACTGGTCTCTGTCACCTGGAGATCAGCTATAATCCCAGGAGAACTTCAGTAACTACCTGGAGATTGGCAACCCTACTTCTTAGCCACATTTGGCCCTGGAGCCACAGGACACAGAACACTGTGAGTATAACTGAGGGAGGGGTGGATTTATTCAACATTAGCTCAATGAAAGCAGCAGCACTCATGCAGAAAAAAGTACACGCAATGATGCTCCCTTGGTGATGCATAGTGAACAAACACATAAATTACATCCATTATTTACTGGGAGATTACCTTCCATATTTGACTGATAGTACTGAAGAGAAGCAGAATACAGAGGTGGGGTACAGGCGTAAGATAACGATGTCACAAAATCTCTTCTTCATTTTAATGTCTTTTCTGCCAAGTGCATCTTGCATTCCAACTTAATTTCTCATTCACTTTAAAAAAAATGTTGGTTGGGTTCCATCCACCCACATGTTTCTGTCCTTCGACTCAGCTGTTGCTATGGCGCCCTGTGCTAGTGAGGAAGCAATGTTCCTAATAATGTGGTAAAATATTACATAAGGAGGCATATTGCTTTGTGGCTAATGAAAAAATGCCACAGAGTCATCTACCTTTTTGGCAAATCATGTGCCCTAAGGGTCAAACCGAAGAGCCACAGGCAGCTGCTTGCAAAATTTGCACTACAGCAACTTCTCCCTTATAGGATGCTCAGGTTACCAGCTCTGGGGTTGAGAAATATCTGAAAGATTTGGAAGGTAGAGCCAGGGAAGGGTAGGATTTGGGGAGGGGAACATAAGAACGAGCCTGCTGGATCAGATCAGAGTCCATCTAGTCCAGCACTCTGCTACTCGCAGTGGCCCACCAGGTGCCTTCGGGAGCTCACGTGCAGGATGTGAAAGCAATGGCCTTCTGCTGCTGCTGCTGCTGAGCACCTGGTCTGCTAAGGCATTTGCAATCTGAGATCAAGGAGGATCAAGATTGGTAGCCATAGATTGACTTCTCTTCCATAACTCTGTCCAAGCCCCTTTTAAAGCTATCCAGGTTAGTGGCCATCACCACCTCCTGTGGCAGCATATTCCAAACACCAATCACACCTTGTGTGAAGAAGTGTTTCCTTTTATTAGTCCTAATTCCCCCCCCCCCCCCCGCATTTTCAATGAATGCCCCCTGGTTCTAGTATTCTAGGGAAGGACTTCAATGGGGTGTGATGCCATAGATTTCTTTTTAAAAGAGCCATGTTGGGCTTCTTAGTAAGGTTGCCAGTTCAGAGTTGGAGATTTTGGGGACGGAGCCTTAGGAGGGTGGGGTATGACCAGGAGAAGGACTTCTGTTGGCCACAATGTCATAGAGTCCACCTTCCAAAGCAAACATTTTCTTCAGAGGAACTGATCTCTGTCAACTGGAGATCAGTTGTAGTAACAGGAGATCTCTTGGAGTTTTCAACCCTGCAGAACGCCCCAAGAGAGGACAGATTGGCAAAAGAAGAAGGAGTGAGTGCGGATAGAGTGCTTAGTCCTTTCTCTGTCAATTCACCTTGCAACTTTCCACCACCAAGCGTCTTTTTTCTCACCTGAGAGAAAACGACAAGAGGGACAGAGAGGGAGGGTACAGAATCAACAGTCACCAATTAAAGGGTTAAGTGCCCTTCTGCTGGAAAAGCAAAGGCCTGAAGAAGCCAGGGCCATTTCAAGCAAGCAACACGAGTATCAGAGGAATGCCTGTCTTGTCTGATATAGTTCAAGTCTTAGCAAGGCACTGGACCACTGAGTCTTGGGCCATTTACAGATTTTAAAAAATTAGAATACTGAAACATAATGCACATAAATATAGACTTATCAAATGTATACATTGGAGACCTCCCAGTGAAGGTGAGGCTTGAGTCCAATGATATCTAGTCTCCCCCATAGTTGCCAGCTCCAGGTTGGGAAATACCTGGCGATTTGGGGGTGGGGTGGGGTGGGGAGAGGAGAGGAGAGGAGCATGTGGAAGGCAGGGGTTGAAGGGAAAAGCTACCAACAGGGTATAATGCCATAGAGCCCACCCTCCAAAGCAACTATTTTCTCCAGGACAACTGGTGTTGATCACCTGGAGATCAGTTGTAATAGTGGGAGATCTGTAGTTAGCACATGGAAATTAACAATATTACCCTTCCTGTCCCATTATAAGGCATTGTGGGGCAGGAAAAGCAACAGGCAGAACTCCCTTATTGCTTGTACCTTAGGACAGGTCTGAGCCACAAACTTTTAACAGAACTTTAGTGCAGAATCATTATACATTGAATGTTACCAAATGATTGCCTTTAGGTGCTGTGTGGTTTCTGGGCTGTATGGCCGTGTTCTAGCAGCATTCTCTCCTGACGTTTCGCCCCCCCCCACCCTACCCCCACCCCGCCCCCCCCCCCCCCCACCCCCCCCCCCCCCCCCCCCCCCCCCCCCCCCCCCCCCCCCCCCCCCCCCCCCCCCCCCCCCCACCCCCCCCCGCCCCCACCCCCCCCGCCCCCCCCCTCCCGCCCCCCCCCCCCCGCCCCCCACCCACCCCCCCCCCCCCCCCCCCCCCCCCCTCCCGCACCCCCCCCCCCCCACGCCCTCCCCCCCCCCTACCCCCCCCTACCCCCACCACCCCCCCCCCCCCCCACCCCCCCCCCCCCCCACCCCCCCCCCCCCCCACCCCCCCCCCCCCCCACCCCCCCCCCCCCCCACCCCCCCCCCCCCCCACCCCCCCCCCCCCCCACCCCCCCCCCCCCCCACCCCCCCCCCCCCCCACCCCCCCCCCCCCCCACCCCCCCCCCCCCCCACCCCCCCCCCCCCCCACCCCCCCCCCCCCCCACCCCCCCCCCCCCCCACCCCCCCCCCCCCCCACCCCCCCCCCCCCCCACCCCCCCCCCCCCCCACCCCCCCCCCCCCCCACCCCCCCCCCCCCCCACCCCCCCCCCCCCCCACCCCCCCCCCCCCCCACCCCCCCCCCCCCCCACCCCCCCCCCCCCCCACCCCCCCCCCCCCCCACCCCCCCCCCCCCCCACCCCCCCCCCCCCCCACCCCCCCCCCCCCCCACCCCCCCCCCCCCCCACCCCCCCCCCCCCCCACCCCCCCCCCCCCCCACCCCCCCCCCCCCCCACCCCCCCCCCCCCCCACCCCCCCCCCCCCCCACCCCCCCCCCCCCCCACCCCCCCCCCCCCCCACCCCCCCCCCCCCCCACCCCCCCCCCCCCCCACCCCCCCCCCCCCCCACCCCCCCCCCCCCCCACCCCCCCCCCCCCCCACCCCCCCCCCCCCCCACCCCCCCCCCCCCCCACCCCCCCCCCCCCCCACCCCCCCCCCCCCCCACCCCCCCCCCCCCCCACCCCCCCCCCCCCCCACCCCCCCCCCCCCCCACCCCCCCCCCCCCCCACCCCCCCCCCCCCCCACCCCCCCCCCCCCCCACCCCCCCCCCCCCCCACCCCCCCCCCCCCCCACCCCCCCCCCCCCCCACCCCCCCCCCCCCCCACCCCCCCCCCCCCCCACCCCCCCCCCCCCCCACCCCCCCCCCCCCCCACCCCCCCCCCCCCCCACCCCCCCCCCCCCCCACCCCCCCCCCCCCCCACCCCCCCCCCCCCCCACCCCCCCCCCCCCCCACCCCCCCCCCCCCCCACCCCCCCCCCCCCCCACCCCCCCCCCCCCCCACCCCCCCCCCCCCCCACCCCCCCCCCCCCCCACCCCCCCCCCCCCCCACCCCCCCCCCCCCCCACCCCCCCCCCCCCCCACCCCCCCCCCCCCCCACCCCCCCCCCCCCCCACCCCCCCCCCCCCCCACCCCCCCCCCCCCCCACCCCCCCCCCCCCCCACCCCCCCCCCCCCCCACCCCCCCCCCCCCCCACCCCCCCCCCCCCCCACCCCCCCCCCCCCCCACCCCCCCCCCCCCCCACCCCCCCCCCCCCCCACCCCCCCCCCCCCCCACCCCCCCCCCCCCCCACCCCCCCCCCCCCCCACCCCCCCCCCCCCCCACCCCCCCCCCCCCCCACCCCCCCCCCCCCCCACCCCCCCCCCCCCCCACCCCCCCCCCCCCCCACCCCCCCCCCCCCCCACCCCCCCCCCCCCCCACCCCCCCCCCCCCCCACCCCCCCCCCCCCCCACCCCCCCCCCCCCCCACCCCCCCCCCCCCCCACCCCCCCCCCCCCCCACCCCCCCCCCCCCCCACCCCCCCCCCCCCCCACCCCCCCCCCCCCCCACCCCCCCCCCCCCCCACCCCCCCCCCCCCCCACCCCCCCCCCCCCCCACCCCCCCCCCCCCCCACCCCCCCCCCCCCCCACCCCCCCCCCCCCCCACCCCCCCCCCCCCCCACCCCCCCCCCCCCCCACCCCCCCCCCCCCCCACCCCCCCCCCCCCCCACCCCCCCCCCCCCCCACCCCCCCCCCCCCCCACCCCCCCCCCCCCCCACCCCCCCCCCCCCCCACCCCCCCCCCCCCCCACCCCCCCCCCCCCCCACCCCCCCCCCCCCCCACCCCCCCCCCCCCCCACCCCCCCCCCCCCCCACCCCCCCCCCCCCCCACCCCCCCCCCCCCCCACCCCCCCCCCCCCCCACCCCCCCCCCCCCCCACCCCCCCCCCCCCCCACCCCCCCCCCCCCCCACCCCCCCCCCCCCCCACCCCCCCCCCCCCCCACCCCCCCCCCCCCCCACCCCCCCCCCCCCCCACCCCCCCCCCCCCCCACCCCCCCCCCCCCCCACCCCCCCCCCCCCCCACCCCCCCCCCCCCCCACCCCCCCCCCCCCCCACCCCCCCCCCCCCCCACCCCCCCCCCCCCCCACCCCCCCCCCCCCCCACCCCCCCCCCCCCCCACCCCCCCCCCCCCCCACCCCCCCCCCCCCCCACCCCCCCCCCCCCCCACCCCCCCCCCCCCCCACCCCCCCCCCCCCCCACCCCCCCCCCCCCCCACCCCCCCCCCCCCCCACCCCCCCCCCCCCCCACCCCCCCCCCCCCCCACCCCCCCCCCCCCCCACCCCCCCCCCCCCCCACCCCCCCCCCCCCCCACCCCCCCCCCCCCCCACCCCCCCCCCCCCCCACCCCCCCCCCCCCCCACCCCCCCCCCCCCCCACCCCCCCCCCCCCCCACCCCCCCCCCCCCCCACCCCCCCCCCCCCCCACCCCCCCCCCCCCCCACCCCCCCCCCCCCCCACCCCCCCCCCCCCCCACCCCCCCCCCCCCCCACCCCCCCCCCCCCCCACCCCCCCCCCCCCCCACCCCCCCCCCCCCCCACCCCCCCCCCCCCCCACCCCCCCCCCCCCCCACCCCCCCCCCCCCCCACCCCCCCCCCCCCCCACCCCCCCCCCCCCCCACCCCCCCCCCCCCCCACCCCCCCCCCCCCCCACCCCCCCCCCCCCCCACCCCCCCCCCCCCCCACCCCCCCCCCCCCCCACCCCCCCCCCCCCCCACCCCCCCCCCCCCCCACCCCCCCCCCCCCCCACCCCCCCCCCCCCCCACCCCCCCCCCCCCCCACCCCCCCCCCCCCCCACCCCCCCCCCCCCCCACCCCCCCCCCCCCCCACCCCCCCCCCCCCCCACCCCCCCCCCCCCCCACCCCCCCCCCCCCCCACCCCCCCCCCCCCCCACCCCCCCCCCCCCCCACCCCCCCCCCCCCCCACCCCCCCCCCCCCCCACCCCCCCCCCCCCCCACCCCCCCCCCCCCCCACCCCCCCCCCCCCCCACCCCCCCCCCCCCCCACCCCCCCCCCCCCCCACCCCCCCCCCCCCCCACCCCCCCCCCCCCCCACCCCCCCCCCCCCCCACCCCCCCCCCCCCCCACCCCCCCCCCCCCCCACCCCCCCCCCCCCCCACCCCCCCCCCCCCCCACCCCCCCCCCCCCCCACCCCCCCCCCCCCCCACCCCCCCCCCCCCCCACCCCCCCCCCCCCCCACCCCCCCCCCCCCCCACCCCCCCCCCCCCCCACCCCCCCCCCCCCCCACCCCCCCCCCCCCCCACCCCCCCCCCCCCCCACCCCCCCCCCCCCCCACCCCCCCCCCCCCCCACCCCCCCCCCCCCCCACCCCCCCCCCCCCCCACCCCCCCCCCCCCCCACCCCCCCCCCCCCCCACCCCCCCCCCCCCCCACCCCCCCCCCCCCCCACCCCCCCCCCCCCCCACCCCCCCCCCCCCCCACCCCCCCCCCCCCCCACCCCCCCCCCCCCCCACCCCCCCCCCCCCCCACCCCCCCCCCCCCCCACCCCCCCCCCCCCCCACCCCCCCCCCCCCCCACCCCCCCCCCCCCCCACCCCCCCCCCCCCCCACCCCCCCCCCCCCCCACCCCCCCCCCCCCCCACCCCCCCCCCCCCCCACCCCCCCCCCCCCCCACCCCCCCCCCCCCCCACCCCCCCCCCCCCCCACCCCCCCCCCCCCCCACCCCCCCCCCCCCCCACCCCCCCCCCCCCCCACCCCCCCCCCCCCCCACCCCCCCCCCCCCCCACCCCCCCCCCCCCCCACCCCCCCCCCCCCCCACCCCCCCCCCCCCCCACCCCCCCCCCCCCCCACCCCCCCCCCCCCCCACCCCCCCCCCCCCCCACCCCCCCCCCCCCCCACCCCCCCCCCCCCCCACCCCCCCCCCCCCCCACCCCCCCCCCCCCCCACCCCCCCCCCCCCCCACCCCCCCCCCCCCCCACCCCCCCCCCCCCCCACCCCCCCCCCCCCCCACCCCCCCCCCCCCCCACCCCCCCCCCCCCCCACCCCCCCCCCCCCCCACCCCCCCCCCCCCCCACCCCCCCCCCCCCCCACCCCCCCCCCCCCCCACCCCCCCCCCCCCCCACCCCCCCCCCCCCCCACCCCCCCCCCCCCCCACCCCCCCCCCCCCCCACCCCCCCCCCCCCCCACCCCCCCCCCCCCCCACCCCCCCCCCCCCCCACCCCCCCCCCCCCCCACCCCCCCCCCCCCCCACCCCCCCCCCCCCCCACCCCCCCCCCCCCCCACCCCCCCCCCCCCCCACCCCCCCCCCCCCCCACCCCCCCCCCCCCCCACCCCCCCCCCCCCCCACCCCCCCCCCCCCCCACCCCCCCCCCCCCCCACCCCCCCCCCCCCCCACCCCCCCCCCCCCCCACCCCCCCCCCCCCCCACCCCCCCCCCCCCCCACCCCCCCCCCCCCCCACCCCCCCCCCCCCCCACCCCCCCCCCCCCCCACCCCCCCCCCCCCCCACCCCCCCCCCCCCCCACCCCCCCCCCCCCCCACCCCCCCCCCCCCCCCCCCCCCCCCCCCCCCACCCCCCCCCCCCCCCACCCCACCCCACCACCCCACCCCCCCCCCCCCCGAACCCCCCCCCACCCTCCCCCCCCCCCCCGCACCCCCCCCCCCCCTCCCCCCCCCCCCCCCACCCCCCCCGCCCCCCACCCCAACCCCCGCCCCACCCCCCCCCCCCCCCATTTTACTCCCAAAAGCCTTTTATTTCATATGCGTCTATGGAATTCCTTACATCTGTGGCAGGAATCCTAATTCATCTATATTCTTGTGCAGTGGACCTCTTGTCTTGCGATGATGGAGAGGTTGATCGTTACTGCGGATGATGCGCGTAGCCCCCAAAGAGGGTTCCGACCTTTCCCTTCTGGATCTGGAGAAACCGGCAGGAGCACGGGTCTCGGTGGTGGCTCTTCTTTCCGCCCTTTATCAGCACGAGTCTTCCTTTACTCCGTTGGAACGCAGGGACGTGACGAACACAATGGGGACTTCCATGAGTCGCTTAGGCGCTTGTCCATGGATCGAGCGCCAGGATTCTGACCTCTACCCGTTCTCGTGTGGATTAAGGCAAACCTCAGATGCAACCTGTCATGGAGGAGACGGGCTTGACCACCTTTCTCATGCGGCAAATCGGTAGTCCACGAAACCATTCCTGGACTCAGATTTTGGTGATGCTCCCAAGGCAAACCAATTGCAGCACAGCACTGGGGCCCCATTCAAAGGACACCGGGACTCAACCTGGAATTGGGAGGGGTATCCGTACCATTCCCAATCGGACCCCCCCCCATCCCGGTCCGGGCGCATTCCACCTGAGGTGCCTCGGGATTAATCACCGGTGGCTACGCCGGCTACGGTGTTCTCCGATGGCTCGCTTCCTGATGACTTAAGAGTCTGAAGAAAGCCTGCATTCCCAGCCGGACCGGTTTCCTCTCCCATCGAGAGAAGACTGGGATGAGGAAGTGGGGCTTTACTCGGTGATGCCCAAGCGGCATGGAATCACCGTGAACGCCAGCTATGGGAGGGAGAACAAGCACAGAAGCCAGGCAAGAGCGCGAAAACCCGCAGAGGGACCGGGAACAGCAACGCAAAGAAGTTCAGCTCGAAGTTGGACCGCGCTAAAGACGCTACCTCCAATCTATTAATACGCCCAGAATCTGTCAGTCCATGATAAAGTCCTAAACAGTCCAGACTGATTTTACAACGGTACTTTAAAAGCGGTTCAGGCTCTGGCGCACGCAAAGTGAACTCACTGAAGCCCCTGCAAACGGGATCTAACTGGTTGCTGGTAGGAAACGAGAAAAAGCTGCTTTGTATGCGCACTCAAGATGCATTGGCTCTTCGCAGGCGAGAGGGAGCTGGAAGGCGCTGGAGAGGGAACTAATTATAGCAGACCAGGGGGCCCCAAGTGGGGGCCTATGCTGTTACGGATCCTGCCGGGGCCAGGGGGGGCCACTGCATCTGGGTCCTGCTACCCAAACGCCAGCTGCACCGCCAGTTTCCCCGATTCCGGCCCCCCCCGCATAACAACAACAGCGCTGCTCTCGCCCAACCTGCTCAACTCAGCGCAACCACCTCCCCAGCAGGTACCAAGGGCTTCTATTTAACGGGGCTACTATCGTACCCCGATACCAGCCCGCTTTTGATGGGACCGCTTCTAAACTTCCCTACTTCATCTTGCAACTCCATGCCCGCTTGGAAGACTATGATGATCTATACCGGTCTGAACGCCAAAAAATACGGGACATCTGCTCAGTCCTGGATGCGGCACCAGCCGACCGGTTCGCGGACTGTTTTGGATTTGCAGGATGAGGACCCCTCGCATAGTGCCCGTGATTCCTCCAAGCTTTAAGCGAGAGCTTTCAAGATCCAGGCGCCGAGAATGAAGCTATCCGCACTATCAAAACTATCCAGCAAGGCAACCGCCTGTTTGTGAATTTGTCCGCGAATTTCGTGCGGCGCGCTGCTCGACTTCCTCCTGAGTGGCCTTCCTGAACGCGATGAAATGCCAATACTTCTCACATGCGGTGGACAGCAAACCACGGGAGACGGTGTTTTTAATTCGGGGTCCCGGTATCATGGCAGATTGGATCAAGTTGGGGTCTCAGGTCGCGTCTCGTTTGCAATACGCTCGGCCATGAGGCCGCCCACCGCCCTAAAACCACTACTGTGCCCGCCAAATCAAGTCCAGCCGCTCCTACCGAAACTTCGCTCTGAACGCCGTCGCCGACTTGGGTTGTGTCTTTACTGCGGAGGGCCAGGTCATCTAGCCGCCAACTGTCCTGGGAAGAAGCAAAAACCAACCGCTCCAGCTCCTCCGCGAGACTCCGCCTGCCAAACCACCACGCAGGTCAGGGCCGCCTCCCACTGGCTCGCCTTTAAAGCGGTGACCGGCGGCGCATCCCAGAGGAGGGGGAAGCAGCTGTTTGCCTTTCTTCAGCCCCCCTTGCGGACATGGGCCCGACTCCTGACGCTGTGAGTGAAGGCAGCGCTCCCATTACTGTTCAAGCATTTCTGGCTAACCCCGCTAAACACACTCAGCATTATAGCCTCGGCCCTTGTGGATTCTGGCTGCTCCCACTGCTTAATTGCGGCCCCAGGTGGTGCAGAGGAGTTTAGGTCTAGACCGAATTCCCCTGGCTATTAAGCTCCATGATTCACCCAAATGGATCGGCAGCCCCCTCAGAAACTTAAGGACCGGCCCAGTACAAAAAACACAGCCACTCCGCTATGCCGACTATTGGGAGAAAATTAGTTTCATTTTACCAGTGTAGCCAAACACTCTATAGTTTTGGGTATGCCTTGGTTATTGTTTACATGAACCAAAAATTCATTTGGACAGAAAGTATCCTAGAATTCACTGACCCTCCCCGCGGTGAACACATGAATTGGGAAGAAAACCCAACGTCCCTTGACACACACCCCTCTCTGGCTTCCTCAGTGATTGTTCCCCATTCTCTATTGGCATCCCACCTGCATATCTGGTAGATCTAGCCAGAGTTTTTTTCAGGAGCAGGAATGCGATCAGTTACACCCTACAGAGACACTGACTGTAAAATTGTCATACAACCAGGGGCACAACTACCTGCGGGTAGAATTCCACCGCATGAGTCCCAATGAGGAGAAGGAACTTCAGGCCTTCTTAGACAAGAACCTTGCTCGCGGGTTTATACGTATGGCTACCAAACACACTAGGGCCTGCTCCCGCTTTAGGTGCTTCGTCGTAAAAAAGAAAGATGGGTCTTTACGGCTTTGCACTGATTCATTTAGGTCTCAACGCGGTCTCCCTGTCCAATAAATATCATTTGCCTTTGATCAAGGACCTTTTAGATGCACTCGGCACTGGACTCATTTTTACTAAATTGGACTTGAGAGAAGCTGGCCACAGAGCTTGAATTGCTGAAGGTTATGAACACCTGACTGCGCTTAACACACAAAGTTTGGACAGTTTGAATATTTAATAATGCCATTCGGGTTAAGTGGGGCCCCCCGAGCTTTCACGGCCCCCTTATCAAATTCAAGTTCTCCGCGATTTACCGGTGCCAAGGAGTGTTTGCATACTTAGATGACGCCTTTAATTTACTCGCAAACTATATAGAAGAGCATGAAATATTGGTTCGAGAGGTATTGAAACGCTTTTGCGTGACAACTCTCTCTTTGCCAAACTCTCCAAATGCGGTTTTCATGAGGCCTGCGTTGACTATTTGGGTTACCGGATCTCGCCCGGGGGCTTAAAAATTGATGCTGCTAGAATTGACGCAGGCCGCCAATGGCCTGCCCCACTAAATCAACCGCAAAGAACTCCAGTCGTTCCTTGGTTTTTATACTCTCTATCGTAATTTTATACCCCAATTTGCTTTAGAACTGACTCTCCTCTCTCACAGACCTCTTACGCACTAAGGGTAAAGATCCTCTGTCCGCCAAGCCCGGGGCCCCCCTTTTCTGCACCGAGGAATGTCAAACAGCCTTTCAACCATTAAAAATTCAAGTGCGTTTACTCAATTGTTCCTATCCTAAAAGCACCCTGACCCGGATCTCTCCCGCTTGTGGTTCACGTGGACGCCTCGGACAAAGCACTTTGGGGCAGCCCCTGTTGCAGAAAAAAAATAAAGATGGTAGACTGGTTCCGTGTGCTTATTTGTCTAAAAAAATTCTTCTGGTGCCGAACTCAAATCACTGTGGGAGACAAGGAGACTGCGGCCATCAAAACAGCACTCTCCACTTGGCGCCACTGGCTGGAGGGGGCTAAGCACCCCTTTCAAGTTTGGCCTGACCATAAAAACCTGGCAGCTCTTTTCCCCCCACCCCCCCCCTCAAGATGTCCGCAAGAAACAACTTCGTCAATGGGCCGATTTCTTTTCTCGCTTCTCTTTTTACAGTCCATTTTTTCCCCAACCAACAAATTGGCTGACGCGCTTTCGGGCCAAGGCCACCTGGGAGGGGGGTGGGGCTGCCTTTACTTGGTGACATTCCACGCACTGTTCTTACCCCCTCCCAGCTAGCTGGGCTGTCACCCGACCCCAAACGCCCACTTCTCCTCCACCCCCCCGCTCCCAGTCTCGTCTCTCCTCTCCTTCGGGAATTGGAGGAGGCATGGGCTGCATGAGCCTCCAGCGGCCCAAGGAGACTCCTGGCCCGCGCTTGGAGAATGGAGTTTGGCTGAGGGGGCAATGTTGGCCGCGGTTTCCCTCCGCAGCAAGGGGGGCAGGTTCTTGAAGCTTGCCAATGATGCCCGCTCGGCTGGGACATTTTGGCTTTTTGGTAAACTTCTGTACTTGAAGCTCACTGCAGTTCTGGTGGCGCGCAATGCGCAAAGACATTGAGGCATACATTAAGGGCTGCTCGGCGGTGCAGAAGCCAAAACTATCTCCGGGAAAGCTCCATGGACTACTGAAACCCCTCCCCGTAGCTTCTCCTCTCACTTGGGAAGTCATCTCCATGTGATTTCATTACAGATTTGCCTGAAAGTCATGGCAATACGGTTTTATGGGTGGTGGTAGACTTATTCTCTAAGCAAAGTCATTTTATTCCATGTGCTTCCATCCCCTCCGGCCTGGGCGGCACGGCTGTTTACGCCTAACAACATGTTTACCGCCTCCATTCCTTCCGGCCTCGTTAAGGTGGTCTCCTCGACCGCTGCCCCCAACCCACCCCAAAGTTCTGGAAAGCCGCTTTTGGGGTTGTTGGGGGTCAGCCTCGGCCGGGCCAGCCTTTACCATGCCTAAAAGTGATCAAGCAGGACGGAGAGAACGTAACAGAACCCTAGAGCAGTATTTACGCTGTTACACCAACTACCACCAAGACAAATTGGTACGAGCTTATTCCGCTTATGGAGCACGCCTACAATGCAATGCCTCTCATAGTAGTACAAAGAAAACCCCCTTTGAAATCGTATTCGGTCGCTTCTTCCCGGCCATGCTTTTCACAACTACTCCAAGTAGCTGCTTTGGACCCCCCAGAATTTCAATAACAATGGATTTCTATCCCTAGTCGAGGGATGGAAGTCGGTCCAGACCGCTTCTTTACAACAAGCAAAGGACTCCCAAAAACTGTAGCTGATAAAAGACCGCTCAGATTTCCCCATGCAGGGCTCTTGCATGTATTCATCTACAAAAAATCTCTAGACGGGTATAAATATTCCAAACTTGGCAAGAGATTTGTGGGACCTTTTCAGATTACCAGCATTAATGATGTCGCTGCTCGCTTAGATTTGCCTAACTCTCTTAGTAAGTAACATCCATCCTGTCTTCCCATTCTAGCTTGCCTAAGGAGGCTCTACCGGGAGTGCCTGGCACGACTCACCGGAGAGGCCCCCCAACGACTGTTATTGACGGCCCCAAGCACTACCAAATTGACGCCATCCTGGTCTCTCGCTTTAATTTCGCAGAACGCTTTTGCAATATTTCAGTTTCTTGGGCGGATATTCCTCTGGGTAGCAAATCAATGGGTTTATTCTAAACATTGAAGCCTCCACCCTTATTTCTGCTTTTCACCGCTACTTCTTCAAGATAAACCTGGGTGGAAGGGGTCTTCTTTAGGGGAGGCAGAGTGTAATGGACCTAACTGCAAGGAAGTAACCTTTGAGTGCATTCCTACAGCCCGGGCCAGGGGCCAGATGCATCGGGCGGAGACTTTTGGTCTGCTGGGAGATGAAGCACTCTTGTTCCCATGGGGAAGCAGGAAGGCGTGATGGGGCAGAAATGGTATTATAACCCAGGCTTCTATGGGAAGTGTCATTCCTGCCACTGCGTGTACTTGAGCTTTCTAAGATGTCTTAATAAATGGACTTTTACCACCTGTGCCTTTTATTTCTCAAGGCCTATGGCATTCCTCGACATGCTTCTGTTTTGGTGGTGGCGGCTGCGGCGGCGGCGGCGGTGGTGGTAAAGAATTGTTACTTCTCTGTCACCATTGCAAATTTGGCCAGCTGAGGTATTTTAAGTAGTGGGGGGATTCTTACATCTGGTGGTGGATTGTGCCATCAAATTACAGGCAATCCAAGAGACGAACAGAGGTGGTTTGCCATTGCCTGCCTCTGGGTAGAAACCTTGGATGTCCTTGGTGTACTTCCATCCAAGTACTAACCAGGGCCAACCCCACCCAACTTCCGAAATCTGATGAGAGCAAGCTAGCTTTACATCTAATTTCTCATTATATAATTCCATAGCTGTTACTTCATTTGCTTGAGGAAGTGCATCCTGCCCCATAAACCTTTATCATCATGACTAATGATGTCTTGTTGGAGGGGAACATCCAGCTCAGTCCAAGGAATAGCTAGTAAATAATCGAATTAGGAGAGGGGAAGCAGCACTGCTTAAGAGAAGAAGCTGTTCTTCGAAACCAAGTGATTTAAACTACCAGCCAACAGCAAACATCTCCCTGTAGGAACAAAATGCATGAACATGTGCTAGCTGTAAAAAAAATTCAAATGTTCTTTGAGTAGACTGATTCAATCTATACCTATTTCAATATCATTTCTGACCTGGCTTTAGAACTGAAAGTACTCTGATCTGAACCAGGGGACGGAGACATGTGACCCTGTTGTTTCTGCTGGACTTCTTGTCAGCCATTGATACCATCAACCGTACTATTCTTCCAGCACAATTGTCCAAGAAGGGAATCAAAGCATTGCATGTCAGTGATTCTATTTCTATCTGGCTGAGCAGTAAGATTCTCAGTGCTTCTTGGCCTCTGGTTGTTTTGCAGTGTTCTACCTTATTCTCTGTTCTGTTTAATATCTACAGAAAACTGCATGGTGAAGTTGTCCAAGGACTTAGGGTTGGGTGAGACTGGGGTGCTGAAGACACTCAGCGCCATTTCACCTTGTCAGCTGAGTCAAATGAAGCACTGATTGTTCTGAACAGGTGTTTTGAGGCAGTCATGGGCTGAATGAGGGCCAATAAACTGATGCTCAGTGCAAATAAGACTGAAGTGCTGCTGGTTGACAGTATTGACCAGGGTTTTAGAAGCCTCCTGGTGGCACAAATTCAGACCTTTGGGCGCTATTATTATTTTATTTTCTTTATTTAATTCACTTGCAGAGGCGTATGGAGGGGAAATGGCGCCTGGAGACAAGCCTTCTCTGGGAGCCCCCCCCCCCCGATGTGCCTGGGGGGTGGGGCTTGGGGGCAGGGCCCAAGCACTGCTTTCCCTCCTCACTCCCCAGCTTCTGTCCTCCCCAGAGCCTGGGGAGAGCAGAAGCCCATGTCAGCCTCCGGGGACGTGCCTGTACGGGGTTCTCTTCACTTGATTGAGAGCCATCAGTGAAGATGCGAGATCACATATATGCATACATAAGTGTTCTTATGGGTGCTGTAGTCCTCTCTAATGATCATGCACAGATTGGGCATGGAGCTTGCCTCACCAATCTAGTTCCCCTGCCTCACCCCCAAATGCATTCATTTTACCCATACTGAACGATATGTGTGTTTTTCTCTTTTCTTCCTGGTTACGTGTAGCGTAACATAAGGACTGACATGATATCATTGGACTGTGCATTTCTGCATTCCCACTGCACATCGGCAGGCTGTCAGCCGTTGGCAGCTGGAGCATGGAAGTCAAGTGTTGTTCTGGGAAGAAGGAAGAAATCACAGATCAGTGGTGCATCAATAGAGGATGACTTCAGAGTGGCACCAACGGCTCTTCCCTTCATTTTTAATAACAGATCATGTGAAAATAATCAGGTTTCTTTGTTTTTCACGATCTCCTCAAAATGTCTGTGGACAGGCACATTTCTAGCACATTAAGGGGCACAATCTTATCCAATTATTTATTCAGTTCCCTAAGTGGCGCCGAAATATGAATGAAAAATGTACAGCGTTTGCTGAGTGCAATCAGACTGTGTATTAAAATCAGACTCTGCATTAAAAATTCAGCATCCTGCTCTGCTGGATGTCGTAGCGGCATCAACAGGGAGGCGGAGCGCTTTGCAGAAAAGATGGACTTGGTCTCCAGGCAGAGCTACACACATCCAGATGATGCTTGCTAAAGACAACAGACTGCTGGCTATTCATTTGTGCAAGGCTGACAAGGACAGGATAGAATGAAAACAAAGTTGTGCTTTTTTGTAGAGGGGATAATTGTTGACATTATAAATAGATCCATTGGCTACCCTGTTTCCCCTATTATAAGACATCCCCGAAAAATAAGACATAGTAGAGGTTTTGCTGAAGTGCGAAATATAAGGCATCCCCCGAAAGTAAGACACAGCAAAGTTTTTGTTTGGAAGCATGCCCGACGAACAGAACACTATTTCTCTTCCACTTTTTAGACTTGGGCCAGATCATCTGTGAGTGTCCCATGAGGGCAAGAAATAGGGTTCCTTGCCAGTAGTACTGCAGGACACAGAGAGTCAGTAGAAAGCGTAGAACTGGGCCTACTCTTATCACATTCACTGAGGAAAACAGCAGTCCATAAGAAACCCCTCATCTCGTGCCACCCATACTGTTGATCAATGCTTAATCAATGTGCCTTAGTCAAAAAGGATCCTGCCACATTGTGTGTGAGCAATGTGCTGTCAAGACACTTCCAACTTTTGGTGACCCTATATATTAATGACCCCCCCCCCCCCCAGAAAAAAACGTCTCACTGTTAACAGCCTCACTCAGGTCTTGCAAATTGAGGGCCAGGGCTTCCTCGATTGTGTCAATCATGTTGGACCTCCTCTTTTCCTTCTCCCTTCAACTGTTCCTAGTATTATTCTCTTGTCCAGTGACTCTTGTGTTCTCATAAGATCAAAGTACAATAGCCTCAGTTGGTCATTTTAGCTTCTAGGAAGAGTTCAGGCTTGATTTGATGGAACGAGCTTGTTTTCAGATACTCCAAAGACTAGGTACAAGGAGTAATGGGTTCATGACACAAGAACAGAGATTTCATCTAATTAGGAAGAACTTCCTCATGGTAAGGGCTGTTTGACAGTGGAATACACTGCCTCGGAGGATGGTGGAGTCTCCCTCTGTGGAGGTTTTTAAACAAAGGCTGGATGGCCATCTGTCAGGACTGAGTCTTCCTGAATGGCAGGAGGATGGACTTGATGGCCCTTGTGGTCTCTTCCAACTCTATGATTCTGTGATCTAGAACCCACATTTGTCTTTTTGGTTGTTCTTAGTACAGGGGTAGGGAACCTGCGGCTCTCCAGATGTTCAGGAACTACAATTCCCATCAGCCCCTACCAGCATGGCCAATTGGCCATGCTGACAGAGGCTGATGGGAATTGTAGTTCCTGAACATCTGGAGAGCCGCAGGTTCCCTACCCCTGTCTTAGTAGCACTCTCATCCAACATCAGATTTCAAATAATTCAAATGAATCCTATCATCCTTTTTCACTGTCCAATTTTCATACCTGTACAAAGTAATGGGGAATACTGTAGTATGTATTCTCTTGATTGTGGTTACTGGTGACACATTCTTGCACTTTAGGATCTTTTCTAGCTTCTTCATGGCTGCCATTCCTCGTCTCAATCTCCTTCTGATTTCTTGGTTGCAGTCTTCCTTTTGATTGATGACAGAGTCAAGGAATAGAAAATCTTTAACAATTTCAGTTTCTTCATTGTCAACCTTGAAGTTGTGTAATTCCTCAGTTGTTATTACTTGCATCTTCTTGATGTTCAGCTGTAGTCCTGATTGGGTGCTTTAGTCAACATCAGCTGTCATTTCAAGTCTTCACTACTTTATGCCAGCAATGTAGTGTCATCTGCATATCTCCCCTCCACTAATTTTTACTCTGCCTGTATCTAAATCTAATCCAGTTTTCCTTATGATACGTCCTGTATATATTGAAGCTGGAGGGAGACCAAATACATCCTTATCTGATATCTTGCCAATTGGAAACCATTCTTTTTTCCATGTTCTGTCCTAACAGTCACCTCTTGTGCAGTGAACAGATTGTACATCAAAAACATTAAAGAAATTCACATCCATTTCTTTTAAAACCAGCCATAGCTTTTCACGATCCACACAAAAGCTCGGCTGTAATCTATGAAACACAATCTGATTTTCTTCTGAAATTCTCTCCTGTGCTCCAGCAACAAATGTAAATTTTCAATATGATCACTAGTACCTCTTTCTTTTCTCAATCCAGCTACCCTGGCAGCCCAGTACAAAGGGCAGGGGCTAGAGTGGGGACTGGGGACAGTGATTCAGTGGTGCCTCCAAAGAGGCAATCAGCAGTTCAGGCACTGGGGCAGAAAGAGAAACTCTTCCAGGCTGTGAACAGACGTGTTTGGAGAGACAGCATGGTGTAGTGGTTAAGAGGGGTGAGCTGGGTTTGATTACTCACTCCTTCACAAGAGCAGCAGACTCTTATCTGGTGAATTGGCTCTGTTTCCCCATTCCACCGCATGAAGCCTGCTGGTGACCTTGATCGTTGTTTGGATCTTTCTCAGCCCCACCTACCTCACAAGTTGTCTGTTATAGGGAGGGGAAGGGAGAGGAGTTTGTAAGCCACCTTGAGTCTCCTTACAGGAGAGACAGGTGGGGTATAAATCCAAACTCTTCTTCTCTCCCGAGAAACTCCTTTCTCTCCTGGGAAAGCTTATACAAGCATATGACTTATGCCACAGTTTTTGGTGGCATACATCTGCACTGCTGAAAGCGGACATTCCAGGTCCAAAACTCCTCTGGGAACTGACTAAACTTGGCTCTGCCCCTGGGCACTCCCCCTTCTATGCCAGCATATCCTCCTGCAGTGCAGAAATAAGGATGTGGACAGAAACCTCTGGGTTCTGGCACTGCAGAGCCATGCAGCTCCCCTGCGCCAGCCTAAGTGCCCCTATGCCAGTGTCTATGCCTCTTTGCATGGCTCTGGTGGCACTGACACGAGCATAGGAGTCACCCCACATTCCATGTGGCTTCAGCACCCTCCCCCTTTGGAGTGCAACCTTAGTCAAAGAAAGAACTCACCTGCATTTGCACATCCTACAAGTAGGTCAGATGGTCCAATAACATAATTAAGGCCACATGGAATGACCAACCAAAATCTCACTTCAAAGTGATAACCAAATCTGACTCCAGACATATCTGCTCACTGCCTGGAAACTTACCCTCTGTTTTCTTATTTGGACATATTTCTGGGAAGCCACTTCTGGATTGACTTGGGAATTAACATTGCCCAGGAGCTAGCCAGGTTGAGTGGCCTCTGTGATGCTACAAGCCAACTCTCCAGAGTCTGCTCAGCTCAGACCTGACCAGTAGTCACCAACCAATGACTCACCTTCTGCTTCTTCCTGCACTGATGCTAGTTGCCAACATGTAAGCCTTCTATTGTTAGTGGGTCTGAGCCATGGTACTGGCAGTGCTACTGGGGCTTCACTTTGCTTGCTCCAAGCTGCCAGTGGCCCACTGAGAATTTCTCACATACATTCAGTGGTCACTCTGTCCCACCCCACCTCCTGGTCTCCTGTGAGCAAAAGCCAAGCCAGGAAGCCAGGTTTTCAAATAATCTATACAAACAGACCTGACCATTGGTCCTTGTCGTGTCTTCTTCTGCTCAGGTCCAGCCAGTTCGCTCCTGTTCTGACATCTTCACATGTGATGCAGGGTGGCACTGGCACAAGTTATTTTAGATTGCTGTAACCTGGAGGCCCAGGCTAGCCTTGTCTTGTCAGATCATGGAAGATAAGAGTCATCTCTGGTTATTACTTGGATGGGAGATCACCACGAAAGTCTATGCAGAGGCCAAGCAAGGGCAAGCTATCTCTGTTTGTCTCTTGCCTTGAAAACCCTGTGGGGTCGACATGAGTTGGTTGCAACTTGGCAGGGCTTTCCATCATGAAATGTATCTAGTTAGCCGAAGTGCATATTTACTTCCTTTTTTTATCTGACTCCTTTGGACTCCTCAGCTTTGTGTATCGCCTCCTCCCATCCTTGCACTTTTTAGTATTCGAATAAATCCATTTGTTTTTACTTGTTTATTTAGAACAAGTACATGCTTCTCCAGAGAACCTGCTTCAGGCAGCTTGCCAACAAGATAAAATGATTACACATCATAAAATGGTTAAAAAGACCAGCCATTAAGATCCTGGAATAAGTTGCTGATACAGCATAGAAGCAAAAAAGGAGTTTGTTTTCTTTCCCAGAATTGGCTTGAACAGAGAGCTGTCCGTGGTCCTGAATGAGCTGTAAATAAAGCTGTGGATACGTTTTTATTCAAAGCATCCCACAGTTAGTGGCAGTAAAAAAAAAAACACCTCTACCCAGAGGTGGGATCCAATCAGTTCTCACCACTTCTCTAGAAGTGGTTACTAATGTTTTCCTGAGCGCTGAGAAGGGGTTACTAAAGCAACCTCCCTGCCCAATTAGGGACTGGAGGTGCGTGTGTGCGGCGGCGCCACTGTTTGAATCCCACCACCATCGGAAACCTGTTATTAAAATTTTTGGATCCCACCACTGCCTCTACCTCTGTGTATTCTGGAGGTCTCCCTTCCAACCAGCAAAGGGGATACCCCTCTATTAGGTCATCACGGGTAGCATTTCTGAGAATGCCACCTTGGGGGTCCTGGATTTCAACCTGTTTCCTAGCAGCCTAAATTTAGCCTCCAGAATCTCCCGGCTACATTTCCCAATGTCGTTGGTGCCAATGTGGACCACAACTGCTGACTCCACCCCAGCACTGTCTAAAAGCCTATCTTCAGACTAGGCAAGTGACATCCGCGAATCCCTTCGCACCAGGCGGAGTGCAAGCTCACACCATCACGGTCATCCAATGCGCCTCTCACAAACCCAACTTTCTACATTTCTAATGATCAAATCAGCCGCAGAAGGCCATTGCTTTCACATCTTGCATGTGAGCTCCCAAAGGCACCTGGTGGGCCACTGTGAGTAGCAGAGAGCTGGACTAGTTGGACTCTGGTCTGACCCAGCTGGCTTGTTCTTATGTTCTTATGTTCTTATCACAAATGTCTAGTTCTGTTGCCTTCCATGTGACCTTCACCTGGCTGGTTGCTTTTAGACACAGGGAGCTGTATTATGTGGGCTGTTGGTCTAATGCCCAAGGGCAATTCGCACATGCTGATATTCTTACTGTTTAAATGAGATCCATAAAGAGAGAACTGGGAATTGCTGTAGGGAGCAAAATGTGACGTGCAGTAAATGCAAACGTACATAAATACAAGCACATTTTAAAATCCTCTTCAGGAGCCAGACTTGATTGTCAAATATTGTTAGATCTGCTTTATGAACCAAGAGTAGAACTTATGCATGCATTCACTGTGACAAAGAATTTCATGCTATGCTACAGGGAAATCTGACAACCGCAGATATTCTAATTGATTTATATTCCACACCACTGGGGGGGGGGGGGGGGCAAAAGCAGAACTTTGTAGGAAACAACTTCATTGCACATTTTTATGAAGTAACAAGTCATCATAATGTGGGGTTAATGTTTAGCTCAACCATACCCACCTTTCCAGGTGTTGCTGTAATACTGTGTAAAGCACACAGGTAAACAGAGTTATCATATAAGATATTTCAGATGTCAAGGATTCCTCTCCTAGAGGCAGACATGACACAGTGTGAACTAAAAACTTATGAAAAGGAGGACACTGTATATTTCAATGGCATTTCAAAATACAGCATACGCTACATGGGGTGGGGGAGGTGATTGTTTTTAAAAATTAACATGTCAGCCAATCCTTTTAAAATATTTAAAAGAGATTCATTTTACCCCTAGTAACGGCATCTACATACCTGGGAGAAAATATGGAACGTTTGTTGGGTCTAAGACAAGGTGTTGTTAGAAAAAGCCCCAGGAAATCGCATTCCTGATAATTTGTGAATTGAAATGTTTTCCACACTGTGAGTACAATGTGTATATATAATGAAAGACTTCCTGGATCTGACAATTGGTCCATCTTGTCCTGCAACTTGTTTCCCAAAGTGGCCAGTCTGATGTCCCAAAAAGGTCTACAAACAGAGGATGGAGACCCAAGCCTTCCCTTGTTGTTGCCCTCTAGTAATAAGTATTCATGGGTATATTGCCTCTACACATAGATGTTCCATCATAGCTAATAGCCATTAATGGGCACACTCCATGAATCTGTCTAATCTCATCGATGCTACTGCAGGCCAGAGTTCCAAGTCAAACCATCATTATCCTTTCTTCTTCATGCATTCACTACCCACATGAACCCACTTTGGAATTTCGCACAAGCAGCTGCATGAGGACAGGAGTGATGTTGGAAGCCAAGAAGTCTGACTCATTATTGGTTTGGTTCCCACTGTTGGCCTTTCTGGTCAGCTGGGAGGCCGCTTCTATTGTCTACATTCTAGCAGTGTCACTGTCCGGGGCACATTCTCAACTGAAATGTCAGGGCCTTCTACTCGCTCACTTGCTTCACAGCATCTTCAAAGACTTCTATACATGCTTGATGTTGGTATCTGTGTGTCTGTTAAGTGCCATCAAGTCCCTTCCAATTTATGGAGACACTATGAATGAATGACCTCCAAAGTATCCTATCATTAACAGACTTGCTCAGGTCTTGCAGACTGAGGGCTGTGGCGTCCTTTATACACTCAATCCATTTCATGTTGGGTCTTCCTCTGTCCCTGCTGTCTTCAACTTTTCCTAGTGTTATTGTTTTTTCCAGTGACTCTTGTCTTCTCATAATGTGATCAATGTGTGATAGTCTCAGTTTGGTCACTTCTAGGGAAAGTTCAGGTTTTGAACACACGGAATATATTGATTGGATGTGAGATGCGATGGTTTGATATTAACAGTTGGCATGTAATGTCCACTCTGCTTCTTGTGGTGAATAGTTCATCTCTTCAGTGCCTCCTGATTCTGACAGAATACATTGATAGATATCATACCGTACAATTCTTAGTTTCATCTGGAAGTATTACCATTAATATTCCTGAAATTCATTGTAGCATGACTGTAGAAATTCATTGTAGCATGACTGGAATTCATCTTACAATATCACCCTGCTCCACCCACTAACTTTTGGGAAGAACTAATATTCAGATTTGTTTCCTTTAGGTCTGAAACCTCCATAAAACACACATCTTGTTGAGGCCCACCCACCCTGGGGGAGAGGGAAGGGCTGGGGGAGGGGGCCAGTCATCTGGTCAAGGCCCACCAACACTGGGGGGAGGAGGAGGGAAGGCAAGGGAAAGGGGGCATCAAATGGTTGTGGCCCACCCACCCTGGATAGGGGAGGGGAGGGGCCATCATCTGGTCATGACCCATCCATCCTGCAGGCAAGGAAGGGAGGGAGAGAGGGAGGGAGGGGGAAGAAGTGGGAAGAAGTACAGGGGGAGTATAATGAAATGACGGTACTTCCAAAGATATTTGTGGGGGAAAAACCCTTCTAGAAACTTCTTCTAGTTTACATATTCTGGAGTAATGTCCTTCCTTTAGCTAGATTTGTCTAATTCTCCCAATCCCTTCCTGGCCCTTATGACATTACTTAAGAAGTCTGCATTTCCAAGATAGCACTGTGCACACTGACTTTGTTCTAAAAAAGCCACAACATTTTAATCCGTATCGATATTGATTATGACTTTTCTTTTAAAGCTGAAAGTCTTTGCAGCAACAGAAGTTTCCCTGCCAAGATCTTGCTTGCTATCGGCAAACAGGTTGGCATCTGTTTAAAAGCTTCAAAAAGCAGTTTGGGGATTTGATGCCAAGGAGAAATGCCACCACTGGGGACATGCTGTTTCACCATCAATCTTCTCTCTGCAGAGCAGTCATGTTTAATCCACAAAGGCTTTAAAGTTTGAAGAGGACTTCTGAGCAGGAAAATTCGTTGTGTGGAGATGTGTGGATGCATAAAACATATCTTCACTTCCTGGTGGTTCTAAGCTCAAGACTTCCTTAGATTAAATTATTGAACAAACATAAATAATAGCAGTGCTGGAATTTTTAGCTTCAGAGAAAAACTGCAAGGCTTCCAAGCTCAGAAACAATGCAGTTTAGCAGAAGTTCCAAAGTTTAAAATGCTCCTTTCCCATTTTCTTCTGTGAAGCAGTGGGAGATTGAGAGAGACAGGAAATGAATGGATCCTACTTCTGAAATCGTGATACTTCTTAGTGTTGTAAGCAGTGTTAATTTAAAAGGGAAGGAAATTAGAACTGTGAATGCTGCACATTTATTTTAAATGGCCAGTTTTCCTCACTGATGTACATGGAAGTGGTAATCAGACAAGTGTTTGCCTCTACCTCCTTTTGTGTTTATTGTGTGGAAACTTGGGCATGTTAATGTCCACAACACCAAGTGGCTAAGAACAGTGGGCTCTAATCTGGAGAACTAGTTTGATCCCCCACTCCTCCACATGAAACCTGCTGGGTGATCTTGGCCAGTCACAGTTCTCTCAGAACTCTTTCAGCCCCACTTATTTCACAAGGTGCCCATTGTAGGGAGAGGAAGGGAATGTGATTGTAAGCTTAAAGTGGGGTATAAAACCTACTCTTCAAAAACACATTGAATGGGAAGTAGCTTTAACAGAGCAGTTTGTCTCTCTGTACCTTGATGAATGTTTGCATCTCAAGTGGCTCTTGTCCATCAAGCTTATGCTGCATGACTTCACTGTTTTTTTACAGTGTAACTTAGAAATAAACATAAAAAAACATAAGAAGAACATCAGAACAAGCCAGCTGGATCAGACCAGAGTCCATCTAGTCCAGCTCTCTGCTACTCGCAGTGGCCCACCAGGTGCCTTTGGGAGCTCACATGCAGGATGTGAAAGCAATGGCCTTTTGCGGCTGTTGCTCCTGAGCACATGGACTGTTAAGGCATTTGCAATCTCAGATCAAAGAGGATCAAGATTGGTAGCCATAAATCGACTGCTCCTCCATAAATCTGCCCAAGCCCCTTTTTAAGCTATCCAGGTTAGTGGCCATCACCACCCCCTGTGGCAGCATATTCCAAACACCAATCACACGTTGCGTGAAGAAGTGTTTCCTTTTATTAGTCCTAATTCTTCCCCCCAGCATTTTCAATGGATGCCCCCTGGTTCTAGTATTGTGAGAAAGAGAGAAAAATTTCTCTCTGTCAACATTTTCTACCCCATCCATACTTTTATAGACTTCAGTCATATCCCCCCTCAGACGTCTCCTCTCCAAACTAAAGAGTCCCAAATGCTGCAGCCTCTCCTCATAAGGAAGGTGCTCCAGTCCCTCAAACCATTGAGTTGGGTCAGGATTCAGGATAAAGTGTGAATGAGTCCAGATGTTTGCAGTGTATCCAGGAGGACAGCGGGAGGGAGAGGGAAATAGAAAGAGCAGAGCACTGCTGCATACAAAGCACACTTGAGGTCCTTCTTGGGTGTCACACAGACCTTGTTAACAAAAAATTGACTGGAATTTGATTGTAAATCGAACTCCATGGTCATCCATCCATTCATTCAGAAATCAAATGAAGGTATGTCTTTTTGATCACCAGCTATGGGAGAAAAACCAGACAGCAGTTAAAAGTGGCGTGTGTGCCTGGCCTAATAAAAAGGAAGGAGAGGATTTGGAAGAAAAAAAGAACATGAGTCTTAACCTAACGCAGTTTTCACATTTGTGTCAGGAGCCAATTTAAAAGAAAGCTGACTTTAGCCTCATGTCTGAAAATGATCAGGCAATTCTGATGCAGGACCCTGATGCGGCCTTCTGAGTCAGAGTCCTGGTTTTCCAAGGTCAGCCTCCTACGTTGCTGTCCAGGGTCTTGGGCAAAGGTTTTCACATCACCTGCTACCTGATCCATTTCACTGGGGATGCTGGGAATGGAACCTGGGACTTCCTGTACACCCAGCAGATATTCCACTACTGAGCAAACAGATAAGATGCCTGTGATTTAAATGGGAGCACAGGGATAGATGTGCTTTCTGAGCATTATAAAACACTTAGAGGATTCTGAACTCAGAAGAGACAGGAGAGATCCTCTGGTATCATATTGCTTTTCATGCATCTGACTCCCAAGGAAGCTGGAGGGAAACAAAAGTGAATCGGAAACTTGTTAAGGTCAACAAGTGATTTAGATCAACAGCGACTTCAACACCACAGCAGCTTTAAAGATTAAAGACTTTGAGCATCTGTAGAAAGATATCATAAGGAAACTTATTTTGGATTGGTTAAAAAAGTATTATAAGGAAATTTACTTGGAACCATTTTAGACTGAATATGAATTGTTGAACATATGTATGATATTATATTATACGACTAAAATACTTGAAGTCTATTTTATGGTTGTTGTATTGTTTGTTTAGCGGCACAGATGGGTACTGCTCCTTGGCCACAGCAGCAAGTGGAACTTTGAATGGGGTCAATTTGCGCTAACCAGAATATTGGCTTTCGGGCTTTGATAAAGGATGTTAATAACTCCACTAATTGGGCTTAAAAGCCTCCTATGCCTAATAAAGGTAATCATGACGATGACTCAAAAGCTAGACGATGCTCCTAAAAAAGAACAGCGTGAATCCCTATTTGAAAAACCATGAGGCAGAAATCCGATAGGTGTGGCTTTTCCCAGCACGGCATCCCCTGTTTGTTCACTGCTCCTGAGCCACTAACTAGAACATTGGCTCTCGGCTTTGATAAAGGATATTAATAACTCCGGACTGGTGACAGTTGTAAAAAAAACCCGACAACGTGAATCCCTATTCGAAAAATCCCGAGGCAGAAATCCGACAGGTGCTGCTTTTTCCCCGGCGCGGCCTCACCTGTTGCCTGCCTGCCTGCTCGAGAAAGAAGACAAGGAGGCGGCCGCTCACGTGACGGCGAGGGAGCCTCCCGCCTGGAGTGAGTGGCTGCGCGCCGGCGAGGGGCGGCCGCTTCCCCGCCCGCTCGGCCGCTGCCCTGGGCAGACCATGTTCCGAGGGAGCCGCGGCCAGGCGGGCGCCGCCATCGCGGGGAGCTGGAACTGGTAACGCGCCCCAAGGCGCCGCTGGGGGAGACCCCCGCCCAGCTGCCCCGAGAGCCGCCCACGCCGCCGGCCAGCCGCCACAGCAGCAGCAGCAGCAGCAGCAGCCTCGCCACCACCACCACCCCGTCCTCCCGCTCGTCCGGGAGCTCCAGCAGCACCATGGACCTCTCCTTCATGGCTGCCCAGGTGAGAGCCCGCCACAGTCGCCCACCCCCCACGACCCGTTGCTCGCGCCTGCGCCCCCGACGGGCTGGTGGGGGGAGCGCCGACGGCGTCCGGTTCCGCCTTGCCCTTGGGGGTCCGTGCTGAGTGGCGGGCTGGGGGCGCCCGGGCGAGGCTGTGGAGGGGCTTCGGTCGTTGTTTCGGGGTGGGGTACTAGAGGCAGGGACCGGGGCGGGGTGGGGGAGAGGGCGGAGATGCTCTGCCTTTGCAAGAAGGGGCGCCCGATGGGGACGCATGGGGAGCGCTGGGGTGGAAAGTGCGAGGACAAATCTGAGAGCCCATCCAGAGCCAGCAGGGACTTGGTCAGGGCTCTCTCTCTCTCCCTCCCTCCCTCCCTCCCTCTGTGTTCAATTCAAATCTTCGTATCCGATCCGCCGGAAAAAAAAAAAAAGATGGAGGGACGTGCCTTGTATCTGTCGCTTCAGCTGGAGCGTCCCTATTAAAGTTTTGCCTACTTGGAAAGCCTACCAATAAAAAATGGTTTGAACGGTCTGGATGAGTTCCCCTACCTGCCTTGCTCCTATTAAAAAAGCATTTAAAATGCTGTCCTCCTGGGCATAGGTGTGAACAGGTCAGAGCACTGGCTGTGTGACTTTCGATCTTGGAAGACTCACTTGTCTGAGGAATGTCTCTAATCCCCCCCCCCCCTTGAATGAATGCAAGGCTATTAATAATAAGACATTTTGGAGGACATTGATTCATAGGGTTGCCATGAACTGGAAAAGGCTTGACCGCACTTCTCTCTCTCTCTCTCTCTCTCTCTCTCTCTCTCTCTCTCTCTCTCACACACACACACACACACACACACACACACACACACACACACACACACACACACACACACACACAAAACAGGCACACACAGGAAAGATTAAACTTGACTGTGTGAAAGAGGAGGGACAATCTGTTGATTCACTTCCAGTCTCTAGCTTGGCAGAAGACTGGGGGAGTTTGAGAGAAGTCAAAGGAATTGCTGGCATATATTTGCTCTTACTCTTTTCTTTGTATCTTTTGTGTATCCCACTGTGAAGGATGTATTCGCCATGTGAATGTGAATGGGAACTACATGGCATCTTATGCATTTCTCATTCACTTTAATGCAACTTAGTGGTGCTGTCAAGGCTAGGTTTGGGGCAGAAGACTAGAGCCCTGGGCTTAGCAGGACCCCCTTATAAGTAGGCTATAATTCTGTGTTTAATGTTCAAATTATCAATGCATTGAATTCTCCGCATAGCCACATCTGCATTCAAAACTGGAGACTGAAGGCATGAGCAGACAAGCAGGTCTTTCTACAAATCTGGAAAACACCCCAGGAATTCAGAAAAATGGGGGGGAACAATCCTGGGGATTACCTCCCTTCTAAATAATAGAAGCTGCACCTGTAGCTTTAAGAAAGAAATTTTGTTGGTGGCTGCTGCTAGGCAACCATAACAATATTGTTAGCCTTCAAGCCTTGGTTCCTGTCACTAGTAGAAGAGGGCAGGGCCTTTTCCAGAGCTGCTTTGGCTGTTGGGGGAGGAGTCAGTGCGGTCAGGCCTGGCTGCATCCACCAACCTACTTGCTACCACATGACTTGCATAAGTCATCCAGACCAGGTTGCTTGCTGCTGTTCAACAGCAGCCACCCCATGAAAACCAGTAGTGGTTATAGCTTCAGACTAAGACCTGGAGTTCCAGGTTCAAATTGCCATTCTGCCATGCAAGTTTGCTGTGTGACCTTGGACTAGTCTCATACTCCCAGCCAAACTACCTCACAGGATTGTTGTGAGGATGAAATGGAGGAGAGAAGAACAATGTAAGCTGCTTTGGATCCCCATTATGGAGTATAAAAGCAGAGTATAAATGAAATAAATAGATAATAGTTGAAGTTGACGTTGTAGTTGAAGAAGGGGGAAATAAATGGTAGGTAGGGAAGGACAGGATATTGGAAAGGTAAGGATATGGGAGGAGGAAGAAAAGAGACAATAGTGCGGGAGAAAGGGATACAGGGAAAATGGGGGGCGCCTTGCAAGTCCTTCTGGCTCCCTGACTTGTTACCATCTATAGCAGTGATGGCGAACCTATGGCACGGGTGCCAGAGGTGGCACTCAGAGCCTTCTGTGTGGGCACGCACACACAGAGTTCGTCATGTGGGGGTGGAAAATCACCCCCCCCCACACACACACACACATCTTGGCTGGCCTGGGCCACTGAGCATGATGTGCGCGCACTGCAGTGAGCAGGAAGGACTCGGCTGGCAGGCCTGGTGCCTGTGCTCCGAGTGGCTGCTGCCTGAGGGGGGGTGCAGAGGAGGCAGAGATGCAAGAGAGGCACAGAGCGGTGCGCGCAGGACTTACTGGAGGCTAGAGCAGGCTGGCCCCTGCTCAAGCGGATGGGGCGGAGGAAGAGGGAGCCACCCAGTTTTTTTCTAAACTAAACCCTCAGCATTCAGGTTAAATTGCCAGGTTGACACTTTGCGATAAATAAGTTGGGTTTGGGTTGCAATTTGGGCACTCGGTCTCAAAAAGGTTCGCCATCACTGATCTATAGGGTGGAACTCTGTGAAGTCTAGTGACTAAAATGACCTAACTATACCGCCAGTGAAATTTCAGTAGGATGCCTTCCCCACAGTGATTTTGTAGTTTCCCTGTTGCTCGTGTAGCTGCAGATAATGATAATGATGGAGCCTCAACAATCTCATAGTTTTGCTAGTCCAACCTCCCAGCATTGGCCACCTGCCCCCTGGCCCTCATGGCTTTCGATATATTTTTTTTCAAACAGTAAATTATTGTTATATTGATTAACCATTGTAATGATAGGTGTAGTGGGTTCTCTGCCAGCTTCCATTTTAAACAAAATTAACTCTCTGGCCTCTTAGATTGTAAAGATATGTCTTTTCCTTTATATCTTTGCAAGATAAAAGGCTAGAGGTCGACTTTTTTTTGCAATGAATTTGGAGAGCCTGTTACATCTATTGCAGGGGTGTCAAATTCACGGCCCTCCAGATATTCATGAACTACAATTCCCATCAGTCCCTCCCAATATGAGCATTGGCTATATTGGCTAGGGCTGAAAGGGAATTGTAGTTCATGAACATCTGGAGGGCCACGAATTTGACACCTGTGATCTATTGTTACTATGGTATATCATTATGACAGTATTCTAGAACTGATTTTTTAAAGGCTCCCTGATAATTCGCACTGGAGATGGTTGCTGTGGGTGGTGGGATAAAGAAAAACAGCTGCCTCGTGGACTGGAAATTCCAGGTTTTCCCATTCACATAGTAGCCATCCTGGCTTTACTGCAATCTTTCCCCAAACCCCAGAACAAAGCAGGTTGGAGAAAAGCTGGGGAAATCTCTGGAGGTGCCCAAATGTACTTTGACGCCGTAAGGCAGCAGGAAAAAACAAAGCTTCCCAAAAGTACTGAACTTGGGGCAAACAATCTGTGCGGAAGCCTTTCAGGTACATTGTCTAGTTGGTTATGCAGGGTGGGAGAGGCTTTTAGCAAACGATAGTTCATAACTTAATCAGAAGTTTTTCTGGATAAATAAGCATCAAGTTTTGAAAAGTTTGTCTTGAACATAAATGCCGCTGAAGCTGAAAATCACACGAAATAGTCTCTGTGCTCATAACTGGCAAGGTTTCTTTCCTTTTTCTCTCCAAATGGCAAAATAACAGCATTAGGAACATAACCCATATACTGTTGCCAGCTGGAAAGTATCTGTCAGACTGTCGTTCCTGTACAAAGCTCAGGTGGTTCCATGATAAACTGAATTAGGTTACATTGTGAAGGGATGAAATTGATCTTTTTTTTCTTGTGGTGATATTGTCTGTTCAATGTGCTAGGGACCACCCCCCTCCAAAATGAGCTGTTTATAAACAATGATAAAAGCAGTGATAACAATGACTATCCAGTTTACAATAGTTATGTTTTGTGCGTTGATTGCTTTGCTTTAACAATGCAAGCAGAAAAAAAGAGAGGCTGTTTTAACAAGATTATGAGCTGATCAGGCCTCCCTGTTCCTTTTACATGCATACATTTTCAGTATTGCATTTCGTATTATTTCTCCATTGCATGCCTAAATGGAGGACAATTTCTCTACTGCCTTCTATTGCATTTTGGGTGGCTGCATTCATTATAAAATCAAAAAATGATGTGGAATGAAGCTCTCATCTTGACCTTCCTAAATATAATCTGATATACTTAAATCTTTTAGGTGTGCTCTGATGCAATCTGTAATCTTTCAAAGGGCTGTAATAAAAATCAGAGATGGTTTCTTGCTGTAACACTGGTTGGCTGGAGTGGCAATAAAATTGTATTCCCTCTCCCAATACATTCTGTATATTTACAACAAAATACTTCTGGTTCTTCTTTTAAAGATGGCAGGAGTGGCACACTATAGGTACGAGCATTGACTCTTCCAGTAAACTGATGTTTCAGTCCTAATCCAGCTGACACCATCTAAGCCCTGTGATTTCATACCTCTGTTTAGAACCGTACTATGAAATACTATGCTATGGCTCTAATCTAAGCTCATTGATTGGCCCATTGACTGGACCAGGAGCAGACCATGAGGTCACTTGCATTTTTTAAGTTATTTGATGTTAGGTGAAAACTAAACCCTCACTTTCCATTGATGCTGCAGTTGTGACATCAATGATTGTGACATCAATGTAGCTTTCTCAGAATTAGTCTTTGGTCTCCTGGAATTGCATTTGCAGAAATGTCATAGCAATATTGGATTATGGTTACCAGGAAGGCCCCCAGACAGAGCCTGTCATATGTATGTATAGCTCACATTATATTGAGATGCCAGATCTCAGTCCTGTTTATATTGCAGAGTGAAAGCTCTTTTCTGAGGTCTGCCCTTGGAATTCCCATCCAAGGATTTAGTATAAGGATTAATGTGGACGAATAGCTTGACTCTCTTTGGTTTGGTATAATGTAGTACATGGTCTGGTGGGGTGATCAGGGTGGGCAGAAAGTTACTCAGGAGTGACCAGTTATTCTCCAAGCAATTGAAAGCTCTCTGCCTTTCCTCTGATATTATCACTGTCTTCTCTTTAAAGCTACTGAGACAAAGGAGAGAAGTAGTCGTAATGGGAGACTTTAATTATCCTTATATTTGTTGAGAGTCAGACTCTGCCAAGACTGTAAGGCACAACAAATTTCCCACTTGCCTTGCAGACAGTTTCATGGTCCAGAAAGTGGAAAAAGAAACAAGGGAATGGCTATTTTAGATCTGCTCCTAACCAATAATGATGACCTGATTAGTGGAGTAGAAGTGGCAAGCTCCTTAGGTGCAGAGGTGTACCTAGGCAAACTGGAGCCCTGGGCAAAACCTGAGTTTGATGCCCCCCCATGGGCGGCCACCCTCCCACACCCACTGTGACCAAACAATGATTTTTTTTCCCACCAGGTCGTTTCAAAGTCACCATCACATTATAGAACATCCCCCAACTCACAAATCTGAACACAGCAATGGGCCATGCCACACAGCAGAAATAATTTTTGGAAAACATTTTCAAAATGCTTTCAAAATGTTTTATTACTGCTATGAAAACATTTTATGGTGTTGTATCCAGTCCCCCTAATTGGGGGAAACAGCATCACTGGATTTAAAAGGAGAATCTAGGCTCCCTAGTTTAAACAAGTGATGCTGGAATCCACCCCCAAACAGCATCATTTTCAATGGTGTTTAAACTAGGGAGCCCAGATTCTCCTTTTAAATCCACCGTAAAGGGAGAATTTGGGGTCTGAATTTAAACACATATTGAAAAGTGATGTGCTATTTTAAGTGGATTCTCCCCACCCTGAAACAACATCCCGCTTTCAATGTGTTAAAACTGGGGACCTCAGATTCTCCCTTTAAATCCATGCCGAGAGGGGTGGATGCATTAATAATAATATGTAATATATAATAATAATAATAATAGTGTAATAATTGTGTGTGTGTGTCAATGTGTGTGTGTATTATTATTATTATTATTATTATTATTATTATTATTATTATTATTATTCCTCCATGGAGTTCCGCATTGCTTTTTCTTCCTTTTCGTGCCAAAATAGTTTCCAAGCAGTCTTTTTCTCCATTTTAAGTGAATTCTCCTTTTAAAAAGGTAATGTTTCCCCTTCAGTCATGTTTGACCCTGCAGTACCACTGCAAGCAGTGATTTCATAAGCAAGCCGTTTTTGTGGGGTAGTTTGCCATTGCTTTCCCCGGCTATTCTTTACCACCTAGCTATGTGCTAGGTACTCATTAACCGACCAAGGAATGAATGGATGGCTGAGTTGACCATGAGCCAGCTGCCAGGATATCTGATCCACAGGGGGCTTGAACTCCTGACCATGTGAGTAGCAGTGCAATCACTAAACCACTATGCCATGCGTTCAACATTTCTAAAGAGTGAAACATTTCCAAGCTGTCTTCCCTTGCTGTGTGGTCATATTTACAATGCCTCATTATAGTACAGAGCGTCATTTTCCATGCCTCTGTTCTCTCACCAAACTTCCCTCTTGGCACCATTATTTTTCAGTCCCTGACTTTTGAGTCCCACTTTTCCCCCTTCACCTTTTTTTTCATCAATGTGTGTGTGTGTGTGTGTGTTTGCTTGAAGCATCACTTAAATGGAGCTACAGAGAATCAAATCCAAGAATCAATGAAGCATTGTTTCTATAGATAACCACTACCATTAAAAATCCCCTAACAGAAGCCAGGAAACATTTGGAGAAGGTGAGTGGAGACAAAGAGGGGTTCTGAACATGTTCTTCAAATGATCTAGATGATTTACGTGGAAAAGACCCATGATTGTATGTTGCTGCTGTGCTTGCAAGTACCCTATGTTTATAATGCTTCACTTCAAAGTGCAGTTAGTATACCACATAAAGGGCCATTTTAAAAATGGAATGTTCTGCTCTAGTTTTCATTTGAATTGGAAATTCAGGAAATTAAAAATCAATTTCTTGGACTGAGAAGGTTCAAAGAGAACTGAGACTAGCCCAATGTCTCCCTGCAGCCTTTATGTGTAGGAAACAAACTTGGTTCATCAAATTAGAATCCCCCCCCCCCAATGGAACAGCGGGGAACCAAGCCAAGTCCTCCAGACTAGAATCCACCGCTTAGCCACTCCACCATGCTAGCCCAGTTCATTTCCAATGCACTTTGCAAGAGGACTTCACTGTTTGAAAGGGTAAAGTCCACTTGCAAACAATTGCTGAAGTGCATTGAAAGTGGATTGATAGTGTATTATTCAGCATGTGTGCAACACAAGATTTGACTCTAAGGAATACAGTGTTTTAAGAAGTTCCCTTTGGTGCAAAGATGAAAAACTCAGTCATTTCCCAGCTATATTTGTATGAAGAATGGGAACAGGGTTTTTTTTAGAGTTTTCATTTGTCATCTTTGCACACATATGTGTAGATGGGTGAAAGTTGTCTCTGGCTTGAGCAAACCTATTCCAATTTGGCTGTGCTGGGGAGAGTGTGCCCAATATGTTGTCAGTGAGTATGCTGAATTGGAGATAGTGGTGTGAAGGTTTTGCATTGTAGACTGAACGTGATAGCTCACCTCTTCTTGATGAGTGATCTGAAGGTAGGGGATAGGGAAGATCAATGAGCTCCTTTATCAACCCCCAAGCTTTTTTGGAGGAAGCTTCTTTATACTTTGAGAGCCGCCTCTTCATTTGTATCGCAGTGGTGGTGTTCTGGTGATCCTCTGATAGATATCTCTTCACAGTACATCTGTGAATAATGAGGATATGTAGAGAGAGAGAGAGAGAGAGAGAGAGAGAGATTCTCACAGGGCAATTTTATACAGCATCACAGCCTTTTAAGCCCATTGACTTCAGTGGACTTAGAAGGGTGAAATGATGCACTGTTAATAGCTGGATGCTCTGTACATCTGCAGTTTACATTCTGCAGAACTTTGATAAAACACAGCTCTGGATAACAGTGCTGTGGATATTGATGTCTAGAATTAACTGGTAAGATGAACAAATTGTCAGTGAGAACTTACAGTAGGGTGCTGTAGTTGTGTTGATCCTCGACAAACAAGAGAGCCCTTTATCTGCTCAGTTTCTGTTGTGTTTGAAATATGCAGGTGCGACAGATCTAGCAGCAGGCAGAAACAGAAGTGCCAGAATGCAAGACGTTAACCCCTCACAGAGCATGAACATGTGAGTGACAGGATGGGAGTGGGTAGAGTTCTAGAAGCACTTAGAGCTTCAGTCAGAATTTGACAGGAATTCAACTCTGAGTTCTAGGGAGAACAGACATGTTTTAGTTTCTGGGAGAGACCTGTGGCTTTGGCAGAAAGAGAGTATTGGGAGGGGGGGGGGGAGAGAGTCCTAAACTTCAGCCAGGAAGGGAGTTTACATCTAGGTAGAGAAGAATTCCATGCCCAGGTTCTTGGAACAGAGCTAATCGGTCTTCTGGACAGAGTGAGTTAAACTGAGGGGATTGATAGGGAAAGAGATTGTGTCAGAGAGGAACCAAGTCTCTTGTCAGAAGGGGAAATCACGCTGCAGAACGAAATGGTAGCGTGAGTCGGCACGTGGAATAGTGGGTCTGAGACTGAGGGCAGAGTGTATGAGCAAATGAGCGTGTGGAGGGTGTGGGGCTGAGCTGGCCTTCTGAAGGAACCCCAATTTAGGAGGAGGGGGTTTATCAGGGTGCTGCTGGTAAGTGGCCTAGACACGGGTGCCTCACGTTTTTATGCCACATCTGGATTTCAGCCATTTCTATCTTCTATGCAGTTTGCGCTTTGTTTTAGGAATTTTTGTATTTTTTTAAAAATTAACCTATTGTTATTTGCGGTGGTAGAAAATCCTGTCAAATTGCAGCCAATTTATGGCAAACTCTTACGGAGTTTTCTAGACAAGAAATGAAAAACGTTGGTTTGCCGTTGTCTGCCTCTGTATAGCAATCTTGCTGTACCTTGATGATTTGTCTACCCAAATACTAAACTCTGTTTAGCTTCTGAGGTCTGATGAAATCAAGCTCACCTGGGTCTTCCAGGTCAAGGTATTTTTGTCATTGCACCTGTTTAATGAATTTGTGCATGCGCCAATGAGGATGACGGAGGACTTTAGCCAGTTCTGCCTCGCTGTAGTGACGTGGGCAGCAGTCGGGAGAAAGAAAGAATGGATCCTCCCTTATCTGCTTGAAAGTGTAACAGTGCAGTTCTAAGCAAAGCTCCGTTTTTTAAAGTCCCTTGACTTAACTGTGTTCAGGATTGCACTGTCTCTTTTAAGAACATAAGAACATAAGAACAAGCCAGCTGGATCAGACCAGAGTCCATCTAGTCCAGCTCTCTGCTACTCGCAGTGGCCCACCAGATGCCTTTGGGATCTCACATGCAGGATGTGAAAGCAATGGCCTTCTGCTGCTACTGCTCCTGAGCACCTGGTCTGCTAAGGCATTTGCAATCTGAGATCAAGGAGGATCAAGATTGGTAGCCATAGATCGACTTCTCCTCCATAAATCTGTCCAAGCCCCTTTTAAAGCTATCCAGGTTAGCAGTCCATCACCACCCCCTGTGGCAGCATATTCCAAACACCAATCACACGTTGCATGAATAAGTGTTTCCTTTTATTAGTCCTAATTCTTCCTTCCAGGATTTTCAATGTATGCCCCCTGGTTCTCCAGGCTTAGTGCCATGAGTGAATGTCCATGATTATTCACATTCCACTTAGAAATGTATTCTATTCTGGAACAAACCCAAGGAAATGAATTTTAAAAATGGGAGACAGATCATAATATCCTTGGAGGGGAGGGCACTGGGAAATGGAAACAGAACGTAATTTAAAGATGCATGAGTACCTGCTTAGTTGTGACATATGAATGTCAGCTGCTCAGAGATAAAAACCACACAGCTTCTTTGATGCTTCGCAATGGATATAAAAATAGCAGAGATAGGTTTGGGATGTTGTGTGGCTTCTGGGCTGTATGGCCATGTTCTAGTAGCATTTTCTCCCAACGTTTTGCCTGCATCTGTGGCTGGCATCTTCAGAGGATCCTCTGAAGATTCCAGCCACAGATGCAGGTGAAATGCCGGGAGAAAATGCTACTAGAGCACGGTCATTCAACCAGGAAACCACACAACATCCCCGTCATTCCGGCCGTGAAAGCCTTCGACAATACAGAGCTAGGTTTAGTTATATGGAGAGGCATGAGCTGCATTCAGATCTCAAGAACAGTCCAGATTCCTCAGACTCATGTCCTCCCTTTGCATCCCACATAGAGACTGCACACTGGGGTGTCTTCAGTAAACTCCATTTTACTGGGATATCTGAAACAGGCTCATAAACCAGGATTTGAAACAGCAGTGTAACCTTGGTTGTAGAGGAAGGAGAAGGAAGGTGTTGGGAACACATGAGTCCAAGGCTTCTTCACATTGAAGGCAAAGTGAGGTTGTTGTGATGTCTTAAAGTAGCCATTTCCTCTTCAAATATAACTCTTAACAAAGGCTGATTCCTCACAACACAAATCATTTTGAGGCTGGAATATAAAATGTTTCCTGCGAGAATTCTGCACAGCTTTAAGGCCAAAATGTCTTGGAAATGTTTTATTTCAGCCCCAAATTATTGTATTTGAAAATGCTAACCTAGCAGTCTTTTCCCCCCTGAAATGGTTTTAAAGCATTTCCTGCTTGCTGTGCAGTGATCTGGAAATGTTTTATTTCTCCCACCCGATTTTTGAAGCTCTAACTTTTGTTTTTGATTTTTGAAGCTCTAACTCTTGCTGCCCATTGTGTTTTTTTTTTTGAGGCTTCAGTTTGAATTTCCCTGGTGTCTGACATTTGGTGAAGTGTCCTATGCACGTTTTGTCTTCTAGCATTGTGGCTGCCCGCCATTTCTGTCGTTTCTGTGTCCCAATAAACGTAGTATTACCTGCTAATTACGCAAACATGTCGTTTTTCCAGCTTTTTAAAAAAATGGGTGAGGTATGTTTGAAGCTATTTAGATGCAATATGAGAATTGGCAATATGTGCAAATTTTGACTCCGTAGCTTTGTAGATACCTCACACACAATACAAAAACTGGAAAGAATTGTTTTTGCTTTAAACACTTAATGTTTCCACATTATGCACAACAAAGAGCTAAAGTGGTTCTTTTCAGGATGGCTCACTTCTCTTCTATAGCCCCCCCCCCCCCGAAACAAATTCTTTTAAAAGAATTCTCTTTTAAATATTAAGATGAAAAATGCGCAGCAAAATCTAACAAGTTTGAAAGTTCAGTTATTTTTCTTGAGTTACAGTTCGGGATTATGGAAGAGGCTCATACCAACTGTATGAATAGTTTGGCGTGAGCGGCTTTCCTAGTCTACTGATCTGGTTTGTAAGAGTCAAACTAAAGAAGACAGAGATCATGGCTCTCTATTGACTATTTAAAGCTAAACTATAGAAGAGAAGAAGAGTTTGGATTTATATCCCCCTTTCTCCCCTGTAAGGAGACTAAAAGGGGCTGACAATCTCCTTTCTCTCCCCGCCCCCAAAACAAACACCCTGTGAGGTGGGTGGGGCTGAGAGAGCTACAAAGAACTGTGACTAGCCCAAGGTCATCCAGCTGGCATGTGTGGGAGTGCATAGACTAATCTGAATTCACCAGATAAGCCTCCACAGCTCAAGTGGCAGAATGGGGGATCAAACCTGGTTCTCCAGATTAGAGTGCACCTGCTCTTAACCACTACACCATGCTGGCTCACACAGAAACCTAACTTGAATTTGGGTCCCACAATGAGGAGAGAGAGAACTGAATCCTTTCAGCCCCAAATGGGTTTGCTGATCAAAACAGGCCTTCCCCTGCCTGTTAATAAACTCTTGTGAAATTTGTTTGCAAAGAGGAATCCTTGAGGAGTCATAGGCAGTTGGGGTAATTGCTTCCTAAATTTTGTGCATATCATGGTGTGCATTCATTGGCCATTAAAAAAGAGCCACAATTGTTGTGTTCAATTAATATGAAATTTAAGAGTACATATGTGAATCTGTAAAAAATCAGTGGAGTATTAAAATTCTTTTTGGCAAACAGAAGAATGTATTCATTGTTTAATAGAATCCACCAGCTTTTGTATTCTCGGGATCACTCTGTTCTCTAGATACTGATCTAAGAACTACTGGACTGGCCCAATGGAACTACTCAGTCTGGTTTGAGAGCTAGTATGCTAGTTAGAATAGCAGACTAGTACTTGGGAGACTCAGATTTGGAATCATATGCAGTTGAGAAGGTCCAAGAAGACCTTGGGCCGCTGACTATCTGTCGGCCTGGCCTGTGAGTGATTTTATGAGTTTGCATAAAAATGGGAGAGAAGCTTGTATATCACCCTGGGAGCTTTGAGGGGAAATGTGGGATAAAATTCTAATTAAAAGAAACAATGGAGGCAATTTGGCAGGGGCATTTTCTGTTAGAAGACTGTGCTATATGTGATGGAACAGCCTTGCTGATCCTGCTTGCCGTCCAAGGAGCCTTTCTCTCCCTCTTTTGGTTCACTCACTGCCCCCACTGAGAGGACCAGGGATCCCAGTTTCCATCCGTGTTTGGCCATTCTAAGGCCTTTCATCATGCCTGTGTCTCTAGCTCTCTAGCCTCTGGTTATCATGGGGACAGCTTACTGCACTAGTTTACCACTGGGAAGTAGCAACTTAGGGGTGTTTCATAGATTCAGATCTAATCAACCTGGAAAATATTGGTATTCCCAATATTTCCCAAGTCAATACCAATAGGGTATTTGGATTCAGGTTTATTTTTTTTTTTGGGGGGGGGGGTGTCTGAATTTTTTACAGCTACATTATTCCCTATGGGGAAACTTTCCGAGTGGCTGGGGTTGGGGGTAGGTTTTGAAGGCACAAAATTGCAGTGGAGCTGCTAGTGCCTGCTGTTTAAATAATCCCCAATTTTCAAGTTGATTGGGCCAAGAGGTCCAATTCTGTAGCCCCATAATCAGAGTGCTCCCAGCCATCCTCCATTATTTCCTATAGACGGGGGAAAAGGGGGAACCTCCAAGCTGCTTCCAGGCAAGAGCCATGTCCATAAACAGCATCACTGGTCAAACCATATCTCCCATTGAAAAACCAACACAACAAACCCAACTTAATGACTGCAGAACCCAGTAATCCCAGTAGAACCACAAGCCAATGTGCTAAGCCAAACCAAAATGAAAACAGAGAATCTCCACAGTCGAAACCTCAGGGGGATGTATTTTTGCAAGCCCAGAAGAACCAATGACAGAGTACAGATGCTGAACAGAATCCAGTGCCAGTGTCTCAGTGCAAGCCCAACAGAATCAGAGTCAAACTGGATTATCTCTACAGTGGAAACTGAAGCAGGGTGGGGTTTGCAAGCTCAGAAAATGCAATTCAAAGAACGCCCGGCAGATTTTGATGGGTCATTGGATGTAAGATAATATGGCTTGGGTGCCAGTTGGCTGTCTGTTCTCTAGTGAGCATTTTCTTGAAACTTCATATTAGTACATATGACTGGTAAATAGCACAGTACATTCACAACTGATTAATGGTCTTATTTCAGCACATTCCTCTTACAATGATTTTCATGATCTTTAGACTGTTTACAGTGGATGGAAAATTCCGTTCTACTAACTCCAATAACTTCTTTAGTATGCATTGAACTTTTGCAATATAGTGAATTTTGTTGTTTCATCAATATGTTAAGATACGGAAGGTGATGAAGCTGCCTTCTACTGAATCAGACCATTGGCCCATCAAGGACAGTATTGTGTATTCAGGCTGGCCACGCTTCTCCAAAGTCTCAGACTAAAGTCTTTCGCATCACCTGTTGCCTGGGTCTTTTAATTGGAGAGACCAGAGATTGAACCTGGGACCTTCTGTATGTTCTTCCATTAGCAGATGTTCTTCCATGAGCCTTAACCCCTCTCCTCCACTGTATCCAAACATATATGACTAATCTTGCGTCTCTTATGGCTTGCAATAAAAGACACCTCTATTCATTTTCAGCAGTGATGTTACATCATCATGAGTAAAGTTCTCAGCCAGTGTTGAGTAAAAAATCAGTGCATTTCTGAACAGTTATGTTTTGCTAAGAGTGGGGAAGCCAGTGGGCTTAGAAGGATGAAACTTTACTCAGGATTATGCTCAGGATTAAGCAGCCTTTGTCTATCATGGCAGTAAAGGTAAGCCCATTGTTGCGGGTTCAGGAAGGCATCACAAGTACATCCATCTCCAATGTTAATGAGTTCAATGAAGGGTTCCTGGGTATACTCCTGTTTTGTGGTCACACTTTGTTAGCAACTGTAAACCTTTTAACAAGCATACAAACTCTGGAATGTCATGTACCCTTAGTTGGTAAGTGGGTTGATGATGGAACCCGTTATTGAACTTATTAGTATTGGAGATTTATGTACTTATCATGCCAATAAGCCACAGTTAGGATAGCCAAATATCTGTCTGGCTATTTGGAAGCTCTCTTGTGGAGCAGGTACAAACACACACCCTGGTGTAACCCAAAGCACACCTACTATTAAAAAGGTAAAGTTTCCCCTTCAGTCGTGTTCGACCCTGGGGTACCACTGCAAGCAGTGATTTCACAGGCAACTGTTTTTTGTGGGGTAGTTTGCCGTTGCTTTCCCCGGCTATTCTTTACCCCCTAGCTATGTGCTAGGTACTCATTTACCGACCAAGGCATGGCTGGCTGGCTGAGTTGACCATGAGCCAGCTGCCAGGATATCTGACCCACAGGGAGCTCGAACTGACCGTGTGAGTGGCAGTGCAAGCACTTAACCACTATGCCACACGACTCCTTATACCTGCTATTACTGATGCTTTAATTCTATTTTCCAAAGGAGAGAAGCTACAGCTGTTGAAGTCATCCAGCCTAGCATGAACTCTTTTCTGTAATCATTGGTGTGTTGTCAAGTCATAGTGGTGTTTGAAAACCCCTATTTAGATCCTTGAAATGAAGTGCGCTGATGTGGAAAGTTAGAACTGTAGCAATGGTAATTTCAGCCATGACCAAATGTGAAAGGGTTTCATGGCATGAAATCCCTTCAAGGAATGAGATGTGCTATCCTTTGATCTTCAGGTAGTTCTGTCACAGTGTTAAACTGTCACATCTGATAGGTCCTTGTCTTGGTAGGAGTGATACACAATAGCAGGGAGAAAGGGTCATTGTTAGTGGCTTAACACTTTCCATCCTATGGTTTGGAGAGGGGATTAGTCTTTGTCTAAATGCAAATGTGTTTTAAAACAAACTGCTCAGCTGGATAAGGTATGTTATTCATGCAAGATGTTTGTTTTTATACTTAAGAAAAAATGATACATAAATAGATTGGCAAAATATTAGAATGTAGCTCTAAAATCGTGAAGTAGAAATGTCAGCATTGCCCTTTATAAAGATCTCTGCTCAATATTATTCATGGTGAACCATAAATCTCTGCATGTGTAGAGCAGCATGTATTTTTCAGAAGAGTAATGCACACAAGGATGAAATTTGTCCATTAGCAAAAATTTAATGTGTTTGTTAAACCCCTTGTGACCTGAGCTTTGTAGGTTTAAGCAATGTGCTGATCTTGTCATCTCTTCCAAGACTGTGTGGCTTTCTTTCACTCAGTTGTTTCCAGAAGTAGAGATTGTAGATATACATGAGCTAAAGACATTTAAATAATTTATTAGGGCCAAACAAAATATCACAAAATGAAAAATACAAGTTCTCAAAATTCTCCAGAAGTCTTCCCCAGGCTGGATTTCAACAATAAAATAAAGTTCTGCTTAACCTTCTAAGATGAAGAAGGGGAGATGCCATTTAAACATACAAAAACCAGTAGAAAGTATAGAGACCATTCATATCTGAGACTTCCAGAGTTTTGCATAGATTTCTGGCCTTTGCTTAGTGTCCAAAATATTATAAACACAGAAAATGAAGACATTCTAAGAATACTTAGGGTGTGTTTCTGAATAATGGCTTCAATACCTTCTGCTGAACCTGCTGATCTATTTGCAAATAAATGCAAGATACCAAATGTAGTGCTAATGCTTGATATCAAAATTTGATTCGTAATTGTAGATGTCAGTCAAATAATCCCATAACTAGACAGACCAGCAGAAGAAATTAGTTAAGCCCCTTACATTGCTCTTAGAGCTGAATTATTTGCAAGTCATGAAGCATCCATTTATCAATCAGATGGGGGGGGGGGGGTGCACACATGCACAAAGTGCCATGAAGTTCCAGCCAACTTACAGCAACCCATAACGTTTTCAAGGTAAGAGACTAACAGAGGTGGTTGGCCGTGGCCTGCCTCTTGCATAGCAATCCAGGTATTTGTTCATGGTCTCCCACCCAAGTACTAACCAGGACCGACTCCACTTGGTTTCTGAGATCTGATGAGTTATAGTTATTCTGGGCCATCCAGGTCAGGGCCAGGTGAGGTTACTTGACTTGATAACGTGTATTATTTCACTGTGAATTTTCATGGTGAACAGAATTCCTTCCAAAGTCTGAAGATCACTCACGTTGCAATCCTGTGCAGTTACTGCTGTCTAACACAGCATAAGATTGCAGTACTTCAAAAGACTGCTTTGGAGCAATTTAGGATGGCAGCTAAATCCCCACATTGACAGATCTCAGAGATACATTGGCATCTTTAGTACAATACCATGCCATTGTGATAAGAGATCTGCTGTAATTGTGCTGACACGGGTACTGAAAGTGGACAATGGGATAGGTTCACCCTCTCAGCCCAGGTCCTGTTAAAGTTAGGCTGTTAAAATAAATAAAAAAGTATAAATGTTCTAATTGAATTTAACAAAATTTAAAAATAACTGCCTTCCCACTACACTTTCTCAGTCCAAATGCTGTTCAGGATTCAAATTAACTTTGCAATTAATCACAGCATACCAAAGAATAATAAACCCTATCTAGGATGTTGATATTGTAGGACAGCGATTCCCAACCAGGGTTCCGTGGTACCCTGGGGTGCCATGAGCAAGTCCCAGGGGTACCACGACAACGCTACTGGCCCCCCTCACTTTTGTGGTGTCTCCCACCGACGCCAGCAAGGACATGGAGCTGGCCCAGGAGGCAGGGTCTGCCGCAAGGTCAGTAGCCAATTCACACACACACAGAGACACACATGCGCTTCCCTTCACCCTGGGAGGGGAAGGTGGGGGGATGGCAAGCAGGGGCATAGGGAGGGGAAGGTGGAGGGATGGCAGGGGTACTGTGGGATACGAAGAGTGAGGTCAAGGGTACCGTGATGTCAAAAAGGTTGGGAAACACTGTTGTAGGATATAGAATATATATTGTAGGATATATTGTAGGATATCCTGCTTGGGACAACACCTCTGGCCCAATGTTTTGCGCACTTTCCTCGTTTCATTAAGCCTTGTACTCCACACTATCTAATGATGAACTTGTTCCTTAATCTCTCTTTTCTACCAAGAGAATGCAAGTTGAGTGCTGAAACTGCTTATGGAAGTTATCAAGCCCTTTACTAAAAGCAGTGTGTTGTTTCCAATATTGCAAACGTTTTTCTTGGCATATCAATGTGATAGACTGGTCATGTGAATGCTGCACCATCTGTCAACCAAATCTCTTCTCCGCTCATTTTCCAGAGGAGTTTCACGTTATGGCAAGTTTCAGTGCATTTCACAAGCTGAGCATTTCACAAGCTGATAAAGACTGCATGTAGAGCCATATGAAGTGGGCCTTCAAACTGTTTCGCACAACCACTATTTATGCAGTGAAGGAAGCATATGCTCTGCATCACAATCCTCTCCCCCTCCCTCAAGTCAGCATATGTTTCCCTCACTGCATAAATAGTGGTTGTATGAAACAGTTTTAAAGCCCAGTTCATATGGCTCCACATGCAATCTTTATCATGGCAATACACTTCTTCGTTTGCCCAAAGTTTGATGCAATAGTTGAAATTTCCCCCAGCCTTTACAGGAAGAATCCCACGCAAATAGCTTACTGGCAGAGCTTGGCATGTATTTTTGTATTCCAGAGTCCTACATTCACTGTTTTCTTGGGTCACAGATAAAGATGTAACAGAATGAGGAATACATTAGAATTAATAGACACAGTAACTGAAACATCTTGTGCAGCAGTTTCTAAGCTTTGTTCTCAAAATGAGGTTATATGATCTTAAGGCAACTCCACGCATTACCAGTTTCTTAGAATAGCAAAATACAAGAGAATTGTGAATTTAGTCAGTATGCATTAGCTTCCCTTGGCATGGTTTCTCTGCCTTGTTAGCTGTGAACACCCCTTGAGGTCATGGAGAAATGCATCTGGTTTTAAAGGTGTCAAGAGCACATGATCCTGATAGTACAATAATTACATTGCCTACCGGTCCATTCATAAAAACCCAATTCAAAGGATTGGTTTTGACCTTAAAAGGTCTATGTGGTTTGGGACCAGGATTTCTGCAGGACCATCTTCTCCCATATGTTCCTGCCTAGACATTCCAGTCACAGGGAGGAGACCTCCTGACTATCCCATCAATCAAAGAGGCTCATTTGGTCAGTACGTGAGAGAGGGCCTTTTCAGTAGAAGCAACAGAACTATGGAAAATACTTCCCTGACACCCTTCTGATCCTTAGGAGGCAGCTGAGGATGGTTTTATTTAGGGATGTGTTTGGTTAAATTTGTTACCAGTCCTTAATTGTAATTTTAAATCTTTTTAAATCTTTTTATGTTTTTAATGTTTTTATGGTTTTTATGTTTTTAATGTATTTTATTTTATCTATGCTATAAGTCTCCTTGAGCTCTGTAAAGGAGATGCTTCAAATGTTTAAACAAATAAAAACAAGAAAGAACAGCTTGACACAAATATGATATTCACTGTTAGAAGTTTTTCTCTCTCCAATGACAAGGATATGCTAGAAGGAGGAAGAAGAAGAGGAGGAGTTTGGATTTGTACCCCACCTTTCTCTCCTGTAAGGAGACTCAAGGTGGCTTACAAGCTCCTTTCCCTTCCTCTCCCCACAACAGACACCTTGTGAGGTAGGTGGGGCTGAGAGAGTTCTGAAGAACTGTGGCTAGCCCAAGGTCACCCAGCACGAATGTAGGAGTGTGGAAATATAACTGGTTCATCAGATAAGCCTCTGTCACTCAGGTGGAGGAGTGGGGAATCAAACCCGTTCTCCAGATTAGAATCCACCTGCTCTTAACCACTATACCACACTGGCTCTCAGTTGCTTCCAAGTATCCAAAGGTGGAGCAAGGGGAAACCGTGCTCAGGGTGCGCACACGCCCTGCACCCCTGCCGCATCATTGCCCGCCCCCGCCCCAGAATGCCCCACCAAGCCCCCTTGATGGCCCAGCCACACCTCCGCCACTGCTTTGTCTGAGCTGTTATCCCCACCGCCCTGTGGGCACAACGCCACTGCAAGTATCACTCTACTGCCAACCATCAAATCTTTGGAAATACTAGTGGCCATTCTGGCTGGATGTAATGAAATCATACCTGGACTGGAATCTGATACCTAGAAAAGGGGGTGCTAGTGGCAAGATTATATCTTCTTGGAGATTTCAGATAAGGATTGTTTGACCCACAAAGGGGTGGAAAAAGAGAGGAGATAAAGTCCCTCGGCATGAAGGAAGAGAGATCTATTTTGGCAAGTCTATTCTCACTTAGTACAACTGGAGGAAGGAGCTTTAATAACTGAGCTCCGTTTTGATGGCGACAGTTGCTCTGTTGAGCAAGCAAAGGGCAGGCTGGCTAGAGAAAAAATGCAAGGCAACTGGAACATTTTAAAATGCTATCTTCTAAGTTAAAGAGCCTAGCATCAGCCAGGACATGCACAGCATGAAGGATGGGAATTACATGGTTATACCTCCTCAATATTTTGCTGTTCAGAGTGTGGAATTTTTACTTTCAATACATTCTTTACTATTTTGAATGTTGATAGTTGTTCTGGGCACCACAGAGACCTCCATTATTTGATCACCTTATTTTAAAAGGATGCCAGGGGAAGGGAGGAGGTCAGGTGCTCAATTGCTATTTTGCAAGAGTGTGCAAGCGAGCTCTGCAGTAACACATTGCTGGGTAGCAGGGGATGCAAACACTAGACGAAGCCTCAAAAGGGCATACTGGTCCTCTTGGTAGATAATTCCTTGGTAGATAATTCCATTTAGTGGATGTATTCTGAGCAAGAAAAGAGAATGAAAACCTCTCTGAAGATCGGGTGAGTTGGAAGGGCATTACGTCCCTGGATGGGAACTCAGGACAGTCACTGGGTATCTTGGAGGGCTGAACAGAGTGATGCTTACAGGTCAGTGAGAGTGCTCTGCCACAGTGTACAAGGATGTGAGTACCCAGATGTCTTTGGGCATTCCTGTCAGCTGTGACGTGACCTATTGCTGAAATGTCCTTTGCTCCAAATGCTGCCTTTGTGCAAATTTATGTTTCATGCCACTAGACTGAGCATTCCATGGGAGAAAAGTGGACAGATGGCCAAAACACTGAAATCCAGAATTCTAAATGACAGATTCATGATTAAGGTGAGACAGATGGTATACTGACCAAGCATTGTGTGCAGAGATGCAAAAACAAGGCACAGCTAACAAAACTTTAGCTGAAAACATCTTTGTCTTTCTCAGTAGAATTTCAGATTTCTGCTGACAATAGTCTTTCCAGAATAAACATCCTTGCCTTTCTCAGTAGACTTTTAGACGTCTTCTAACAGCGGCCTTTCTAGAATAAACGGAGCTTCTTAAGCAGTGCCATTTGATACAGGGCTGACAACCAGAACTGAATTTAAATCAGAAGATTTGTAGCAATTTCCCCCCAGAAAGGATGATTCAATAGAATTAGGTTCCTGTTAAAAAATGGATACTCTTAAAAGTTTAACATATCTATTAATTTCATTTTTTTCCCCAGACTGGTAGTGTAGGACCAACAAGCATGAGTCTGATTCCAGGCAAAACTGTCCAGCCAGTTCTTTCTGCTGTCCAGTTGTGTTCCATATGCCCAGAAAGTAAAGGGCGGATTGAATAAATAAAGAAGAGGAGGAGGAGGAGGAGGAGGAGGAGGAGGAGTTTGGATTTATATCCTCCCTTTCTCTCCTGTAGGAGGCTCAAAGGGGCTTACAATCTCCTTGCCCTTCCCCCCTCACAACAAACACCATGTGAGGTAGGTGGGGCTGAGAGAGCTCCGAGAAGCTGTGACTAGCCCAAGGTCACCCAGCTGGCGTGTGTGGGAGTGTACAGGCTAATCTGAATTCCCCAGATAAGCCTCCACAGCTCAGGTGGCAGAGCTGGGAATCAAGCCCGGTTCCTCCAGATTAGATACACGAGCTCTTAACCTCCTACACCACTGCTGCAACATGGAAGCCATATGATACTAGTTATATGACAGGAAGAGGATGTAACGTTTATGACTTCACCGGAGTCTTGACTAGAATCATAGACAGCAAACCAAAAGAGCTGGGGACAGGTAACACAAGCAAAGCACCAGGAGAAATACTGTAGTTAGAAGTAAGCCAAAAATCAGGGTGAAGAGAATTCTCTGTTCTATTGAGTGATCTCTATTAACTATCCTATTGCTGTTCTCAGCAAGCATGCAGAGAGGCAGGAATCATGATACTGTTTGTTCTCTATTTAGAAAGTTCTTGCAAGAGAGAGATGAAAACAGTGACTGTTACTAAGGTGGTTGAGACACAGTAAGATGGAATACATCGTCCCTCTACGGATCCTGATCAGTGGATTAAAGACAACTGAATTAAACTATATACATGTACAAGAACATTGAGCAATATAGAATCAAAGAGTTGGAAGAGACCACAAGAGCCATCAAGTTCAACCCCCTGCCATGCAGGAATACACAAAGCACTTTGAGAGATGGCCATCCAGCCTTTGTTTAAAAACCTCCAAAGAAGGAGAGTCCGCCACACTTCGAGGCAGTGTATTCCACTGTCGAATAGTCCTGACTGTCAGGAAGTTTTTCCTAATGTTTAGGAGTCTCTTTTCTTGTACCTTAAATCCCTTACTCCCTATCCTAGTCTCTGGAGCAGCAGAAAACAAGCTTGGTCCATCTTCAACATGACATCTCTTCAAATATTTAAACATGGCTGTCATGTCACTTTTTAACCTTCTCCAGGCTAAACATAGCTCCCTGAGTCTCTCCTCATAGAGTATGGAATCCAGACCTTTTACCATTTTTGATTGCTTTCCTCTGAACCTGTTCTAGTTTGCCAATATTCTTCTTGAATTGTGGTGCCCAGAACTGGACACAGTATTCCAGGTGAGGTCTGACCAATGCAGAATAGAGAGGTACTATTATGTCGCTCAATCTAGACACTATACTATTGATGCAGCCGATAATTGCATTGGCTTTCTTGGCTGCTGCATCACACTGCTGACTTATGTTCACTTTGTGGTCTACTAAGACTCCCAGATCCCTTTCAAATGTACTCTTGTCTAGCCAGGTGTCCCCCATCCTGCAGCTATGAATTTCATTTTTTCTGCCCAAGTATAGTATTTTACATTTATCCCTGTTGAAGTTCATTTTGTTAGTTTTCATCTCATTTTTGTATTTATTTATTGCAGTTATATCCTGCCATATCTCTAGAGACCCAAGGCAGCTTACAATAAAACGTACACAATAAATACAATAAATATGAAATATTTAAAACATCATAAATCATTTAGTTGAAGAGTAAGTACCAAGCAATTTCCTGATTCAGAACTAATAATTACTGGACAGGTCAGTGTTTTCCATAAGATAGAGAGTAAATGTCTGTGTTTGTTTGGTCTATTGAATCATAATATTTGTATTCTCAGAAAAGAGACCACTAAAGGGCAGCACTGTTGAATGGCTTTCAAATTCCACTGGATCTGACCATTCAGTAAATTAACAGAAGTATACTGGGCTAAGGGACAGAGATACCAGTAATGCTAGGAGGGGGAACAAGGAACCCAGAATGGTCAGAAAAGACAAAAAGGATTGAAGTTGAACAGATTCAAAAACACTCTTAGTCAAGATTATGGAATAATTTAGCATATCCTATCAACAGTGTCCCACAAAAAAGAAAGCAAATAGTAATATATCAGGATAGTTGATGAACTGCAGAGAAATTTGTATTTTTAAACTGCAGTTTTCTAAAAGTATAATATCGTTTACCTTCAGAGTGAGGTACAGAAAAGCCTTGTAACCGGAAAGCCACCTGATTAGCTGTGGCCTCCTGCTCTCTGATTAGGCAAGTAACCTCATGATGCAGAGAGGGAGGAGGTCAAACTTGTGAGTAGATTCTGTGGGACTGTTTGGTTGGAATCATACATGGTGTTAAGAACTCCCCATCTTAACTGAGTACAAACTAAACATCTCTGAGGGGTTAGTTCTGTCAAAGTGGTTTACAGGAACTATTGTTAACAGCCTGAGTGCTGGAAGAAAGCAATTATACAGTGACCAAGTGTACCGGTGGGAAAGGGTTTATTGGAGATTCAAATAGAAGGCCATATAAACCAGGATAAGAACTACTTCTAAAGAGAGGAGAGTTCTAGTGTACCATTGGATCCAGGGTATAGGGATTTGCTTTAAGTTTATCTCAATAGATATTCTATGTTTTGTTTTTGAGGGTTTTACCTAACTGTGAGGGCTGTGTGAAGGTACAGTGAAAAAGTACTAAGCCAGTGTTAAATACACTACCGAGCCTGTATGTGAATAGCCACAAGCCAGAACATCTAAGCAAAGGAACTGTACAAACTGCAAACCATCTATGAAACTAACATCTAAGATAAATTGAACTAAGTAATCTGAAGTGCTGTGCTAAAGAAACCAAAAACTATAAGTCTCTGTGCCAAGCTGTCTTGTGAATAGTGTACATATGTTTAGCCTGCCTCCTGCCTAGTTTGCCTTATCCGTCTCCAAGTTGTTATTCTCCCTGAATGTTAAATAAACCTGAGTTATTGTTTAGGTTATCCTGCCTCAGTATATTTATTTTAATGAGCCTAATGAGGGGAGTGGTTGTGGAAAAGAGAAATAAAAGTCAATGGGCATCCTCCGCCTTCTGGGTATGGACAGGGCTGAGGGAAAGTGCTTTCTACCTTGTGCTACCATTATTTAGTGGTGTAGTTGCCTGGGGACAGGGGGTACCCTCTGTTCCTGGGCACCACTGATCTAGTCACGTGGGGGGGGGCCACAAAATAGGCCCCCCACGTGACCAGGAAGATGGCAAGGCAGCAGGAAGCCCTCCTGCTTTGTCATCTTCTGGCGCCCTCAGCCCCGCCCATGTTGTCATCAACATGGGCGGGGCCAAGGAAGCCAGAGAACCCCAAGCCTTGCCCCCTCCCAGCTGCTGGCGCCTTCTAAGCCCCCAAAGCCAGCAGCTGGGCGGGGGCAGGGCTTGTGAGTGGGGCCGGGGTTGGGCCCTGCCCCAGGTGTAGCGGGGGGGGGGGCGCCTGGAGAACAGATGTCTCCGGGCACCATTTCTCCCTGGTACACCTCTGCCATTATTAGAGGCACTTCAGTCCCTGAAGGAAAAAAGGTGGGAAAATCTGACAAGCCTGGTCAGTGAGATTTCCCATCCTGAAGAACTATAGAAGGGGCACGTCACAAGCAGTATATTGGGTGAAGGGATAGAGATACAAGTAATGCTGGGGGGGGGGGGAGAGGGCTGCACAGATGCAAAAATACTTTTCATCAAGATTGTGGGATAACCTAACATTTCCTATCAATGTTGTTCCACAGGGAAGAAAGCAAACAGTAATATATCAGGATAGTTGAAGAAAAGCAAAAAAAGAGAGAAGTATTTCCAGCTATCATAGTAGTACAAATTTGGGGTTAATTTATAAAGCTGCTGTCAAACCCAGACGCTTGTAGAAAGTGGTATTTATTGGGTATACAGTCCCTAAGAATGTCAGCTTCTTTCTGCAAAAGGGTAAACATATTGCAAAATAGATCACTGTGAATTTAAATCCATACAGGTCATAGCATTCACCTTCTCTATGGGCAAGTAGGAGTCACCTGGACAATTCTTGTCTTTAAGCGCAGGGTACTGACAGCTGTAATTTGTACTTGGGGCAGAACATTTCAAACTGTATCGCTATGTCAGGCTCTTCAAATCAATAAGAAAGTTTGACATTCCCCCTCTGACTGAAAGTAAAAAGCCCAGTAATTGCTTTTAAATCTTGAAAAGTGAATCTGTAAGATAAAAGCTCTGGAAAAAAAATGCATCCCAGATTATCCACCAGTGTTGCCTTTCTGATTAATGAAAAATAAGGTCAGAGTGTTCCGCTGCTACTTAGACTGATTGAGGCAAATAAGAACAGGGTGGAGGACTGCGGTTCAGTATCAGGGCGCCTGCTTTGCATGTGGAAGATCATGGGTTCAGTCTACAGCACCTTCAGTTAAAAGGATGATGCAGGAGCTGATGTAAGAGACGTGTGTAATTCAGAGATCCTATGCCATTCAGAGTAAACAATACTGAGGTTCATGGTCTGGTTCAATATAAGGCAGCTTCATATGTCCACGGGATGGAGGCTCCCGCAGCTTCACTGGCATCCACTTGCAATTCTTTAAGCTACTTATTTAAAACGTGGACACACTTTAGTGTTAGTGGTGCAGACAGTAAGCACTCAAATGCAGAGCTACCAGGGGGCCGGGGGGTGCACGTTGCACTGGGTGCATGCTGGAGGGGTGAAAATTCCCCCCCCCACAGCACCCCCCCCCCCCCGACCCCACACTTACCTCACTGAAACAGTGCAGGCTGGAGAAGCGGCCTGTTCCCTTCGGGCTGAAAACGGCCTGGTGGGAACTACCCTTCCCAAGAGACTTTGCAAGCCCCAAGGTCTCCTGGGAAGTGTAGTTCCCACCAGGCCATTTTCAGCCTGAAGGGAACAGGCTGTTTTTCCAGGCTGAACTAAGGTAAGTGGGGGTGGGGTGGGGACAGGGCGCTGTGGGGTGTGTGCGGAAAGCACAGAGTGCGCACCGGGCTCAGTATGGCCCAGCTATGCCTCTGTAGATGCTTGTAGCATTCCTGGACCAGAAGCACATGAGCTGGATTAAAGCATAGTCATAGCCTCTCTTGTATCATTGGTTCTGTGCTGTTTCCTGATTTAGAAACAAACTGCAGCACAGCATTAGAGGGGAAGGAGCCTGCCTACTAACACGAATTGCACCATCTTATCCTCAGAACATCCTTTGTGGCACTGCTGCCATCAGGTTGACCACCACTGGTTTGAGCAATCCTACTATATTTCACGGATTTTGGCCTATGCTTCCCGATCTCCCTGGAAGCTCTAACAGTTCAAAGCCATGAGTGGAAGGTATATTCTAAAGGGCACATCAGCTACAATCTGTGCACTGGGATACAGTGATAGTTTTAGAAAACTGCAATTTTCCTTGATGAGTGCTGTGGGGCACGGGAGGGGGCTGCAGCCCAGTATTCTTTGAATTACCGCATCAGAAGGCCAGATTACGGACAGACTGCATGCGTAAAGTTTATGTGTGCAGACACGTGTGTGTGTGGAGATGCCTCTGGATATGTAAGTGGTCCATCTGGCTTTGTCAGCAATGAATATTTTCAGCCTTTGACGGCCAGACATTTTCTCCAACGGATTGCATTAATAAATCTGAGACCCACATGGCAACCCCATTTCATTCATATGGCTGCATTCAGAGCTTTGATGTATAATCGCAGGGCTCTGGCCCTACAAAGACTCCTTCTTCATTACATATCATTAGAATGTAGAATTGGGAAGGGATTCTGAGCATTTGGGTACAGAAATTCTCAAACTCTGTTTCTGAAGACAAGTGCTGGAGTGTCTGGGAAACAAATGTTAAATATTTCTCTTTTATGAATGAGTTTGCCCACAGCCTGTGCATGAGTCACTGCACCGGCAGATCAGCTGTGATGAGGGCCAAGTGCTTGCAGACACACACTGGGATTTCTATGAATTCTATCCCAATTTTAGCACCCTGCATTACATCAAATCTGCTCTGTCCATCCTTTGCAAAAATCTGGAGAAATGGTGGCCATACCATACTTATCTGAGCAAAACAGGGTATTGGGAATGAGAACAGATAGCTCTTTACTATCTTTTATTTGCAATAAGAGTGTAGTGTTTAAAAAAAGTGAATTTTTGTTTCTGCAGGTTCACAGTGGCATTCATGTTCCATGCGAGATCTAAACTCCTGTTTGATCTTCCTTAGGCCTGCCTTGAACATTCTTGGTTGGGTTTCAGATTGCAACACCCTGCCCCAAACATTAAGGGGGTGCCAGTTTTTAGGAGGTGATGAAACACAGCTTTGTCTCAAAGAGCATTTTGGTGATGTTTTGAAACCTGTTTTTGTCTCTACTGAAGAGGGCTTCTTTCTACTGAGTTCTGTAGCAAGGATTAGTAGGGGATTCTATTAGTGGTTGTTTTAAAACTGAAATATTTTCTTTAACTGCTAATATGGTCCACTGGGTGAAGGAAGGCCTCATGGTATAGCCCAGTGATGGCGAACCTATGGCACGGGTGCCAGAGGTGGCACTCGGAGCTCTCTCTGTGGGCACGTGCACACAGAGTTCGTCATGTGGGGAGTGGAAAATCACCCCCCCCCCCACAAACACACACATCTAGGCTGGGCCGGGCCACTGAGCACAACATGCGCGCACTGCAGTGAGCAGTGAGGACTCGGTTGGCAGGCCTGGTGCCTGTGCTCCAGGTGGCTGCTGCCCGAGGGGGATTCAGAGGAGGCAGAGATGCTAGAGAGGCACAGAGTGGTGCGCGCAGGACTTGCTGAAGACTAGAGCAGGCTGGCCCCTGCTCGAGCGGGTGGAGCAGAGGAAGAGGAAGCCAACTGGTTTTTTCTAAACTAAAACCTCAGCATTCAGGTTAAATTGCTGGGTTGGCGTTTTGCAATAAATAAGTGGGGTTTGGGTTGTAATTTGGGCACTCGGTCTCAAAAAGGTTCGCCATCACTGGTATAGCCCGATCTCATCAAATCTCAGAAGCTAAACAGGGCGGGCACTTGGAAAGGTACATTCTGAGGAAAATACTGTGGAGGAAGGCTATGGCAAACAACCTCTGCTTAATGTATTGTTGAAGGCTTTCACGGCCAAAATCACTGGGGTGCTGTGTGGTTTCTGGGCTGTATGGCCGTGTTCTAGCAGCGAATAAATAAATTTCTTTTTTCTTATTGCAAATTTCAATATTTCTTATTGCAAATAAATTGCTGCTAGAACACGGCCATACAGCCCAGAAACCACACAGCACCCCAACCTCTGCTTAATTGATCGCCTTGAAAGCCCCTCGCTGGAGTTACCATATGTCAGCTGCAATTTTGACAGCACTTTACACACACAGACACCGGCTGTTGATAATTTTTGTAAGCTTCAGGGGAAAGTTAGGATGCATGTAAATAAAAGCCATTCCAAAATATACAAGACAAGCCAGGAGTGGCTTGTTAGGTGACATGGAGGAAGGTTGTTAGCGTTGGAAGGAAAACCAAGTCTTCAGAGCTCCACTCTGTTTGATGCTACCTGTCTGGTCATGCGGATCTCAACCTTTGTTTTGCAATCTTCAAAGAAGTATGGCCTCTACTGGGAAGAACCCACGGCTTATGGTACAGCACATGATTGGCATGTGGAAAGCCTCGGCGTCGGTCATAGGCTCCTCCTGTTAAAGGATCTCAAAAGATTCTTAGAAAGACTCTTTTCTGCCTGAGAGTTGTTGCCATTTAGAGTAAAGAGAAGTGAGACAGGTGGGCCAGTGGTCTGATTTGCTACAAAACACCTTCACATTTCCATGGTGGCCAAGTTTGCAAACCCATAAAGTAGAGTGCTCTATGAGCAGCAGTGGCGTAGTGGTTAAGAGCAGTTGCACTTTAATCTGGAGGAACCGGGTTTGATTCCCCTGCTTGAACTGTGGAGGCTTATCTGGGGAATTCAGATTAGCCTGTGTGCTCCAACACATGCCAGCTGGGTGACCTTGGGCTAGTCACAGTTCTTCTAAGTTCTCTCAGCCCCACCTACCTCACAGGGTGTTTGCTGTGGTGGGGGAGGGGAGGGAAAGGAGATTGTCAGCCCCTTTGAGTCTCCTTACAGGACAGAAAGGGGAGATATAAATCCAACTCTTCTTCTTCTTCTTCTTCTTCTTCTTCTTCTTCTTCTTCTTCTTCTTCTTCTTCTTCTTCTTCTTCTTCTTCTTCTTCTTCTTCTTCTTCTTCTTCTTCTTCTTCTTCTTCTTCTTCTTCATATCCCATCCTATCCTAGAAGGTCAGCAAACAAATAGCAGAATGGAAGATGCTGAAATTCATTTGTTTGTTTGCTTGCTTGTTTTTTTTTCATCTTTGTACTCCAAGCCCAAGGAAGGTTTTTCAGATATTGCACAGGATGATTGCTTCCGTTTAGTTTTGCTGTGGCACATGGACAATGTGATCATTAAACCAGGAGGGGGAGCTCTGTCCATCCATTGCAAAAATCTGGGGAAATGGTGGCCATACAGTACTTATCTGAGCAAGACAAGTTACTGGGAATGAAAACAGATAGCTCTTTACCATCTTTTATTTTCAATAACAGCGTATTGTCAAAAAGGTTTTTTTGTTTCTGCAGGTTCACAGTGGCATTCATGCACCACGAGAGATTTAAACTACATTTCCAATTTGAATTCTAGCTATCAACAAGTGGCTGACCCCTAATAAAATGCTGCAGAACCTTTTCAGCAAGAAAAGGATCTGTTTCCCTTACATCTTAGTAGGCCTGCTTAGGATTGCTCCCTCAGCCAGAGTTGTGGTCTTTCTGCTGAAGGACTCAAAACCTTTCCGTTGGACCAGCTGAGGTACCAGATTGGAGCGGCACTATTTTCTTTCATTGTATAATGTTGTTATTTGCCTACTAGTAAAAGTAAGCCCCTCTGAAATCAGTGACCTAATTATATATGACAGTTATTAGCCCAGTGAAACAAGAGTCTGCCTGAGAGAATCTGTTGGGAAAAGGCCAGTGTTGTTACAGTTTTACTCTACTGCATCTGAGATTCAAATCACAGTATTAATTAGGCAACTCTTCTGTGTCCTATCCCTGAGGACTGACTCTTTAAGGTCACGTGCAGATGTGTGGCAGACTTCATAGTGCATCGGAATGTAGCTGCTTTTCATTATTCACTGCCTTCTCCTTCCCCAAAAATGAAATGTGCAAGAACATGTTTGTGTGAGACAAATAGTCTAATGAGGCACTTTCAGTGGCTGCTGGTTCCAATTACGGTGGTCCTGTGTGGACTAATAATACATGTGCTCGCATCTTTCCATGCAGTCACTGAAGCAGTGGTTAGCTTTGGAGGAACCCAGCCACCTGTCCTGGTGGGGAGGGCAGTTTTGGGGAACCAGGCTGGTTTCTTTGAACATGTGGTCTTTGTTGACTGTGTTGGGTGCTTCAACCGCTTGTTGAGAGATGTGGAAACGGATGTGAGGGCGATCTGGTTGCAACACCTGTCACCCCATTGATCGCCAGGGTCGATTCGGCTGATCTGGCTGGCTAGGCGGATGTCCCCTACCTTCCTCACCGCTCCATGTGCGTCCCTCCCAAAGCTGCGCTCTCGGTGGAAGAGGATGACCATCCCAGATAGAAGGAGTGTACCGTTCTTCAGTCAAGGGTAGATGTGGAAATGAAACCACTCTAGAGCTGGATCACTGCAGGTGCAGAGCTATGCAAGTTTGTTGTTTACACCATGAAGCATCCTTTGGTGCATGCAGGACCCAATTAAACCATGGGATCATGCACAAAAGCCTGTTTTTGCCTGCTTGTCATCTTTGCTCTTACAGCATGAAGATATATAATATTATTCCCGCTTCACTTTGAACTGAGTTGAAGACGTGTCTTAAAATGATGACTTTGCCAGCATATACTCTCCTGCAAGAACTTCTTGGAACCTCAGACTTGTGTGCGCTAAATTTCTATTTTGTTTCCCCTAATTGGTTAATTTCCAGTTTTAATGTTAAGATAGTACAAATTTTCTTAGCAAAAGGATTCTTACCCCCACCCCCACCCCACCCCACCCACACACACTTGTAAATCTGCTTGTAAATTGTACAGGAAATGTAGGCTTCCAAGCCCACTGAGAGAAGGGTGGGATTAAATAATTCTTAAGCAATATGATTTAATTGCAAAGGTCTTGGCAGATTATGCAATGAACATAAGGAACAGCCGTGCTTTGGCAAAGAAAGCCTTGCTTGAGGGTTGAGCACTTTTACTGGAATAAATCTGTACCCCTTTAGGTTAAACTCATGCATGTCTATTTAAAACTAGATCTTGTTTGGTATTCGGGTAGCACACTTTCCAATGGAGTTGTCCGTACACTGATGCCCGTACATCTTCACCTCCACTCTGGTTCTCCATTAGGAAATGAACAGTGTCTGCTTGGGATATGAAATATAAAGAGTAAGTCTGTGAGTACAAATATTGTTGAAGTAGACTCCTCCTAGAACTGCCCCCTGGCTTCCTGGAGCACCATATGCCTGCTTGAACAAAAACAACTTATGTTGCCTGTAGTAAAAATGCTCTTGGTTAGGCTTTGGGGAACCTCTGTCAGCTACAGTAGCCTAAGGCTACTGAGCCAACTTAATAACACTACTTAAACTCTACAGAATGTTCAGTGTATTTCCAAAACTGAGAACATTTAAATTTTGTAGACAGAAACACAGAACTTTGCAGAGGTGCACAGGTGTAGCTGCCATGGGGACATCCAGGGACAAATGCCCCAGGCGCCCCGTGGGAGTCACATGGGGGTTGGAAAAATCACCCCCCACACTTCCAGGAAGGAAGAGGGGTGTGTCTGGGCCTTGGTGCAATGTGTACACACCACCTGGGCCAAGGCCTGCCCGGGCAGTGTGCACACATCACACCAAGGCCCAGCCAGACCCCTCCTCCTTCCCAGAAGTGGCTGGGCCTTGCCCCCCCCCCCGTGGAACCCTCCCATGCCCTCCCACATACCCAAGTTCAGTTTGCTGCAAAAAGTAGCTGGCTGAAAAAGTAGCCTGGTGGGAACTACACTTCCCAGGAGACCTTGTGAGCAAGTTGGGGCTCGCAAGGCCTCCTGGGAAGTATGGTTCCCATCAGGCTGCTTTTTGCAGTCTTCTGAACTCAGGTTATTGGGGGAGGCACTGCAGGGGGGGTGCTGTTTTGGGGCACCATTTTGCTCTGGGCACCATTTCCCCCCTCTGCACCAATGCAGGGGTGTGAGTTGGCCAAAGGTGGAGCAACTTGATATGCAGACATGGGCATAGTTTGTGCCATCACTGTACTCTGTCTTAGAAAAAAAGATGTTGGCATGGTCAGTTGAAGTGCAGCAATCAAGAACATTTTATGCTTTTGCATTAGAATATAGTCCCAAATGAATATGAGTATTATTATTCATTTTTAGTTGCTGTCTTTGTCAAGGCCATTATTTTGTGCATTATTGAACATGGCACTTTGAATGCCAAAATGTATTTTTTACTTTCAAACAGATTGGGAAGGGGAGGGAGCAGGGGTAGGTAGGAACTAGAACCGCAGTGGAGCATTCTGCAACAAACATGGTTTGGCATGCTGAGTTCTGTTGCAGAGGAATATACAACCCTACCAACATCTTTTTCTAAGACAGACAAGGTCCAAGGTGAGCACGAGTGGCAGTGCATGAGGAGGGGTGATGTGTGTAATGTACTATTTGTATCCTCCTGAGCTGCGTTAGAGTGCCTGTGACTCAGTAAGAGAGTCTCTGCATTTCATGCAGAAGGCCCCAGGATCAGTCCCCAGCACAGTCAGTGGAAAGGATCATATAGGGCAGTGGTGGCGAACCTTTGGCACTCCAGATGTTATGGACTACAATTCCCATCAGCCCCTTCCAGCATGGCCAGTTGGCCATGCTGGCAGGGGCTGTTGGGAATTGTAGTCCATAACATCTGGAGTGCCAAAGGTTCGCCACCATGGATATAGGCGGAGATGTCAAAGACCTCTCCCTTGAGACACTGGATAGCCACTATGAATCAAAAGCAGGCAGTATTTATCTTGATAGACCAATGGTCTGCCTCAGATGCCTAGTACACATGACCCCTCTGTGCATTGACTTTACATGCAGAGAGAGAGAGAGAACATGTGCAGGCGTAAGAGCACTGACCAAGTTCTGCATGATCACCTACTTGTGATCAGGGTATCTACACATGGAGGAAGTGTCCCTCCCTGTGATGTCATGGGGAGTCGTAGGGAGTCGCTCCTCATGTAGCCACTGTACTCACAACCTGATGAAACATAAAGATGGGAGTCTGGGCCAGCATATTCATGCTTGTTTTACCACTCTATGTGCTCAGTCAGTGCATGGATGGATTGTGCATACAGACTGGCATAAGACATCTTTATGTGTTCATCGGCAGATGGACTCTAGAACTGGCAAAATATTGCAATGAGCTTAGAATTTATGAATTGTTCCGGCTTATAGATTTTGCCTAAAAGAAATCCGACTCCATGAAGAAAGGAAAGGTCTTAAAGACTACATGTGTCTCTTTCTGTTCCTCAAGGCTTCTTGAGTATTAGGAAATCGTTTTGTTCCAGTTCCCATCAGGGATGGAAGAAAGGATTTTTTTTTCCTATTTGGAGGGAGGGATGTAGGGAGCCAACTGGGTGTCTATGAAAAGGAAGCCCAGTTCTAGATGCTGGAAGAGATGGAGAAAGAGAAGCAAAGTGACTTTGCTTTGAGTTGGTTGAAAGTCCTTGAGGTGTGGGATCTCTCTCTCTGGAAACTTGATGTGGGGTCATGCATCTTTTGCGCTCTGTGCAGAAGATGCACCACTGAGAGTACCTTTGTGCCTTCACCTGTACTCAATCTGTATATTTTGTAACTTCAGTGCTTAAGAAAGTGTGATGAGCACATAATGTTGCATGTAGAAGCTAGTATGTAAACCCACATAATATGAGAAATGGGGCCTGAACATAAAATCAGTACAGTTGTGCGTACAGATTCCTAACTGGTAATTCAGTGAACTTTAAACCACCAAGGCATACTATGATTTCAGCGTTTCCCTCTGCCCTGGCATGAAAAGAACCTGTGGAGAACTAAGCCCACAATCAAGATGTACAAATATTAGACATAACTCTAAGCTCTCTGTGGCTTATGGCGCCCTGAAAAATTGGCATGTAGCATTTATCTAAGGCAGGGGTCGGGAACCCGCGGCTCGCGAGCCGCATGCGGCTCTTCCGCCGCTGTTCTGCGGCTCCATGAGCCGAGCCGCGGGGCCCATCTTCACCCGCCCTGCAAGGAGCAGGGCGGGCGCTTCACTCGCCCGGCGGCCGGTCAGGCCGAGCCGCCTTGACCCTCTTCGCCCGCCCTGCAAGGAGCAGGGCGGGCGCTTCACTCGCCCGGCGGCCGGTCAGGCCGAGCCGCCGGGACCCTCTGCGCCCGCCCTGCAAGGAGCAGGGCGGGCGCTTCATTCGCCCGGCGGCCGGCCAGGCCGAGCCGCCGGGACCCTCTTCGCCCGCCCTGCAAGGAGCCTGCAGGCGGGGGGGGCGCGAGCGAGCAAGTGGGCGGGGGAGCAGGGGAGGGTGAGCCAAATGGCTCTTTGAGGGGAAAAGGTTCCCGACCCCTGATCTAAGGGGAAGGAGTGAAAATTCAAAGTACACACCAAAATTTCAGGGTATCATACAAGTACTGTCCCTATGATACTCCCCAAGTTTGGTGAAGTTTGGTTCAGGGGGGCCAAAGTTATGGACCTTCAAAAGTGTAGCCCCCATTTCCTGTTAGCTTCCATTGGAAACAATGGGGGATGGGGCACCCCTTTTGAGGGTCAATAACTTTGCCCCCCCTGAACCAAACTGCACCAAACTTGGGGAGAATCATCAGGACAGTCTCCAGATGATATCCTGAAAGTTTAGTGCTGCTAGCTTTAAAATTGCACCCCCTGCAGGCCAAAACGTGTAAAAACACCAAAAATTCAAAAAAAATAAATAAAATGGACCCGAATTTTTTGGATTTACCCGAATTTTCGGGCATATCCGAATCGGCTATGATTCGGATTCGGGCATACAAATCATTTTATGCCCCAAAATACCCAAATCCGAATTTTACCGAATTTTTTTAGTATTGACCAACCCTATATATAAGACATAAATCCTGAGAGAGTATTATTCACAACCTAACATCTTCATCCTGAGTTGTGTGAGTACAAAATAGATCTTTTCTGCACAAATTGCTTACAATGTATCTTGCTTCCAGATGCTACGATTTTTCTTTTAATTCCAGAATTTTTTCCTCTGTTTGGTTCTGGAAATGTTTTCCCTTCATTTTCCCCCCTTCTGTTGTCTTCCAGAGCGCTTTTACCGTGTCTATTTCTGAGCCACCTTCCCATAAGCATGCAATCATGTTGACACCATCTTCCCCACCAATTCCTGGCACTTATCCATACCCCCACGTAGTCATCCAAGCTCTCCTTCGCTCATATTCTCTCCATTGTCCTCTGTTTTTGAAAGGATTCTGATTTTTTTTCTCTTCATCATATCACATTAGTCCGTAGACTCAGAAACTTCTGCAGTAACGATCTTGCATTGTTGCAGCTCTAATTTGGCCAGAAAATGTGTTGGGGGGGAGGATACCTGTTTCTGTTCCTTCAGAAACTGTGGTAAGAAACTGTGGTAAGAAACTGGTAAGAAACTGTGGCAAGATGTGGGAAAATTAGGTGGTAAGCTATGCATGCGGAAAAGACCACAATGAGAGTAAAAGCAACTGAAGAAACAGTTCCAATCATTTCTCAATAGAGATGATTTTGAATGCATGAGTTTCTTCAAGACTGTGCAGTTGGCATGTCTATTTACATCTTTTTTGAAGAACTATTATAATAACATTGCAGGTGCATGTATTTAACAGCTATTATTTAAGGAGCATTAAGGTTTCGGAATCCTTGTTTACATTCAGTGAGTTACTGAACCAAATTATGATAATGAACAGAATCTAGCACATAGTTTATGCCAGAGCATCACGTAGCTCTCCCTCTTTTCACTAATTGAAGTCTCCATAAATCAGGTGTTTTTATTGAATGAAAATTATATTATTTTTCCACAAAAAAAACCCATAATACAGGGGGAGAAAGAAAAAGGAGAAAGCAATACAAAGTAAATGAAAGTAACATACTGAAGAAAGGGGGGGGTAAAGAGAAGTGGAGAGGCTGCTTTTTTTTGATGAAGGCAAGCTTTCATTTTCTGATCCTCAACGTTATCAAGACTAGTGGATTAAAAATAAATCCAAAGTAGTCTGCCTGTTGAATGGAAGGTCTCCAGAACTTCTGGGGAGGCAAGTGCTAGTCCTTGCCTGCACTAAAGCTGGCTTATTGCACCTTTCAGTAAAGTGTAGTTGGAAGATACTGGAAGCTAAAACCGGTTGAAGCGCCAAATTCTCTGGCCAGAATTTGGGAGCTAATAGGAGATGGGGGCTACACCTTTGAGGGTCCATAACTTCGGACCCCCAGAACCAAAATTCACCAAAGCTGGGTGGTATCATCAGGAGACTCCCCTAAAGATACCCTGAATTTTTGGTGCTGCTAGCCTAAAAACTGCACCCCCTGCAGGCCAAAAACTGGAAAAAAACCCACTAAAATACAAAAAAACCCAAACGAACATGGGGGGCGCAAAACTCAGATTTTGCACCAGGCTCCATTTTCCCTAACTATGCCTCTGGAAGGGAAATAGAGCTTCCATAGGCAGTTGTGGAGGCCAGAAATAGAGCATTCAGGGGAAATAGGATTTTCTCTCACCTTCCCTGGCCAGAAAGATCAGGTAGGTGGGTGGGAGAAAAGACCAGGCAGATAATAAGGTGAATCAGAGCTAAAGAGAGGGAAGGAACACAGAGTGGAAGCTGGAGGGATGGCAGACAGAGACAGGAATGGAATTCCCCTCCCTTATGAATCTTCATGGATCCCCTCCTTCTGTTTTATGAATTGCTTGGCTGCCGGTAAGTTCTAATGTACAATATTTTTACAAATGTTTGCAGACTTAATTCAGCTAACTGGAAGATTGCAGTCATAATGTGCAATGGGTTATCCCCCCTCACAAAAAAAACCTGTTTATGAATATTCCCATTTGGCAGTATGAGACTGTTTTAAAGTAAGGCAGGTGGATTGTTTTCTTTCCCTCAATTCAGGGAATGGTGAGACTTTCCTGTAACACACAAAGCCTTCCTCTTTCCTCTGGCACCATGATAGAGATTTATAAAATTATTCACAAGGTGAAGAGAACTGATGAAGAGAACTTTTCTCCATCTTTCAAAATGCAAGAACTCAAGTGCATCCAATGAAGCTGATTGGCAGTAGATTTGGGACCTAGGATCTAGGAAAGTTTGAATTTATATTCTGCTTTTCTCAACTATCATGTAAGCCTCTCAAAGGGGCTTACAAACTCTTTCCCTTCCTCTCCCAACAACAGACACTTTGCAAGGTAGGTGGGGCTGAGAGAGTTCAGAGAGAACTGTGGTTAGTCCCAGGTGACCAAGCAGGCTTCTTGTGAAGAAGCAGGGAAACAAATCCAGTTCACCAGATTAGAGTCCACCTTTCATGTGGAGGAGTGGGGAATCAAACCGTGTTCTCCAGATTAAAGTCCGCTGCTCTTAACCACTACTCCACTCTGGCTCTCATAGTGATGGCCACACCATAGACAGCTTTGAAAGGAGATTAGAAAGATTCATGGAGGACAGGTCTATCAGTGGCTACTAACCATGGTGACTAAAGGGAACTTTCATGTTCAGAGGCTGTCAACCTCTGAATCCCAGTGCCAGGAGGCAACATCTGGGGAAGTCCTCAGCCTCATGCCTCGTTGTTGGCTCTCCAGAGGAATTTTTTTGCCTCTGTGTGAGGATGCTAGACTAGATGAATCACAGGTCTGATCAGTCTGGGCTCTTCTTATTTTCTTATGGCATGCATATGTCTCACCCCTTTAACAGACACTTAATGGCATGTATTGTCGAAGGCTTTCACGGCCAGATTCAACTGGTTGTGGTGGGTTTTCCGGGCTGTGTGGCCGTGGTCTGGTGGATCTTGTTCCTAACGTTTCACCTGCAACTGGTGCTGGCATCTCCAGAGGTGTATCACAAAGGGAAGTCTGTTACACACTGTGTCTTGAGAGAAGGAAATGTTTGGGGTATATAGATGCCAGCCACAGATGCAGGCAAAACATTAGGAACAAGATCCACCAGACCATGGCCACACAGCCCGGAAAACCCACCAGAACCAACTTAATGGAATGTTATTTACCTCCATGCCATGAAAAGCTTCAACTGCCATCTCCACACATTATGCTTTTCCACACCTTAAGTTGTTTTCTTTCCAGGCTGTTGGCAACCCTGCAATGACATTACTGGGCAGTTCCTAGATTACATTGTCTTTTAAAAAAATAGGGACTCATGAAGAGATGTACACATGTTGTAAGGCTCTAGGACTAATTGATATTTTATTCTGACTCATCAATATACAGTGACACTATTTAGTTTTCATAGCATTAGGTCATTTAGCCAAATTCCTCTGAGGCATGTCAGTCAAAACATCAGATTAGTCATGTAAGGCTGAGTTTTTGAGGAGCAGGTGGGGGTGGGAGGGAACCACATGCGCATACTCTAAACCATAGGCGTCAAACTCACGGTCTCTGGATGTTATGGACTACAGTTCCCATCATCCCCTGCCAGCAATGTGGAACTGTAGTCCATAACATCTGGAGGGCTGCGAGTTTGACATCTATGCTCTAAACATACTCTTCTATAGTTTGGCATTGTATACAAGTCATTAATTACATGTGGGGAAACAGTGTTATCTTGACTGATAGCACAGCATCTGAACATCCTGTTAAGCCACTATTAAATGCACTGGACATTTTTTTTCCCTGCAAACAGCTGGCAGCCGTCTTGCAGAGGTACCTTTCTGCTTCTGTGTGAAGATTTCCTTGTTTGGATTGGGACAAGGAAGTGGAATATAAGTGCATCGTCCACAAAGCCGGGAGCCCGTAAAAATGCCAGATTCGAGTCCAGTGGCTGCCAAATTGGTTACAAGCATTTTGTTTGTATCTTTCACTTTGAGAATAGATTTTTCTTCCTATTGTTCCTGAATGAGTTTTCCTGTTATGGCTGATTCATATTATAGCATTGCAACTGGGTTTATTGATAGATGTGGACAGTGCTGTCTCTTACTACATGTATTTTAGGAGGCTTTCTCAAGGGGCTGCCTCAGATGCTGAGAATGAAGCAATTTATGCTATTATCTGCAGCAATTACTCCATCTATTGACCAGGGGGCAGGGGGGTGGGGGGAGCGCAGGAATTGCCTCCTGACTTGCTTCTACAGTGGCAGTTTCTCCATATAGAACTGACCAACCAGCAACCTGGATGCCCCATGAGCTTGTCACAGAATATCAAGCTCTTTCTTTGATGGAACTAGGCTGAGCGTCTTCGAGAGAGGCAATTGAATGCTCATTCAAGTTTTATGGGTTATACTGTGATTTGAAGTTAACTACACAGGAAAGCTTTATTATTCCTCCTGGCACTGGTTCAAGCAGGAATCAGCCGTCATTCACTCATAAAGGGGTGGGGAGGTCTTCTTTTCCTATAAAAAGAATAAAATAACCACAGGTGTTCATAATTAACATCCATATATAATTACTGCAAAGCAGTTATTAATGGGTTCCCAAGCAGAGTTACAGTCTTCTAATTCAGCAGCAGTGGCGTACCTAGGCAAACTGGAGCCCTGGGCAAAACCTGAGTTTGATGCCCCCCCATGGGCGGCCACCCTCCCCCACTGTGACCAAACAATGATTTTTTCCACCAGGTTGTTTCAAAGTCACCATCACATTATAGAACAGTGATGGTGAACCTTTTCGAGACCAAGTGCCCAAACTGCAACCCAAAACCCACTTATTATCGCAAAGTGCCAACATGGCAATTTAACCTGAATACTGAGGTTTTAGTTTAGAAAAAAACATTGGCTCCGAGGTATCCATTACTCGGGAGTAAGCTTGATGTAGTTGGTGGCTTTGCTTTGAAGCAACCGTGAAACTCTTCCAATGGGTGAATCACGACCCTAGGAGGGTTTACTCAGAAGCAAGCCCCATTGCCAGCAACCGAGCTTACTCCCAGGTAAAGGATCGCTTTACTCCCTGGTAGAGGATTTAGTTCTTCGCATGAAAATCAGTGGGGTTTAACAGGGTTACCTACACTGCTTCTTCAAAACTAGGTCTTAGGTTTAATGCTAATAATCGAGCCCAGTGGCCCAGGCCAGCCTAGATGTGGGGGGGGGGGCAACTCTGTTAGCATGTGCCCACAGAGAGGGCTATGAGTGCCACCTTTGGCACCCATGCCACAGGTTCGCCACCACTGTTATAGAACATGCCCCAACTCACAAATCTGAACATCGCAATGGGCCATGCCACACGGCAGAAATGTTTTTTTTGAAAAAAAATTCAAAATGCTTTCAAAATGTTTTATTACTGCTATGAAAACATTTTATGGTGTTGTATCCGCCCCCCCCCCCCCAATTGGGGGAAACAGCATCACTTTCAATGTTACTTAAACTGGGGACCCCAGATTCTCCCTTTAATGTGGATTTAAAGGAGAATCTGGGCTCCCTTGTTTAAACAAGTGATGCTGGAATCTACCCCCAAACAGCATCATTTTCAATGGTGTTTAAACTAGGGAGTCCAGATTCTCCTTTTAAATCCACCTTAAAGGGAGAATCTGGGGCCCCCAGTTTAAACAACATTGAAAGTGATGCTATTTTGGGGTGGATTCTCCCCCCAAAAAACAGCATCACTTTCAATGTTTAAACTGGGGACCTCAGATTCTCCCTTTAAATCCATGCTGAAGAGTGTGGATTTCATCATCATCATCATCATCATCATCATCATCATCATCATCATCACAACAACAACCTTTATTAGGCATTGAGAGGATAAAAGAAAGAAAGAAAACAAGCATTGGCAGGAAGGGGGTGGATTTAAAAGGAGACTCTGGGGAAATTTAGGAGGTGCCTGCTGTCAGGGTTGCAATTAAGATATCAGCACCAAAATTTCAGAGTATCTTTGTGAGACCCTACTGATGATACCACGCAGGTTTGGTGAAGTTTGGTTTAGGGGGTCCAAAGTTATGGACCCTCAAAGGTGTAGCCCCCATCTCCTATTATCTCCCATTGGAAACAATGGGGGATGGGGCACTCCCTTTGGGAGTCCATAACTTTGGACTCCCTAAACCAAACCTCACCAAAACTGGGTGATATCATCAGGAGAGTCTCCCAAAAAATTCCTGAAATTTTGGTGCTGCTAGCCTAAAAACTGCGCCCCCTGCAGTCCAAAAACAGAACAAACACTGAAAATACAAAAAAATCCCACAAATGAACCTGCATTTTGGCGCCCACCACAAGGTGGCGCCCTGGGCGGAATGCCTCAGTTCAGCAGGCTGAGATGGCTGCATTGAATTGCACTTTTACAGTGGCAGTTCAAAGTATCAGAACATAAATTAAAATAAATGTACCCCAAAGAGTGATACATTTGTCTAACAACAACTTGCTGGTGATCCCTGGTCCAAAAACTGTCCAGTTGTTCTTGACCAGGACCAAAGCAATGTTGGAATCACCTTTGATGATGAGGACAGACATCTTTAAACTTTCTAAGTCTGAGGTACCTAAAAAGATAGAAGAAAGAGATATCACTGATAATAAAGACCAGACAGAATCACATTTTAATCAGTTCTGCAGCCAAATGCTGGATTTCTACAGAATTGGTTCTGATTACTTTAATCTACATCTTTTTTTAAAAAAAGATATACCCCACATTTCTCTGACTGCAATCCTCACATGACTACAGGTAACCCTCACTAATAGAGATGAGAAGGATTCTGAGAAAACCAGCTTGGAATTGCTTTCAAAGGTGCCATTAGGTTCCAGAAGTCACATGCAGAGGAAATAATATATGAGACCTTTTTCCCCCTCTCCCATAATAGTAGAACTGGGGGATGCTCAGTGAAATTGAAGTTTATGGGGCATAGATTAAGGATGAACAAAAGGAAGCTCTCCACTCAAGGAGTAATTAAATAGTGGAATGTATAAGTTTATACCCTAAAAATCTTGTTGGTTCATTAAAGTGCTACTGGGCTGATTTTAGCTGTTTAGTGCTGACCAACACAGCTACTCTCTGAAATGATCTTTTTTGTGTGGCTGCAAAACACATGGACAGGAATACTTGACGCTTTATGTTTTTGCTTCAACAAAATCCTTTCCATATTGTACCAGTCAATGTTAACTGCTTTATTAGTCCATCTGGTCTGTGGGAACAAACCTTTTTCCCATCCTGATAGGCAAGGAACATTGTAAACCAAAGTATCCTTAAGGCCAAAGCTTGCATCTGTTCGTCGTAGGTACATGTAGTCCTCCTGTACGATCTGTCTGCAATTAGAGAAAGATTGATTGTGTTTTAAAGAATATGCAGGAAGAAGGTAGCGATAGCCAACTCTAATGGGTCACTGGAATCTTTTCAGTGGCTCAGGTGACCTGTTTTGCCCTTTTCAGCTTTCAGCTGTTGCAGTCTGGATGCTGTGGCTTCCAGAATGCTTTTTGCAAAGCCTGTTTACTATCCACTGTAGAAGTATAACACAAGTCAAAACTAAACAGAAACACCCTTCCCGCCTCTTTCCCAATCCCACTCAACCCTCTGTTTTGAAATTTAGGTTGATACCAAGCAGTTCTGTATATTTTTGCAGTTGCACAATGCATTAATTGTTGTTGGCCACAGAATTCAGTGTTCTGTTTTTAAAACAAAACAGAGACAGCTAATCTCTAGTTCTTACAAATGGCCTGAAAAATGTGTGAAGGAAAATACCCAGTTGCAGTCTCAGTCGTTGAGGGTGAAGGAGGGTTACACGTAGTGAAGGAGGGGAGCCCATGGTCTTTACGTATTTATGTTAAGGTATTTAAACAGTATGCCATCAATAAGGCTGCCAACCTCTAGGAGGGGCCTGGAGATCTCCCCGGAGATCTCAAAGAATTACAACTGACCTGCAGACTACAGAGATCAATTCCCCTGGAGAACTGGCAGCTTTGGAGGGTGGCCTGTTTGACAATATATCCTGGTAAGGTTGCTCCCCTACCCAAACTGCACCCTCTTGAGGCTCTATGCCCCCCACCCCAGTCTCCAGGAATTCCCAACTCAGTGCTGACAACCTTAACCATCAGTGTAAAAAAAAATACCAGGAACACTTCACAACAATGCTTGCAGTGTAAAAAAAAAAAAATACCGGGAATACTTCACAACAATTATTGCTATAGTTCACACCACTTTTCCTCTCTGGTTAGCAGAACACAGTGAATTTTGCAAAAATTAATGAAGATATGGAGGTTACTGAATTAACCTGATCAAGTGTCCTTAAACTTCTAATAACTTCTCTCTCATGTATCTATGAGGTCCATCCTCTTCTCCCCACCCCATCCTCCTGGTCTGTCCATGAGTTAGGAAGCCTAAGTCTGTATTTCAGCCAGGATGAGGCATGATTTTTAATCTCTGGATGAGCAATTTCACATTGGAAGCTTTCCTTCCTTCCTCCCTCCCTCCCTCCCTTCCTCCCTCCCTCCCTCCCTTCCTTCCTTCCTTGTAGGCAAACAGTGACTTTAAGATCTGTTACAGTGTGTCCATGAAAATTTAAGTATTTAAAATATTTCTCTACCAGTTTTCAAAATTACAATTTTTATGTCAGATTTGTGACCAGTGTTGATAGTAGAAGGCAATTGTTGCACATGATGACATATATCAAATTGGATGATAGATAGCAGGATGACTCTGAGATACGAGACTTGATGTCATTAAGTCCCTTAGTAGTGTTTCCAGGGGGCAAAGTTGACATCCATTTTTTTTTGGTGGGGTTTGATTCCTGTATTTGTGTGTCTGCTATGTTTTTAATCTGGGTGGTTATCCATCAGTGAGAGGAGGACTGTGAAAGAAAAATATCCTTGTGTAGGAGGGGCAGTGGGTCACAGGTGGTGCACTGAACTGGTTTGAGCTGTGAACTACAGTGGTGTTCTCCTGTTACTCACCTTGGGTCTGGCTTGTGGCTGGCTGTCTCTGGCTTCCAGCCTGCCTTGGTTTGTCTGCTCCTTCATTTCATGAGGTGGATAGTCTAAGCTTGAGAATTCCCATTATCAATCCTCCAGGTAAGCGTATGTATCTGAGGAATCAGAGGAAATGTATTTGTGATGTAGTGTTTGACTGTGCACAGTGGATTGTTTTATTTGTTCTGGGTGGTAGCTGGAAGCAAGTAGGTCAGTTTGGCCGTTGGCGTAAAGTGGTACTTATGCACCCTTCGCATAGTTTTACAGTGGTGACCTGAAAACGTATTTGATGCCTGGACTGGCCCATGTTCAGGTTGATGGTGAGATGAAAATGCTTGAAATCCTGGTCGAGTCTCTTGAGAGCTTCTTTTTCATGGGTCCAGATAATGAAAATGTCATCAATGAATTTCAAGTAGAGGTTAATGGGCAAGAGCAGAGAACATTTTAAAGACAATACTTTTATATTGTCATATATGTTCCCACAGCAGTGTCATTGACTAAGAAAAGATACTTGCATTTCATGCAAAAAGTACTGTCTTCAAAGATATCTAGCATGCTGATCTTTTTAGAAAATGTCATACGATTTTCATTAAAGTGTGGCACCTGAAATATCTTTGAAGCTGTGATAGGCTATCTCCTGAGCCCATTCAGATAACAAGCCAAATAGGGTGTTGTACACCTCACACATACATATACAGCCTGTGCTTTCTGAATTCAAAAATTGCTTCCATAGCAACAAGTGCTTCATTAAAAAAAATTTGAGTTTGCAGATTCTATGCTCCCTTGAGAAGCCATTACTCTTTCCTTGCCTAAGTGGGAGTAACTCGACAGCCTGAAAAATGTCTTTGCCTGCCTTTGTGTGTATGTGCAGTGTTTAATAGCTGGTGAAGACCAGACTTTCCCTCAAACCCCCCCCCCCCCGCCCCGTCCTGGTATGTCACTGGAAAATCTGATCCATGTTTGTTTGCTTCTTAGAAGATCTGGAACTAGAAACATCTTTCCAAAGATTAAGTTGTTTGCTTCCCTCCTCTTTAATATTGGGCTTTCCCCAACAAAGTTAATTTCCCTTTATTACAGATTATCTGCTGCTGAGAAAACATAAGCAATGTGTTTGCAGAAATCACTGGCTTGTGCAAAGGTCACTTGGAAATTTAAGAGATTCTGCCACATTTACAGTTCAGTGCTAAACAATGAAGTCTGTTTAGGATTTCATTGCTAATCCTTGTGCAACCTTTGTGCTTCCAATCCTGTGCCGCCTCCACATGAGTGTTACTCAATGTTTCCCTCAAGTAAACACACACTTTCATTTTTGAAGCATACAAGATGGTTTTGAGTACAACTATAATTGGTATTTGGGTAGTATTTTACTCGTGCGCATAGATGAGACATCTTTGTTGTAGAAATTCAGACTCCAGAGATCCTTTTGAACTCTGCAGTACAGATTTTCCAACACACATGAGTTTTCATGGGTTATCTGCTGACTGCATTTTCTGGTGTTTGCAGAAAGGATGGGCTACTCTACTGATGGCATTGCCTTGTTCCATCTCAAGATTTGTTTGGTTCACCAGGATTTTTCACAAACAAAAGAGTCACCTGTGTTGGATAAAGGCTCCTTAGATGGAGGAAGGCACCACCATTAACAGAGAATACCACTCCTACAATGTCATCCAAAGTAGATGTAAATCCACCTGAACTCACTGACTTCAGTGGGCTTAGAAAGTCCTCTACTTGGGATGACAATGGTAATCTCCCCCCCCCCCCCATTTCCGGCTGATTTTGGATAAAAACATTGTAAAGGGCTTGATAATGATCTGTTAAATTTTCTTAACAACACTGTGGCAAATAAGAAAAGGGGTACATAATCTAAATGGAAAGAATATGTTTTGTGGGGATTTGCTATAAATACCATGTCACCCAATTATAAGAATAATGTTCTTTTAAGATGTTCTTGCAAAGACACTTTCCAAACTCAACAGGGCCCCATGGCTATTTGGTTTTTGGGACATAGGGTTATTCCTGGTATTTTTCTCCACTGGTAAACATTTGCATCCCATTAGACATCATAGCTTCTAAAACACTGATTCACATAGACAATCAAGAAGAGTCATTTTTCCACTGCTCTGTCTCACCAGGCTCTCACCAGGCTTCCTAACAGGATGCAACCTGTGAGTTTGCTGCTTCTTTGCTCCTGATTTATGTAAGGAAACCTGTAAGGGTTAGGGTTAGGGGTTAGGATTAGGGGTAGGGGTAGCGTTGTCATGTACTCTAATCTGGAGGAACCGGGTTCGATTCCCCACTCTGCCGCTTGATCTGTGGAGGCTTATCTGAGGAATTCAGATTAGCCTGTGCATTCCAACACATGCCAGCTGGGTGACCTTGGGCTAGTCACAGTTCTTCTAAGCTCTCTCAGCCCCACCTACCTCACAGGGTGTTTGTTGTGAGGGAAGGAAAAGGAGTTTGTAAGCCCCTTTGAGCCTCCTTACAGGAGAGAAAGGGGGGATATAAATTCAATTCTTCTTCTTCTTCTTCTTCTTCTTCTTCTTCTTCTTCTTCTTCTTCTTCTTCTTCTTCTTCTTCTTCTTCTTCTTCTTCTTCTTCTTCTTCTTCTTCTTCTTCTTCTTCTTCTTCTTCTTCTTCTTCTTCTTCTTCTTCTTCTTCTTCTTCTTCTTCCTTGGAATCCAGGATCAAGCCAGGTGTGGGAGACTGGTATTCATATCCATACTCAGCTTTGAAAGCTCCCTGGGTAACTTTGGACCAGCCATTCATGCTCACCCTAACCTATTTCACAGCGTTGTTATGAGGATAAAATGGAAGATGGGAGAACCTTGCCATCAAGTCACAGAAAAAATTTGAGAGACCACTAAGTAGAAGACAAAAAACCAGAACATTTAGGAAGGCCCTCCCCCCCACTTCCCCAAGCAGCAAGAAATCCAGCACATGAAGCACATGAAGCAGCACATGAAGCTCCTTTACCTGAATCATACCAATGACCTCTTGAATATTGACAGCAGCTCTCCAAGATCTCAGATACGGGTCTTTCACATCACCTACTATCTGATCCTTCGAACTGGGGATGCCAGGGATTGAACCTGGGACCTTCTGAATGCCAAGCAGATACCTTATCACTCTCTTCCCAGTACTGGGTTGGAGAGATGAGAGAGAGAGAGAGAACTTTGCATGTCTTTTGTAGTGTCTGTTGCTATTCCAGTATACAAGTCAAGCAGACCAGGAGTCAACAGACTCCATATTAATTAATTAATTTACCTGCATACTTATCACCAGTCCATCATCAAAGTCCCTGAGTGGGGTATAGTTTTATAACACATAAAACAATCTTAAAACCATCATAAAATATACTTTAAAACCATCCCCACCCCCACCCCACCCTAACTCTCCTAAAAATACATAATCACTCCCCCCCATAATGTCCCCCAATGCACTTTAAAAATTGAGCTGGGGCCACACCAATAGAGTGCCTGTATGGTGACTGCAGGTAAAAAGGGGAGTAACACATACTGCTAACTCTGCCACATTGCCAACTGTGCTAAGGATGACATCAGGAGAGAATGCTGCTAGAACATGGCCATATAGCCCAGAAACCACACAGAACCCCAGTGATTCCAGCTGTGAAAGCCTTCGACAATACACTGTGCTAAGGATGCACCAGCTTTGCCAAATCCAGTTATGAACAATAAGCATTTCTCTGCCTCTTCCCCAACCTAAACTGCTAAACCTCCTTCTCGATATCTTTGTCCTTCCTGGAACCTGTGATAGGTAAGACATTCAAAAGACTGGAGCCATCATGGAGCATTAATATTCTTTTTTACGCCTCTGACAGTCCATTAGGTTCTTTGTCTGTTTTATGTGATGTCAAATTGTTTGAGACATACAGCAGCCCTATAAATTAATGATCTCTAGAATGTCCTGTCATTAAAAGCCTTGTGTGGGTCTTGCAAACTGAAGGTGGTGGCTTCCTTTATTGAATCAATCCATCTCATGTTGGGTCTTCCTCTTTTGGATGCTTGGATGTTACCAAAGTATGGTAGCTTCAGTTTAGGCATTGTAGCTTCTAGGGGAAGTAGAAGTTCAGGCTTGATTGAGACCCATGTAATGGTCTTTTTAGCAGTCCATGGGATCCATAAAACTCTCCTCCAGCACCATACATTAATCCATTAGGTTAGTCAGGCGAACGTTAGTGAATAGACTCGTTCACAGCAATCAAGCCAGCTAAAGCCATGATAATTTTTTAAAAACCCTCATAAAATCCAAGAGCTACATAACTTGTAGGAAACACCAGTTCATAAATAAAAGCAGTAAAAATCCCAATCAGGTGCTTCAGAAATTCAATCTTGACTGAAGCTTTACCTTTTTTCCCCTACAACTGTGCAGGGTTGGACTCTAGTGAGGCTCTTTTGATAAGGCCTGAAAGAAGAACGAAAAGGAAAGCCAAGGGGAAGAGTGTGTTTTCCGCAGCCTTTCAAAAACCCTCAAGTTCACTGGCTAGCCTTGAGGCTCTCTCAGTCTAAGGTTCTTCAGAGGATTATTGTGAGAATAAAATCAGAGAGCTCTGTGTGTGTTGCTCTGAATCCCTTGAAGGAAAGCTGAGGGTACTTTAGTATGAGATAAATAAATATTTATGTACTTTTCTGCCATCACTGTGATTGGCAGATCTCCTTCTGATGTCAGTTTCATTATGGAGATTTACCTAAGTCTCTTAACAATGCAAGGCAGAAGCTGACATAATAAAAACATTTTTTGGTGCCTTCTGTTTTCATTCAACGGTCATTTCAAATAAAATCAGTTACAGAGCCTTCCCCCTGGGCTGTCCTTATGAAGTGAATGGTAGTAATGGTAGTATGAAATCTAAAAACAGTAAACATTTTTTACGGCTGAAACAATACAAAGTCGGTAAATCAGATTCTGAATTTCGAATTATGTATCTGGTGCCAGCTTATTAGTGTCTGCTGTTTAACCATATGTTACAAAACACAAAAACGGTGTCATTGTAGTAGTACAAACATTGTTCCAATAATTTATAAAGTAGGGTTACCAGATATCACTGGATTCCCCTTCTTACAAGTGCCAGCTCCCCACTGAAAGTGGGAGATGGAAGGAAGGGCAGTTCGCTCCAGGTTGGGAAATGCTTGGAAATCTGGGGATGGAGCCTGGCGAAATCAGGGACCTCAGTGAGGTACAATTTTATAATGTCCACCCTCCAAAGCAGGGGTGTCAAACTCGTGGCCCTCCAGATGTTCATGAACTACAATTCCCATCAGTCCCTCCCAACATGAGCATTGGCTATACTGGCAAGGGCTGGTGGGAAATGTAGTGCATGAACATCTGGAGGGCCGCAAGTTTGACACCTGTGCTCCAAAGCATTCATTCTCCAGAGAACTGATCTTTGTAGTCTCATGATGAGCTGTAATTCTAAGGTTCTACAGATCCCACCTGGAGGCTGGCATCCCTATCAGAGCCCCTCATTCTGCCAACAGTTTGTTTGTTTGTTTAACCCAGGGATCCCCAACCTTTTGGATCCTGTGAGCACCTTTGGAATTTTGGGAGGGGTAGTGAATGCCACCCCAACATGGTTGCCACAGAAGGCTCCTCCAAACCCAAAATAGCTGCTCCATGAGTTCCTTTCTTCCTCACTTTGCAAAGCATCTCAGAAGGGGAGTCAAAGAAACTAAAGAAAGCCAGAGGGAGGGAGGGAGGGAGGGAGGGAGGGAGGAAGGAAGGAAGGAAGGAAGGAAGGAAGGAAGGAAGGAAGAGAAGGGGGAATTAAAAGAAAGTCTGAAGGGGGAATGGGCTACAAACCTGGATGCGTACTAGTCTTCCTGATCCTCCAGTGACTGCAATGTGCTGCTGTTGCATACATTGGAAACCCTTTCTTTGAATGAGGCAATCACCAACAAGCCCTTCCTTACAGAGCTCTGGCCACTTTCTGAACAGCTTGGTGGGCACTAGGGAAGATACTAGTAGGTGACATGGCACCCACAGGAACCTTGTTGGAGAACCTTGATATAAATGCATGTGCCTCCTTTACTTGCCTTGTCACTGAAGTGCCCATTTTCTTTGACACTGGAGGGCTTTATTTAAATCAGCAATTGAACACTCTTATAGTGTTGTAGTGTTAGAAGAGCCTGTGCATCAGGTTTTCTGAATTCCCAGTTTTGATTTTTAAAAGACGTCTCTATCCTCTTTTGCAGCAGACATGTCTTTTCTGTTGTGTTAAGTGCTGTCAAGTCTCAGCAGGGGCATATCTGCAATGGAGACATGGGGAGTCAAATATCCCCACCCACCCCCCTTGTGGGGGGTGCAAAAAATGCAGGTTCATTTGGGGGGGGGGGTTGTATTTTTGTTCCCAGGCTCCATTTTCCCTAGATCAGGGGTAGGGAACCTGCGGCTCTCCAGATGTTCAGGAACTACAATTCCCATCAGCCTCTGTCAGCATGGCCAATTGGCCATGCTGGTAGGGGCTGATGGGAATTGTAGTTCCTGAACATCTGGAGAGCCGCAGGTTCCCTACCCCTGCCCTAGATACACCTCTGTGTCTCAGCCAAGTTATGGTGATCATAATAAAGGGGTTTTGAGGCAAGTGAGAAGCAGAGGTAGTTTGACTTTGTCTTCCTCTGCAGAGCCTTCTTTGGTGGCCTGCCTTCCAATTACTGACCCTGCTTAGCTTCTGAAATTGGGCTACACTTTACCCTGTCTCACCGAAAGATCTCAGGATATTTGCAAATTAATATGCCATTTCCTATACCATCTTTGTTCTAGGATGCTTCACTTGGGTCCTAGTTCTTACCTAGTTCTGTCCCCAAGACACTAGGGTTGAAGTGGAGCATTCTAGAACAAAGACAGTTCAGGAAATGGCACACTAATTCACAAATCTCCTGAGATGTTTTGGTGGGACAGAGTATATGCCATTCCACATCCCTTTTCCCTCTAATTGTAAAACAGAAGCTGTGAAGTCAGAGAACCTAATAGACTGATTGTTATAATGTTTAATTGATGAAAAAACAACAACAGAAGTGTGGGTGTAGAAACATTAAATACAAGGGAGAAGAACACCACACTGTGGACTGCTAAATACGGCGCATAACACAAACAAATGCAGGGTGTAGTTTTAATGAAAACGTGCAGAAGTGCAAAGAAATGTTAAATGCCAACTCTAAACCACAAAAAAAAAAAAAACAAAGCAGAAAACTGTATCATTGCAAGTTTGAATCTTTCAGATACATTTCATTTACACCCAGAGCATTTTGAGAACTTACCTTGATTGAATACATTACTGACTGTTTGAAACACACAGAGCCTTGGAGGTGGCTCCTTGCAGCCCCAAAGTTTGAGACAAGAAGAAGAAGAGTTTGGATTTATATCCCCCCTTTCTCTCCTGTAGGAGACTCAAAGGGGCTGACAATTTCCTTTCCCTTCCCCCCCTCACAACAAACACCCTGTGAGGTGGGTGGGGCTGAGAGAGCTCCGAGAAGCTGTGAGTAACCCAAGGTCACCCAGCTGGTGTGTGTGGGAGTTCACAGGCTAATCTGAATTCCCCAGATAAACCTCCACAGCTCAGGTGGCAGAACGGGGAATCAAACCCGGTTCCTCTAGATCAGTGTGCACCAGCTCTTAGCCACTACGCCACTGCTGCAAAAGACTGAGGCGGCAGCAGAATAACAACTACCTGTTTGAAAGATGAAGAAGAGGCTTAGTTCCCTGTGATTGATAATACCAGTAATCTCATTCTGAGTACTTATAATCATAAAGTGACTGAAGGAGCTAGTTTGACAGTTTGCAGTCTAGCTCACCTCACTGTGCTTTCTTTTTGGTCTGTTTCACCAGTATTGACTGTATGATTTTGTCTGAGAAAGCTGGATTGATTGTATACCAGTTTACTTCATAAGCTTTAATCCTATGTCTGTAAGATTGTGTTTCAGTCCATATTGTCTTCTTGCATGCTCTCAGCCTTTGACTTTTATTTCTCTATAGCTGCACTGCATTCATTTTCAGCGAGTTAAGAACAATTTTTGTTGTTGTTGGCTCTTAAGGGTTTTCAGGACCAGGGCCAAAGACAACAATGTTTAATGTTGTCTTAAATGAACAAGAGAGATCATTGAACTTGTGGGAAGTAGAGGAAACAGAAGCTGCCTGTCGTTGGAACTTAGTTTGAGACCAGTTGCTACCTCTCAGGGCAAACATTGTGACTGATTCCAGACAAACGGAATTTAAATTTTATTAAAGGACAGGGTTAGCAGCAGACTCTTTTCAACTTTTGCTCAAATGCTGGTTGCATGCCTGGAAACAGGGATGATTTATATTCTGAAACGTGCATGCAATTCACTGAATAATTTGCATCTGGTGCGGGTGCTTTTCCCCATCCAAAAACATCAAGTAAAATATTTTGCCAGATGCTTGACATCCTGTAACTGGAGCTTATCTATCACAGCGCCGTTTGAACAAGTAGTTATTATGAGATAACAACCACCAGAAATTCAGTGAGCCACTTATTTTTAATACATAGAATCAAAAATTAATGGTGTTAGGATAGAGTTGACAACAGAGAGCTCCAAGTTAGAACCTGGGAAGATACATTCTAATAGTAAAGTTAACACTTGTCTAATCACAACTCACGTCCCCAGTACTAACTACTCTGACCCATTCCTCCCATTCATTTGTTATGACTTATACCTTCCATCTTCCAAACCACCTATGTTAGGATACTTGTATAGTAATGATCCCCAAAATAAGACATTAATAATAACAATGTAGAATCTGATTTGCAACACTTAGATGTACTGTTTGAAATTTTTATTCTCATCTGCATCAATTGTTATTGTTACTTATGTAAAATTTAAGCATCAAGCTTTTAGACACATAGTATGTATTGTATATATTACATTTCTTATCTGTTCTCCACGTATTTACCTCATTAAACCTCAAATGGAATATTGTATACAGTGTACAGTTTTGGGCACTGCAATTCAAGAAGGATATTGACAAGCTGGAACGGGTCCAGAGGAGGACAACCAAAATAGTAAAAGGTCTGGAATCCATGCCCTATGAAGAGAGATTTAGAGAGCTGGGTATGTTTAGTTTGGTGAAGAGAAGGTTAAAGAGGTGACGTGATAGCCATGTTTAGATATTTAAAGGAATGTTATGTTGGTGAGGGAGAAAATCTGTTTTCTGCTGCTCCAGAGACTAGAACCAGGAGTAATGGGTTCAAGGTGAAGGAAAAAAGATTCCATCTAAACATCAGGAAAAACTTCCTGACAGAAAGGGCTGTTCGGCAGTGGAATGCACTACCTCGGAGTGTGGTGGAGTCTCCTTCTTTGGAGGTTTTTAAAGAGAGGCTCAATGGTCATCTGTCAGGAGTGCTTTGATTGTATGTTTCTGAATTGCAGGGGGTTGGACATGATGGCCCTTGGGGTCTCTTCCAACTCTATGATTCTGTGATTCTGCCACACTGTTGTGACTCCTATAATTTCATGGGCTTCATGCATGAGGTACAAATCTATGCATAAAATGTGAACCTCTTCTCAGATTTTAACCCTAACATTCTAAATTCTACTTCCACAGATTCCCGTTATGGGAGGAGCATTCATGGACTCACCCAATGAGGACTATAGTACGGAATACTCCTTATTTAACTCATCTGCCAATGTCCACGCGGCTGCCTCTATGCAGAACCAGCCAGAAGAGGCAACCCGCTCTTCAAATGATGCCATTTTGTTATGGATTGCAATTATTGCAACAATTGGGAATATTGTTGTTGTCGGAGTTGTGTATGCATTCACGTTCTGAGAGAGAAGCAAGAAGAAGGCTGAAGGAAGCAGACAGCAGACACACTGTCTCTGTACATGCACATATTCTCATATATAAAAATGTATATCTTTATAAATGTATCCAGTTAAATGCTGTTTACTACATCAGCGCAAGTGTGATAGTGGGTGGGGAAAACCCCTTGAGAACTTGTATAAATGGTTTGTGGAGTGAGACATCTAATTAATAGCATAGCCAACAAAGTGTAAATCTAATGTAAAGGGCCAGTGCGAACACACAATACTCACGCGAACAGCAGGTTTGCTGTGTGGGGGCTTTATTTTCTGCTGGCTAGTAAACCTGGTGTTTGTTTTTCTATATTGCTGTAGTTTTTGTTTGTAATTTGCCCCCATGTGGGTTTGAATTTGGAACATAGATTTGTGTATAATGCCTTGCCTGTTTCATTCTGTGGTAACTTATTTCCCTTCTTCTTCAGAGGTACAGGACATGTGAGCGTGACATTATGTTCTCATTTTGTTTTTTAAGTTGGTTTTCTGTCAGGAAGATTATGATAAGGCAGCATGTGGAAAAAAATGTTTACTGCAAAAAGCCATGTAATATGTATTGATCATGCCAGATTAGTTTGTAGATTCGTTTCCATGTGATTAATCGGATGGAGAAAAGAAAGTTGTATTGTAAAATGTGTGGATTTGAAATTGGCTTTGTAACACTTATGTGGAGGGAGTGCAGAACCTTACAACAAGGAAGCATTTACAATTATTTTAGTAATAGATAAGTCCAAGTCTGTGTCTGTGTAATCCTTCATTCCCTTTGTCATGGTAGCCAACCAGCTGATCTTGAAGCCTATAGGTGCCTCCCACTGTTGTAGCCCAGCCAATGGAATTTGGTGGCATACTGCCTTAGAAAACAGCTAATAGCTATCGAGAGGCCATATAAATCACCTTTGAAAGCCATTTAAGCTAATGGCTGTAACCGCTTTGAATTCCTCAAATTATGTGTGCATTGTGGGACAAAATATTTGGTAGAGCCTTTTGATGATCTTCTGTAAAGAAACAATGGCCACCACTTAAAATGCCTATACAGTTTCCACAATCCCACTGTGTACTCTGAACAGTTGCGATCTCACAGAAGAAAAGTGAAAGTCTTTGTGTGCCTGATGCCTCCTCCTCCTCCTCCTCCTCCTCTTCTTCTTCTTCTTCTTCTTCTTCTTCTTCTTCTTCTTCTTCTTCTTCTTCTTCTTCTTCTTCTTCTTTCACAACAATTTTTGTATCTTATGGCAAGTCAAGGTGGACAGGGTTTTTTTTTTGTTTTTGTGCCCAAAGAATTTCTTTAAAATGATCTATCTACTACTGGTAGTATCTTTTGTCTCCTAAACCCCAGAAAGCAATTTTCTCTTGGATCAGGATTTTCTCTCTCTTCCCAGCTAGCTTCCTCCATGTTTTAAACCAGATGTAATTATTTTTCAGGATCACCTACATATCTGGGCAACATAATCTGAAATTATATCCTCACAAGCTACTAAATGGTCAGAGGCTCGAATGTGTGAATCATTCAAAAGTAGTTGCATGGAAGCAGAGTCCAGATCTTGTGGCCCAAATGAGTTTTAAGGTTGATCCACAATCAAAGATAGAGCTCATAAGGCTCCAAAACGATGAGGAAAGGGCCAAGTGAGACAAAATGGCAGTGGAGCTAGTGAATATTTACAGCAAACTTCATGAACAGACACCGATAGGTTGGCAATATGTTTTTATGCTTTTGTGTTATTTTTTCAGCTGAAGTCCCCAGTGTTGTGCTGATCATGCCAAAGCTATCTGCTTTTGAACTGAATGCCTGGATTTCCCAATTCTCTCACAGCTTGAAAGAACTAATGAAAAGTAAATGAGTTCAATTTCACATCCCTGAATGTTTCTGAGAACATTGCTAGCCTTATAATTAGATTGATTGGGTATTCATGGATGTTTCAGCTGCTCAGTAAAGATTCTGAAGCTGTACCACATCTCACAATGCAATGCCCTTTGCATGGTCAGTAGCTGAGGAAAGTTATTTTACCATGGTTACACTCAGTTGGAGGATGCTTATTTTTACCCAACGGAATTCTTGTGCAGTTGATGAATTTGCCAATGCAACGCTTCACTTGAGCTAATTTGTGGGTATTAATGTAAGCTCAATTAGTAGAGCTTGTGTTTATCTGCGAAAGGATTGGACCAGATTTCAAAAGAACATTCCGACTTGAAAAGGATCAGAATTGAGCTAACTGGTTTAAAAAATACCAGACTGTATTTAAGGGATAGATTGCCATGGGATTCCACAGAGCAAGTACCATTGTGCTAGAAAAGAGAGGAAGTAATCATTTTTATTCCTTGTCCTTATTTTCTGTAGCCACAGTTCTGTTTTGTCAGTCAAGAATCTTATGTATCATGAAACATAGTTTTCTGTTTTCAAAGGGATATCTGCCATTGCCTCTCTTTCCCAGTATATTTTCCTGTGTCCTGCAATGGTATTCACTAGGCAGAATCCAACCTTATTAACCTGCAAAGAGCTTCTACAGTGACCAGCTGTAATCAATGGTCCTTGTGGGCTTTCACCATTCCCTTGACCAATTTCCCTGTCCATCAGCCACCTTTTAAATTTATGTAATGTCAGGTCTGAAGAAGACTTTTGTCAAATTATCGAGCTGACTCTCTACTGTTTGATTTTTAAATTAGTCCTGATAAAGATATCGTGTTAATGCTTTGAGAGAGTAACAAAGGACCACAGGAGGTTTGAGAAATACTATGATCTGCATTTTACTCTTATATTTTTGGGCCTTGATTTTTCAGGCTGATTTGCAGATGCAATTCCTGCTAATCTGTTGCACACAACTGAATATGCAGAGAGATCGCTCAGCTGAGAAATGTTGGTGTGAAGCAAATGTGTGGACATTGACAAAAGGATGTTTCGTTTCGTTTGATTGCAGCAGAAGTTAACTTTCCCACAACTCTGCTCTCTCACTGTTGTGTCCGTTGAAATTGCTAAAAGTGTACCCCTTTTCCACTGATGGAAATGTGTTCCACCAACTGGAAATATGGGTAAAAGCCACCCCAAAGGGATGATTAGGATTGGAGTGGCCATTAGCTGCGACTGCAGGAGTGGCTATGTGCTATCAGTGTGCTAGTTAGCTCACATTAATGTTCTGCCATATATATGTACAACCAAGTGGAATGAACTACATACATGACCCTAAATTGAAAAGGGGTCATGGCTCAATGGTTTAATGTTAGGGAAATGTTCTCTCCTTTAAAACAGAAAAGGGGAAATTATGCTCCTTCCCAAAGTTTTTAAGTGCAACCCACAGACTTGTTAAAATTCTGAGTGTCTCACCATCATATTTTCATTTTTCAAAAAACTTTCTATCATAATAAGGTTACAGACACAATGGAAAAATATTCAAAGGGGTTCAATAGTAAATTTATTGACACCTGTTTCTATGGGTCTTTATGAAACGCTCTGTACTTAATGATATTTCTCCTATAAATATTTGTAGTAGTCCAACTGAAATGGTAGAAATGAAGCAGGTTCCTTTATGGAACTCGCTTCTGACTAGGACTGAGAAGCTAGTCAGTTACCTGATCAAACATGGTCAAATGGCCACCTAAAATTAGTTTGTAGTCAAATATTATCAGCTGTTTAGTGAACTAACAGACACCATTGTTTATGTGGCAGCCTATCCTGTTGATTGCATCTTGGGAGTATTTCATAGCAATAACATGAGTGTTACCTGACCTTTGACAGAAGTAGTGTGTGATGGTATCCTGTAGTCCACAGGTGTCAAACTTGCGGCCCTCCAGATGTTATGGACTACAGTTCCCATCATCCCCTACCAGCATGATGCTGGCAGGGGATTATGGGAACTGTAGTCCATAACATCTGGAGGGCCGCAAGTTTGACACATATGCTGTAGTCCTACCTTACTAGGCTCCTCTGCGCCACTGTTTTAAGCAAACTTTGATTCTAGAGTTGTGAAAGACATTAAATGGATTTTTAATGTATATCTGTAGTGTGGATAAATCTTTGGTAAATAGATTGTCTATTTTTCACAACTCCTCAAGACTTTTTGTATATTCTCCCTTGCAATATTTCCTGCCGTCCACTAAGAATGGTTGAAACTAGTGGTGGGATTCAGCCAGTTCACACCAGTTCGGCAGAACCGGTTGTTAAAGTGGCGCTTGTAAACAACCAGTTGTTAAATCATTTGAATCCCACCACTGGTTGAAACTTGGATGGAAGTTGACACAAAATGCCTTTCTCTCTCTCTCTCTCTCTCTCTCTCTCTCTCTCTCTCTCTCTCTTTTTGCAAAGCATGGCATCCAGCTCTTCTGTTAGTATTTTAAAACACAACTATCTTAGCTACACTTGTACTGTTGGCTGAGGTGAAACCAGTGGCAGTAAATGGTTGTAGTGACGCAAGTTACAGAGGGAGAAGACAGGCAGAAGGATGTCCGGACAAAGTTGTCAGAGCTTCTTTGACCCAGGGAAGGTGGGACAGATAGAAGATTGATAGGAAGGAAGGGTAGTTGAGCCAGTATACAAGGAATGGAGGGAAGCTAAGGAAAAAGATCAGCAGGAATGGAGGACTGAATGAAAAGATAGTCCAAGAGAATGATGAAGAGAATAAAAGGGAATTCAATGCTTTAAGAGAGAACAAGCAAAGAGAACATAACTGGAAGTTGCAGAAGACTGAAGTTCACATAGTAATATTAAATAGCCAACAACATTTCAATCTTATCAGTGGCCCAGTGATATTATCATTCTTATACTCTCAATCTTTGATACTCTTTCCCTTATACTATTAGTAGATTTGGGGCGGGAGGGGGAGGGGACAACACATGGTGGAAGCCTACAATTGTGCTGTTTTTATCTTGTAATAATTGTTCTACAAAAACTTTTATTCTTGTAATAAACTGTCCAAGATGTGAGAAGGGGCTAAAAAGGGTTCTGTGTTTTTCTGGGGTTTGCATAATGTCTTGTATTCATGATTTTGTTTAAACGAATCAGGCGGGTAGTCTTTTTGACTACTGCAGTGTTCCTTGTTTACAGGCCTCACTATTTATTATTAAGATGCAGTGGAACTGCTTTTGTTAAAGTACAATTACATTTGTGGGTTTTTTAAAAAAACATTAAAGTTATCAGTGTTTGCAAAAAGTGATATTCCTTGTCTTCATGAAAATTTATGAGTTGACGCCACAGTTAAAGGCTGAGCACAGCTCCTTTTGTGTATGTGAGTGAAAAAGAGGATGCAACAGGCCAACTCAGCTACTCCAATGGAATATAATCAAACTTCCAATGAAGTTTGAGAACTGAGCTGAACCAGAGGTGGGATCCAGCAGGTTCTCACAGGTTCCCGAGAGTAGGTTACTAATTATGTGTGTGTGCTGAGAGGGGGTGACTAATTGGTGATTTTGCCATGTGATTTTTGCCTTAGTTACGCCCTTCCTCTCAGCAGTAGCGCGCAGAACTTGAAGCAGTCTAGCAGGAGGTGCACCGGCGTGCGTGGCAACCTGCGCCTGCGTGCATTCGTTTCCCGCCCAAGGACCGGCGCAGCGGCTGCGTCCTTGCCACAGCCCCGCCCAGGAATGCCCTGCCCCCGGAATGCCCGGCCATGCCCCCGTCGTGCTCACCCAGCCCCATTGGCGCTACGCCACAGTTTGAATCCCACCACCATGGGAACCTGTTACTAAAATTTTTGGATCCCACCACTGGCTGTAACACAATTGTTTCTCAGTTCAAATTAAGGCAATTTGGCAAAAAAAGTGCAAAAACATTTTATGGTGCATAGAAGCACAAATGACCCACCCACAGAGGTGCCCAGCCTTCGTGCCTATGAAACTGTCTTATACCAAAAACCTTTGTTGCCTTGAATTCTTCACGGTCACTATAAACAGGAGCAGACAACACTGAGCACTGGCATGGTGGTAGACTTGCAATGGCCTCAAGCAGGAAATAGCTGCTACCTGAATTCTTTTAACTGAAGAAGAGAAGATGAAGAGTTTGGATTTATATCCCCCTTTCTCTCCTGTAAGGAGACTCAAAGGGACTTACAATCTCCTTTCCCTCCCCGCTCCACAACAAACACCCTGTGACATGGGTGGGGCTGAGAGAGCTCCAAAGAACTGTGACTAGCCCAAGGTCACCCAGCTGGCATGTGCTGGAGTGCACAAGCTAATCTGGTTCACCAGATAAGCCTCCACAGCTCAAGTGTCAGTGCGGGGAATCAAACCCGGTCCCCCAGATTAGAGTGTACCTGCTCTTAACCTCTACACTATGCTGGAGATGCTGGAGACTGAACTGAGGGCCATCTACACACAAAACATAAGAACTACCGCTTCTCCATGGCCCCTTAACCTTGTGTGTCTCCACAGCTCCTCTGAGGGATGGGACTTCTGCTGCATCAATCTAAATATCTGTTGCACCCCAGCTGTCGTATCTAATAAAGTTATAATTCATATACATTTATGTTTGTATTATTTCTCATTGTAATCACCATATACATAAATGAAAACCTTTTTGATTCATACATATATTCACACATACATATTTTTTCAAGTTCACACGAACCAATTGCGGAATTAAATTACAACTGCTTCCTCAACATTTCAAAGGTAAGTATCCAGTATGTGCCACTATATAGGTCCAATTCATAACTTCCATTCAGGTAAGTGTCCCATTTACATAAGTTCATAAATTTCAAATAACAATTTTTTTGTGTTTTTAAGGAAGTACACTTCCTAAACATCCACACAGGTATGTATTCAGTCTGTACTCATCCAAGGTTCAAGAAATTCAAAGAAAGGAAATGCATTGCGCATAATCTGCGTTTTTCGTTAGCTTCATCAGCAACACTCTCTAATGTGGACCCAATTCAAATAGGTTTCCTAGGGGTAATCTGTAGGACAAACCCAAAGTCCAGTTATTGGTCATATATTAACCCATTTCATTCATAAGTTATACACACAGATATATATTCTAGGGATTTATACTTACAAACTCTCCTTCACGGAGAAATAATACAAACATGAATGTATATGAATTATAACTTTATTAGATACGACAGCTGGGGTGCAACAGATATTTAGATTGGTATTGTTTATTACTGCTGCACTCTTTTGGTTTCTGTACTTCTGCTGCATCTCCATTTCAGGACTGACAGTGTCCAACAGAAGCTGACTGAAAAAAAGTGAATTATGCAGAGTGGGCAGTCATTTCTGTAGGCAGGGAATTCAACCTTTCAGGATGTGCTGACCACTTATTCCATTATCTTTTTTCCCCGATATGCTCATTTGGGCACATGGAGCTGATTAATACTAAAACAGAGCCTTGTTCCATCCCAGTCAGTACTATCTACTCAGACTAGCAGCACCTTTCCAGGGTCTCAGGTGGGGGTCTTTCACATCACCTATTATCTGACCCTTTAAATAGGCGGTTCTGGGAACTGAATTTGGCATTAAATGGGAGGTACTGGAGATTGAACCTGGGGCCGTCTGCATGTGAAGCAGATGCTCTACTGTTGAGCCGCTGGATGACAGTATTTCAGGGCCATTTACAACTTGCTCTTTTAACTTGATGACGAGTTAAAAACTAAAGTGATTTTAAAAAATGAGACAATGACAGTATAAACAGATCTTGAAAACAGCAAGCAAAATTACTCATAGGGAGCAGCCATTTCTGTGGGCAACGGTTCGCCCCTGCAGGATGTTTGACCCCTTTCAAAAGTTTGAAGGAACCAGAACCAGACTTTTGCGCGCTCACTGTTTGCTGCATGCTTCACAGTGGGGTTTCCCTGTGGCTTTCTGTTCAAAAGGGTCGTCTGCCGCAAGCATCCCTAGACAATCCGACCCAACCCACCATGTTGCCTGCCTGCTGCTGCCTTGCTTGCTTCCACGCAACCCCCTTTTGGCACCTTTTGTTTGTCATCGTCATTGCCTGCCTTGGCCCAACATTATTTTGCTGGATTGAAGACAGATCTTCACTGTTAAATGTTTTTAAAATGTCCTTCAGATCACGCTTAATGTAGTGTTGGTACTGCCAGCCTGCTGCTTCCTTGTTTTTGCTACCTGCCACCTTTTCCCCTGTTCATTTGCTTTTTTAATTGCTTCTGCGTTGCTCACTGACACAGTTCTGTGCTGCATTGATAGACCTTTAAACTCCCTTAAAAATTTGAAAGAAGCCCTTCCTAATAATATCAAATTGTGGAACTGGGGCTGGGAGGAGCAAGAACATCCAAAGAGGGAGGAATGGATACCATCTCCTTCGCTTTCGTGATGAAGGCAGGGGAGAAAGTTGTACTTTCTTTGCTTTTGGAAATGGGGAAGATTCTCTTCCTTGGCATCCCTTTGAGACTTGGGCCATTTCCGCATGGCCACGATCGGGGTGTGTGTCAGCGTGCATGATGCCGACGCCAAAGCATTCCTCCGGGACCGTTCGCACGAACGGTCCCGGTAGGGGCAGGGAAGACGGCGCAGCCTGCGCAGAGGCTGCGCCATCGTCCGAAGCCTTATCTTCCCTCCAACCTTCCGGTGCATTGCCCAGGCCAGGGGACATACCCCTCTGCCCTGCACGACAGCTCTGGAGTCGCAGGGCGGGGGGGGCGTGTCCCCAGGCCAGGCCGATGAGCCGGAAGGTCGGAGGGTAGATAAGGCGTTTGGGAAAGGGTTCGCACGGCAGCGGTTGGAAGCCGCTGTTTCTGAAAATCCTTGCCCAGGGAGCGAGGTTCAGAAACAGCGGCTTCGCGCCACTCAGGGGTTGCGAGGCCACTGCTGCTGCGATTCAGCGGCGGCCGTGCAAACCCCTCCCCAGGGACGCTGTTTTTAGCGTCCCTGGGTCGCTGTATTCTGCCTGTGCGGAAACAGCCTCTGCTTCCCCCATAAACCAAATCATAGTTCAATGAAGGCTTTCACAGCCAGAATTGACTGGCTTTTGTGGGTTTCCAGGCTGTGTGGCCGTGATCTGGTAGTTTCTGCTCCTAACATCTTGCCCACATCTATGTCTGGCATCTCCAGAGGCATGTCATCTTACTGTGATGTGCCTCTCTAAACACATCTTACTGGGATATGCCTCTGAAGATGCCAGTCACAGATGCAAGCAAAATGGTAGAAGCAAAACCGACCACACCACAGCCACACAGCCTGGAAAATTCATAACAGCCAAATCATAGTTCCTTTGTACTCCACCTTCCTACCCACTTCACAATCTGATGCCTATCCATGCTACATCTCCTTAGGCCTTATTCATAAACGTATCCTACTATGTGAGTGGCTACTTAAATCCAGAGGCATATCTAGGGAAAATGTAGCCCAGTGCAAAATCTGAGTTTTCTGCCCCCCCTCCCACCACAACCAAACAACTTTTTTTGGTACCAGGTCTTGAAGTCAGTGTATGGACCCAGTGAGGGGGAGGAGGGGTGTGGGGGCGATTTTCCACCCTCACGTGACTAAATGGCCACAGCCCGGGAACATTTGACCCCATATGTTCCCCCTGGGTGGTATGCCCCCGCTTAAATCATAACCATAAGGAAGTCATTGTGTATGAAAGGTGTATTTGTACATCTCTTCTCACGATTGCAGTGATTTCAGCTATTATAATGCACTCTTCCATATTTAAAAAACCCCACACATAATGGTGTTAGTAAAGGATTCATATCTTGAATGTTATTCTTTTCTTTTATTAGACGCTTTTTTAATTAGGCAAATGCTGATCACCCATGTAAGTACTAACCAGGGCCAACCCTCCTTAGAAAGTAAAGTAGTAAATATTTACCGCATGTGACCAAGGGCCATTACAAAGTTATTCTTTATAAAACATAAATAAAACACAGGAAGAATAAAAACAATCATCAACATAAGATGTCACACAATTAAAGCAGCTTACAAAACTACAGATATTACGTTTCAGACACTACTTTAGCATATATTTTCTTGGCACGACAGCATACAGGGTTGCCATGTAGTTTTGTCCACATTCTCAAGAAGAAATATTATTTTCTCATCATCTGTGCATACAGTCAGATGGGCTAAGTTGACTGACAGGAATTTATATCTGAGTTCCCAGTAGAGAGGACAATGAAGCATGTAGCGAGGAACTTCTACCATATCACAGATACAAATGTGCGGAGCAACATGTTCGCTTGAGTGGCATCCTGTTCACATAGCACATTGCATGGTTTGAAAGTGAATGGCTACAAAGTCTGATCTTAAGTTGTAAAACGTGAAGTTAGACAAGTAATGGCTCATCCACTTTGACCCATTTAAATCAGATAATTTGGAACCTTTTATTGTATGCCTATACGCCAAGGTGTATAGTCATTCATGATATACCCTCCCTTCACTAGGCTTAAATAAAGTTTCAATACTTTTGTATGTAGATGACATGGTTTTACTGATGCTTATTCAAGTAGGGCTTAAGAAACTGTTGACCAATGAAAGAACTTCAAGTACCTTGGAATCACCTTCTGTGAAACACTCTCCTGGAAGGCCCACTTGAAAATCATAAAAACCCCAGTTCTTTGGACACTGGGGGCCATTCTCAAATTTTATCTCACCAAAGGAGACTTCTTCATTGACACTGCCCTGAAATTGTGTCAGAGCAAGGCCATAGCCCTTTGGAGCTGGAATGATATTAACCTGAAGAGTGTTTTTTTAAAAAAACCTTTAAAAATCTTAGTTCTGCCTAAGGGCAGTCCAGCTGCCTTGATGCCCTTCCTTTAGTAAGAGCTCAGGTACTTGTTGCTTTGCATAATTTTTTCATATAAGCAGACGAAAGCCCCAGGCTCCCATCTCCCAAGACAGTGTTTCGCCCACAGGATAGCATGTGGCTCACTAGATAGAACAGTATTCTTAATCTGTATTATTTTTTAGTTTATTCCCAGGGGGTTCCAAGATATCCCTGGAGAGCTGGGGGTGGGAGTGGGGGTGGGCTGGGGGTAGACTCTGAAGACCATGTTCCTGCAAACAAAGAATGCCAAATTGTTGCCAAACCACACACAATTTTGGGTCACAGAGTAACCCTGCTTGGCTTTCGAGATCTGACAAGCTCAAGCTAGACTGGACTATCCAGTTCATGGCTACCATTGCAGACTGCAGATGAGCAATTGCACGTTTGAGTGCTCTTCCTCAGGGGGACAGGACTGTCAGTATATGGGAAACTATCAAGTTGGAGAAAAGAGGCTAGGCTAAAGTATTCCCCCTGACAATATCTTCCAGGAAATCTGTACTATGTAATTTCTCTGCATGTATAATACCCACTCTAAGATCTATGTGGTTATTATGTCATCAGGATTCTTGTCTTGCACAGTAACTTTCAGATTCTCCGGTTTCTCTCGTGTTGCAGCTTCCTATGACTATTTGTGCACAGCCCACATGCAGCCTATTTGAACTGTGAATACTCCCTGGGGAGAGATCCACATCACAGAGCCTTCAGAGTCTCTTCTGACCCATGATCCTTCACCCTCAAGTGCTACTGCCAGTGCTCTGAAATGTGTTGACTGGGTTGGTTTACAGCAATAGGGTTCCTCAAAGGAATCCTGACTGACAGAAATATTGTACTGTAAGCCACTATGCCAAATCTGCTCCCTGTTGTGATAAACGCGAGATGACGTGCCTCTTTGTGCTGAAAAATAATTCCCCTCTCAGTATATTAAACCTAGAAAGGCTTTGAAGTTGTGTTAGCGGTAAAAAGATGTGCTTGATGGAACCTCAGCTCTCTGTGGTAGAATCGTAGAAGGGCAACGAGGATGATTGAGGGATTGGAGCACCTTCCTTATGAGGAGAGGCTGCAGCGTTTGGGACTCTTTAGTTTGGAGAGGAGACGTCTGAGGGGGGATATGATTGAAGTCTATAAAATTATGCATGGGGTAGAAAATGTTGACAGAGAGAAATTTTTTCTCTCTTTCTCACAATACTAGAACCAGGGGGCATACATTGAAAATGCTGGGGGGAAGAATTAGGACTAATAAAAGGAAACACTTCTTCACGCAACATGTGATTGGTGTTTGGAATATGCTGCCACAGGAGGTGGTGATGGCCGCTAACCTGGATGGCTTTAAAAGGGGCTTGGACAGATTTATGGAGGAGAAGTCGATCTATGGCTACCAATCTTGATTCTCCTTGATCTGAGATTGCAAATGCCTTAGCAGACCAGGTGCTCAGGAGCAGGAGCAGCAGCAGAAGGCCATTGCTTTCACATCCTGCATGTGAGCTCCCAAAGGCACCTGGTGGGCCACTGTGAGTAGCAGAGTGCTGGACTAGATGGACTCTGGTCTGATCCAGCAGGCTTGTTCTTACATTCTTATGCAGCTGAACACTTTTCCTCCCACTGTAATCAGATGAGCATCTTCAGGGAGAACATAAGAATGGGTAATCTTAGCTACCTCTGATTCTACCATAGAAGCTTGCTGGGTGTCCTTGAGCCTGTCACAAACTCTCAGCCTGGCCTATCTCACAGGGTTGTTTTTGTGAGAAAATGGAGGAGGTGAGAACAATGCTCTAAGCTGCTCTGCGTCCCAACTGGGGAGAAAATCCCTCCATCCCTCCCTCCCTCCCTCCCTCCCTCCCTCCATCCATCCATCCATCCATCCATCCATCCATCCATCGGCCTCAGATAGGTAAGAATCCCAGCTCTGGGGTTTCAGTAGGCTTGTGTCCAGACACAGTATATTTCTAGGCAGGCATTTCATCCCATGTCTTCTTCACCCGAGTTTTTGAAATGAATCCAGTTAAGTCACATTGCTAATCTGAGTCTGTGGACAAAATCATGTATCACTGCGCTGCTGAATTATTATTTTTTTAGCCAGATTGAGACGCCAGTCCGCCTTGAATCAAATGTTCACAACAGATTGTCCGACCCTATTAAAACTACTGTTAAAGATCCCACGAAACCAAAGAGTGGCCCAGGTTTGGTGGTCGCCTGCCTTTTTAATGGCATGGGATCACCTGATAGCAAAAGCAGGACTTCTTGTTCCACACACACATACACGAGCATATGCCTGTACGTATGCAGCAGACACTTAGCAGAAGACACTCATATAATTCCAACTGCATTCACCAGATGTTTATTTTTAGAATTGTTACAGGTTGATTAGGCCTTTTTAAAAGAAATGTTGGAAACGTATGAGCTATCCTTCGGTTTCCAGGATAAAAGCTAAGAACGTTTGATCTCATACGTATTGTTTATACCTGGCTCTCTTTTTTCCTCTCAGATATCTTTTAAAAAAAAAACCGACTGCCTTTCCTGGTTGCTTAGTGCCATGACCTCCACTGCCCCACTCAGTAATTTGGACTGTGAATCTTCAGGAGATGAGACTGAGAAGGAGTTGAGTGATTGGCAGCGGACCAGGTGGGGCCACACTGTGGAGGTGCCTCCTTACAGTGTTCTGGCCGAGCCACAGGCCCACCTGCTAGAACCTGCCAGGGAGATCTCACTTGGATCCTAGGAATGAGTTATTTACATGCTGTGCTAGATTTTGCTGTACAGCATTCTTGTCCCTTTAAAACTTCCATCCGTGCAAAATCAATGCAGTTCAATAGGCTCTTACACCAATGGAAGCCCACTCAGCAACAAAGTCTATCCAGCACGCGTGGAACTGGTTCCTAGAATCCAGGCCATAGTTTTTTGCTCTCAGTAAAATCCCCTGGCTATAATCAATAGCAAGGCTGCATGTTATGAGAAGATAAGATTCACCGGAAGAGACAGGGAGGCTAGGCAAAGCTGAAGGGCGAGGGAAAAGAGGAAGACCTGAAGTGAGATGGATTGATTCAATAAAGGAAACCACGGCCTTCAGTTTGCAAGACCTGTTAATGATAGGCTGCTTCAGAGATCTTTAATTCATAGGGTTGCTATAAATCAGAAGCAACTTGAGGGCACTTGACACACACACAAAAACACACACACATATTCTACTCACTTCGGGAGGGTGATTTTGTTTTGCTAAGTGGTGTAGGTTTAATTTGCTGATTGTTCTGTTTCCCAAACATCTGCTGCTCATTTCTGTATCCTGGTGCCAGAACCAAAGCAGAAATTGTGCATAAAAGTTGCATCACCAGTCACAAGTTGTTTCTTTCTGCCAGCTGTCACCTTGTCTTACAAGGAAGGTAGGGGAGCACCTTACATTTGTATCTGGGGCGTACATTTTGTGAAAGGTAAAAGAGCTGTGATTTTTATTTCGCTAAGGAAGATCATAGGGACTGTGCACTCTGGGTATGAAAGCTTGACTTTTGACCTTGTGTTCTCTAATGCTCATTTCATATTTGCAATGCCCCAAGGAAGGGGTCACCATGAGTCAGTAGTGGCTTGATGGCAAATGCATCTTCTCTAATGTTGCATCCAGGGGTGCTGATAGAGGATAGGGGGGTGTTGTTGTTGTGGGAGCCTGGATCACCCTGAGGGCCCATTCTGGGAGCCGGGATCACCCTGAGGGGAATATTAGAAGCATCCCTGTTCCAGACCATCTTATGTGTGTTGTTTTGCATAGAATAGAGGCTATGGAGATATACCCAGAGAGAATATTGGGGTGCGGGGGCACAGTGGCTCTCAGCAGTAAACATACTGAAATGGCTCTCAGTGGCAAGTACACTGAAATGCAATGAGAGGCCAGAGTAGCACTGCCCTAGATGAAAATATTAGGATTTTTGAAATGAATACAAAGGGAAATGATTGCATTTGAATTTCTGGGGAGAAGACCAACTGGAATAACATCAAGGTCAGGCTTCACTAGTAGCCGACTAGCCCGATGTGCATGTGTTTATTCAGAGCTGAGACTCGGTATTTATGTTTGTGAACCATTCTTATGACAGTCGACAGAATTTGTGAAGAGAGAGGGCTCGGTTTTTATGTTTGTGTTTAGGAAACTTAAGAGATCTTGATGAATAGAAATTTTTGAAATATAGAGTTGTTAAAGTTCTGATTGTTAATTATGCAGTTCTTATTGTGAGCCGTGAGGTTGCAAGCTTTTGTTCTGCACACCTCTAGGTGGGGTCTGGAGCAGAGGCGTAGCTCCAAGGGAACGAGGGGTGTGTGATGTACCAGGTACATGCTTTTGTTCTGCACACCTCTAGGTGGGGTCTGGAGCAGAGGTGTAGCTCCAAGGGAACGAGGGGGGTGTGATGTACCAGGTACATGCCCCTGTGGCGAGGGCATTCCAGGGGTGTGGTGGGGGTGTTCCAGGGTGGGATGTGGGCGTTCCGGGGTGGGGGCGGACGTTGGTGTGGCAGGGGCGGAGGATGCACCAGTGCACCAGGTGCCTTCCCCACTTGCTACACCTCTGTTATGGAGTTCTCCTGGAATCGCAACTTATCTCCAGACTACAAAGATCAGTTCCCCTGGAGAAACTAGTAGGGTCAGAAGGTGAACATCATGGCATCATGCTGAGCTTCCTCCAAACTCTGCCTTCCACTGGCTCCACCCCAGTCTCCAGGAATTGACCAACATATAGCAACCCTATGAGAGTAATCAGAATAAGGAAACACTCTGTGACTCCAAGTTTATGAATATTTACCTGGAAATAAACTTCAAGAATCCAGTTGAGCTGACATCTGAGTAAACACTGAACTGAGTTGCGTGACGCTGTCTCAGTGTAAGCAGGCAGCCCTTTGAAGCCATCTTATTGCATTTCTGATGGTATAAACAAGACTTTACTGAAGTCTTCAGTACTTACAATAATGCCAGAAAGATGAAAACCCACACAAGTGAAAAAAAAATTCTCCTGTTATGGTTTTGGGTAGCTCTTCTGCCCTAGGAGCCATTATGCCATTGGCCTTTATCCATCTATCCTGCGCATATTCTGAACAGAGTTGTAGTAAGCGGTAATCTTTCATAAGCAGTTAATGCAACACGGTTCTTTAAAAAACCACCTCAATTCCCACCACCATTTTTAAGATTGGTGAAAGCCAGCATGATGATGTAGTGGTTGAAATATCAGACTAAGGTTTGAGAAACCCAGGTCCAAATCCCCACTCTTCATAGAAGCTTGCTGGGTGATCTTGGGCCAGTCACTTGCTCTCAGCCTAACGTACCTCACAGGTTGTTGTGAGGATAAAAAGGTGGCGGGGAGAATGATGTAAGCCACTTTGGGTACTTATTGAGGAGAATTACAGGGTATAAATGAAGTAAATTAATGAGTTTGGAGGGGTGCGAGATGCTTTGTAATGGAATATCTGAATTAAGGCCTCTAAACTCTTCACTGGTTACATAAGGGACTTGTGAAGGAGATGCTTGCTGCTTTTCATGGAATATTTGTGCTTAACACAAGATCCGCAAACATTGGTTTATCCCCTTCATAACCAGGTTTTGCTTACACAACATGTCAACAAGAGGTCACATGCAAATTTCTACAAGAGATGTTCTTTCTGGCAGGATGTGGAGAAAGAGCACAGTAATTTAAAAATAATTTAACGACCATGGCTACACACGCCAGCACTGTTTCGCACCGCATCTCCCTCCAAGTTAAAGCTCAGGCAAGGAATAATGTAAGCACCGTAAATGAGCTGTGATAATGGCAACTTCCCCAGTAATTGCTACTGAATTGGGTAAACAGCAGATGGCTCACTGAGCTAAGCAGCCCTGCACAAGAGCTCCTAGATGCTGGCTCTGCTTTCCGAAGAACAGCATTTGTCAAGTGTTCATTATCCCCTTTGTTTTCCTGCCCTCAGGATGAGGAGCTTTGCCTTCTTGTCTTCCAAGCATTTACCTTTGTAGTCACATCCAAGCAAGCTAACTTTCCAATTCTATATATAAAGTCATTCACAAAACAAGTTGGATAGCTTTTACCTGCAGCTTTCTATGCAGCACGATGCAACTCTTATTGTCGTTTCTGAGCTCTGTCGCCTGGTTTTGTATTTCGAAAGGAACATGATAGAGGTGCAGGTGAGGTATGCGAAGTTCAAACACCTACCAGTTTAGGGCATGTTCTGCTCTCCTGTCGAGAAGAGACGGCTGATTTTTCAGTGAGCAGTTTGGCTGTTGGCCAGCAGCTTGAGCCTGTTTCTCAGTTCTCATCAGCAGTATTTCACAGGTGAATAATCTCACAAAGCCATTTTGAACTCTTCATTTCCACCTAGGCTCACTAAACCCCTACTAGTGGCAAGGGATCCCCTGAATCAGTGGATGCTTCCTTCAGCCATTCAGCTGGCCAGTGGAAGAAAAATGCTGTTAAATCAGGGCACAGATCTTTGGATAAAACTCTGTGGATTAACCCAAATGGAACAGCATTCCTGGCAACACAGTGATGTCACTTCCAGGCACACTGGAAGTGATGTCAGCATGTCACAGGTGATTTCAGCGCACCACTGGTGATGTCACTACATTGTTGGCAAAGCTACTACTCTCAGCAAGAAAAGTCTCCTGCCAGTTGCCACGGGGGGCACGACAGCCCTATTTCCTCCCTCTTCCCAGAGGAGTCCTATTTGCTGTTTAGCAGCCATCTGTATAAATTAAACATGAACCATTTTTTCAAATTGTCCAATAATTATAAATCAACACTGTGTATGTGTTTAAGACTTTCTTTGGAGTTTGTGGATGTCCATGCTATTGAGATTATTGTACTCCCCTTCCACCTCCATTCTTTAATTACCTGACCTGACCATCCACGACTTGTCTGGAGAATCAATTTCACTAACCGCACCAATGAAAAAGCAGCTTGTGAGTCAGAAGGTAGTGAAATTGAAGCACTGAGTTGCTCGACAGCCGCGAAGTTGTCTGGCAGTTATTTGAGTCAGATGTATAATAAAAATTAATTTTTTTAACAATAAAAATTAATAAGATGAACCAAATGCAACAGAAATAAAAAAAGACAGTAAAAAACCATTAAGCCCAATTTTCCTATAATACCATTCCCCTTACAGATGTGGCCCAAAAGCCCTTCAGAAGAGGCAGATCTTCAGTCTCATCTGGATGACCTTTAGAGAACTAGTTGTTCTCAACTATTGCATAAAAGGAACAATAACCAAAAAATCCTCCCCGGGGTCCAACCAAGTATCTGGTTCCTGAAGGAAGGTTTCTTGATCCAACTCAAAATCTGGTTGGTACTGGTGGGTGCATCCCCATTCTCTCACTAGACACAGAGGTGGGAGTCTGTGTTTGACTGATATAACATGGGACCATGAAGGTCGCTCAAGGGCAATCAGCTCATAAAACAGGGCTGCAGCTGCATTTTTTAAAATGACAAAGACCCTCACAAGGACCGTGGTGTTCAGGAAGAGAAGCGAATACCATTTTTCCTGATGGCTGTTTTGTTTGTACCCTCAAGCTGTTTCTACCCTACAAGGTTGAAAGTTATACTTAAGGGGAAAAGAAATCTGCATCCCTCTGTTTATCAGACTAGACAACAGAGATTAGTTCACTTGAAGAAACACCGCTTTGAAGGGTAGATTCTGTCAGCATTATATCTCCAGTGAGTCCTCTCATGTCCCCAACCTCTAGCCTCCCTGGGCCCTGGGCCCACATATTCTTGAATTTCCCAAGCTAGAGTTGGCAGCCCTATATACTGCATCTCTGCTCAAAATCACAACCTTGTGTGGTGTCTTGTCACTAACAAAAAAGTGCAGTTTTGTCATGCATTAGTGTCTCAAAAAGTATATCTGGCCACTTTTGCAGTCATCCTCCAAATTCCTGTTATGTCAAACCCTCCATTACATTTTCCAAAATGGGCAGAGCCAGTTGCTGGTAATCTGGAAGGCACACACACCATCCTGCTCTGCGGAGAGAAAGAGATAAACTTGTTTCCGTGTTTCTATGGCAACAGGTCCTATTAGTGTAATTCATGGGTTCTGAATTCTGGTGACATTCTCACCTCCTCCGTATCCTTTTAAGCCGCTATATTCCATCCATCTTCTGTGCTTCAAAATATAATTTGCATGGCTGCCTCACGGTGCTGGCGTGCCCTTTTGGGAGAGAATAGTGACATTTCCTTCATGTCTCAGACCAAACATGATTATTCCTCATGAGTAGCTATATTTCTGGCCTATTCCTTTGTTTGCCACATCTTGTGACAATAACTTTAAACAGTTAAACGGCTGTGACCTAGATACACATGCCAGAGTAACATCAAAACAAAACTCTTTGCTTTAAAAAGACTGTTCAATCTATGCTGATTACATCACTATGATTTTTCGGAGGGATGGAAACTTAACGGTAACAAATGCTAGTAAAGCATGCTTCTTTCCTTCTACTTAATCATGAATATTTCTAAAAACAGGACTATAAATTCTGCTGAGAACCTTGTGTCCCTTTTTACACCCTGCTGAAATCTCTTTAGCCTTCTCGCTCTCGAAATACAAAATGGCAGCTCATGTAACATGATCAGATGCTGCATCAACTTAATTTAATAACTCTGGCCGAGGCAAAAACATTTTGTGGTCACACAGCATCACATCTAAACTGAGAAGCTCATGAAAACCAAGTATATATGCCAAGTTATCAAAATTTATTTATTTCGATGACTATATCTCACTTTTCTCCACAGCAAGGACCCAAAGGGACTTGCAATATTGTTCTCCCAGCACTTACATTTTACAGTTACAAACAACAAACTTGTAAGGTGGGTTAGGCTGGGAGGGGGTGATTGGCTCAAGGACAGTCAGTGAGCATACATAGCAGAGTGGGGTTCAAACCTGGGTTCTTCCAGTTCCTAATCCAAAGCTCTAACCATTTAACAACAGTGGCAAATGGAAAGTCCCACAGGGGAGTGTTATTGCCTCACAGTCTCACATTTACACCTGAGCTTTGTAATGAAAACATGAGGCTGATTATATCAGAAGTCCCCACGTCACCACTGGCGGTTCAGTTCCAATCTGTGGAGTTCAAACAAGGCTATCCTATCCCATGTGACTCCATGATTCAAACATTATTGGATCAATGTAATGTCCAGTTTCAGGCAAAAGTCAATGATGCAACATAATGAATTCTATCTAAAGTATGTGGTGTTTAGGTGCTATGTAACAGGGCAGGATTCCCACTGACCGTAGACAAAGTAATGCCTGCAAAACGTCTGTCTTTCTCCAACCCTCGGTATGAGTACCCATATTCTTAACTCGACTTATTGTGAAATGTTGTTGTTAACTCTGACTTCCTCCCACACACCAGGCCACAGCTGACATTTGAAAAGTATATTGAATTTGGAGAGTTGCGAAGGCTTGATTTATGAATAATGCAAATTGCTCTATTTATGAGCCATCCTGTGGGGATGACATCACAATTCTTGTGTTGTCTTGTCACCCCCGCCCCATTGGTATTCTATTTAGCTCTGATGCTATCATAATCAATTATTCTCCTTTGTTTGCATCAGTTTCTGATCCGTCTTCTCCGTAATGTAATTCTTTAGCCTGAAGAAATCATTAGAACTCATAATACAGAAGACAGGATCCCATTGAAATGCCAAATTTTCATTGTAACACATCATTGTTTCGCATTAAGTTTGTTTATCTATAGCGGAGTTGCAAAATCAAAATAATCATCATCTTCCATTTTCATATGAATCACAGGATTTTTTTTCTCATATTGGCCATTTCTTTCTGGAATTATTCATTCACTGTGTTATTCCAGAGATGCCAGATAATGTTACAGGCAAGCCTCTGCATTCTAGTGGTTTCCCTGCTATTTTGAAAGACTTGGGGTTTTTTTTTTTAAAAAAAACTTTCAATCCTATTGCATCACTAGTTTTTTTACTGGAAAAACACTGTTCTGGCTCCTGGTAGGAAGAGTGGTCTATGAATCAATTGGTGATATGATGAAACCACATCTCTCTCAACGTCTCACTCTGTATTTTCTGGTTTCTGGGGCACCAATGAACATTTGGTTAGCCATGCAATAGTTTCACATGTCTTAATGTTCTACCTGTACAGTTTATGCCCCCTTTCCTCCGGAAGTAGAGGACAACATATCTCCCTCTTTACCCATTTTACATGCAGACTTCTCCCCTCCCTATTTTAACAGCACAGCAGTCCTGTAAAGCAGGGTGTGCTGAGGGAGAGACTGACCTGAGGTTGTCCAGCGGGATCCTATGACTGACTGGAGTTGTGAATCCTGAAACCTTGATTGGAGAGTTGAACTCTCCAGTGGCCACCCACTGGTGTGCATGTATGTATATAGAAATGCTCTCTTAAACAGATTTGCCAACCTCCAGGTAGCATCTGGAGTTTTTGTGCTATTATAATTGATCTCCTGATGACCAAGATCAGTGCCCCCCGCCCCGACTCAATCCCCAGAGCCACTCCAGGAGGATACCATGACCGAGAGCCACCGAGAGATCCAGAAGAATCAACAAAGAGGCATTCCCCCTGTCCTTCTCTGGGTACAGGTCATCATCAGGGCAACCAAAGCTGTTTCTATGCAAAAAAACCCTCCTGAACCAGATTGAAATGGATCTAGATAAAGGACACAAGATAGAGAGAGTGTGTGACTAGCCCGAGACCACCCAACAAGCTTCTGCTACAGAGCTGGGATTGGAAACCCGGTCTTTCACATCCTCGTCCAACACTCCAGCCACCCCATAAAATTGTCTCTCTGTTGTCTGTGTATAACACCATTTTCTGTAGGTGCATTTGTAATGTATACATTTGTAACATATGCACACACAGGCACACAATTATTATTTGCTCAAAATTAACAGCACAACTACTAAATTTTAAAATATGGCTTTAATATGTATGCTTTAATTTGTTTTGCACTTGTGAGGGCAGAAGGCAGGAATAGATTTTTATAAACCTCTTCATTATTCTTTATCTGGTCCAAAACTTCTAATATCCATCCTGTGAATCCAGTCCACTTCCTCTGCTTTTCTTCTGATGCTGTCTGACTCTTTTTTTTTTGGTTACTTGACAACATTTGTATCCTAACTTTCTGCTCTCACAAGGCAGCTAACTAATTAAAACTTTTGCAATCATTTTTTAACACCATTAAGATCAACCCTTCCCAAAAACGTGCACATAATTAATTAAAAACACCGCTAAAATATATATGAAGGCATCAAAAGGAAGGAGGTATCACTGAAGGAATGCCAAATGTAACCCACTGGTGGAAAATGAGAACAGAAGGGACAGACTTATCTCTCTGGTAGAAATTCACGTCTCTGGTGAGACCTGGAAATTTCCCAGAATTCCAGCTCATATCCAGACCACAGAAATCAGTTCCCTTGGAGAAAATGGATGCTTTGGAGGGTGGATTTTCTGGCTCCAACCCAAATATCCAGGAGTTTCCCAACCTGGAGATGGCAACCTGACCCCCCATCCTCCGCTGGTGGTCAGGGGGACCTGGCAACCCTGCTCCTCCAGGAGACAGTTCCAAATTTTTGGTGCCCTGATGGCAGTCGCAAAATTCTCCTGAGTTTCAGACCCAAACCAGCTAATCTAGCCTTGCAATGAAAAGTACTTTAGCTCAGGATGAGCATACAACATGGATATGACCCTGCCAACATAGCGTACTTTAAAGTAGTTTGTTTCAAGTGGAGAGTTAAGCATGAGGTTAGATCTTTAACTGAAATCAACAGAGGCGCTTAACTTTGACTGGATCATGCTCAGTGTTGACCGCTTTTCAGCAGTGATATAATTGTTTGATTCTTATGGTTTGGGGGGCTGTTATGATGGAAAATACAATGGAAATACAATGTTATAATGCAGTGGTTCTCAACCTGTGGGTCATGACCTCTTTGGGCAGGGGTCCCCAAACTACGGCCCGGGGGCCAAATGTGGCCCCCTGAAGGCATTTATCCGGCCCACCAGGCATGGCGGCGATGGCTCCATTCATGTGCAGGGGGGCTCGAGGGAGAGGAGGAACCGGCCCCAACAGCCGTTGATTGCAGTTACATGATGGCACCCCCAAATCTCCATGAATTTTCTGACCCAGAGTTGGAAACCTTACATGTGGCAACACCTGCTCCGCCTTTTCCTCTTGGCTACTCCATGTGTTGCTCTCAGGCTTTCTGTTCCGCCTCACTCCATTGGCATCAGCCAGGCTGGCGAATCGCTCACTGGCTGCTAGGGAGGAAAGAACCCAAGAAGATACCTGATCCTGGGTTAGATGGAATGCTTCATTGGGGAAGTTCTGCTTTTTTTTTACAGGGGAAGGTATTCCACAGCCTCCCCAACATTATTTGGAGCCCACCCTGTACTTGACATACTTTGGTCACTGTTCTAAAAATAGACCATGACAGAAAGGCTGAAAGGTGAAATCAAACATTTTACAATCATTTGTGCATAGGAATTTGTTCATAGTTTTTTTTAGTCCAGCCCTCCAACAGTCTGAGGGACAGTGAACTGGCCCCCTGTTTAAAAAGTTTGGGGACCCCTGTCTTTGGGGGTCAAATGACCCTTTCACAGGAGTCACCTAAGACCATTAAAAAACACATATTTCCAATGGTCTTAGGAACTGAGTCACAAATAATTTTATGGTTGGGGGTCACCACAACATGAGGAACTGCATTAAAGGGTTGCAGTATTAGGAAGGATGAGAACCACTGTTATAGTGGAAATATTCTCTTGTGAAAGAATATTTAGTTACATAGGCTAAAGAGAGAGGGAACTGAAAGAGCTGACAGATGGCAGTTTTCAGAGACCGTCTTCTTTATTCTCTGCTATGCTTTTAAACAACAAACGAAAACATTTACCTTTCACTACGCCAATAGAAAACGGAAGCAGATTTATCATTTTCATCGTATGCTGTGATTGTCTCGTTAAAGCAAATCCTGGCAGGAAGAGGGAGCAGCACGGATTACAAATTGTAACCATTATTAATTGTTAAAGTATTGTAATATCGAGACTTGGCAGGGGGTACAGAAGCCTTTCACATCTTTACTCAGTGCTTCAGTCCCAACTCGTACAGTTTGCATTGCAATATTATTACCTGTCAGTCATCTGTCAGTCAGCCTAATTACACATTGACAGAAGTGGAACACGGAAAAGGATTTTGGTCTTGCTGAGCAATAAGGTACAACAGCACTCAAAGCCCATGCAATTTTCTGTCTGTCTCCATATACATAAGAGACAGGAGCACAGATCAGCAAAGGAAGGCCATGAGGCAAAACCTGCCCCCTGCCCAGTGGTGGGATTCAAATAATTTAACAACTGGTTGTTTACAAGCATCATTTTAACAACCGGTTCTGCCGAAGTGGTGCGAACCTGCTGAATCCCACCACTGTCCCTGCCCCCTGAGGGGTACCAGCTAGTTTTACCCAACTGCCAATCCAGAGGCAAGAGAAAAATATGGCAGTATTAAGAATCATAGCAATGACATTCCTCTTTGGGGGCATTCCTTTCTGGCAGTCTTCATTCTGGGGAGAAACATGATTCTGGTTCATCATCATCCTGCAATTATTTATTATATTGGCCCTTCAAGTGAAAATGAGTTGCCGGTTATATTTTTGGGGTGCTCTTTAAGAAAGGTGTAGACACATTGTAGCTGCTGCAAAGGAGCGCAACAATAATAGTGGGAGGTCTCAGAAACAAGGAGAAGTCGATTTATGGCTACCAATCTTGATTCTCTTTGATCTGAGATTGCAAATGCCTTAACAGTCCAGGTGCTCGGGAGCAACAGCCGCAGAAGGCCATTGCTTTCACCTCCTGCATGTGAGCTCCCAAAGGCACCTGGTGGGCCACTGCGAGTAGCAGAGAGCTGGACTAGATGGACTCTGGTCTGATCCAGCTGGCTTGTTCTTATGTTCTTATGTTCTTAAGTCCCATGAAGTAATATTGAAGAAACTGAGGGGAGTTTAGCCTGGGAAAAAGAAGACTGAGGGATGATGGAGCTTCACCAAATCCCTTTCCTGAGCTAAAAAAATACAAACAATTTTAGAGCAGTAAAGCAACATTTGCCAACTAGTAGATATTTCCTACTAGTAGAGATTTCTTCCATCCACACTGCTCAGAAGCATCTATTTACTATTGTTTACTGTTTATTAATCACTATTGTGCCTTTGGCAGTTATAGTAGCCCAAACTAGCTTAATTCTGTCAGCAGCACTTGGAAGCTGTGGAATATTTGGATGGGAGACCACAACAAGGATGACTGGGGTTGCTGTGCAGAGGAAGGCAATGACAAACCAGCTCTGCTCCTCACTTGTTTTGAAAACCCCGTAAGGCAGAACTTTACAGGATTGCCATGACTCAGGTGTGACTTGATGGTGTGATTCACTTATTCTGCCTTTCCCTTTCTGAGAAACCTTCAGGGTATACCTTGTTCTCTCTTGGTTTTTCTCTCTCAACTTTGCAATGGTCTCTTTGTCTTGGAAAGCCCATGAATCATTCTGCATGGGCATTCTAAATAATTTCTTCCTTTTAAGGGAAGGAAAAGAAATGGTGATGGTTTTGATAAGTCATTTTTCCTAGCACTTGGCTGTTATTTTGTCCAGATTACAGTTTGGGATAAACAGGAATGAAAGCCGAGTGATGTCCAGATGCTGATCATAAGAAAAACTACGACACTGGAGAACCATTCAGGGGAAAAAGGAAGCAACTATCAAGGAAATAAAAATTATAGATGAGCGTTATTCTGTTCCCCAAGCAAAACTGTTTCTGGTGCCCTGTGCCCTACCAGAACAGAGCAGGAGACTCACAAGCAAGGTTCAACAGTTCAAACAAAAGGTTTAATATTTAGAAGAATGGAGACCCTAACTCCTCCCAGGGTCTGCCTAAAATAAAGTACTTGCTTGACTGGACAATAGAAGCTGTAGACTTTTGTTCTTTCTTTGACAGCTTCCAGGAAAGTCCACTTCTTTAAGTTCCTTGAATCTTTATCTAGCTACTATTCTCTGTAAACCTCAACTTTATAATCTCTTCACACCTTTGACGTGACAAAATACTGCTGCCTTCTGACTCCTTGGGTACCTAGTACTGAACTGAACTGACTGAACAGGGGGATTACTGGGTGATAAAGAAAGACTGCCTCTTGGGGAAACTTCTTAAAGGACCAGGGGCTAACTAAAATTCCCTCCCTTTGGAGACTATGCAGAGGACTAAACCCATGCTATCGATGGGAAACTGATACAAAATAATGGAAATAATAAAGGCTTCTGTGGGGGCATGACACTCTCCGCCTAAAACTTCTTATGGAAGTTTTACTTCTATTAATTACTTATCTATCACTTATACAGAACATAAACTATTCTAGCAACTTGATTGCAGAAGTCAACTGTGTGATTCACTGAAGTTGAATATTCTGAAGTTGAATATTCAAGAATCTGGTCCCTTCAACTGTTGGGAATGCATGGGCTGGGTGAGATAAATACATCTCTCCTTGGTATGGTGACTTGTTCCAAGGCTGCAAGTGCTGATTTCCAGTTCTCCCATCTGGACTTTTCAAGATCTGACAAGGGTTGATTCCAGTCCTTTATGTCTTGGGTTAACTCTCTTAGCAAACATTTTCTTTGGATAACAACAGGTACAGCTAATCCAAGAGGGTCATAGATGCTGTTAACAGTAGATAACACTCCTCTTTGTGTGAAGCTTTTCTGTGTGTCTGGAACATGGAAAGTGAAGTTATATTGCACAACATTCCAACATAAACGTTAGGAACAAGATCTACCAGACCACGGCCCCACAGCCCGAAAAACCCACAACAACCAGTCTATACTGAGGCTTATTAGGAAAGGGACTAAAAATAAACCAAGCAATGTTGTAATGCCCTTGTGTAGAGCTGTGGTGTGGCCCTACTTGGAGTACTGTGTAGAGCTTTAGGTAGTGTATCACAAAAAGGATATTGCAGATCTGGAAAAGGTACAGACATGGACAACTGAGAAGATTAAGGTGTTTGAGCATCTTTCCTATGAGGAAGAATCTGGGACATTTCAGAAAAAGTTAGAAAAAAGTGACCAATGGGGGGTAGGATAGAGGTTGATAGAGTGATGCATGGAGTAGAGAAGGTAGATAGAAATAATTTTGCTATTCCTCTCATAATACTATAACTTGGGGTGCCCAATGAAGTTGGTGGGTAGTAATAATAATGTTGATAGTAGTAATGATAATGAGCATAGGTGGCTTTGTAAGGGGCTTAGATTGAATCATGGCAGTTGATCTATGGCCCATTATGCATTGAATGCTTACCTCAGGGCTGTTCTCTGTGAAGTGAGTTTGTAGTGGGCTCTCTTCACATTTCTCTGTTTACATGTGCGGAGGTACTCACTCCTGCCACAGAGCTTTTCTCCAGAGAACTCTCCTGGGACTGGTTCCCTTAACTCCGCCCATCAACTAATCCTTAAAGGCACAGATCTCATTACAGATGTCAAGATTGCCTTTAAGTTGCACTTAAATCAATATTACTGTTCCAAAAATAATCCTCCCTGCAATGAAAGAGGTAAAGCAACTCCCTGAACCACAGGCTGTTATAGGCAGCAACTGTCCTTGAGGTGATATTCTCTCTCCCTCCCCTCCCACCCCACACACACATACAGTAGAATCTTGGTTTTCATCAATAATCCGGGAAACCTCAGCAAAATCTGAAACCGACGAAAACTGAGGCAAACACTGGCAAGCAATGGAAATGCATGGGTTGCCGTTTGTTGCTGCAAAATTGGCACGCATACACCGACAAAAACCTACAAAAACTGAAGCAAACAACGAAAACCAAGACAATTTTTTCAGGGAAAGAATTGATGAAAACCAAAACCGACGAAAACCAACGACAACAAAAACTCCACTGTATGTCCTGCTGCTGCAGCCGCAAGAGGATAGAGAGGCTTGTTATTTTCAAGCACTTTCTGTTATTATTATATTGGTATCTCAATATATCAAAATGAGAATTAGAGGTCAGTGTGTTTTGGTTAAGCCCATGTGAGTGAGCTTCTTTTCTGTGACTTGAAGGAGCCAATAGCTTTGGATGGAATGAGGGGGAAGGTATAGGTGGCAGTGTGAGGGAGTGGGAAGCCTGGGTGGAGGAAAGAAAGTTGTGCAAATCTGCCTCACTCTGGCAGTGAAGTCAATTAAAATTGTGGTAGAAGTGGTCTTGTTTGTCGTGGAGAGAATGAAAAGTGAAAACGGGGAAATATGTCCGTACAAGAAATCTTGCCACAATGGACATTTGCCCCCATCGCACAGCAGACACCTTGTGCATGATTGGCCAACAGCTACTAGCCATGGTGACTAAAAAAACCTCAATATACAGAGGCACCAAACCTCTGAATATCAATGGTAGATAGCAGAATCCAGAGATGTCCTTAGCCTCTATGCCCTGTTTGTTGGCCCTCCAAGATCTGGTTTGGCCTCTGTGTGAAACCGGATGCCAGACTAGCTAGACAAATATACATGAACCATTAGTCTGATCCAGCAGAGCTCTTCTTATTATCTCAGATGATGCTCAGTATTCACATACATCATTTATTTATGTTCAATATGCTAGGTTTCCTTACTCCCGGTGTTTAATAAATCTGCTTTACATGTTAAAGCACTTTTGAAACTACAGATGTTCCAGATAATCAAGTCTTGATGAACACACAGATTTCTTCCACCTTCCACCTCATTAATTTTAATATAGGAAGTGTTTCCATGTTCCCCTTACATTGTAATGAGTTGAATGTTTCAAGATGTCATGCATGTTTATGAGGCTCTGGATTGGGGTGATCATCTACAAACTACAAGGTAGTTCCACATGAACTTATATGTCTGTAAATAATTTGTTTTATAGTTCAGAATTGCATTACAGAATATTAAGGTAAATATGTTTTATTTTAATTGTGCAGATATCTGAGTATGTTTGAGAAGAAAGCATAAAACAAGAGTAGAACATGTCCAAAAGATATAAAATCTAACTATGCATAATTATGGAATGCATTTTCTGCTGTCAAATCACAGCTGAATGGTGGCTACCCTGTAGCGTGTTCTAGGTAAGAAATATTCAGAAATGGTTTGTCATTGCCTGTCTCCACATTACACCCCTGGTATTCCTTGAAGGGCTCCCATGCAGATATTTGCCAGGGTCAAGGCTGAGATTGTGTGACTGGTCAAAGGTCACACAGCAAGTTTCCATGGCAGAGTGGGAACTCGTATGCTAGTTCATGGAATTCTTCTGCCGTCGGGTAAACCTAGAAATGAGGGTTCCCTGTTTCATTTGAAACATGTTTACCATTTATTCATTGTCAAAATCACTTGGGGCCAAAACCAAAAAAAAATCCCTGGTAGTATGGAAGGGTCTACTAATTTTCATTCATTAAAATCAAAGTAAGTTCACTACTTAAAACAGAAGTTGATTTATGCTTGGCTGAAGTGTCTATTAGGTTTAATTATCATCTTGATAGCAGGCCAAGAATGAGAGTGCTCCATGTGCTAAAACCATTGCCAAATGAGTCACTGTGAGAAACATTAATTCAATGATGTGTATTTGCAGAGCATTTAAGTCTGCCAGTATTTACGCAGGTTAGATGTTAACGGAAGGTCCAGTGAATGGTCCGAGAGCACCTGATTCTGAAGTACTGTTGATGCTAAGCTAGTGCAGGCCAGGTCAGTGCCTGGGTGGGAGGATATCAAGGACCACACGTAAACCACTCAGTTCTACAGGGGGATTTGATATAAAAATTAGGGATGGGCAGTTGGAAAAAATGAAGTATTATTTGGATTCAGATTTTGGGAATGTGTTGCTTAGAATATTTGGGTTTCCCAAATACTATGCTAGAATTACGATTAAAGATTTTTTTTTTAATTCCAAATTTTGCAAGCGTTGATTTTTCCCTCTGGAGAAACTTTTTTTCTGGGAGGCTGCAGAGGCTGTTTACAACCAAATAACACCAAGGTTGCAGAGAACCTAGCCCTGTTTTTCCACTAAAGATCCTCAAAATTTCAAGCAAACTGGATCAAGGGGTCCAGTTCTATGGATCCATAAACAACAATGCCTCCAGCCATTCTGCTTGTCTCTACTGCTCTCTGTGGGGAGAAAACCCATGCTTTCTCCAGGGCAAAGAAGCCAAACACACAATGGCATCCAATGGCCTCAAAATCCCAGTGAATAGAGAATTAACAAACCCAACAGAATCAACATCAAACCAAATAATCTTTGCAGACTTACAGGCCAATATGGCAAGGCCAGTGTTCAATTACACAAGTGAAGCTGCTTTTAGGGTCAATGCAGCAAGCCCAATAAAATCAATGTCAAACCAGAGAATTCAAGCCAGGCCAACTTAGCATGCCAATACCATGGCAGCCAGCCACAAGAAATTCACATACATACATACATACATACATACATACATACATACATACATACATACATAACTTCCCTAAGGAAGGCCACAGAAAAAGAGTAGAAGGTGGTTTGAGGCAGCCAAGTTTTCCTTTCTCTGCAGTCTGCACCCTATACCCTTGCTGGCTTGGAGGAGCCTAGAGACATAGATACAGTTGCCGCCTCTCATAATAGAATGGGAGCACTCAGGGGTATCTAGTGAAGTTGACATACATTGGATTCAGGATAAGCATAAGGAACTACTTCATTACTCAGAAGAAGGGAAATGCTGTTTGACCTCTTGGGGAAACCAGTGTACATCCTACGGCACATATGGCTGTTTCAGGCTAGGGCAATGGTACTGAGGTATGTGAAGCTCCTTTTGCAGATGTGCTGCAATCCTAATCCAAATCAGGCACTGTGTCAAATGGAACTGAGCAGAACCCACAATTCATATCTGGTTCCGTTGGGTCTGTAACAAGAGGGCAAAACCAGATCCAACATGTACATGTGTGAATGATGTATGAATCAGCACCTTTCCAGTGCCAGCCACCAACATGAGTGGCACTCAGTGTTTCTCTGGTGTATCTACTTGAGTGTTCAGAAGCTGCAGCTAGTGCAGAACACTGTAGTTGAACAGCTGGTTGGGGTCCACTATTGGGAGCATGTGACCCCAATAGTATAACAATTACACTGGCTACGTACCAATCCATTCCCAAGCACAATTTAAATTATTAGTTATGACCTTTAAAGTCCTGCATGGCTTGCGACCAGGGGGTCTGAAAGACAGTCTTCTCTCATGTGTTCCTGACCAGAAATTAAGATCCTAGGGAGAGGCCCTCCTGGCTCTCCCATCAATCAATGAAGCTCATTTGGTGGGTACATGAAAGAGGGCTTTTTCCATGGTAGCCTTGCAGCTTTGGAACAACCTCCCCAGGGATGTGTGCCTGGCCCACTCGCTTTTGGTCTGTAGGAGACAGCAGATGATGGTTTTATTCAGGGCTGCACTTGATTAAATTTTGATTTTAAATCTTGGCTTTTACAATTTTTATAGTCTTTTATTTTATATGTTTTTTAATCTATGCTGTAAGTCACCTTGAGCTGCATTTTGAAGAAAGGCAGCTAAAGAATGTTTTAAATAAATAAAACAAGAGTAGTGTCCCCCTATATTCTTTCACACTGGTTGTCTTTTTTTCCTGTTTCCTTGACACATTCTGAGCATATAAACACAACACTTTATAAAAGACTTGAGTTCTGTTATTGTTCTATTACCAACTATTCATTCTTCCTTCTTATAATAGATATTATCATTGGCCACCCTGCCAGCTGGGACAGAGAATTCACCATCATTTAACACAGTCTCTTTTAGAATAAGCAACATGCTTTAAATATTAACAATTTCTTTACAGGTCAGAAATGATGGAGATTATTCTGACTAAACCATAAGTTTAAAGACAGAGCCTGCTGTTTCTTTGCAATTTTCCTGAGGAGGAGAAAAACATTCAACAATAGCTTGGATCCAAATTTCCATGAGTGGAGCAGAGCTGGTGGAATGACTTAGATATTTTTTTTTCCTGCGAATCTCTGCATAAACAGGAAAAGACACTCCTGAAGGTCAGGGGACCATAGGGAATAGTATGCAAAGTCATGTGGGCAGCTGAAGTAGGAAGGTTGAAATCTCAGTCCCAGCGCTGTCAACTACTCACCCATTTGATGATTTATTTTAAAACTTCCATGCATGTCTGTTTGTGGCAACTGCTGCACACATATTGGGCCTTTCTGCACAGCACAAATAAGACTCCCTGAGGATGTCTTAAAAAGATTTTGTCCTACTGCATTTTGATTTTGTCCTACTGCACAGCACAAATAAGTCAGTCAGTAAGCCTTTATTGACATTAGCAAAAAAAAGAGAAAATTTCATACTGTTCCATATTATATCAGACATCAATGAAAGAAAAAGAAAAAATACAGTAAAATAATAGGAGTGAGCACTTTTATCAATAATAACAACAAGTATAATGTTAGACATTGATTAACCTTTATCACTTCTTAAAAGAAATTAGCTACTGCTTCACAACAGCTGAAGTTATTGCTATTCAGCAGGAGAGCAATTTTTTGCATATCAGTCAAATCTTGGTAATCTAATAACCGAGATAAATATTTAATTTTTGCTTCACAAAATCAGCAGTAATAAAGTAAGAGATGTAATATAGCTTCATCTTGACCTTGATTATAGTCTTTTATCATGAGGAACCTCTTTAAATCTGCCATAAAACATGGCAGAAGTACTACAGTGAGTCTCACTCTAGCATAGGCTCTTCTTTGTTATGGGTCCATTAAGATTTTTAGATATGGAACTAGATGCCCTTGTTCATTGGGGATCATTACATTCAAGGGGGGGGGGATTTTTATTTGTTGTGATAGATAACTTTTGGAATTCTAGTGCTAAAATTCTCTCTTTTAAGCATTTATATGTTTCCAAATGTGATAACATGGTTAGAGAATCTACAGAAAATCCCAATTCTTCTTTTTTAGCAAGAACAGCAGCCAGCCAGCTGGAATGCTGAGACTCTGTTAGCAACAGGTGGACCATGGTTGAAGGCTCTGATTGAAAATGTATGCTGGGCCAAAATCTGATTGTTCTAAGCTATGCTATTGTCTCTAGCAGCCATTGATCAGTTTCCAGGCACAGTGTCGCATAAGAGATGCAATTAGGAACCCCCATAATTTTACGTAGAAATTATGAATGAGTCACCCAGATGGGAACTCCATATAACAATTGTGCCCCAATCCTAGTGTTGAATATTTTCAAAACTGCAGGGGTATACTGATTGCCCTTGGAATACTGAAAACACATTAGGGCACTAACATTAGCACAAGCTGCAGCAGAGGAAAATTTCCGTTGGGTTGCCCAAAAAAGATTGTGACATAACCCTAAATATTTGAAGTGATTTACCTGTGCTATTTTGTGTCCTCTGATTTTCCAAGTTTATTTTTTTTGGCTTGGTCCCCAAAACAAGTACTTTGGATTTGCTGTAATTCACTGCTAATTTGTTAAGCTCACAATATGAAACAAATTGATCCAGCAATTGGGTCAAGCCAATTTGAGTATGGGATAACAGCACAGCATCATCTGCATACAATAATAATGGTACATGATTTGTACTTATTCTAGGGCTATGACCATTAACCTCCCTTGGCGCCAGAGCTAAATCACAGAGAAAGATGTTAAACAATAGTGGGGCTAATATGCAACCATGTTTCACCCCACAGTTAACTAAAATAAGTTTAGTCAGCAATTCCTTTTGGAATGTTGTGAAAAACATATTTCACATAACAGGATGTTTACACAAATAATTTTTTAATTAGGTGAAATAGCTGGGGATCGACGTTCAGGTGAATAAGTGTTCTTCATAATAGTTCTCCAGTTACTGAATCAAAAGCCCCCTTTAGGTCCAAAAAAACTGCAAATAATTTGGATGAACCATGGTTGGAATATCTATTAGCTAGGTGGTCTAAAACAAGAACATGGTCCAAAGTGGATTTGTCCTTGGTGAAACCCACCTGTTCTGGACCCAGTATCTTTTGCTGATTAACCCATTTAGCTAACTTAATTTAACTCAGCTTGGCATATATCTTGCCAATTATGGATAACAGAATGACATAATGCTACCCTCTGGGTAAAGTTCCTCTCATGGAAAATTGCTGGCTGGGGGAAGAAAAGCACAAGTATCACAGCACAAATAAAACATCCTTAGGATGTTTTAAAAAGAACCCATCTTGGCTTTGATTCCCCCACCCACAGCAGCCTGCCATTGGGTGGGCAATCTCAGGCAGCTGCTAATGGGTCGGTTCCTTTGGAAGAAATAGTGCAAACCCCCTACAAGCCACTTCTTGATGTATATGTGTGGCAAACATTTCTAGGCGGTTTTTTGTGCCCAAGGAGGTTCTAAAGTGACTTGAAAGAGCTCTGTAAACTGCCACACCTTATGCCATCCTAACATATGCATCTTACTTTGCACTGTCTTCAGCTACAAGTAAGAGGACTAGATCTCTCAGAAAAGCTTGCAAAAGGAGCAGATCTTTCCTTGCCTTCCGTGAGGTTCCACCCATTCCATCTGAGATGGCCTGCAGTCCACTGTCATGTGCGCAGTCTCCAAAACTGCAGAAAGGATAGTCAGGACAAGTAAGAGGCGGCTGAGGAGAGAGTAGAAAGCAGAAACAGACCTGCTCTGTGTACTCCTGCCCTCTGCTTTACTGTGAGATCCAAGCCTAGGCTTTTTAATTTATGATCTTACTGTTTGCATTTAAAGAATGAGCGTGGGTTTTAGAATAGGAAAATTTCCGAGTCAAAAAGAGCAGAGGTTAGAACTGATGCCACACCCAACTCCAACCATCTGACTCACTCAGTCAACCTTGCCCATGCAGTATTTCCCTCGTGTCTGCACTTTCACCTTTATCAGACTTAAGGATTTTTTTTTAAAAAAAACATCTTTTAGCTACTAAAACTGCAAGCATAACAAATTACATCAAAGAAGCAAAAGGGATCTTAAGTATGTTATTTATTTAAAATACAGATGTTCTCAACCTTCTGGGCCTGACGGCCTCTCCCTGTAGTAACTCAGGAAACCATCTTTTTCCTGTTTTTATTTTCCCTTTCAAAATGGAAGCTAAGCAGTAGGTTGGGTTTTTTTTAAAAAAAATATTAGACAGCAGCACTGAGTACTGGTACCTTTTTCAGTGCTCTCCCAAGTCCTGTTGTCCATGTGCCAGTTCACCCCAATCAACCACAAAAAGAACAAGGGAGCCCTTAGGAACAGCCTAGTAGTAAAGTTGACAGCTCTGGCTGGGAAAATTCCTAGAGATTTGAGAATAGAGCCTGAGAATGGTGGTGTTTAGGGAGACGAAGGTCCTCAGCAGGATACAAAGTCCACTCTCTGGAGCTGCCATTTTCTACAGGCAACCTGATCTCTATATTCTGTACATCAGTTGTAATTTTAGAAGCCAGGGCAACTTGATGGCTGGCAACTGTACCTAGTATGGATTCAGAGAGGGAAGGGAATTGGTGGAAATTAGCATTGACACCTTTTATTTTAACAATCGCTGTTAAACACACATGCACACACACGCACCCAAGCAAAAAGTGAGTCTCAAACTAGCAATTTGGAGATTGGTTCCCCTCCCCCCATGACAGCCATCTGATGATGAAACCTTGTTCTGCTCTTTCTAAAAGTTTCAAACATGCCCACAGGCTCAGTAAAGTTGAGGACCCCTGCCTGGTACAAGCTAAGTCAAATCCCCACCAGCAATAAACCTTACTGACTGAACTGGGGTAAGTTGTTTTCTCTTAGCCTAAACTGCTTCACAGATAGGGATGCCAGCCCTGAGCTGGGAAATATTTTGAGATAGAACCTGAGGAGGGTGAGGTTTGGGGAGGGGAGGAACTTCAATGGCATATAATGCCATAGAGTCCACTTTCCAAAGCAGCCATTTTCTTCCAATGAACAGGTCTCTATCACCTGGCGATCAGATGTAATAGTGGGAGATCCCTAGCCACAACCTGGAGGCTGGCAACCCTACTCACAAAGATGCTGTGAGCCTAAAATGGTGGAGGGGAGGGAGGAACCAACATCATTCATTCCTTTAAGGAAAGTTAGAGCAAGTATATAGTCATAATTGTTTATTTTAAAAATGTTTCTTTCACATGGATAGTTTTGCTTTGAAATGGACATCCCCCAATGGATCGTTTTGAAATTGTGATTTAAAAGTGAACTTCAGAATACACTATTAGAAATAATGCTCCAGCTTAACATTTGATGCTCTGGATAAAAACAATTCTCTGGAGATTTATTTGCTAAACATCCAGTTCAAGCCTTGTGATCAATTTCTCCTGGATTTTTTTTTAGTAAGTCATCCTGATACCATTAGGGAAGAAAGTTACATTTTGGAAAGGGTCAAAATTGAGAAATCAAAATTATGAATAATTTGGAAGCCTACTAAGAAAGCTGGATGTAATCCATCTCACTGAGAGTTGTAGAACGGAGGGGGAAAGTTGATTTATTCATGATTCAGAGAAATAAGGTTAAAAAGGGCATAGTACTAAACGTCTGAAAAGCTGATTAAATAAATACTGTGTAAGTATTCATCAGTCACTAAAGTGTTCCTATTGTGCAACATGCTTTTAATCTTTCGCCCCCAGCACAACTGTAGTCATGTGCAACTTGTCACTTAAGGAGCCTTTTTCTGACAGAAGTAACTCTTCCCTCAGAGGAGGAGCCATTTTTTTTTGTCAAGAGAAAAGTGACTTTGCCTGGAGGGAGACTTCAAATGTTACTGAACAGAGTGGTAGGATGCAAGTCACTAATTCCAGAGGGTTAGCTGTTCTGGTCTGTTGTAGCTAACATGACAAAAGGTTATCTTAAAGTCATTAAATCAATTAAGGCATAAAATTATGTAATTCAAAGCATGGTTTGTCAAAGGCATAAAGTATTGTATTCAGCTGGGGAAAAGATTTATAACCAAAAAGTACAGCCAGGGATGGGGGTGTGGTGTGGGGCTTATAGTTCAAAAGGCCTGGTTTTCCAGAACATATGTTACACGTTGCAGTGCTCAGAAGGTGATGAGATCCATCAAAACAGTCAATCATCTGCTCAGAACCTGTGGTGGATCACTCTCAGTCATTAATGACGTGGTATAGTTGACAGATATGAAAAACAACCTTGCATTTCTGAGCCATTTTCCTGCCATTTTCTATGTCTTGGCTAGGCTTCTCTATTGTCCAGAGCACAGCCATCTTAAGAAACATCCAGGCCTCTCTGTGTTTCCAAGGAACAAGAGGCTGCCTCTCTGTCTCAAAAGTAAGTGTATATTATTGTGTCAGCAAGAGATAGCCACAGGACTCACTTATCACCCCTGAAGGTAAGTTGTTTGTTACAAGACTATCAGATGTCCACCCTATGAGCACATACAGCTACCAAAGTTCAGATATGATCCTGGAAGGATCTATCCACCAAGAACACCTGCAACATGTATAGGACATGTTGTGCATATAGTCGTGCATGTGGTTACATATGACCAGGGTGATGTGATGCAGGCACAAAGGACCATTAGTTTGAACACCATATAAAAGGGAACTCTTTAGAGCAGGAAAGGGTCATCTGTCTGGCGAGAGGAGCAGCTGCCAGTGTACCATCGCAACCCAAGGCAACGCAGTGAGCTGACAGGACAGGTATACCTTATCACTGTGTGAGTAGGAGTCTGTAGCAGACACTGTCCTATTTCTGGAGGTGGAAGGGAGTCATCCTTTGGGAAGGAAATGGTCTCCCACCTTGAGGGAGTTAGCAGAAGGCTTGCTAACAGCACCCTCTCTGTGTCTTTCTCTCTCTTGATAAACTGTGCTTAATTGTGCTCTTGCTTCTGTGATTCACTGGGTGAAGGATAGTGGGGATTTCCTAAGTGTGTGCAATCCTGCTGCTCTCTGAGAAAAGGCTCGCAGCAATTGCTGTCTACTTTCAAATGAAGTCTTGTTATAATACTTCATTTGAAAGTAGACAGCAATTGCTGCTAGTCTTCCTCGGTGTAATTTCTACTGGATTGTACTTTGTGCACTGATCCTCACTTAATTTGAATGGTGGGCTCTCTGAGAGAAGCCTGATCATTCCTTCTCTGGCAGAAACGATTGTGTAACCTGGTGTGACAGATTCCAGAACTTTGTTGCATGATAACCAGAGCAAAGATTCATGCAAACAATGAGTTAACTGCAGCAGCTTCTGATTGGCTGGCAGTCAGAGAGCCTGAATTTCAGTCAGCACTGTGAGGGCTAAAAGTCAGGCCCATTCCACATGGGCCAATAAACTGTGAAAAGGTTGCCCAAGGTCAGGTACCTTACCAATAACATACCTAAACCAGGGTTCTTTACTCAAATATTCTCAAACAGTTGATTTTAAAATTTTATTTAAAAGAAAGGAAAATGATTTTCTTAAAATCAGTTCTCTCTCAGCTATAGACAATTCCAAGTATAAAAAGCCCAATACAATACAAGGCTATTCAGCCTAAAGCAGAAGAATAGTAGTAGTAGTAGTAGTAGTAGTAGTAGTAGAAGAAGAAGAGTTTGGATTTATATTCCCCCTTTCTCTCCTGCCCTTCCCCCCTCACAACAAACACCCTGTGAGGGGGGTGGAGCTGAGAGAGCTCCGAGAAGCTGTGACTAGCCCAAAGTCACCCAGCTGGCGTGTGTGGGAGTGCACAGGCTAATCTGAATTCCCCAGATAAGCCTCCACAGCTCAGGTGGCAGATCTGGGAATCAAACCCGGTTCCTCCAGATTAGATACACGAGTTCTTAACCTCCTACGCCACTGCTGCAAGAACAACTACAGAAAAATCTTAAGAAGAATCCTTTATGAATCTCTCTATGTAAAAATGGTGTCAGGGGTTCTATAGAATTGGCTCATCTAGACCAGTAATTAACCAATTGGATGTCAAGACAGCAGAATCTTCTAGATGATGAAGGAGATGATCCCCACCTGAGCATTCTTGGAAATTAAGCCCTATCTGTTTGTGGCTTTGTAGAATGTGGCCTTGTAAAAGCCAATTCCATTATCAAAGAATAACACCACTTAAACTAAACACAAACTTTAGCAAGGCCAAATGGTTGCATTGTAAATGACCTAGCAATACCAAATGGTTGCCCCGTAAAAGACCCAATATACAAGATAAATGATCTCTAAGTAAATTTAAAGGAATATATACACTTTCTTCATACAGGTGCAGGTAACCCATTTCAGGGGGGGACTTCACACAGGTCCAGCCCCCAAAATGAGTCTGCCCTGTTTTATTTCCCCCAACCCAGGTTTTTTGAAAGTCGCTAATCAGGCAATCCTTTTGAAAAATCCTGGGTTGGAGCCACTCCTGAGCGAACGGCCAGGCTGGAGGAGTTTTATTTCCCTCCCTTCCACCCCATCCTCCACACTGAAGGAGAAACTGCCCACTATTGCCCAGTCATTGCAGGGAAGCCCATTTTCCTTTTTTTTAAAAAAAATTGTGGATTTGCATCTGTGTAGCTAAGCAGGTGCAGCCAGTCATATTGTTGGACATCGGTATGGCTGTGAGGGTTCATTTGTGCATGCCTGTGTAGCTACGCATGTGTTGCAAGTAATTTAAAAGAGAGAGAAGCATCTCCATGCAAAGGCACAACAACCACCCAGATTATTTCCATGGGCTCCAATTGTTGACTACACAGATGCCTGTGAGCATGAAAACAGGAAAACTTTATCATGACTGCAACCCGTTATACAATTGCCGTGCGGAATCAGCCCCAGTCTGAGGCAGAGATACCTCAGAGACAGTTGTGGAGTGTATTGTTTTGTTCTCTGTGTGCAAAAAGTTTTCTCTTTGTGAGGGGACAAATCAGGCAGACAGGGTGGTCTGCTCTGAGTTCCCAAATATAGCCATGTTACACTGAAAACACACTGGAGAAATACCCTGAAGGAAAATAAGCAAACAGCCTCATTGGTCAGTGGTATTCATAGCAAGGGAGTGGATTTCTTCTGTAGGGAAACAGAAAGAGAAATCCTACTCAAATCTTAATCTGTGAAGGGATACATCTGAGGACTAGGGTTGGTCAATACTAAAAAAATTCGGTAAAATTCGGATTTGGGTCCCCCCCCCCACCCCCCCCCCCCCCCGCCCCCCCCCCCCCCCACCCCCCCCCCCCCCCACCCCCCCCCCCCCCCACCCCCCCCCCCCCCCACCCCCCCCCCCCCCCACCCCCCCCCCCCCCCACCCCCCCCCCCCCCCACCCCCCCCCCCCCCCACCCCCCCCCCCCCCCACCCCCCCCCCCCCCCACCCCCCCCCCCCCCCACCCCCCCCCCCCCCCACCCCCCCCCCCCCCCACCCCCCCCCCCCCCCACCCCCCCCCCCCCCCACCCCCCCCCCCCCCCACCCCCCCCCCCCCCCACCCCCCCCCCCCCCCACCCCCCCCCCCCCCCACCCCCCCCCCCCCCCACCCCCCCCCCCCCCCACCCCCCCCCCCCCCCACCCCCCCCCCCCCCCACCCCCCCCCCCCCCCACCCCCCCCCCCCCCCACCCCCCCCCCCCCCCACCCCCCCCCCCCCCCACCCCCCCCCCCCCCCACCCCCCCCCCCCCCCACCCCCCCCCCCCCCCACCCCCCCCCCCCCCCACCCCCCCCCCCCCCCACCCCCCCCCCCCCCCACCCCCCCCCCCCCCCACCCCCCCCCCCCCCCACCCCCCCCCCCCCCCACCCCCCCCCCCCCCCACCCCCCCCCCCCCCCACCCCCCCCCCCCCCCACCCCCCCCCCCCCCCACCCCCCCCCCCCCCCACCCCCCCCCCCCCCCACCCCCCCCCCCCCCCACCCCCCCCCCCCCCCACCCCCCCCCCCCCCCACCCCCCCCCCCCCCCACCCCCCCCCCCCCCCACCCCCCCCCCCCCCCACCCCCCCCCCCCCCCACCCCCCCCCCCCCCCACCCCCCCCCCCCCCCACCCCCCCCCCCCCCCACCCCCCCCCCCCCCCACCCCCCCCCCCCCCCACCCCCCCCCCCCCCCACCCCCCCCCCCCCCCACCCCCCCCCCCCCCCACCCCCCCCCCCCCCCACCCCCCCCCCCCCCCACCCCCCCCCCCCCCCACCCCCCCCCCCCCCCACCCCCCCCCCCCCCCACCCCCCCCCCCCCCCACCCCCCCCCCCCCCCACCCCCCCCCCCCCCCACCCCCCCCCCCCCCCACCCCCCCCCCCCCCCACCCCCCCCCCCCCCCACCCCCCCCCCCCCCCACCCCCCCCCCCCCCCACCCCCCCCCCCCCCCACCCCCCCCCCCCCCCACCCCCCCCCCCCCCCACCCCCCCCCCCCCCCACCCCCCCCCCCCCCCACCCCCCCCCCCCCCCACCCCCCCCCCCCCCCACCCCCCCCCCCCCCCACCCCCCCCCCCCCCCACCCCCCCCCCCCCCCACCCCCCCCCCCCCCCACCCCCCCCCCCCCCCACCCCCCCCCCCCCCCACCCCCCCCCCCCCCCACCCCCCCCCCCCCCCACCCCCCCCCCCCCCCACCCCCCCCCCCCCCCACCCCCCCCCCCCCCCACCCCCCCCCCCCCCCACCCCCCCCCCCCCCCACCCCCCCCCCCCCCCACCCCCCCCCCCCCCCACCCCCCCCCCCCCCCACCCCCCCCCCCCCCCACCCCCCCCCCCCCCCACCCCCCCCCCCCCCCACCCCCCCCCCCCCCCACCCCCCCCCCCCCCCACCCCCCCCCCCCCCCACCCCCCCCCCCCCCCACCCCCCCCCCCCCCCACCCCCCCCCCCCCCCACCCCCCCCCCCCCCCACCCCCCCCCCCCCCCACCCCCCCCCCCCCCCACCCCCCCCCCCCCCCACCCCCCCCCCCCCCCACCCCCCCCCCCCCCCACCCCCCCCCCCCCCCACCCCCCCCCCCCCCCACCCCCCCCCCCCCCCACCCCCCCCCCCCCCCACCCCCCCCCCCCCCCACCCCCCCCCCCCCCCACCCCCCCCCCCCCCCACCCCCCCCCCCCCCCACCCCCCCCCCCCCCCACCCCCCCCCCCCCCCACCCCCCCCCCCCCCCACCCCCCCCCCCCCCCACCCCCCCCCCCCCCCACCCCCCCCCCCCCCCACCCCCCCCCCCCCCCACCCCCCCCCCCCCCCACCCCCCCCCCCCCCCACCCCCCCCCCCCCCCACCCCCCCCCCCCCCCACCCCCCCCCCCCCCCACCCCCCCCCCCCCCCACCCCCCCCCCCCCCCACCCCCCCCCCCCCCCACCCCCCCCCCCCCCCACCCCCCCCCCCCCCCACCCCCCCCCCCCCCCACCCCCCCCCCCCCCCACCCCCCCCCCCCCCCACCCCCCCCCCCCCCCACCCCCCCCCCCCCCCACCCCCCCCCCCCCCCACCCCCCCCCCCCCCCACCCCCCCCCCCCCCCACCCCCCCCCCCCCCCACCCCCCCCCCCCCCCACCCCCCCCCCCCCCCACCCCCCCCCCCCCCCACCCCCCCCCCCCCCCACCCCCCCCCCCCCCCACCCCCCCCCCCCCCCACCCCCCCCCCCCCCCACCCCCCCCCCCCCCCACCCCCCCCCCCCCCCACCCCCCCCCCCCCCCACCCCCCCCCCCCCCCACCCCCCCCCCCCCCCACCCCCCCCCCCCCCCACCCCCCCCCCCCCCCACCCCCCCCCCCCCCCACCCCCCCCCCCCCCCACCCCCCCCCCCCCCCACCCCCCCCCCCCCCCACCCCCCCCCCCCCCCACCCCCCCCCCCCCCCACCCCCCCCCCCCCCCACCCCCCCCCCCCCCCACCCCCCCCCCCCCCCACCCCCCCCCCCCCCCACCCCCCCCCCCCCCCACCCCCCCCCCCCCCCACCCCCCCCCCCCCCCACCCCCCCCCCCCCCCACCCCCCCCCCCCCCCACCCCCCCCCCCCCCCACCCCCCCCCCCCCCCACCCCCCCCCCCCCCCACCCCCCCCCCCCCCCACCCCCCCCCCCCCCCACCCCCCCCCCCCCCCACCCCCCCCCCCCCCCACCCCCCCCCCCCCCCACCCCCCCCCCCCCCCACCCCCCCCCCCCCCCACCCCCCCCCCCCCCCACCCCCCCCCCCCCCCACCCCCCCCCCCCCCCACCCCCCCCCCCCCCCACCCCCCCCCCCCCCCACCCCCCCCCCCCCCCACCCCCCCCCCCCCCCACCCCCCCCCCCCCCCACCCCCCCCCCCCCCCACCCCCCCCCCCCCCCACCCCCCCCCCCCCCCACCCCCCCCCCCCCCCACCCCCCCCCCCCCCCACCCCCCCCCCCCCCCACCCCCCCCCCCCCCCACCCCCCCCCCCCCCCACCCCCCCCCCCCCCCACCCCCCCCCCCCCCCACCCCCCCCCCCCCCCACCCCCCCCCCCCCCCACCCCCCCCCCCCCCCACCCCCCCCCCCCCCCACCCCCCCCCCCCCCCACCCCCCCCCCCCCCCACCCCCCCCCCCCCCCACCCCCCCCCCCCCCCACCCCCCCCCCCCCCCACCCCCCCCCCCCCCCACCCCCCCCCCCCCCCACCCCCCCCCCCCCCCACCCCCCCCCCCCCCCACCCCCCCCCCCCCCCACCCCCCCCCCCCCCCACCCCCCCCCCCCCCCACCCCCCCCCCCCCCCACCCCCCCCCCCCCCCACCCCCCCCCCCCCCCACCCCCCCCCCCCCCCACCCCCCCCCCCCCCCACCCCCCCCCCCCCCCACCCCCCCCCCCCCCCACCCCCCCCCCCCCCCACCCCCCCCCCCCCCCACCCCCCCCCCCCCCCACCCCCCCCCCCCCCCACCCCCCCCCCCCCCCACCCCCCCCCCCCCCCACCCCCCCCCCCCCCCACCCCCCCCCCCCCCCACCCCCCCCCCCCCCCACCCCCCCCCCCCCCCACCCCCCCCCCCCCCCACCCCCCCCCCCCCCCACCCCCCCCCCCCCCCACCCCCCCCCCCCCCCACCCCCCCCCCCCCCCACCCCCCCCCCCCCCCACCCCCCCCCCCCCCCACCCCCCCCCCCCCCCACCCCCCCCCCCCCCCACCCCCCCCCCCCCCCACCCCCCCCCCCCCCCACCCCCCCCCCCCCCCACCCCCCCCCCCCCCCACCCCCCCCCCCCCCCACCCCCCCCCCCCCCCACCCCCCCCCCCCCCCACCCCCCCCCCCCCCCACCCCCCCCCCCCCCCACCCCCCCCCCCCCCCACCCCCCCCCCCCCCCACCCCCCCCCCCCCCCACCCCCCCCCCCCCCCACCCCCCCCCCCCCCCACCCCCCCCCCCCCCCACCCCCCCCCCCCCCCACCCCCCCCCCCCCCCACCCCCCCCCCCCCCCACCCCCCCCCCCCCCCACCCCCCCCCCCCCCCACCCCCCCCCCCCCCCACCCCCCCCCCCCCCCACCCCCCCCCCCCCCCACCCCCCCCCCCCCCCACCCCCCCCCCCCCCCACCCCCCCCCCCCCCCACCCCCCCCCCCCCCCACCCCCCCCCCCCCCCACCCCCCCCCCCCCCCACCCCCCCCCCCCCCCACCCCCCCCCCCCCCCACCCCCCCCCCCCCCCACCCCCCCCCCCCCCCACCCCCCCCCCCCCCCACCCCCCCCCCCCCCCACCCCCCCCCCCCCCCACCCCCCCCCCCCCCCACCCCCCCCCCCCCCCACCCCCCCCCCCCCCCACCCCCCCCCCCCCCCACCCCCCCCCCCCCCCACCCCCCCCCCCCCCCACCCCCCCCCCCCCCCACCCCCCCCCCCCCCCACCCCCCCCCCCCCCCACCCCCCCCCCCCCCCACCCCCCCCCCCCCCCACCCCCCCCCCCCCCCACCCCCCCCCCCCCCCACCCCCCCCCCCCCCCACCCCCCCCCCCCCCCACCCCCCCCCCCCCCCACCCCCCCCCCCCCCCACCCCCCCCCCCCCCCACCCCCCCCCCCCCCCACCCCCCCCCCCCCCCACCCCCCCCCCCCCCCACCCCCCCCCCCCCCCACCCCCCCCCCCCCCCACCCCCCCCCCCCCCCACCCCCCCCCCCCCCCACCCCCCCCCCCCCCCACCCCCCCCCCCCCCCACCCCCCCCCCCCCCCACCCCCCCCCCCCCCCACCCCCCCCCCCCCCCACCCCCCCCCCCCCCCACCCCCCCCCCCCCCCACCCCCCCCCCCCCCCACCCCCCCCCCCCCCCACCCCCCCCCCCCCCCACCCCCCCCCCCCCCCACCCCCCCCCCCCCCCACCCCCCCCCCCCCCCACCCCCCCCCCCCCCCACCCCCCCCCCCCCCCACCCCCCCCCCCCCCCACCCCCCCCCCCCCCCACCCCCCCCCCCCCCCACCCCCCCCCCCCCCCACCCCCCCCCCCCCCCACCCCCCCCCCCCCCCACCCCCCCCCCCCCCCACCCCCCCCCCCCCCCACCCCCCCCCCCCCCCACCCCCCCCCCCCCCCACCCCCCCCCCCCCCCACCCCCCCCCCCCCCCACCCCCCCCCCCCCCCACCCCCCCCCCCCCCCACCCCCCCCCCCCCCCACCCCCCCCCCCCCCCACCCCCCCCCCCCCCCACCCCCCCCCCCCCCCACCCCCCCCCCCCCCCACCCCCCCCCCCCCCCACCCCCCCCCCCCCCCACCCCCCCCCCCCCCCACCCCCCCCCCCCCCCACCCCCCCCCCCCCCCACCCCCCCCCCCCCCCACCCCCCCCCCCCCCCACCCCCCCCCCCCCCCACCCCCCCCCCCCCCCACCCCCCCCCCCCCCCACCCCCCCCCCCCCCCACCCCCCCCCCCCCCCACCCCCCCCCCCCCCCACCCCCCCCCCCCCCCACCCCCCCCCCCCCCCACCCCCCCCCCCCCCCACCCCCCCCCCCCCCCACCCCCCCCCCCCCCCACCCCCCCCCCCCCCCACCCCCCCCCCCCCCCACCCCCCCCCCCCCCCACCCCCCCCCCCCCCCACCCCCCCCCCCCCCCACCCCCCCCCCCCCCCACCCCCCCCCCCCCCCACCCCCCCCCCCCCCCACCCCCCCCCCCCCCCACCCCCCCCCCCCCCCACCCCCCCCCCCCCCCACCCCCCCCCCCCCCCACCCCCCCCCCCCCCCACCCCCCCCCCCCCCCACCCCCCCCCCCCCCCACCCCCCCCCCCCCCCACCCCCCCCCCCCCCCACCCCCCCCCCCCCCCACCCCCCCCCCCCCCCACCCCCCCCCCCCCCCACCCCCCCCCCCCCCCACCCCCCCCCCCCCCCACCCCCCCCCCCCCCCACCCCCCCCCCCCCCCACCCCCCCCCCCCCCCACCCCCCCCCCCCCCCACCCCCCCCCCCCCCCACCCCCCCCCCCCCCCACCCCCCCCCCCCCCCACCCCCCCCCCCCCCCACCCCCCCCCCCCCCCACCCCCCCCCCCCCCCACCCCCCCCCCCCCCCACCCCCCCCCCCCCCCACCCCCCCCCCCCCCCACCCCCCCCCCCCCCCACCCCCCCCCCCCCCCACCCCCCCCCCCCCCCACCCCCCCCCCCCCCCACCCCCCCCCCCCCCCACCCCCCCCCCCCCCCACCCCCCCCCCCCCCCACCCCCCCCCCCCCCCACCCCCCCCCCCCCCCACCCCCCCCCCCCCCCACCCCCCCCCCCCCCCACCCCCCCCCCCCCCCACCCCCCCCCCCCCCCACCCCCCCCCCCCCCCACCCCCCCCCCCCCCCACCCCCCCCCCCCCCCACCCCCCCCCCCCCCCACCCCCCCCCCCCCCCACCCCCCCCCCCCCCCACCCCCCCCCCCCCCCACCCCCCCCCCCCCCCACCCCCCCCCCCCCCCACCCCCCCCCCCCCCCACCCCCCCCCCCCCCCACCCCCCCCCCCCCCCACCCCCCCCCCCCCCCACCCCCCCCCCCCCCCACCCCCCCCCCCCCCCACCCCCCCCCCCCCCCACCCCCCCCCCCCCCCACCCCCCCCCCCCCCCACCCCCCCCCCCCCCCACCCCCCCCCCCCCCCACCCCCCCCCCCCCCCACCCCCCCCCCCCCCCACCCCCCCCCCCCCCCACCCCCCCCCCCCCCCACCCCCCCCCCCCCCCACCCCCCCCCCCCCCCACCCCCCCCCCCCCCCACCCCCCCCCCCCCCCACCCCCCCCCCCCCCCACCCCCCCCCCCCCCCACCCCCCCCCCCCCCCACCCCCCCCCCCCCCCACCCCCCCCCCCCCCCACCCCCCCCCCCCCCCACCCCCCCCCCCCCCCACCCCCCCCCCCCCCCACCCCCCCCCCCCCCCACCCCCCCCCCCCCCCACCCCCCCCCCCCCCCACCCCCCCCCCCCCCCACCCCCCCCCCCCCCCACCCCCCCCCCCCCCCACCCCCCCCCCCCCCCACCCCCCCCCCCCCCCACCCCCCCCCCCCCCCACCCCCCCCCCCCCCCACCCCCCCCCCCCCCCACCCCCCCCCCCCCCCACCCCCCCCCCCCCCCACCCCCCCCCCCCCCCACCCCCCCCCCCCCCCACCCCCCCCCCCCCCCACCCCCCCCCCCCCCCACCCCCCCCCCCCCCCACCCCCCCCCCCCCCCACCCCCCCCCCCCCCCACCCCCCCCCCCCCCCACCCCCCCCCCCCCCCACCCCCCCCCCCCCCCACCCCCCCCCCCCCCCACCCCCCCCCCCCCCCACCCCCCCCCCCCCCCACCCCCCCCCCCCCCCACCCCCCCCCCCCCCCACCCCCCCCCCCCCCCACCCCCCCCCCCCCCCACCCCCCCCCCCCCCCACCCCCCCCCCCCCCCACCCCCCCCCCCCCCCACCCCCCCCCCCCCCCACCCCCCCCCCCCCCCACCCCCCCCCCCCCCCACCCCCCCCCCCCCCCACCCCCCCCCCCCCCCACCCCCCCCCCCCCCCACCCCCCCCCCCCCCCACCCCCCCCCCCCCCCACCCCCCCCCCCCCCCACCCCCCCCCCCCCCCACCCCCCCCCCCCCCCACCCCCCCCCCCCCCCACCCCCCCCCCCCCCCACCCCCCCCCCCCCCCACCCCCCCCCCCCCCCACCCCCCCCCCCCCCCACCCCCCCCCCCCCCCACCCCCCCCCCCCCCCACCCCCCCCCCCCCCCACCCCCCCCCCCCCCCACCCCCCCCCCCCCCCACCCCCCCCCCCCCCCACCCCCCCCCCCCCCCACCCCCCCCCCCCCCCACCCCCCCCCCCCCCCACCCCCCCCCCCCCCCACCCCCCCCCCCCCCCACCCCCCCCCCCCCCCACCCCCCCCCCCCCCCACCCCCCCCCCCCCCCACCCCCCCCCCCCCCCACCCCCCCCCCCCCCCACCCCCCCCCCCCCCCACCCCCCCCCCCCCCCACCCCCCCCCCCCCCCACCCCCCCCCCCCCCCACCCCCCCCCCCCCCCACCCCCCCCCCCCCCCACCCCCCCCCCCCCCCACCCCCCCCCCCCCCCACCCCCCCCCCCCCCCACCCCCCCCCCCCCCCACCCCCCCCCCCCCCCACCCCCCCCCCCCCCCACCCCCCCCCCCCCCCACCCCCCCCCCCCCCCACCCCCCCCCCCCCCCACCCCCCCCCCCCCCCACCCCCCCCCCCCCCCACCCCCCCCCCCCCCCACCCCCCCCCCCCCCCACCCCCCCCCCCCCCCACCCCCCCCCCCCCCCACCCCCCCCCCCCCCCACCCCCCCCCCCCCCCACCCCCCCCCCCCCCCACCCCCCCCCCCCCCCACCCCCCCCCCCCCCCACCCCCCCCCCCCCCCACCCCCCCCCCCCCCCACCCCCCCCCCCCCCCACCCCCCCCCCCCCCCACCCCCCCCCCCCCCCACCCCCCCCCCCCCCCACCCCCCCCCCCCCCCACCCCCCCCCCCCCCCACCCCCCCCCCCCCCCACCCCCCCCCCCCCCCACCCCCCCCCCCCCCCACCCCCCCCCCCCCCCACCCCCCCCCCCCCCCACCCCCCCCCCCCCCCACCCCCCCCCCCCCCCACCCCCCCCCCCCCCCACCCCCCCCCCCCCCCACCCCCCCCCCCCCCCACCCCCCCCCCCCCCCACCCCCCCCCCCCCCCACCCCCCCCCCCCCCCACCCCCCCCCCCCCCCACCCCCCCCCCCCCCCACCCCCCCCCCCCCCCACCCCCCCCCCCCCCCACCCCCCCCCCCCCCCACCCCCCCCCCCCCCCACCCCCCCCCCCCCCCACCCCCCCCCCCCCCCACCCCCCCCCCCCCCCACCCCCCCCCCCCCCCACCCCCCCCCCCCCCCACCCCCCCCCCCCCCCACCCCCCCCCCCCCCCACCCCCCCCCCCCCCCACCCCCCCCCCCCCCCACCCCCCCCCCCCCCCACCCCCCCCCCCCCCCACCCCCCCCCCCCCCCACCCCCCCCCCCCCCCACCCCCCCCCCCCCCCACCCCCCCCCCCCCCCACCCCCCCCCCCCCCCACCCCCCCCCCCCCCCACCCCCCCCCCCCCCCACCCCCCCCCCCCCCCACCCCCCCCCCCCCCCACCCCCCCCCCCCCCCACCCCCCCCCCCCCCCACCCCCCCCCCCCCCCACCCCCCCCCCCCCCCACCCCCCCCCCCCCCCACCCCCCCCCCCCCCCACCCCCCCCCCCCCCCACCCCCCCCCCCCCCCACCCCCCCCCCCCCCCACCCCCCCCCCCCCCCACCCCCCCCCCCCCCCACCCCCCCCCCCCCCCACCCCCCCCCCCCCCCACCCCCCCCCCCCCCCACCCCCCCCCCCCCCCACCCCCCCCCCCCCCCACCCCCCCCCCCCCCCACCCCCCCCCCCCCCCACCCCCCCCCCCCCCCACCCCCCCCCCCCCCCACCCCCCCCCCCCCCCACCCCCCCCCCCCCCCACCCCCCCCCCCCCCCACCCCCCCCCCCCCCCACCCCCCCCCCCCCCCACCCCCCCCCCCCCCCACCCCCCCCCCCCCCCACCCCCCCCCCCCCCCACCCCCCCCCCCCCCCACCCCCCCCCCCCCCCACCCCCCCCCCCCCCCACCCCCCCCCCCCCCCACCCCCCCCCCCCCCCACCCCCCCCCCCCCCCACCCCCCCCCCCCCCCACCCCCCCCCCCCCCCACCCCCCCCCCCCCCCACCCCCCCCCCCCCCCACCCCCCCCCCCCCCCACCCCCCCCCCCCCCCACCCCCCCCCCCCCCCACCCCCCCCCCCCCCCACCCCCCCCCCCCCCCACCCCCCCCCCCCCCCACCCCCCCCCCCCCCCACCCCCCCCCCCCCCCACCCCCCCCCCCCCCCACCCCCCCCCCCCCCCACCCCCCCCCCCCCCCACCCCCCCCCCCCCCCACCCCCCCCCCCCCCCACCCCCCCCCCCCCCCACCCCCCCCCCCCCCCACCCCCCCCCCCCCCCACCCCCCCCCCCCCCCACCCCCCCCCCCCCCCACCCCCCCCCCCCCCCACCCCCCCCCCCCCCCACCCCCCCCCCCCCCCACCCCCCCCCCCCCCCACCCCCCCCCCCCCCCACCCCCCCCCCCCCCCACCCCCCCCCCCCCCCACCCCCCCCCCCCCCCACCCCCCCCCCCCCCCACCCCCCCCCCCCCCCACCCCCCCCCCCCCCCACCCCCCCCCCCCCCCACCCCCCCCCCCCCCCACCCCCCCCCCCCCCCACCCCCCCCCCCCCCCACCCCCCCCCCCCCCCACCCCCCCCCCCCCCCACCCCCCCCCCCCCCCACCCCCCCCCCCCCCCACCCCCCCCCCCCCCCACCCCCCCCCCCCCCCACCCCCCCCCCCCCCCACCCCCCCCCCCCCCCACCCCCCCCCCCCCCCACCCCCCCCCCCCCCCACCCCCCCCCCCCCCCACCCCCCCCCCCCCCCACCCCCCCCCCCCCCCACCCCCCCCCCCCCCCACCCCCCCCCCCCCCCACCCCCCCCCCCCCCCACCCCCCCCCCCCCCCACCCCCCCCCCCCCCCACCCCCCCCCCCCCCCACCCCCCCCCCCCCCCACCCCCCCCCCCCCCCACCCCCCCCCCCCCCCACCCCCCCCCCCCCCCACCCCCCCCCCCCCCCACCCCCCCCCCCCCCCACCCCCCCCCCCCCCCACCCCCCCCCCCCCCCACCCCCCCCCCCCCCCACCCCCCCCCCCCCCCACCCCCCCCCCCCCCCACCCCCCCCCCCCCCCACCCCCCCCCCCCCCCACCCCCCCCCCCCCCCACCCCCCCCCCCCCCCACCCCCCCCCCCCCCCACCCCCCCCCCCCCCCACCCCCCCCCCCCCCCACCCCCCCCCCCCCCCACCCCCCCCCCCCCCCACCCCCCCCCCCCCCCACCCCCCCCCCCCCCCACCCCCCCCCCCCCCCACCCCCCCCCCCCCCCACCCCCCCCCCCCCCCACCCCCCCCCCCCCCCACCCCCCCCCCCCCCCACCCCCCCCCCCCCCCACCCCCCCCCCCCCCCACCCCCCCCCCCCCCCACCCCCCCCCCCCCCCACCCCCCCCCCCCCCCACCCCCCCCCCCCCCCACCCCCCCCCCCCCCCACCCCCCCCCCCCCCCACCCCCCCCCCCCCCCACCCCCCCCCCCCCCCACCCCCCCCCCCCCCCACCCCCCCCCCCCCCCACCCCCCCCCCCCCCCACCCCCCCCCCCCCCCACCCCCCCCCCCCCCCACCCCCCCCCCCCCCCACCCCCCCCCCCCCCCACCCCCCCCCCCCCCCACCCCCCCCCCCCCCCACCCCCCCCCCCCCCCACCCCCCCCCCCCCCCACCCCCCCCCCCCCCCACCCCCCCCCCCCCCCACCCCCCCCCCCCCCCACCCCCCCCCCCCCCCACCCCCCCCCCCCCCCACCCCCCCCCCCCCCCACCCCCCCCCCCCCCCACCCCCCCCCCCCCCCACCCCCCCCCCCCCCCACCCCCCCCCCCCCCCACCCCCCCCCCCCCCCACCCCCCCCCCCCCCCACCCCCCCCCCCCCCCACCCCCCCCCCCCCCCACCCCCCCCCCCCCCCACCCCCCCCCCCCCCCACCCCCCCCCCCCCCCACCCCCCCCCCCCCCCACCCCCCCCCCCCCCCACCCCCCCCCCCCCCCACCCCCCCCCCCCCCCACCCCCCCCCCCCCCCACCCCCCCCCCCCCCCACCCCCCCCCCCCCCCACCCCCCCCCCCCCCCACCCCCCCCCCCCCCCACCCCCCCCCCCCCCCACCCCCCCCCCCCCCCACCCCCCCCCCCCCCCACCCCCCCCCCCCCCCACCCCCCCCCCCCCCCACCCCCCCCCCCCCCCACCCCCCCCCCCCCCCACCCCCCCCCCCCCCCACCCCCCCCCCCCCCCACCCCCCCCCCCCCCCACCCCCCCCCCCCCCCACCCCCCCCCCCCCCCACCCCCCCCCCCCCCCACCCCCCCCCCCCCCCACCCCCCCCCCCCCCCACCCCCCCCCCCCCCCACCCCCCCCCCCCCCCACCCCCCCCCCCCCCCACCCCCCCCCCCCCCCACCCCCCCCCCCCCCCACCCCCCCCCCCCCCCACCCCCCCCCCCCCCCACCCCCCCCCCCCCCCACCCCCCCCCCCCCCCACCCCCCCCCCCCCCCACCCCCCCCCCCCCCCACCCCCCCCCCCCCCCACCCCCCCCCCCCCCCACCCCCCCCCCCCCCCACCCCCCCCCCCCCCCACCCCCCCCCCCCCCCACCCCCCCCCCCCCCCACCCCCCCCCCCCCCCACCCCCCCCCCCCCCCACCCCCCCCCCCCCCCACCCCCCCCCCCCCCCACCCCCCCCCCCCCCCACCCCCCCCCCCCCCCACCCCCCCCCCCCCCCACCCCCCCCCCCCCCCACCCCCCCCCCCCCCCACCCCCCCCCCCCCCCACCCCCCCCCCCCCCCACCCCCCCCCCCCCCCACCCCCCCCCCCCCCCACCCCCCCCCCCCCCCACCCCCCCCCCCCCCCACCCCCCCCCCCCCCCACCCCCCCCCCCCCCCACCCCCCCCCCCCCCCACCCCCCCCCCCCCCCACCCCCCCCCCCCCCCACCCCCCCCCCCCCCCACCCCCCCCCCCCCCCACCCCCCCCCCCCCCCACCCCCCCCCCCCCCCACCCCCCCCCCCCCCCACCCCCCCCCCCCCCCACCCCCCCCCCCCCCCACCCCCCCCCCCCCCCACCCCCCCCCCCCCCCACCCCCCCCCCCCCCCACCCCCCCCCCCCCCCACCCCCCCCCCCCCCCTCCCCCCCCCCCCCCCACCCCTCCCACCACCCCCACCCCCACCACCCCCACCCCCCCCCCCCCCCACCCCTACCCCCCCCCCCCCCCCCCCCCCCCCCCCCCACCACCCCCCCCCCCCCCCCCCACCCCCCCCCCACCACCACCACCCCCTCCCCCCCCACCCCCCCCCCCCCCCCCCCCCCCACCCCCCCCCCCCCCCCCCCCCCCACCCCCCCCCCCCCCCCCCCCCCCACCCTTCCACCCTCCCCCCCTCCCCCCCCCCCCCCCCCCCACCCACACCCCCCCCCCCCACCCCCCCCCCCCCCCACCCCCCCCCCCCCCCCCCCCCCCCCCCCCCCACCCCCCCCCCCCCCCACCCCCCCCCCCCCCCACCCCCCCCCCCCCCCACCCCCCCCCCCCCCCACCCCCCCCCCCCCCCACCCCCCCCCCCCCCCACCCCCCCCCCCCCCCACCCCCCCCCCCCCCCACCCCCCCCCCCCCCCACCCCCCCCCCCCCCCACCCCCCCCCCCCCCCACCCCCCCCCCCCCCCACCCCCCCCCCCCCCCACCCCCCCCCCCCCCCACCCCCCCCCCCCCCCACCCCCCCCCCCCCCCACCCCCCCCCCCCCCCACCCCCCCCCCCCCCCACCCCCCCCCCCCCCCACCCCCCCCCCCCCCCACCCCCCCCCCCCCCCACCCCCCCCCCCCCCCACCCCCCCCCCCCCCCACCCCCCCCCCCCCCCACCCCCCCCCCCCCCCACCCCCCCCCCCCCCCACCCCCCCCCCCCCCCACCCCCCCCCCCCCCCACCCCCCCCCCCCCCCACCCCCCCCCCCCCCCACCCCCCCCCCCCCCCACCCCCCCCCCCCCCCACCCCCCCCCCCCCCCACCCCCCCCCCCCCCCACCCCCCCCCCCCCCCACCCCCCCCCCCCCCCACCCCCCCCCCCCCCCACCCCCCCCCCCCCCCACCCCCCCCCCCCCCCACCCCCCCCCCCCCCCACCCCCCCCCCCCCCCACCCCCCCCCCCCCCCACCCCCCCCCCCCCCCACCCCCCCCCCCCCCCACCCCCCCCCCCCCCCACCCCCCCCCCCCCCCACCCCCCCCCCCCCCCACCCCCCCCCCCCCCCACCCCCCCCCCCCCCCACCCCCCCCCCCCCCCACCCCCCCCCCCCCCCACCCCCCCCCCCCCCCACCCCCCCCCCCCCCCACCCCCCCCCCCCCCCACCCCCCCCCCCCCCCACCCCCCCCCCCCCCCACCCCCCCCCCCCCCCACCCCCCCCCCCCCCCACCCCCCCCCCCCCCCACCCCCCCCCCCCCCCACCCCCCCCCCCCCCCACCCCCCCCCCCCCCCACCCCCCCCCCCCCCCACCCCCCCCCCCCCCCACCCCCCCCCCCCCCCACCCCCCCCCCCCCCCACCCCCCCCCCCCCCCACCCCCCCCCCCCCCCACCCCCCCCCCCCCCCACCCCCCCCCCCCCCCACCCCCCCCCCCCCCCACCCCCCCCCCCCCCCACCCCCCCCCCCCCCCACCCCCCCCCCCCCCCACCCCCCCCCCCCCCCACCCCCCCCCCCCCCCACCCCCCCCCCCCCCCACCCCCCCCCCCCCCCACCCCCCCCCCCCCCCACCCCCCCCCCCCCCCACCCCCCCCCCCCCCCACCCCCCCCCCCCCCCACCCCCCCCCCCCCCCACCCCCCCCCCCCCCCACCCCCCCCCCCCCCCACCCCCCCCCCCCCCCACCCCCCCCCCCCCCCACCCCCCCCCCCCCCCACCCCCCCCCCCCCCCACCCCCCCCCCCCCCCACCCCCCCCCCCCCCCACCCCCCCCCCCCCCCACCCCCCCCCCCCCCCACCCCCCCCCCCCCCCACCCCCCCCCCCCCCCACCCCCCCCCCCCCCCACCCCCCCCCCCCCCCTCCCCCCCCCCCCCCCCCCCCCCCCCCCCCCCACCCCTCCCCCCCTCCACCCCCCCCCCCCCACCCCCCCTACCCCCCCCCCCCCCCCCCCCCCTCCCCCCCCCTCCCTCCCCCCCCCCCCTCCCCCCTCCCCCTCCCCCCCCCCCCCCCCCCCCCCCCCACCCCCCCCCCCATCCCCCCCCCCCCCCCCCCCCCCCCCCCTCCCCCCCACCCCCCCCCCCCACCTGGGCCTTCCATCTAACATGGCTCGCCACCTCCCCCTCTTTTTTCCTGGGGAGAATTTTAAAATTGGGGTTGGCGGACGCCTCTTTTACTGCTATCGCTGTTTTAAAATGGTTTTAGTAATTTATTTATTTAACTGTATTTACATTTTTGTGTTGTACACCGCCCAGAGCCCTTCGGGGATGGGGCGGTTTAAAAGTTTAAATAATAAATAAATAAATAAATAAAATAACTGCCGGGTTGGATTATGCCTCGTAAACAGCTTCTATGGCACCATTTGTAAAAACATAAGCACAAAAAATCCTAATGAGAAATCAAACCATCTGTTATAAAACAATAATTGGTTACTGGACACACATTATCATACTCACAAACATTAAGACCTTGTAATAAATTCTCAATGATTAAAACAAAAAAATAGGTTTCTCCTTTTTTTTCAACATGGTGCTTCTCCTACAAAATAAAACATAAAATTAAGTGTACCTACCTTTTTTTCTCATGGATAATCTACCTGGAGATAGGCAACACTATGTATGTGGCTAAATTCAGAATGAAACTTGCAAGCCAAATTATTATTTAAACCATTCCTTTATCCCAAAACCCTCCATTATAAAGGGCGATACAATAAAGTTGGACATAGTTGAACACATGGCTATAATAGAGAACAGATATATGGAACTGATAGCCCCCCTGTGTTCAATTAAACTATCCGGCAGGCTTGCAAAACTTTGTAGTGAGCCGAGACAAATTTCCCCTCCAAACTGCCACGGTGCTGGATTTTTTCCAGTTCACTCATTTCACAAACAAAATTAAATTTCAACAGATTGGACAACACGGTTGCTACAATATAATGTGTCGCTCGAAGGGGATAGCCTTAAAATAACAATATAATTTCAGCAATAATATGAGTTATGTTAAATTTAATTTTCCCCTTTGCTAATTACTTTTCGTATACATACTTTCCAATTCTCTTATACAAGGTGATAATGTAACACACACACACACACACACACACACACACACACACACACACCCCGGAACTGGGTGGTTTAGCCAAGTAGGGGAGGAATCAGTGAATGGGTTTTAGCTGTTTGCTGCTTAAGATTTTCCAAGTTCGTATAATCTTGTGTAGGGTAACTGGAAATTATCTATGTGAAATGTTAATTATTCGGGGGAGGGGGGAGAGATGAAATTTAGAATAAACTTTACTGTTGTTGTCAGTTCATTGTTTTTGCCACTGTGCTGTTGTTGCGTGGCTGTAAGACTTCCAAGTGGTTGCTTGTTCTTTTCTTTGTTGGAACAGAATCCCTTTCGGAAGGGGGATGCAATGGAGGAATCCAGGCTTTGTAAGCAATAACCATTTATTTAATTAAACTCAAAGAGACTTTCTCTTGCATGGCCTATTTTCTGGTATATAATTGATTAGACAACACCTTCACGGAATTGGTTGGATTCAATTTGTTTTGCAAGTTTTATTCCTAATTTAGCCCTGCAGAAGTAACACAGGCAAGGGGTGTAATAAGAGCCCAGAGAAAACGTACCCCATTCCTCAGCAAAATAAGCTGACCTTCCCTCTCCAAATGACTCTGCCACTGCTTGGCTAAACCAGGCAGGTCCTGCAGTTATGCTAAGTCATCCATGGCTCTTCCCTGAAGCGTTTCATGCAACAGCTGATAGAATGGTGAATGTGACTGACCTCAGAGTTCTTGTGGACTAAAAAGTTCAAGATGCATAGATCCAGCCTGGTATAGTGGCAGATATGTTGGACTGCCATTGGAGATATTCAAGTTCAAACCTATACTCGTAAGTATTAAAAATAATATTATGAATAATATTTCTTTAGTGCAATTGTGCTATAAATAACGGCATTAGACTCACCTAGGCCTGTAATTGCAACAGGGGGCAGGACACGTAGAAAGAGCTCTGGAAGGGAGCATGCGTGGCCCTGGGCCGCTGAGCGGCTATACTTGACCACCCGGCAATTGCGTGCTGATGCACATGGGCTTGAGGGTGGAGCAGGCTGCCTTTATAGGGCAGCGTGTGGTGGCCTCAGCCCCTTTCAACGCCTTGGAGGCAAACTGACCCACCCACCCTCCTGGAAGGGACGGGACATTTTAGTTTATCGTCGCAGTCCTGAAGGGGCAGTTTGGGCAGAGAAGCGCATAGTTTTGGGGGAGACTGGACTTGTGTGCCGGACCTCCCTGCCCTTGGGGGCCTCCATAAGAAGCTTGAAGAAGGGGAGGGCTCAGGGAGCATGCCTCTAAGGGCCTCTGCAGGTGAGCCCGACACCCCAGATGGGTGGGCCACAAAAGGAATGGGGTGGATGCCCCGTGGCCCAGGAGAAAAGTACTCCCAAAACTAGGGTGACGTCGGAATCAGCCTGGGAGGCTGACCGGCTGAGATCATGTGCTCCTCCTGCTCGCCCAGCTTCGCTTGCTAAGAGTATGTAAATAAAAAGGGCTGCAGCCCTATTTCAATCCAAGCCGTGTCTGTGAATTACTTGAGTAGCCTCTGCACATCTGGCCACAAAAGAGTTAAAAACTTAAGCCTCCAAAGGCAAATTACATTGTGGTTTCTAGCCTGTTTCATTGGGTTGAGTACAGCTCCCTTTGTTTTGCTGGTTTCAAATATATACTCAGCTGAATGACTTGTACTTGAACTTCTCAGCCCAACTGCCCTCACAGGGTTGTTGTGAGCATAAAATGGATCAGGATGCAAACATGAATGCCATTATTTGCTTCTTGGAGGGAGAGCAGGGTAAACATATGGTAGATTTTAAGTGAAAAGATGGTGCTGATTTTCTCTCCAGAAAGTCTGGCAATTAACCCTTTTGTTCGTGTTTGTGTAACCCCCATGCTCAGAATGGGTTGACCCAGAAAGGGGTAGAGACTCAAAGCAGCAAGAAGCTGCAGAGCTCATGTAGTTTGGAGGAGACAAGGCTACCAGACTCGGACCTTGATTTGTATAAGCCCTTAACACCTTGTTAAGGTAACTGCAATGTTGTTGGGAAGTAGTGGGAAGGTAGTTGTTTATTTTTGCTATGTTGTAAATGTGGGAGTTTATTGTTTCAGGGGTTTTTTTTGTGGTTGTAATGGGTGAGAGTTCTCCTGGAAACCTTCATCATGTTGAATCCTGTTAATCAAGCCCTTGGAGTCTTCAGGAGCCAACCCATTTACAAAGAAGAATTGGACTTGGCAGTATCAGTAGACTGTAAATATAAGGACTTGAAAATGCAACCTGAACAGGACCTTGAAGTGTGATGTTAAATGTTGATGTTTGATGTTATATGTTAAGAAAGTAACCATTTTGTTTTTAAAATGTGTTGTTGCAAACTCATTCCAAGTTCTGCCCCACAGAACCCACAGGTAGAGGTTACATTTGCACATTCACATAAGCTCAAGCCTGCCAACTGGATCAGAAACACAACAATTGTTTGGAACTGATTTTCTTTTAAGCTCTCAATATTCATTAGCTGGCTAGAGTAATGTCTGAGCCAGCGCTAAAAGAAAGATGGATACATTGGGGCCTGGATCCTTGACCTGACTTTTATCTCTTCTGCTCATCAGGAAACTAATTAAGAGAAAATGAGACAGGGTTAGTAACAGATTATGAATAGATGGAAAGTGGTTTCAATGTCATCTAATGCTCCCCCAAAAAGATATTCTAAACCTCTGGGCACCCCTTGAAGACAATACACTTAATTACTGTGGCCAAAATAATTGCCCCTAAAAACATGCACAACCTTTTTCAGAATTTCCATCATTTTTCATTCAGTTTCTGCTGTGATTGTTCCTATTTTCATTTCCTTCTGATTAACCAGGATGTGATTATACAACTTAATAGTAAAATACACTGTTTCCCATCCATGGTGGGTGGTTCAAGCGAAAATTTCGGTAACATAAAAATATTTTTTACTATTGTCTGATTTGGTGCACAAGCAGGAAACAGGAAGGAGAAAAAGCGGGAGGTATCTGATTATGAATTCTTGGAGTTGGTCTACACAGAAAGAGGATGCAGGTCAGACGTGCTGAGGAAAAAAAGGAGGTATGTTCTTCCTCACTGAAGTTGCAGTTTGGAAGCCCTGTCACAAAGCGTCCGAACTTATTCCAGTATCTTAATCTACAGAAATACCAATGCACATTACAGCATATCAACATGACTCACTAGTTTGTTTTTTTAAAAGGATTTTGGTTCTTGGCCTCAGCTTTATGTTATCAACTAGGCTGAATTTTTCTACACTAGATAAAAGTCAGACATATTCTATCTGTAACCTGAACAAGTTTCAAAAGGTTTGCTTCCCTAAGTGGTGTAATTCGTTCTGCTTCTTCGACTCTGGGCACTGAAGTCCTAGTCCACGTGCAATGACCTACGAAGACCTGCACAGAAGTAAAACCACAGGGGAACCAGTTAAAGCCTGAAATCCAGTGTGCATTTATCTGGGAATAAGCAACACTGAACACACTGAAAGAAACATGCATGAAGACTGGTCTGTGTATCACCGGTGTGGTGTGATGATGCTCACAAGAGCTGGGTATTTGTTAAGCACTCTAAAGAAATCACCCAAAAAGGATGAGGCTGGAAATTACCCACACCAAGTGGCTGCTTCACACGTAGATGCCGTATCATACCCTTATGGTTTATATCAGTGGTTCTCAACCTGGGGGTCAGGACCCCTTTGGGGGTCGAATGACCCTTTCACAGGGGTCGCCTAAGACTCTCTGCATCAGTGTTCTCCATCTGTAAAATGGATAAATGTTAGGGTTGGGGGTCACCACAACATGAGAAACTGTATTAAAGGCTCACAGCATTAGGAAGGTCGAGAACCACTGGTTTATGTGGTAAAAGTAACATTCCCATATATAGAGGGAAACATTTTAATCTGGCATCTTTAGTCTGGCATCTTGAAGTAACTGACTCCAGTCTTGTTGAAAAAGCTTTGTAATAATTAACACTCTTTCCTTCTCTACTAAAGGTCAAAGACCTCAAAGAAACAATGTGCAATTTTGACACCTACACAGGCGTTTCTGGGGAAAATGGCATCTGGGGCAACAACTGCTCTGGGTGCCCCCGCCCTCGCAGCCCCACCTTGGCCTCCAGTGGCTACCGACAGCAAGGTAGAGGAGTGGGGGCAGGCAAGGAAGAAGAGGCTGGTCGCCGATTGGAGGTGGCTCAGGAGCAGTGGCAAAGCCACCAGGGGGAGGGGGAAGGGTGCGCGACGCACCGGGCGCACCATTTCTTTTCACGAGAGGGGCGGAAAAATCCCCTCCCCCTCCCCTCTGTGCCCCCCCCGTGGCACCCCTCGCAGCGCCACCCTGCGGCACCCCACCCCACTTACTTTTAGGAATGGAGCAGGCCGGAAGCCTGCCTGTGTTGCCTGGGCCTGGTGGGAATTACATTTCCAAGGGGCTCCTGGGAAATGTAGTTCCCACCAGGCCCAGGCAATGCAGGCAGGCTTCCGACCTTCTTCTCTGGCCTGCTCCTTTTCTAAAAGTAAATGGAGTGGAGTGGGGTGTGCAGGGGGTGGTGCTGTGTGTGTGTGTGTGGGGGGGGGCGCAAAAGCCAGAGTGTGCACTGGGCGCACTCTGGAATAGCTGCACCTCTGCTCAGGAGGCCGCAGCTTGGCACCTGACCTGCCCACTGCCAAGCTGCAGCCTCAGGGCAGCTCCTGCTGTCCAGGCAGGAGGAGGCCTGTGACGGCCTGGCACAGAAGGAGCCGCTGGGCGGTCATCTCCTCCTCCCTCATACGGACCTGGTTCGGACAAGCCGAATTGGCATGGGGGAGGTGTGGGGGCACAAAATTGTGCCATCCCCTCCTACCCCATGCCAGCCCAGCTCAGATGAGCCAAATTGGCATGGGGGAGGTGTGGGGGATGCAAGATCGCACCATCCCCTCTTCCCCCACAGTGACCCAGCTCAGACAAGCTGGGGCAGTGCGGGGGAGGTGTGGAGGGATGCAAAATTGCCCCCCACTCCTCCCCCATTCCGACTCAGCTCGTTCAAGCCGGGTCAGCGTGGGGAGGAGGGGGGCGCTTTTGAGCTGCCAGTCAAATAAGTGCTGGAAGGCTTTCTGCATTAAGCAGTCTATATTGAAAATGGTCTTCCAGATCAGATTAGAAATTTTTGGGACACTGAGTTCCAAACACATAATTGAAGATGCTATATATGAAAATAAGGCAAGCGTTTTATGGGGGAGAAGGGGGTGGTGGAGAAATGTGAAGCTTATCATGTAGTTCAGTTGGTCCTGAGAACAAAATTTGAGAGCCATGTGGCATGCAAGTTAAAACCAATGCCCTATATGTTCCCAGCAATGCTGGTATAAACGGAGAGCTTTGAATAAAAAGGAATTTATTAATAGTTAGAAATGACAATTTAACCTACTGGATATGGTTAAACCAAGATAAATCTAACCTGAAAGCTGTATATATCAAGTGTGTGCCAATTGTCCACTGAAAATGTAGTTTTAGTTTAACCTCTGAGCATGCCCAGAGTACAAATTCAATGTTCCCCTTGCAATGCTATAAATGTTTATACTGATATCTGGGGTGAAGCATTTCACTGCGAATGACACTTTACAGAGTACAAGGAAGCAAGGCTTTGTCCCAAGGGGCTTACAATCAGCTATTTGTTATCAGAAAGATAGCAGTATGAGTTGGGGTATAATAAAGGGAGCTACTTCCAAGCATAAGAGGCAGCAGTATAGAAAGAATAGAGCGCTTGCAGACTGAGAAAATACTTGAGTAATTCAGTAACACTAAATGACTTTCTACTGTAAAGGAAAGCTTCCAACCAATAGAATAAACATTGTGTAAATGTATAAAAGCTCTCTGGGATTTTTTTTTATGGGCAAAAAATAGTTGGCTTTCAGTCTGAGCTTTAAAATAGCACACATAAATACTCCTTCAATAAACACATGGCAGTTAGTTTCAGAGAAACAGCTAGAGGAGCCAGGCTGCTGCTGGCAACTTCCAGGAGGAACTGGGGCGGGGGGCGGGGGGCGGGGGGACGGACACAGATGCTGGTGCACAGACATTGCACTGGCATGCTTATATCACTTCTGGTAGAAAACAGAAATGACGTCTTTAGATGCTCTAGTATTCTAAAAAGAACCCCCACTACTCTATGGTTTTACCATAGAGGTTTCCTTTTGTAAAATGCCGGTGCATCCACAGTGGGTTTTTACCAGAAGTGATGTAAGCAGTGAGGCCCCAGCATTCCGAGACTCAAGTTTCTTTGTCAATCTCAAGGGAACTTTTGTCACTTTTCCTTAATATGTGTCCCTGAATAGGGACCACAAAGTCTGGTTGACATTTAAATTTAAAGGGCAACTTAAAAGAAGAATATAGTAGTATATAGGTGTCAAACCCATGGCCCTCCAGATGTTATGGACTACAGTTCCCATCATCCCCAGCCATCATGCTAGCAGGGGATTATGGGAACTGTAGTCCATACCATCTGGAGGCCTGTGAGTTTGACACCTATGTAGTGGGTTCCATTTCATTTTCATTGCAGGTGTTGTTGTCTTTGAAGTGGCAGGTGAGGTGGCTTGACAACAGTTGTGTGAATTACTCAGCTAGGCTTATGCTATGGACCTAGCCATGTGTGGGCCACCAAGGCAGTATGGCTGGAACCTGCTGTCCAAAGAAGGCATCCTGTGTGTTTCAATGTATTCAGTGTATTTAATTTAATTTGAAACATTTTCAGGCTGAATTTTCACGATGCAGGATGCACCCTTTGCAATGTGACTTCCACATAACCCCTGATTTCATAAGAAATCATAAAATGTCATCCAAAGGGCACTTCATGGTCTTAGTTCCTCTTATTTGCTGGAACGTCTTTCCCCTTATGCTCCGCTGAAACAACTTTGCTCCACTCAGCAGGAGTTGCTGCAGGTGCCAACTTGCAAATAGGCAAAATCACCAACTGCCCATTCACATGCCTTCTTTATCTTAGGCCCCTTCCGCACATGCAAAATAATGCGTTTTCAAACCACTTTCGCAACTGTTTGTGTAACCTCAGCTTGTGGGTTCTGTGGGGTAGTACTTGGAAGGAGTTGCAAAGAACCAAATTTAAACAAAACAGTTTACTTTACTTAACAAATAACACTATTAAAACATTTAACATTTACACTTTGCAGTCCTGTTAAGTTTGCATTTTCAAGTCCTTATTTACAGTCTACTGATATTGCCAAGTCCAATTCTTCTTTGCTGGTGGTTGGTTTTGAAGACTTCTGAGGAAGCTTGTTGGTGAATGGAGCTTCAAGATGATGAAGGATTCCCAGAAAACTCTCACACCATTTACATACACAAAAAACCCTGAAACAATAAATTCTAACACATTTACCAATATAGCAAAAAATGAAACTCACTTCCCACTGATTCCCCACCAACATTTGCAGTTACCTTAAACGAAGAGTGTTAAGGCTTAATAAAAAATCAATCAAGGTCCCAACCTGGTGATGCAAAAGCTTTCTCCAACCTCGCCCATGAGTTCTGCAGCATTCCTACTTCATTTCAGACTCCACCCCTTTCTGGGTCATCCCATTCTGACACAGGGGTTACATTTGCAAGTGGATTTTGCTATTCTGCACAGCTATTCCGCTCAGTTTGAAAGTGCATTATTCTGCATGTGCGGAATGAGCCTTAGTCATCATTTAATGGCCTGGCCTGGCTAAGGAATTCAAGAAGGCTCCAACTCTCTTAGCCTTCTGCAAACTATCCAAAACTGAATTATTCAAAAGGGCTTTTCTGTACAGGTAATAAGGCTGCACAGTATAAAATGGTTTCCAAAACTTACTTAGATAATTGAGACTTGCGGTCTGCTATGTACAATGTATTGTAAGTAGGAGCCTATTATGAAATATCTGTACCACTTAAAGTGTCAGATTCTTAATTATGCTATGCTTCTGTTTCTTTCTGGTTGGTTCCAGACTTCTACTATCCTAATGGATTGTTACTGAATGTCTCATTTTGTTATTATCCTGACTCACTCTGTGAAATCCACTTTGAGGCCCTGTGAGAAAGGCGGGTGATAAATAGTGTAATTAAATGAAAATAAATAATATGTTGGCTGATCACACAGTATGTAACACACAGGTTGGGTTTAGGGTGTCTGTGTGCTGAGAGCAGCAAAGCCCATTGCAGGGAGATGCAGTGGGCTCTAGAAAAGGTCAAAGAGGAAGCCTCTCCCCCTGCAATGGGCTTTACTGGGGTTGTAGCAGTCCCTACCTGAACCTTCCTTGCAGTGTGCCACTTACCTGGGTCTGGTTGTGTGGCTTGGGTGTGGGTGTGGTGTAGCTTGGAATAGGTGGGAAGGTGAGGATAGGGGGAGGGAGCAGAGGAGTGGTTTGGGGTGGGAGGAGAGTGGCAAGGTGAGTGTTGGTGTGGGGGAAGGTTGAATGGGGAGGCTAGGGGTGGGGGGAGGGTAGAATGTAGATGGTTGAGGTGGGAGGGGGCATTTGTGGACCTCTTTGGCCCAGCGCCAATTGGGAAGTGGAAGGTTATGGGGGCCTTTGCCAGGCCATGGAGCAGCTGCTCAGCAGGCAGCAATGGCCAATGGGAGTGCAGTAGGCACAGGGCTTTGGTCCCTGTGCATCCTGCAAGCTAATTGGTTAAGGTTTCGCCGTTGGACGTTTGAACCCTTAGCCAATTATGTATAAAGAAGTTTACAAAGGCCTCGTGTTCCTTGGGGAAGAACACAAGGACTGTGCATGAGATAGTCAATGGGAGTTTTATGTGTGCCTCTCTCCCCTGACATACCAGCTCTTTTCTGATCGTTACTGTGTTTGCATGTGCATCCATCAGATGGAACCACTGTGGTTCTGCTGTTAAAAAAATCTTACTTGGCTCACCAGGGCCAGGCCTTTTTTGATCTGTCCTCGGCATGGTGGAACTCTCTGTCCAGAGAGACCCAAGCCCTATTGGACTTATCTCAGATCTGCATGGCTGGTAAGCTGGAGGTGTTCTGCTGGATCAACGGATAAGGGCAGTGATGATTTATTCATAAGCCAGACTTCCATTTTTATACCTCCTTATCCCTCCTGAAATCCATATTGAAAACAACCTTCGGAGAGGCCATATAGTAATAAAGAAGAACAAATGAAATGCTGGAATGTTAATTGAATATGATTTTATTAAATTAGAGTGAGTGATTTCATTATTGGATAAAACATTGTATTCCTAATGGGTTTGTCTGTACTAGGCTGAAAGCTACCCTGAGTCTGGCTTTGCCGGGGGAGGACTGGGTCAGTCAGTCATTGTTTAATGCATATAGCCATAGGCCATTCCGGTATAAAAATAGAATGCATATATATGCATAAATAGATTACATTCTGGGAAAGGGGAAAAAGTGCATGTAGAACAAACATTTCCATATATATAGCTGCTAAAATCTTAAAGTAAGAAAAAAAATGTATGCAAACTTAAAACAACATAGCAAACAATGTCTTCCAAAACTATTAAAAGGGCTGGGTATAAATTGTAGAAAATAAAAATAACAAGTTCCATAATAAGCGTAGAAAAAAATAAGTAGATTCCTTAATTGGAAGGTTTGCAAATGCAAAACAGGTTTGTGTAGCTATGTTTATATTCAGTGGGGATCACAAGCGGAAGTTTTTGTTTTCCCCCTATTTTGATCTCAAGCAGAAAAGAGCGGGAGGGTGGAGCGCAATTCCCATTACACATCTGATGCATCGTTCCTTGGGTTCCTCCCCGATGAACATGGGAACTTTGTAATGTGTAGATGAACGTACCAGCCATAGATGCATTGTGGGTTCTGCTCAACACCTGTGAAGGTGGTGCCCTGTTCAGATCACAACTGCCCCCCCCCATTCCCCCAAACAGTCTGGTGGTACTTCTTCACCTGTTGGGGAACTCCAAATGACTAAGGGCGGTATAGCTAGAGGAGGGCAAGCCTTGGGTAGAGAGATAGGAGAGCAAGGAGAAGATGATAAAGCTATAAGGAAATTGAGCATAAGAACATAAGAACTAGCCTGCTGGATCAGACCAGAGTCCATCTAGTCCAGCATTCTGCTACTTGCAGTGGCCCACCAGGTGCCTTTGGGAACTCACGTGCAGGATGTGAAAGCAATGGCCTTCTGCTGCTGCTGCTCCTGAGCACCTGTACAGATGCTGCTTCAGAGAGGCATTTTGCAATCTGAGATCAAGGGAGGGATCAATGGCCATTGGTAGCCATAGATCGACTTCTCCTCCATAAATCTGTCCAAGCCCTTTTTAAAGCTATCCAGCCTTAACTTTTGCCAGACCTGAGAGCAGGGCCAGATTAAGACCTTTAGAGGCCCTAAGCACTGAAAAGATTATGGTACCCCCAAATGCTGTATATGCAATTCAAAGTAAAATTAATAGTAAACTGTAAAATATATGTATTATGTAAATCAGAATAAATATATCGGGTTGGCTTCTGTATGAAATGTAACCCCTATTATTCCATTGCTTTCTTGCCTTGAAGATCCATAGTGTTTTAATTTACATGAATCAAAGATGCAAAATAATGTGTACTGTTACTTATAACTTCATTTATGCTACCAAAAGTTTTATCCTGCATTTTTTAATTGCAAAGCCTTTGATCGTACCCTCAAAATTAATTTGACATAACAAACCTGCTTCAGTTCTTAGCAGAGATGAAGAGGGAAAAAACCCCCTCTGTGTATCCCTCTTCACTTGAGCCCCTAAGCACCTACTTGTTTTGCTTAATGGTAAATCCAGGACAGCCTGGGAGTGAAAGGAAGTCAGCACAGAGATGTAAGGTGGGAGGTTGTCACATAGGCCATTTCCCCACTGAGAAATTAAAGCCAGATGCAACCAGGTTTCAAAAGAAACAGCACCTTTTCATTGCGGTTTCTCCCTCCCCACTGCAAGCTGTGTGCTCCCAGCGCGGTAGAAGACCCCTGTGAGATATCTATCCACAGTTTCAAGCAATGCAGCACATACCTCCCCACTGAGCACTTAATCCTGTTGTAAGGCTCTGCTCTTCCTCGTCCTTATTGGCTGTTGTGTTCTGTTGGGGCAAGGTCATGTCATCTGAATAGAAGTAGCCTGGCTACTTTGATTGTTTACTGTCTATAGTCATCCTGTGTTTGGGTGGAGATGAGTCACTGTCTAGTGTTTTTCAATACTGGTAGCCAAGTTTTGTTCATTTTCATGGTTTCCTTCTTTCTGTTGAAATTGTCCATGTGCTTGTGGATTTCAATGGCTTCTCTGTAGTCTGACGTAATGGTTGTCAGAGTGGTCCAGAATTTCTGACTTTTCAAACAATATTCTATGTCCAGGTTGGTTTATCATGTGTTGCTGAATTGCTGATTTTTCTGGCTGAATTAGTCTGCAGTGCCTTTCGTGTTCTTTGATTCGTGTCTGAGTGCTTCATTTGGTGGTTGCTATGTAGACCTGTCCACAGCTACATGGTATGCGGTAGACTCCTGCAGTAGTTAGAGGATCCCTCTTATCCTTTGCTGAACGTAGCATTTGTTGAATTTTCTTAGTGGGTCTGTAGATTGTTTGTAGGTTATGCTTCTTCATCAGTTTTCCTATTGCTTTCCTACTATCAGATCCTCTGAAGATGCCAGCCGCAGATGCAGGAGAAATGTCAGGAGAGAATGCTGCTAGAACACGGCCATACAGCCCAGAAACCATACAGCACCCCTTGTTAGCAGACAGAAAATAAAAGTCAACAGTAGCGCCAGGGTTTTGTGTTTCTTCAGCCAAAACTTGCATTACAAGCCAGAGTTTATTCTAATTTTTCTGTGCTGTCTTCTACAAATATCATTTGTCATTCTAATCCCTCCTTATTTTTGGCTCCAATATGAAATTATTTTGTCAAACTGGAAATTTTACCACTTCATCTTTGGCTGAACAACTCCAAATCCAGTGACTAATGGTGGGGAACAAGAAGAAAAGGTGGATGAGAGGGCTTTCCAAATATTTAGTACTGAATTATGAAATCCACCCACTGGTTGGCTGGAAACTACATAGGCAGGTTTAGTTTTCACACAATATTTATCCCAAAAATTCTGTTTACCAGCGAAGAATGACAAGTTTGACATAAAGAAGAAAAGCCCAAGTGGAATTGCAATCTGCCTTCTTAGTAAGAGCAAAATATTCAGCTTGTTGGTAATGTGAGGTTTCAGTGTTTCCCCTGGGTCCTTCCAGTTCAAAGTAAAATTTTGACAGATGTCCTGACCTTGCTCAGCTCACACTTTAGGCTAAGCTTGTGGAATGATTTTGAGATAAATTCAGAGCAGCAAACTGGGGTCCAGCTCATAAATGGATCTAAACTAAGATGGAGCACATTCCGGAGAAGAATCATAGATAGTTTCTGTAGGTTCAGTACATATCTGTAAAATGCATCCCCCTTCCTAGCAAGCAATCCTATCTCATGAGTCATGAAGGAACATCTTCTTTTATATGTGAAATTTTGTGAACAGACTGTATCATGGTAATGGGCTTCCTGACTTTTCTGCTCCATTCCAAGGATCCAGTAAAATGTACCCATTTCTCCTCCTTCCTGTGCTTGAACCCTGTTGATCGAGTCTTCATAGTATGTTAAATAAGGTTACCAACTTTCGGCTGGGTCTGGAGTTCTCCCAGAATTATGACTCATCTCCAGAGTACAGATATTAATTCCCCTTACATAAATGGCAGTGTCAGAGGGCAGACTGTATGGTATAGGGTTGCCAACTTCTGGAAATTTAGAGGATTGGATTTGGGGAGGGAAAGGTCTTAAGCATAGTATAATGTCATAGAGTACACCCTCCAAAGCTGCCATTTTCCCCAGGAGAACCGATCTCTGTATTCTGGAGATCAATTATATTTCCTTGAGATCTACAGGCAGGCAACCCTACATCATCCCTACTGTGCTCTCTCCCTTCTTCCTATCTCCTTGGCAAAAGGGGAAAAAAGGAGCATTGGGGAACCTTGAAGTGCCCCTGTCAGAGGAGAAGTCCTGTTACATTGTATTCTTATGCAGAGCTACACCCTTTGAAGTCCGTCCATCCGTCCATCCTGTCTGCCTGTCTGTCATATTTTTATCCCACCCTTTTCCCAGGAGGCTCAGAGTGGGTTACAACAAGTTAAAACACACTAAAATATTAAATAAAACAAAACATTACAAGTTATAAAAGCAACTACGCATATTCTAATATTCCAATACAATTAAGTAATAAATAATGTATAAAAATAGATGACGACTTAAATAAATCCATTCCAAACTCGTTCCCTCACCTTTGCCCTCCTCCCCCCCGGCTCCCAGCATTGTCAAATGGAGCAGACCAAGAGTAGAGTTGCTATATAACAAACTGTTTGGAAAACCCTTTGGACATGATACTGCCCAGGCTTTCTTGCAAAGTTGCCAAACTCCAGGTGGTAGCTGGAGATTTCCCATTCTTACAACTGATCTCCAGGCACCAGAGGTGGGTTCACCAGGAGAAAATGGCCACTTTGGAAGGTGGAATTTATGGCACTATATCCCACTGAAGTCCCTCGCACCACATGGAGTTGTTATGATAAACTCTCAAGGAGAAAGTAAGTCTTGGCAAAAAGTGAAGGCAAAAATTTACAGCGGCTATTATATAGTCAATTAATTTCAAGTTTTAAAAAGGATGTTTACATTGGAATATTTTGATTTGACTTTTAATTTATATACCGTCCTCCCCCAAAGGGCTCGGGGTGGTGTACAACATAGTAAATAACAACAGCATATCAATATAATAGGCACAAAGCAACATCAGTTACAACAAATCCTAACACTGGTCCAGCATCTCAGGTTAACAACTAACACATATCAGTATAATAGCATCTTACATTTTGCAGCATAATAATAACATAACATCAAATAACACAACATTCTAACTACCAAAAATATCAATCCATAGTACACGAAAATCTAACCATTACAACTAACAAGCCTCAGAATTAATTAACCTGATAGCCAAGACAACAAAAGATGGCGACTTCCCTAGGTTCCACAACCAGGATGGCCTAGCGCCGTGGTGGCGAACCTTTAGCACTCCAGCTGTTATGGACTACAATTCCCATCAGCCCCTGCCAGCATGGCCAATTGGGGCTGATGGAAATTGTAGTCCATAACATCTGGAGTGCCAAAGGTTCGCCACCACTGGTAGCACTACAAAACCCTATCCAAACGACCAGAAAACTATGAGCAGTCTGATTCTCATTGCCCCTACAAGGAGACCAACCAACTAACCTAACTCTATGACCTCCCATATCTTTTTTTTGTCAATAAAGTCTATAAAAATAAAAGCTTTAAAAAAAGAAGTCCCTCCTCCCCCACCCCCCATCTTCCTCAGGTTCCATCCCCCAAACCTCTAGGTATTTCCCAATCTGGAGCTGGCAACCTTACTTCCTCCCTTGCAACAGCTGGGAAAGCACAAGGAAAAGGCAAAAGCCAAGAGGCAAACTTTCCAGAAATATTAAAACCAGGGAAAAATAAGACTTGTTTTTGGGCAGGGGGCGGGTTTGGTGAGTAACACAGAATTTGGGGGGAAATCAAAATATATGTAGTACTTTCTTATAACACCCCCCCCCCCCACTTTGCTGTTTGAACAATGCACAGGCTTATATCCATCAGAAAATTTCCACATGTGCTAGGATTCTTACGCAAGCAGTAAGGGGGGGGGGATCTTATGCTAGCCTCTTGCACTAATTAAACATGGTGTCTCCTAAACTACTTTTCTGCTTGCACAATGAGCTGTGCAAGCCATTTCTGCACGCTGCCAAATTTATGGAGGCAAGCACTAGGTAATGCAAGCAGAATTGCGCTCTATCAGTGTATGTTTCCACTTGAGCATGACTGGATCCAAGCCATTATTTATAACTTGCATATACAGTTTTATTAACTGGCATATTTGTAGACTTTTAAAAAGAATAAGTGCCTTCATTTTCTACGTATACAACAAATACTGAAGCAAGAGAGAACTGCAAACTGTGCTATCTTAGCACGTTTCACTCATTCCAAAAGAGGAGTCTTTTCCAATGCTTTCAAAAAATGTCCTAATGGTGAATATTGGGTGGTATGCATTTTGACTGAGCAAAACCTCACCTTAAATAGCACTCACTCATTTCAAAGGGGAAAAAATCATGGGAGTTCTGTTTTGTGCCTGTGAAATTTTTCCCCAGTTCTTCTGTCAGAAAAATATGGGAAACTGCTTGGGGAAAAATGGACATTTCCATTTCCCTTGCTTTTCCTTCTATTTTTATTTCATTTTAAATTTTTTAAAATCATGTTTATACCCCACCCAATTCCCAGCTGAAGCCAGGTTCAGTCCAGTTTACAAAAATATGCTAAAACCCATATACTATAAAATTACAAATAAACACTACAATATAAATACAAACTAAAACAATAATATGTTGTTTTAAAACCAAATACTGTATCTCTCTTTCTCTCTGTGCTATCCATTATTTGTTTATTAAGGGGGAAAGGAAAGAAACAGAGAGGGAGATGGAGTGGTCCCACAAAATTTTTTGGTGATGTTGATGGTAACACTATACATTTGTTGTCAATATGGGTGTAAGTGTGGGAGACCTGCTACCACAGATGGAATACTCACTCATAGAATGGACTCCACCAAAAGCCCGGTGGAACAACTCTGTCTTACAGGCCCTGTAAAACTGATTAAGGTCTTACAGGGCCCTGGTGTCAGCTGACATGAGAGTGCTACCAGGCTGGAGCCAAGGCTGAGAAAGCCCTGGCTCTGGTTGAGGCCAACCGGATGTCCTTCAGGCCAGGGACCACCAGCATGTTTCCATCAGATGACCAAAGTGTCCTCTGTGGGCAATACGGAGCAACATGGTCTCGAAGGTATGAGGGTTCCAAACTTCTCAAGGCCCTAAAAGTTAGAATCAACACTTTGAACATGATCTGGAACTTGACTGACAACCAGTGTAGCTGGCATAAGACAAGTGTAATATGCTCCCTCACCAGAGTTCCAATGAGGAGTCTTGCTGCTGCATTCTGGACTAGCCTTAATTTCTGGGTCAGCCTCAAAGGCAAGCCTGCGTAGATTGAGTTACAGTAATCCAGCCTAGGGGGGACTGTCACCTGGATCACTGTGGCCAGATTTGATCGGGACAGGTAGGGGCCCAACTGTCTGGCCTGGTGAAGATTGAAAGGGGTGACTTTTGCCATCTGTGTGCCCTGGGCCTTCATAGATAAGGAGGACTCCAAGGTCACACCCAGGCTCTTGACAGAAGTGGCAGATGCCACTCCATCTAAACAGAGAAGTTGGAAAATCTCCATCGCACCCCCCACCACCACCACCTCGGTCCAGCCATAGGACCTCTGTCTTTGGTGGATTTTTTCAGTCTGGTCTGTTTCATCCACCCAACCACAGCTTCCAGACTGAGCCAAAGCCATTGGGGCAGCCCACCTTCCATCAACAGAAAAAGCTGGGTGTCATTCACATATTGGTGAAATCCAGCCCCAAACTCCAAACTAGCTGGGTCAAGGGCTGCATGTAGATGTTAAATAACATCAGGGAAAGGATAGCCCCCTGTGGCACTCTACAAATGAGTGGTTGTTATTTAGTGACATCCCTCCTCCAATTGTCGCCAGCGGTCCCTGGTCCTGGAGAAACAAGGTCAACCACTTCAGGGCTGTCCCCTGAATCCCTGCATCAGTGAGGCAGTGGGCCAAAAGATCGTGATAGACCACATCAAAAGCTGCAGTGAGGTCTAATAACACCAGCAGTGCTGACCCACCTCAATCTATTGTAGTCAGAGCTTGCCTGTGATAGTGACCAGCACTGTTTTTGTCCTGTGGCCAGAATGGAAGCTGGACTGGAAAGGATCCAAGGCTGATGAGTCATCCAGGAATGCCTGCAGCTGCTTCAAGTCACACCACAGACTTATGGCAACCCCCAGAGGGGCTATCAAGGCAAGAGACATTTGGAGGTGATCTGATATTGCCTGCCTCCACATCATGATATTGCTTGGAGATCTCCCATCCAAATACTTGCCAGGACCTTAGTTTCTGAGATCTGTTATCCAGGTCAGAGCTATATTCATAAACTGCTTTCCTTAATTGTGCAGCTGGTGACAGAGGGGCTTTTCCCAGCCTCTTTTAGGAAAATGTAGCCAAGCCATTGCTATTTTCTATTCTCCCTGGGGGGTAGACTAACAAGAAGTACACAAATGCACAGCGCCAGCAAGAACCTGGAGCCTGGAGCACTTTAAAAAATGAGACCGTTGGCTGCTGATACGGAGAATACCACATCAAAAATGCACATTAACATTTTAGTATTTTTATTCCATCCTCTTAGCAAGTGAACATCTGCTAAGCTATGGCATTCAATACAAAGTGGATACCAGCTGAGCTAAGAAAAGAAGGCACTGTGGGGATTTCAAGTTTTGAGTGTCATGGAGGTGACACATCCAGTAAACAGACAGAGGCAACTTGACTTGCCAGGAGCACATCACTGTATCTCATGTATCCAGACCATAACAGTGACTTTTTTCAAGGTAGTTGTTAGGGATAACCCTGATCCACAGTAATGGGAACTATGGATGGATACAGCCTTCCACATGTCTGGCAGATGTGGATACCAAAACAGTATTATCCATGACCATCCCTATCACAATGCCCTTCTAGACCCCAGCGTCTGAAAGTAGCTTCTTATATGGGTGGGGTTGCATATCCCCATCAATGATCACTAGCAGACCAATATTTCAAGCATCCAGGATGTTTGATCAAAAACTTAAAAAGTTCAGTCCTTGAGCAGAAATGTTTCCGAGGGAGACTCCACATGAAAATCCTGGGGGGATTTGATGCTTTCAGGCTTGAACACACTAAGGACTTGGAATGGTTACTCTATTAGTGTGATGGCCACTAACCTGGATAGCTTTAAAAGGGACTTGGACAGATTTGTGGAGGAGAAGTCGATTTATGGCTACCAATCTTGATCCTCTTTGATCTGAGAGTGCAAATGCCTTAGCAGACCAGGTGATCGGGAGCAACAGCCGCAGAAGGCCATTGCGTTCACATCCTACATGTGAGCTCCGAAAGGCACCTGGTGGGCCACTGCGAGTAGCAGAGAGCTGGACTAGATGGACTCTGGTCTGATCCAGCTGGCTTGTTCTTATGTTCTTATGTTCTTATTATACAAAGAAATTGTTCTTCCTTACAGGTTTTTATGAACTATTCAGATTCATCCAACATTGCTACTTTATTTATTTATTTATACCTTGCTCTTGTGCGCAATAGGGACTGGGAGCACCTTACAGCCTTGTTCTTCCCTTCTCTATTTATCCTGTGAGGTAGGTTAGACTAAAACAGAGTGACTGATGCTGACTTTCTACAGCAGAATGGGAATTTCCATCTGGTTTTCCCAGATCCTAGTCCTGTGGTGGCGAACCTTTGGCGCTCCAGATGTTATGGACTACAATTCACCACCACTGTCCTAGTCCAACACAGTGCAACCACTACATTAAGTCATCATCATCACCAGTAATTTATTATATATGGCTGAAGGTCTTCACAATACAAATTACCAAACAATCAAACGTTGAAATCTAGGAATATCACAGTAAGACAGGTTGATAGCTTTCTTTGGGAGCTCTTTGGCTCAAATCTTCCAGACTGCCAAAGCCAAGAGTGTCCTCTATAACGTAAGGCGCTTGTATATTCTTTTCTGCTTTTGCGCTGCCACCAAAATATACTTTTTGCTGCCACCAAAATATAAAATTAAAGCCCACAAAAACTGATTTTTAAACGGTCACCACCCTGACTGGGGAACACAGACACACTGACAGAAAAATAAATGAAGACTGGAACGGTTTAAAAGTTGAACAAAACTGAAACGTTTATTGCTGGCTTTACAAAGGCTTCTCAGGTAAACTGGAGAGGAAATAAGCATATTGGTTGCAGAGAGAGTTTGCTTAAGCTTAACGGTTTCAGACAAAGTTGGTTTCTAAGCTTAGCGGTTGCAGAGAAATATTGTTTTTAAACGTAAAGGTTTCAGGCACTTCACTTAAGTTACACAATGGACACTCACAGGTGTCCCTTCACTCCAGATTTTACTTTAAAAATGTTTCTCAAAAGATGGTACTGCGGAGGTTTCACACTCCTTCTTAAAAATAAAAAGATTTCAGTCCGCTGCACCTCACCACACAAATCAAACACTCAGTCTATGCCCAGTGGGATTCAGGCATAACAGCCTCCCTCTCCCACACTCCCAAAAACTGGCTTCTCTGCCACAGGGACTGGGCCTCCCAAGACTGTTGTTCACTATGTTGGAGGACAGACTCACAGACTGTTAAGAGGTTTCCCTCAAAAATAAAACAAAACACCCGAGGGCGGACACACGCCTCCAAACTCAGGGTTGTGGGTGATTGAATAGCCTCCTCAGCTATTCCTACACCACAGCAGTGAGAGATCTAGCCGGATTCTCCTCACTCTGTCACCAAAAAGTACCCGAAGGCACATACGCTCATACAGAGCCAAAAAAGTCCGAAGACTAAAAAGCAAGAACCCTTCAGCACTAGCGCTGACAGAATGTATACTCTGTGCGTTTTTTCTTTGGCCAATCAGGGCTGGCCAGGGCTTAACTCCTTCAGGGGCGGGTCCACCCTGTAATCTGAATGCAGGATAAGTACATTCGTCACATCCTCCTATAAGAGACATGAAAGTCAGGGTCATATAACAAGAAAACTAGTTCCACAGAGTGAGAAAGAGAACATGCACTGGGAATTAATTTAGCAAGAAATTTGTCCGTGGGATCTCAGTACAAAGGACAGACCAGGATATAACGAGGAAGGTCCTCCAAAACTGAATCCCATATACGCAAAGGCGTTCAGCCAACAGTGTTTGAGAGCACTGCCCACTGACCATAGCCACTGGCATTGTTTGAAATTGTAATCCAGTCAAATGCCATTTCTAAGGATTATTATCCTTTGAAACATTTTACCAAATATGAAGCATTCATTGATTTTTTTAATTGCGTTATAACATGAGGAATGAATTTTGGTTATGAGCAATTTACCCAAACCTTCCATCAATCACAGGATCACTTTTACAGACCCAGTCTTGCAGGTTGGAATTATTTATTGAAAGATGTTAGGTAAAATTTCGGATCTGAGCATTACTTAGAGCTATCCTACCTTGCAGGGATGACTTGCAATGTGTGGATTCACACGCTAACACATTACCCAAAAGGAATTATCTTGAGAGGCCAGGTGTGACGTACCCTGTCCTCTCAAGTGTCCTGAGGAGATTTTTCCCTCCAAAAGGTTAACTGCCTGTTCCTTCAGGGTCTGAAACGGTACTTTGAAGCGTAGTTCTTTGAGGCAGCATGGAATTGTAGGAGTGTTTTATTTTCCACAGCATCAAAGTTTTTCCTACCTTTTAACTTAAATAAAATATATCATGAAATGGGCTTTTTTGCTTAGAGTTCTACACACCAGAAAGAAGGAGAGTGTTGGAACTTGCTTTCCTAATTAACCCTTTCTTGTCAGAAAAATAAAATAAGACACAAGAGGCTTTTTAAAAGATAAAAAGATAAACTAGATGAAATTGATTTAAAATAATAAAGATGTTTGGCAAAATAAAATAACATCAAACAGGTAAGTTTATCAGGCACCATATACAAGTAAGATGTTTTCACATTGTTTCAAGTTAGTTTAGTTGCGCAGGCTTTTTAGAAAAGATTGCAAGTTTTTATAAATTCAGTTATTTCCACAAGATCATTGTTTCTTAATGCTTTAGAATAATAATTCAAGGTTTTAAGGGCTGAGAATAGAATAGAGACAGACCAGAATCTTTATTGGCCAAGTGTGATTGGACACACAAGGAATTTGTCTCCGGTGCATATGCTCTCAGTGTACAAAAAAGAAAAATACATTTTGTCAAGAATCGCAAAATTTTGCCTTACTTAATCATGCTGGGTACAGCACTTAATGATTGTCATATAGGTCTAGTAAGCAATCAGGAAACAATCAGTGGTATTGTGAAACATAAAATGTAAAATCATGAAATAAAATAAAGTAGGAATGTCAGCACAGGCTATAGTCATACAGTCCAGAATTGGGAGGAGATGAATTGTAGGAATGATGAAAAAAGTAGGTGCAGGTAATTATATAATAAGTATATAATAAATGGTTTCCAGTATCGAGGGAATTGTTGCGAGCAACAAATTGATGGCATTCAGGGAAAAAAACTGTTCTGATGTATAGTTGTCTTGGTGTGCAGTGCTCTGTAGCGACGTTTAGCGGGTAAGAGGTGAAACAGTTTATGTCCAGGATCACGAGAAGTCCAATAAAATATTTTCACAGCCCTTTTTTGTTCCCGTGCGAGTATACAGATTGCCTCAATGGAAGGCAGGTTAGCAGCAATTGTTTTTTCACCAGTTCTGATTATTCCTCTGAAGTATGTGTAGATCTTGTTAGGTTGCAGGAACGAGCCTTTCGAAGATTATATAGAGATTACCAGATAATAGACTCCGGCCGGAGTTTCTCTGCTGAGAGACTGTCAAACGACTCCTTGAAAGCAGTTTAAAAGGCTTACAGGATTTTGGCGGAGAAAGAACATTAACTGGTGTGCTTTTTGATGAACTGACGTTTTGATGTTGAGGTGACCATTTTGATTAAGCCATGAGACCATGATGGAGCCTGAAAATTTAAAGGTCTCTACTATTGATACTGTGTTGTCTAGTATTGTGAGAGGAGGTAGGATGGGAGGGTTTCTCCTGAAATCTACCACCATTTCTATGGTTTTAAGTGTGTTCAGTTCTAGATTGTTCCAGTGGCACCACGAGGCTAGTTGTTCAACCTCCCGTCTGTATGCGGTTTCATCGTTGTCTCGAATGAGACCAATCACTGTTGTATCATCTGCAAATTTCAGTATTTTAACAGATGGATCGTTTGGGATGCAGTCATTGGTATACAGAGAGAAGAGAAGTGAATTGAAAGTACACAGCAGGGGCCCCTGTGCTCATTTTACAGGTGTCTGATGTAATTTTTCCTAGCTTCACCTGCTGTTTCTCTATCTGTTAGGAAGCTTGTGATCCACTTACAAATATGCTCAGGTACTGCTAGCTGATTTAGTTTGGTTAGAAAGAATGTCCGGTCTGATAGTATTGAATGCTGAACTAAAGTCAACAAAGAGGGACCCTTGCATAGGTCTTTGGCGATTCAAGATGTTGTAGGATATAGTGCAAAACCATATTAACAGCATCGTCTGTGAATCTGTTTGCTCGGTATGCAAATTGCAAGGGGTCCAACAGTGGATCATGTGATGGTTTTCAAATGGTACATCACTAGCCTTTCAAAAGTTTTCATAACTACAGATGTTAGAGCAACTGGTCTGTAGTCGTTCAGTTCCTTGATGGAAGGCTTCTTAGGCACTGGGACGATAGTGGAGTGTTTGAAGCAGGAAGGAACATAGCACATCTCTAGTGATTTGTTGAAGATTTGGGTGAAAATGGGGGCCAATTGGACAGCACAGACTTTTAAGCAAGAAGGTGTTATCTTGTCTGGGCCTGGTGCTTTTCCAGGCTTCTGTCTGTGAAAATGAATCTTGCACTTCCTTTTCTGCAGAGATCACCAGGGGTTGTAAACCCAATAGAAATGGAGTTCAGTTGGCAGGAAGTTTGGCTATTGTTAGTGCGTCTGAGATAGAGGTTGTGGAGAAAGGTGACTGTAGGTGTTTTCAAACCTACGGTAGAACACATTCAAGATTAGATCTGCCAATTGCTGATTTCCTTCAGCAGAGGAAGGTGGTTTGCTGTAACCGGTGATATTTTTGAGAGTTTTCCACATGTTTGCTGTTCCGTTTGGTGAAAACTGATTTTTTAGCTTTTCAGAGTAGTTTCTTTTTGCTGCTCTGATCTCCTTTGTTAATACATTTCTGGCCTGATTATACAGCATTCTATCACCCTTTCTGTAGGCCTCTTCTTTGGAACGACGTAACTGCTTAAGTTTAGCTGTGAACCAAGGTTTGTTGTTACTATATATACGCAAGTTCCTGGTTGGTATACAAAGATCTTCACAGAAGCTGACATATGATGTTACAGTATCTGTGAGTTCATCCAAATCTGCAGAGGTGTCTTTAAAAATATTCCAGTCTGTACAGTCAAGGCAAGCCTGCAGCTTTAACTTTGCCTCTTCAGTCCAAGTTCTCACTGATTTAGTTATTGGTTTTGTGGCTTTAAATCTTTGTTTGTAAGCAGGTACAAGGTGAATCATGCAATGATCAGAATGGCCTACAGCTGCTCGTGGTAAAGACGGGTATGATATACTAATAGGTATTATCCTGAACAGAAGCAAAAGAGGTGAGGGAAAGTCAAGCAAACAGGGCCTACGAATGAACTGTCCAGACAGCTGTTAAATTCAGCCAGCATCTTTGCCGCTTTTCAGGTTTCCAGCACATGAGAGTTTTAAGACACTGTTCTTATAACGTCGAGGAATCCCTCTTGGCACTGGATTGTTTTAACTCAAATCAAATACTTTTATGACAGCAGTTCAGTCATAGCAAATAACAAGCACAATCATAAAATAACAGCACAGATACCTTACCAACTATAGTATAAAATTCACAACCATGACGACAAAGATTGATTTCATAATATTGTCTATAATAATAAATTGCCACTTAACAAAAATACTTACCATAATAAAACTATTCATCGACAAGACTTGCATCAACAGATGTTAACTTTATATTAGTCTTATCAACCATGGCAATAAACTTTGCCATTTGCAAACAAACTTTGCCATATCCATTTGTTTCTATCCACCAATAGTGTTACGAGTTTGTTCAAATCTAATCTCCCTGACAAGTATAATAAGATATTTCCAAGATTTCTTTCCTGATCCACAGTAATCCTTGGGCACCAAGGTTAAGAATGTTAAAAGAGAAGGGAGTTCATGATGGATGGGAGTTTCATAAATGTGAGATCTCAAAGGCACAATTTGAAACAGTTCCAGTGAAGAGGAAAAATGGGAAGTGTCTAAGGAAACCAGCATGGTTATCTAAAGAACCTTAAACTAGGCTGAGATTTAAAAGGGGCATGTACAAGAAATGGAAACAGGGAAATCACTGAAGAAGAAATCAGGCAAATAGCCAGAAAGTGTAGGGAGGAAGTCAAAAGAGACAAAGGTCAGAATGATCTCAGGCTTGCCAGAGAGGTTAAAAACAATTTTAAAAAGGCTTTTTGGTTATATCCATAGCAAAAGGAAGAAAAAGGATTTGATAGGATCACTGTGTGGAGAAGATGGCAAAATACTAATAGAGGATGGAGAAAAGGCAGAACTACTCATCGCCTTCTCTGCCTCAGTCTTTTCCCGAAAGAAAAACAGTACTCAACCAGGGGGAAATGGAAGAGATCGTAGGGGAAATTCAGCACAGAATAAATAAAGAGGTAGTACAGGAATACCTGGCTACCTTAAATGAATTGAAATCTCCAGGGCCTGATGAACTACATCCTAAGGTATTAAAAGAACTGGCAAATGTTGTCCCTATCTTCAAAAAGGGGGGAAAGTAGGACCCAAACAATTATTGCCCAGTCAGCCTGACATCAATACCAGTAAGGATGCTGGAGCAAACCATTAAACAGTTTCTAAGCACTTAGAAGGGAATACTGTGATCACTAAAAGTCGACATGACTTTATGAAAAACAAGTCATGACAGACTAATCTTATCTCTCTCTTTTTGATAGAGTGACAAGATTGGTTGACAAAGGGAATGCTGTGGATGTAGCATACCTTGATTTTGGTAAGGCCTTTGACAAGATGCTCCATGATATTTTTGCAAGCAAACCAGTAAAATGTAGACTAAATGATGCTGCTGTTAGATGGATTTGTAATTAGTTGATTGACTGAACCCACAGGCTCATCTTCATCATGGATAGAAGTGACTAGTAGAGTGCCACAGGGGTCTGTCCTGGGACAAGTGCTATTCAATATTTTGATCACTGACTTGGTTGACGAAATAGAGGGCATGCTAATGCCCCAAAGGACAGGGTTAGAATTCAAAATGACCAGGACAGATTAAAGTGCTGGGCCAAAACTAACAAAATGAATTTCAACAGAGATAAATGTAAGATTCTACACTTAGGCCGAAAAAATGATGTGCACAGATATAGGATGGATGACACCTGGCTTGACAACAGTGCATGTGAAAGGGATCTGGGAGTCTTGGTAGATCACAAACTGAACATGAGTCAGCAGTGTGATGCAGCAGCCAAAAAGGCCAATGCAATTCTGGGCTGCATCAATAGCAGCATGGTGTCTAGATCGATGGATGTTAATAGTATCTCTCTATTCTGCTTTGGTCAGACTTCACCTGGAATACTGTACCCAGTTCTGCACACTACAATTCAAGAAGGATATTGATAATCTGGAATGGATCCAGAGGATGACCAAAATTGTAAACAGTCTGGAATCCATGCCCTACGAGGAGGAACTTAGGGAGCTGGGTATATTTAGTCTGGAAAAGAGAAGGTTAAGGGGTGACATGACAGCCATGTTTACAGAAATGTCATGTTGAGGGGATGTCATGTTGAAGAGGGAGCAAGCTTGTTTTCTGCTGCTCCAGAGACTAGGACAAGGAGTAATGGATTAAATGAACAGGAATAGTGACTCCACCTAAACATCAGGAAAAATCTCCGAACAGTAGGGACTGTTTGACAGTGGAATACACTGCCTCAGAGTGTGGTGGAGTCCCCTCTTTGGAGGTTTTTAAACAAAGGCTGGATAGCCATCTGTCAGAAGTGCTTTGATTGTGTATTTCTGAATGGCAAGGGGTTGGACTTGATGGCCCTTATGGTGTAGTGGTTAAGAACAGATGGATACTAATCAGGAAAACTGGGTTTGATTTCCCACTCCACCTGAGTGGCAGAGGCTTATCTGGTGAACCAGATGTGTTTCTGCACTCCTACATTCCTGCTGGGTGACCTTGGGCTAGTCACAGTTCTTCAGAGCTCACTCAGCCCCACTTACCTCACAAGTTTGCTGTGGTGGTGAGAGAAAGGGAAAGGAGCTTGTAAGCCACCTCGAGTCTCCTTACAGGAGAGAAAGGTGGGATATAAATCCAAACTCTTCTCTTCTTCTCTTCCAACTCTGTGATTCTATGGTTCAAAGTTTCTGTTTGGTATATTCAGTATGAAGTGAACTGTATTGTATTTTTGAATTGTTTTATCATATTTTGGATTGTTTTAATTGTATTTTTGGATTGTTTTTATTTTAAGCTGCCTTGAGTCATTGAGATATGGTGGAGTATAAATACAACAAATAAAGGAATAAAGAAATAAAATCTGATTGATATTTAAAAGAAGCCACCTGCTCTAAAAGGTTCCCATCCATTGTCCCCTTGTGTCATTGTGTCTGCTTATTGAAGACCAGGATCTTTGTTTTGTCATAACTGACATGAAGCGAATTGCTCTTACTATATAAACTAAATTGATTTAGCAATCTTCTAAGGTCAATTTGTGTCTGAGCTGTACAGGACTCCTAACTTAATCAGGAAGGCAGTGCTGCGGTACAGGCAGGACATTCAACAGAGCACAGGAGGCAGTTATCTGTCTGCTACTTAAAAAAAAATCCCTACAGAAAAATGATGTGAACAATTATCACCCAGTCTCTAATATATCCGTTCTGGGCAAAGTGATTGAAAGAGCAGGATCGAAGTCTTCTTGATTAATTCATCTGCCCTAGACTTTTTTTCAATCTAGCTTCAGGTCAGGCTGTAGGAGAGAAATGGCTCTGCTAGCTCTAGTTGATGACCTCCATTTGACTGTAAACAAAGGCCAAGCTCTCTGCTGCTGTTATTATATTTATCTGCTGCCTTTGATACAATAGATCGTACCATTTTATTAAGGCACCTAAAGGTAGAAGTAGGTATCAGGCAATGTGTGTTGAACTGGTTCAAAACATTCCTCATGGCTTAGACTGAAAGGGTTGCTATGGTAATGGAAACCAGTTGTCATTTGTCATTGGTATGGGACCTGTCTTGGGAGTCAATGTGGTGTAGTGGTTAAGACTGGTGGACTCTGATCTGGAGAACCTGGTTTATTTCCCCGCATCCATACATGGAGCCATACATGGAGCCTTTGACTAGTCACAGTTCTCTCTGAACTCCCTCAGTCCCACCTACCTTATAAGATATCTGTTGTGAGGAGAGGAAGGGAAAGGAGTTTGTAAACCACTTTGAGACTTCTTACAGTTAAGAAAAGCAGGGTATAAATCCAAACTGCTGCTGCTCCTCTTCTTCAGTTCCACAGGGTGCAATTCTATCCGCCCCTGCTTTTCAATCTCAATGTAAAGCTCTTAGGACAAATCATTCATTTGGGATTAGTTGTCATCAATATGCTGATGATACTCGGCTGTATATGCATTGTGTATGTTAAGTGCCATCTTGCCACTTCCGACATGGTGAACCCATGAATCCATGTCCTCCCAAACATCTCCTCATTAAAACCCTTGTCCTCTTGCAAACTGAGAGCTGTGGTTTCGTTTATGGAGTCAACCCATCTCAAGTTGTGTCATGGGGGTCATACTGGATCTACATTTATTACCGGTGGAGCAAATTCATGCAGCTTTATATCAACTCAGCCTAGCCCAGTGGTTCTCAACCTGGGGGTCAGACCCCTTTGGGGGTCGAACGACCCTTTCACAGGGGTCGCCTAAGACCATCGGAAAACGGTCTTTTATATTTTATTTATACCAATTTTATGGTTGGGGGTCACCACAACATGAGGAACTGTATTAAAGGGTCACGGCATTAGGAAGGTTGATAACCACTAGCCCATACTGTTCACTGGCCATTTGGATCCAGCCATAGTACATCAAGACTAGTCTACTGTGATGCACTGTACACTGGTCTCCCCTCAAAATCTACTTTGAAACTCCAGCTGGTCCAGAATGCTGCAGTACAGCTATTAACCAGAGCTTGATGGAGCATGCATATTACTCTCATTCTTCAGACACTCCATTGGTTGTTCATCTGTTACTGGGATCAGATCAAGGCTGGAATGGGGCCTCAATTGTGTGTGCAAGTATATGGATTCAATTTCCTTCAGCCACATGTATGGAAGCAGAGTCCTGAACTATGTTCTTGCTCCCCTGCTCCAAACACTGATTCTGCATATATGAAAAGAAGAGGTGAACAGGGCTTTTTGTTCACGGACTGCTTGTTTTTAATCTGATCACAAAAGTCATCACTACAAGGTCAACTGGTCTTCACATGTGGTTAAGTCAGGAGAGAAAACTGCAGCACATCCCAGTTGCAAGTACTCAACTTAAAAAAATTATTTCTTACAAGTACATATTAAAGAACAGAAGGACTTCAAAATATGGATCAAATGTTACTCAAAGGAGTAGACTTCTTCAGTTTCTTTCTTAGCAGTTCCCGAAATACTGTCTGTGCAGATGAAGAACTAGCTGGTCGATAACATTTATTATTCTGTTTAGGAAAAACAGGTTGCATGATTGAATGTGAACAGACAGCTTTCTCCAGAGGCAAACAACGGAAAGGCCTTTGTTGAGCTGATGTCTTTACCACTGAGCACAAAACCTTATTTAGGAGGGAAGCTGCATTGAGAATCGGCCACCGAGCCTTCTGAGAACCTCTCAAAAGTTACAGCCCTCTCTCTTGTGAAAGGAGCTCTGAGCTAGGATAGTTTTGAAAGATGCACAGCTGGAGACTTGGAAGCAGGGATGAGGGTATAGATTTTTTTAATGGGGTGGGTTTGGGGAGTGGCCCCATGCCCCCCCACCCCTGGGGGTGTGGCCACACCTCCCCAAGCCCTGCCCCCGGCCTCTGGAGAAATGTTGCACATTTGAATGACACCAAGAAGATCTATAGTGGGAGACCTGACCCTATCTCTTTGTTGTCCATAATTGGAATCAGATGTTAATATACTGATGCATAAGTCTGGAAAGTGATGAAGGTTCACTGTAAGTGCAGTGTTGAGAAGAACCCTACCCCCCTACCTTCTCCAAGCATCCTTATTATAACTTTGCAGCAAAATCAGTTGTGTGTCCTGTTTTGCTCATTATCCACACATTGGGGCTGAGCTGGCATTTGTATTCCAGTGGGAAATCAAGAAGCTGAGCACCTGTCAATATAAGACCACTTTTCACAGCTGGCACATTGATTTCAACCCTACACATCCTGGATTCATAGAGAGTGGCTGTGGTAGAAACACACTCATCACAATCCATATGAAGTGCCTTTTTGCTTACTCAGATCCTTGGATTTTGTTGCACTGACCAGGTCCTTCAAGGTCTCAAGTAGGGGGCTTGACCAGTTCTTCTACTTGAAATACTTCAATTAGAGATGCCAAGGACTACACCAGGGGTCTTCTGTATGGCCAGCATCTATAAACTATACCTGTGGGGTTGTTCATAGGATTGCCAACTCCAGGTTGGGAAATTCCTGGAGACTTTAGGGGAGGATCCTGGGAAGGTGAGGTTTAGAGAGGAAAGGGACTGTAACAGAGTATAATGCCATCAAGTTCCCCTTGGAAAGCAACCATTTTTCCAGGAGATATCAGTTGTAATTCTAGGAGATCCCCAGCCTTTACCTGGAGATGATCAAAGAGAATATTCTGTACCTTTAAGACTAAAGTACTGTGAAACACAGCTTCCTTAAATAATACTTAACAACAACATAGGTATAATACCTTCACAATGATTTTTTTTACTAAAGCAATACTTTTTATGCCCTTACAATGATATATCTCAAACAAAAAACTATTTACATGAATATAAGGCCGTTTCCGCACGGAGGCGGAAGCGGCTAGGTCGGCGCATTTCGCGCCGACCCGACGACGCTGGGACCGTCCGCATGGACGGTCCTGGAAAGAGCCGGGACGCCGGCGCCACAGAGTGCTGGCGCCCGGCCGACCCGGCGTGTCCCCGGGCCTCCGGCACGTCGCCGAGGCCTGGGGACATGCCCCCCCAGGGATTCAAGTTATAAACAAATGACAAGGGGTGATATTTGTAAAAACTATCCAGAATCAAGTGGCTGTTTGTGGGCTTTCTGGGTTGTGTTATCTTACCATGGCATGCCTCTGAAGGTGCCAGCCATAGATGTGGGCAAAAATGTTAGGAGCAAAAACTACCATAGCCCAGAAAAATCACAGCAGCCAGTTGATTGTAGCTGTGAAGGCCTTCAACAATCCAGATTTAACTTTTGAAATTCTACTTGTTAAAGTTGAATTAAGGATGCATGAAATACTGCATAGAGTGAAAATCTGAAACAGTAATGGAATGGATTGGGAGAAATTCACTCATCTCTCTTCCGTAAATTAATTATGCATTGTGCAAAGAACTACATTTTGCTATACACAACTTCTCCCTGAATTGTCACCAGCATATTTAAATAATTGAACACTAACAAGTCCCAAGGCAAGAACAGTGAGCTGTTTCTTGAACTGTCCAACCACTAATGGAAACTATAGATGATTATAGAAAGGAATGTGGCGTAGGCACATCATATCGTGAACTCATAAAGTAGCCTCTTAATATGCTTTGATGAGTATAAAAACTTCCAAGCACTTCTAGTGGCACTAGATCCAACAGTTACAGTTAACATTTATGTTAACATACTTTGCTGAACAAAGCCAAAGTTTCTTGTATCTTTATTTATTTTATTATTATTTATTATATTATTTATTATATAAAACTCCCAAAGTAGCACAATGTTGATTTTCCTATAAGTAGTTAATAGATATCCTAGTGCTTTCTTTCATCCTAGTGAAATTAGTTAGGGTAGATTCAAATTCCATTTTCTAGGATCCACAGTATCCTTAGACATATCCATTGCTGTAGGACATCTTGAGACAGCATTCCCAATGCTTCCTGTATCAGTCCATTTGCTGCAGATGGTGAGACTCCTAAACAATAGTACACCTGTAAAGGAATTCCAAGAGCAGAAATAAAGGCTTTTTTTGAATATAAGTCCGTTTATTCAGACATCTTAAACACACACACGATGTATTAGGAATAGAGACCTCCCAAACTACAGGTTATAGCGATACCGAGTCCTCCCCTCCTGGGCCATCGGGCCCATCATGAAGCGGAATGCTCATCCTGGACAGCAAGATAAGCCGTCCACCAAGGTTGTTGCTGCCAGTCTGGCCCGCTGCCCGGCTGGAGGCATTCCGTCAAGGCCAGCTGGCTGGGAGAGAACCAGGCAGAGTGCCATCCGCCCACACTCTGCCTCCCCTAAGAAGCCCACGTTTATTAGGAAGGCTTTGTGGAAATGAAATGAGGGGAGGGGGGGCATCAATATTTTCTGTAGCACACCCATTGATTATGGCCAAGAGGGATAGCCAGCCATGAAACTAGATATTGTAGATGATTGCGGGGCTTGAGGTCAGAATAGCATCTATTTCATAGTGCTTGTGGCCATCAATTATAACTGGTGATTGCTCGGAGGTCGTGCCAGGCATCTGAAAGCGAGGCCTCCTTAGGTAAGCTGGAATGGAAGACAGGGTGAATGTTGCTTAGCGAGTTAGGCAGTTCATGAGCAGTAACATCATTGATCACCTTTGTAATCCGGAGGCCCACAAATTTCTTGCCAGGATTTTGAATATTTGTTACTTACGTCTCTAAAGAGTTTAGTGGACCGATAGACCCATGCCCCAACCCGCCAAAGAGTCCTGAAGAGCCGGCGTTTGTCGCCTGAACCTTTTATTGATTCTTGGGGTCTGCTGTAGGTGAACTGCACCGTTTTCCAACCCTCGGCTGGCGAAGAAATCCATTGTTGGTCGGAGCTGCAGTACCTCTGCAGGCAGCTGGAACAGCAGTGGGAAGGGCGGACCAGAAACAATCTCGAGCGAAGTTAACTGCGTGCTGCTGTGAATGGCGTGTTATCATACTCTGCAAAGGGGAGTAAATCGCGCAATTGTCCTGATGATAGTTAGTGCTTAATAGCGTAAATAGTGTTCTAACGTTCATATTCGTCCGTTCCTGATTGGCCGTCCGCTTTGAGCGTGGTAGTGGCGACCGCCGGGAGTGGTTCCCAACAGCTCAAGGCGCCTTCAAAACTTAGACGGGTAGGGGACCGGTGAGGACTACCACCTTAACCAGTGTGGCGATAGACATGTTGGATAAACAGCGGGCAATTTAGGTGCGGCCGGGATGGTGGTGCAAGAATTAAAAAATGCGTTGTTTAGAAAAGATCCACTACCACCCATAAACCATTAACCGTGGCTCGGCAAATCAGTTATAAAAACCATGGAAATGACCTGCCAGGGGCGAGATGCAACAGGGAGGGCTTTAATAACCCGTAAAGGCTTTCCGGTATCGACTTGGCTTCCGCTTTACAGGCGGGACACCCGCAGTATCACGTTCAATGATAACTGCGCGGAAGCCACCAAATTCGGCCAGATGCTAGCGTTTTCAAAATCGAAATGCCCAGCCTGGCGGGCATCATGACACTCGCAGAGAACCTGCCTCGGGAGGAGGAGGGGCGTACCAACACCCTCACGTTTCCAAACACCACCCTCAAAGCGTGGTTGTGAATCTCCAGATCCTCCGCCCGGTTCATGACCCGCTTATCCTTGAATCCCTGGAGGAAGGGGAGGCGATGTTAGGCGGGAGGAGCCACTGTTGTTTGTGATCCGGGTGATAGCTAATCCCAGCTGGGAGGGGGGTAAGCGGTCGTGGGATGTCGTGGCGATGTGTTCCCCCCCCCCCCTCCCGGGGAGAGCGAGACACCGCATCAGCCAGTTTGTTGCTCTTACCAGGAAGAAATGGACTGTGAAGAGGGAACCTGGAGAAACTGACCAGCAGTAATTGTTTGGCAGACATTTTGAAGCCCGGTGTAGACAGAACGCTAGATTCTTGTGATCGATAAACTTGGAAAGGGTGCTTGGCTCCTTCTAGCCAATGGCGTAAACACTCGGCAACTTTGATAGCAGCGGTCTCCTTATCCCCACCAGTCCAGTTCAGTTCAGCCCCAGAAAACTTTTGGACAAAGTAGCACCGGCACCAATTTATTTATCTTTATTTTTCTGCAAGAGGGCGGCGCTAAGCGCTTTATCGAAGCATCCACATGCGATGAAGGGAAGATCTGGGTTTGGGTGACTTAAAATTGGCTCTATCAGGTAAGCTGTTTTAGCTGCTGGAATGCTGACTGGCATTCCTGAGACCAGAAGGAGGAGCTCGGGTTTAGAAGCCTGCGAGTCTTTGCCTTTAGTGCATTAGGAGATCTGTGGTGATAAGGTGATCTCAGCAAATGGGGAATAATAAAGTCACGATAGAAGTGGCAAAGCCTAGGAAGGGATTGTAGTTCCTTCCTGTTGGTGAGGCGAGCCATTCAATTCACGGCTATTTTGGCTGGGTCCATTTCAAACCCTCATGAGAGATCCGATACCCCAGATAATCTATGGAGGCGATGGAAACAACATTTTGACAACTTAACAAGAGAGTTATCTAAGTAAAGGCGTTTAGCCAAGACTTCTTGTACTAGTTTTCTCATGCTCCTCAATGTTTTGTAGAATAAATTAAAACATCATCTAAATATCTGACCACCCGCTGTATATGGTCTTGTAAAACTTAGTTGATAAGGGCCATGAAAGCTCCTGGGGCTCCAGCTAATCCGAATGGCATTATTAAATATTCATTACTGTCCAAACTTTGTATTAAAAGCTGTCAAGTGTTCATAGCCTTCCATATCACCGGACTCTGTAATAAGCCTCTCTTAAGTCCAATTTAGTAAAGATAAGCCCTTTGCCCAATGCATCCAAGAGATTAACAATTGGGGCAAAAGGATGTTTGTTGGATACGAAACACAGCATTCAATCGCTAATTACAAAGTCTTAGCGAACCGTCCTTCTTTTTAACAAATAGAACGGTGGCATGGGTATGTTTGTGGCTCTTCCATTATAAATCCGCGAGCAGGTTTTTTATCTAAGAAGCGTGGAGCTCCTTCTCTTGATTGGGACTCATGCGATAGATTCTACCTTTTGGGTAACTGAGCTCGGGTTGCAGTAAAATTTTACAGTCAGTATCCCTATGGAGACGGTGAATTAGCACTCTGTTCTTGAAACACTCTGGACAAGGATACCGATAAGCCTACTTGGGGATTTCGCGGGACCAGGAACGAACAATACATTTAAAGCTTTGGGACTCATGAGCTGGATTCTGGTGAGAGTTGGGTTCCCACGTTCATGTAGTCCCACAGGGAGGATCCCTGAATTGGAGGATCCGTTCTTTCCATATATGATGGTTGGCGGATTTGGGTGTGCAGGGAGCAACCAAGGCATGCCTAACACAATAGAGTGTTTAGCAACAGGAGCAAGGATGAAACTTATTTTTCCCAATGGTCAGCGCTGCTTGAAGAAATACTGGCTGGGTTTTAAAAGCGTGCGGACCTTAGCCACCCTAGAGGCTACCATCCATTTGGGTGAAGGAATGGAGTTTCACCGAGGACTCGGTCTAAGCGAGGGATTCGTCAGCCACTTGTGGTCTCATGAGACAGTGGGAACAGCCCGAGGTCCACAGAATGGGAGGAGGCCAGAAGATGCTTGGCCGTGTATGTTTACTTGGGTTGGCTAAGCGCGGTCAAAATGGTAATGGGAGCACTGCCTTCACTCACATCGAGATGAGTTAATGTCTTCCAGGTGCTGCTGACAGGCAGAAGCGCTACTTCTCCGTCCTCAAAAATGTACGCCGATGAAGTGGCACAGGCGACCCTGAGGCGGACCTGATTTCGTGGAGGCTTGGCGCGCGGTGCGTAATCGGAGGTTGAGGTTTTGCTTCTTTGGGCAGTTGGCAGCCAGGTGGCCCAGGGCCCGCGGTAAGAGCACAATCCCAAGCGGCGGCGTTCAGCGTGGTTTCAGTTGCGGCGGCAGGAGTTGACTTCGGTAAACGGTGCTGGTGTTTTGACTGGTTTTGGCGAATGACTTCATCTCTTGTGGTAGCGTGCAAGGCGAACGGTGACTTGTGATGCAGTTCGATCCATTCAGCTACTGTCCGAATCGGATGAGGATAACCGTTTCGCAGTTGATAATGTGCGCCGAAAAAATGCTCACATTTCATGCGTTCGGCCAGTCTGGAGAAGTTTACTGGCGCTGCAGAATTCGGGCATATTCAGCGAAAACCGGTTTTGCTGGATGGTTTTTTTACTATGCGGTATGGCAATGTTTTCTGCATCAGGATCCTGGAAAGCGAGGCGTAGCGCCTGGAGGAACCCCACTGTGCGAGTGTGTCGTCAGCCTGCAGTCATTGAGAGTAGCGAACCATTCAGCAGCTATGCCATCCAGCACTGATCAATGTCACCGGACTTTTCCGTTCCAGAGCGATATAGGTCATCATACTCTTGCATATGGGCATCGAGTTGTAGGATGAAGTAAGGAAGTTTCGATGCAGTCCGTCAAAGCGAGCCAGGATGGGTCTGTAAAATCCTCTTTCAACAGCTCGGTGTTGAGGTTGTTGCTGCAAGGGGTAGGTAGGCGGGGACTGGCGGAACCGAGGTGGCTGAAACGGGTTGAGGAGCAGCTGGAATGGAGACCTCGAATTACCCGTTACTCTGGAAGGAGAGAGGAGCTGTAGGTGCCAGGGGAGACTCTATCACTGGAACCCTCGTCGAATTGTAGCCCGCTTTAACGCCGCCAAATCCTGTTCCAGGTCGGCCAATTCTCTTTCTTTGCGTGTTAGAAGTCTGGTGTGCATGCAAGGCAGCCCTTTCGATCCAATTTAGCTTTCGTTCATCCGTTGTATTGCTGTAGTCAGTTCATTGCCGTGTTTGGATAGCCCTGATGCCTTCTAAGCTGGCGTTGTAAATCCATTTTCGATTGATCCAGTACTTTGTCATGGATTGTTGTCAGATTCTGCTGGAACTGTCGGCATAGCTTCTCTTCAGCGATCAACTCCATTTGGATTTCTCGCGTTACTTCTCGCAGTCTCGTTACGAAGTTTGGCTCCCTCTTCCCAGAGTTAGCGTTAAGCTCCCGAAGCGGTTGGCTTCCGCGCCAGCGGGGCCACTTCATCGTCCCCAACAACCGAGGGCATTGGGAGCGGGTCAGGGTCGGAATTAAATTTCCACCTCAGGCGGACTTTTTTTAGATTCCTCCGACCACTCCACGGGCTTCTTTGCATCCGTTCCTTGCCCCGGCTCGGAGGCAGGGTTTAGTGTGGAAACCCTCTACCGATCATCGATCCGGCAGCGTCATTGTTCCAGCCTCAGCCGTGGATTTTGGGGCCAGCCCGGTGCTGTGCCACTGCTGCTCCTTGAGAATATCATCACAGTACTTGTATAGGAATCTTTCCCTGGATTCCTGGGTGTCCGCATGGATGGTTGTCAGTCACAGTTCCTCAGGGACTGGTTGCATTTCTGGGGTTTGTAATCCCGCCGTTGTAGCCGGAGGAAGCGAACCACGTCGACAGGAACCCGATCCATGGATAATGCACCAAGCGTTTGCGTGCATCTCCGCATGTCGAACCCACCTTGTTCATCCCAATGAAACAAGGGCAAGCTTGTATGCACAATGCTGGGTCTGGAAGTCACCAGAAATCGACCCATCTCCATCTCCTAGATCCTCGAATCTGGAAGGCTCGAAACCCTCTATGGGGGGCTATCGTGCCTTCCACATGGTCAAGAGTACTCAATCTCTGCGTAACCGAACACCAGAGATCCGCCGATCTTAACAGTAAAGGTTAAATGTGATTCCTGTCATAATGTAAGGAATTCCAAAGGCAGAAATAAAGGCTTTTGAATAAGTCCGTTTATTCAGACATCTTAGAAAGCACACACGATATGACGGGAATGAGACACCAGCGCCCAAACTACAGGTTATAGCATTACCGAGTCCTCCCCCTCCCTGGGCCATCGGTTACATCTCATGAAATGGAATGCTCATCCTGGACAGCAAGATAAGCCGTCCACCAAGGTTGTTGCTGCGAATCTGGCCCGTCTCGCCTGGCTGGAGGCATTCCGTCAAGGCCAGCTGGCTAGCAGGAGAGAACCAGGCAGAATTGCCATCCTTACAACACCACAACGACCAGGCTGGAAAGGAATGGGCCGCCAGCCGTTTATTAAACATCAAACATGTAAGCAAGAACTATTTACATCAGGCTGGGCAAGCGGGTGCATCACATCCCAATGAATGGGAAACTGGCGGAAGGCCCCAGAGATCATACTCTAATTGCTTCCGCTTCCGCCCCTGCTCAGAGGCGGGCACGGCCTTCAAGCCCAAGGCAGCCCCAGCCGTCTTCCTCGTGCTTGCTGGGGGTGTAGAGACGCGAGGCTAAGCCCATGGCGCCCTATCGTCCCAGCAATCCCACTCCCTGGGGTGTCGGGCAGCAACCGGCTGCCGACCTGCCAGCCTGCCTGCCCCACTGACCCACTACACAGAGCAAGCCTGGGAGGAGCCCCAGCCCGGAAGGCCCGTTCTCTCCAGATGTGCGACACCGTTGCAAACCCGCCAGGACTCGCGGTAGTAAGGACAAAAATTCCCGCCAACCTAAATTACAGGGAGGGTGGGTGGGCCACCTGCTGCTGGTTCGCCGCCCGGGGAAGCGCCCGGACCCGGTCTTAATATGCCAGGCTCCCTCCCACCTTTTTTGCTGGGAGCCAATCGTGCACCAGTTCTGCGGCTTGCGCCAGGCCATGCGTACACTTATCTGCTCGTTGCTCACCGGCAATGGCTGCCCTGGTTATTCAGGTGCATCTTATTTTGCTGCAGATGGTGAGACTCCCTGCGGCTCAATAAGTACACCACAGCGACAGGCTGGAAAGGAATGGGCGCAGCCGTTTATTAAACATCAAACATGTAAAGCAAGAACTATTTACATCAGGCACAGGCTGACAGCGGTGCGCATCACATCCCAATGAATGGAAACTGGCAGGAAGGAAGCCCCAGAGATCCTTGCCCTAGTGCTTCCGGCTTCGCCCCTGCTGAGGGAGGCGGAGACTTGGCTGAGCCCCAAAGGCGCCCCCAGCCCGTCTTCCTCCCGTGCTTGCTGGGGTGTCGGGCACGGCTAGAGCCCATGGCGCTATTGGCCCAGCAACCCACTTCCCTGGGGGTGAGCCGAGACGCGGCCGGCCTGCTGGCCTGCCAGCCACCCGCCCCCACCCGGCCCTACACAGGGGCACAAGCCTGGGAGCCCCAGCCAGAGGCTCTTTCTCTCCCCAGATGTCGCGACACTGTTGCAAACCAGCCCACGAGCACCCACCCTTGCAGCTCACAGCCCAAACTCCTCAAGCCTGAGCCTGTCTTTATCTTAACCACCCGGCCGAAGAAGTAAGCTAGACTGACTGAAGCCACAAGTCCATGCCCCATTGGGACAGGCCCGGGCCTTCATCCGGCTAGAAAAAAAGGTCCATGGCGTCCAAGGTGATTTGGTGTTCTGCCACAGCTCCCCGGCTTACCACCTTGGCGGCCTTGATTGCTTTCTGCAGGCCCTGTCCGCAGAGGATCAGCTCGCTCCAATGGGCCGCTGCACCATCACCGGGGACAAACCAAGGTCATCTGGGCCGATGCAAGCGAAGCTCTCCTGGCGTGGCGGCCACCCGCCAAAAGCAGGTCAGAGGCCCGACCTGGCAGGGAATCTTCCTCCCCAAAGGTGAGTGACCAGGAGGTCGGTGTAGCCAGCTGAAAAAATGTATTCAATGACCTTGGGCTCTGGCTCATGCCAAAGCATGTACCCCTGCCCCATCCAGGCAATTCTTACGTCGCCCGAGTCGAGATGCATTTATTGACTTGCAGGCGTGGTCCCAACTCTGTTGGCGAGGCTGTGCCCCGACCCACACCTGCCGATGGAGCAGTCTGCGGCGTCCCTGGAGGGCGCTGAGGAAATCAACAAGTCAGGTGTGGTGAATGTAAGCCCAAAAGGCTCCCGACCATACCTGCCCAAGTTGCGGATATCCTCCGGGGCCTACCTTCTATTGCCGTGGCGACCCCTATTCTGAAGCGAGTGCAGGCCGAACTCAGCGGCGGTAGCCGGCTTGAGCCAAACATGCCCTCAACACCGCCAGCATTTGGAACCTGGTGAGGGGACCCATCCTCGTGCACCAAAGCATGCTGCCCTGCAGGCCTGTGCGTAGCCACTCCAATAAGGGAGGAGGGGCAGGTAGGCGATAAGCCGGTAGGAGCCCCAGCATGAAAGTGACGGGCCCAGCTGACCCCTCTTGAGTGATTTTGAATACTGGGCCAGCCAGAAGTAAACCATGTCCCCTGACAGGGCGAGATGTTCCCTTTTTTGTGAGGTGCTGGAAGGTCGATCGAGTAGAGGCGACCAGTTCCCCTGAGCCTGAAAGCCCCATGGTGTGCCCAGGTGGAAGAAGCGCTCATGGCGGCGCACACCTGCTGCCAGCACTCCGGTGACTTTACCCTCGCACTTTTGGTGACTGGAAGCCGCGAGGGTCCCCTCTGCCTGGTGCCCACCGCGCCACCAGCCACTTTAAGTATAAGCGCCTTGAAGCCGCGTCAGAGCGGAAACCTTGCAGTAAAGGCGATGCCTGCCGGAGTGCACCCCATGGTGCCTTGGGTGCATCCTACCCATGGAGCGGACCAGATACTTTCCCGAGGAGGAGGGGCGGTGTCCACCCACATGAACCCGAGAGCCGGAGGCCTTAATGACTCAGGAAATCGGCGCCGCGGCTCCGTCATTATTGCCTGCATGGCCGGTGCCAGCGAGTTCAAAACACCTGTGATGGCGTCACCGTTGCCAAGGCTCCCGGATCACCCGGCACTGTCGCGGGGTGGCTCACCCGAGGGGGCCAGGCACGGGAAGCGATCCACCTGCTGGCGAGATGAGCGTAAACGTCTCATTCTGCAAACCTGGGCAGCGGCTTTGAAAGAGATGTTATGAGTGAGCGGGTGAGAACCAAATTCGCCGAGACCAGGCATGGCCGAGGCTGATTTGCTTTCGACTGTCGCAATTTTACCACCGCGCACCACCAAGTTTTGTAGTCCATAACATCTGGAGTGCCAAAGGTTCGCCACCACGGCTATAGTGGAACTAACTTGGTTGGCATTAAGAAACATAAATGTCCTCTCTCTGGGCTTAACTATCTTGGGCTAATTATGCACGAGGTATCTGCTGTGCAGTGGGGGTGAATGTCAGTCACAGCAAGATTTCTTGTACGAACATATTTCTTTGAGCCCCACTTTCACTTTCCATTCATGGCAAGCGATAACACTTCTAGTGCAACCTTAATTTGCTTTGATGCCAGAGTGGGGCAGATTTGCCAGTGAACATAGCTTTGCCCTGGACATCTTCCCTCCACCCATGGCCAACCTTCCCACTCCCTTCTACTGCTGTCCACACATTCTCCCTCCCTCCCTCCATGTTGCCAGCCTTCCTTTCCAAATAAAAGGGGTGTTAAAAGAAGTCTTCAACCAAGCAAGGGAGTTTCAACATTCTCCCAAATGTTGTTATGCATTGGATGATGATTCTCAAAAGCTAATAATAACAGAGAGTTCTTGGAAATAACAAGCCTCTCTCTCCTTCTGTGGAAGCAGCACGGCAGCAATTATGTCTGTGAGGAGGGGGGGGGAAATATCAGCTCTAGGATATGGTCCCCTTCTTCAACAGTTTGTGGTCCAGGGAATTACTTTGCGTCTTTTATTTGCGGGGGGGATTATTTTTGGAAAGGGCAATAACACCAATATAATTGCAATAACAGCAATATTAATATAGCTGCAATTTAAAGGGCTTCACCATCAATCTTGACGTGATGAGATCTGTGCCTTTAAGAAAGAGTTGATGGATGGAGTTGAGAGGCCTGGGAGAATTCTCAGCGGAAAAGTTGCGGGGCCAGGAGTGAGGGCCTTCTCACCTGTAAACAGAGAAATGTGAGGAGACCCCACTACAAGCCCACTGTGCAGTGAAGAGCTCCAAGGTAAGTGTTCCATGCATAATGGGCCTTGGTTATATAGAGTCGGTTTGTTGTTAAAGGATTTACAACATAAGGCGAGACTTCTATAAAAGATTGCAAACCCCCTCCCTGCCAAGTTGCCTGCAAAGCTTCTGCTCCCACCCTCTTGTTTTTCCATCTCAGTTTGAGAGAATGTATGCCACCCACATTGTCCACTTCTCTGTTTAGCCTACCACTTGCTCAACTATTCATATAAAAATCCCACAGTCCTGTTTAAATTCATTATTTAAAATTATGCAGTGGTGCAGGAAAACAGTTTTGAGCTGTTCACAAAGAACATGCTCTCCCTCGGCATTCATCCATGTTCATTGTTTAGAAGTTGGCCTGAAAGAGGAATTCAGTAAAAGGAGAAAGAAGTGATATTGCAGGTGTGTGTGTGTGTTTGTGTGCTGTAGAAAATGTTTCCCAAGAAAGGTTCTCACTTCAGACTTCATTCTGGCGTTGGACATGTGTAAATAAAAGAGAATACAGATTGCTGTTTAGCAGCTTCTTCCAGGTAATTTTTAGAAGTCATTTCAAAATGGAATGAAAAATGTAGATTGCATATACACTACCATCATCCACCATTCTTTTATTACTTGTATTCAGCAGCTTTTAAACTGCCGTGGAAAAATTTCACTCCTTCCTGCCCCAGTCAATTCCTCTTCCTTATGACCTGCCTTTCACGTTCATGATTATCACTCTCCAACTCTGCAACACAATCTATCAGCTTCTCCACTGTGGAAGGCAGGAAAGAATGACGGAGTCCCAAATACGCTTGAAATTGAGTGTCTTTTTGTGCTGAATTAGAAGGGCATCCACTGTTTCTGTATCCTGCAGGTGGGTGGTGCATTTTTTATTACATGCTGGTTGTTTAGAGTAGCCAGTCCTAGCTTTTACCAATAAATGTATATTTCTCCATCTCTCTCTCAAGAGCTCTTAGGAATCTTACTAACCATCAGTGATGCCTAAAATGCCATATTTGGCAATGCAGTGAGAAGGCTATAACGGGACAATTTTTAATCATGGAGGGCCCATTCCATGCTTCTGTGAAACTTGATCCAATGTATACAAATCATTTCTAAGAAGGATGTTTGGGCTGTGCAATGTTATGTTTCCTAAGTCATGTACAGTTCTAGGTTGTAAAATGGTTTTCTGACACACGAGATGCAACAGCTTCCATTCTGTTGTATTCAAAACCATCATATATGATGCAGCTCTCATTTAGAAGCAATATATCAGTGGTGGCGAACCTATGGCATGGGTGCCAGAGGTGGCACTCAGAGCCCTCTCTGTGGGCACGCACAGAGTCCCCCCCACACACACACACACATCTAGGCTGACCTGGACCGCTGGGCTCGATTATTAGCATTAAACCTAAGACCTAATTTTGGGGAAGTAGTGTAGGTAACCCTGTTAAGTGCTGTTAAATCCCACTGATTTTCATGTGAAGAACTAAAGCGTGATCCTTTACCTGGGAGTAAGCTCGGTTGCTGGCAATAGGGCTTGCTTCTGAGTAAACCCTCCTAGGGTCTTGATTCACCCGTTCGAAGAGTTGCACGGTTGCTTCAAAGCAAAGCCACCAAGCTTATTCCCAAGTAACGCACGCCTCAGAGCCAACTGTTTTTTCTAAACTAAAACCTCAGTATTCAGGTTAAATTGCGATGTTGGCACTTCGTGATAAATAAATGGGTTTTGAGTTGCAATTTGGGCACTCAGCCTCGAAAAGGTTCGCCATCACTGCAATATATTGATTTGAATGCATGTGGATATATGAAGGTTTTTTATTCTACGTTTGACCCTAGTCTGTGCGGACCAGCAATAGCTGTCCAAGATCTCAAACAGACATGGCTCACATTATTTAGTACCTGATCCTTTTAACTGGACATGCCAGGGACTGAACCATTCATCTTCTATGTGCAAAGGCAGAGGAGTAACAAGGGGGGAAAGCGCCCGGTGCACCGGTGCGTCCTCCACCCCTGCCCCGCCCTGGAATGTCCCCACCCCAGAACGCCCCTGGAATGCCCTCACCACACCCCCACAGGGGTGCATCGCCCCCCACCATGTCCCCTTGGAGCTACGCCTTTGTGCAAAGCAGATAGAGTCGTCAGGTTTGCACCTCCCATTGCCTGCCAGCTGGTGAGAGGGAGGAAATTACTTGCTGTCTTGTGATAACACAACATCACTTCCCAGGAAAACCCTAAAGTGATGCTACATCTCTCTAGGAACCACTGAAAACTCTATGGTTGTCAGAGATGTTATTCATTATTTTGTTTATTGTCTAGCAGGGCTCAGGGCAACTAACAACAAACACAAACATAATAATAATAAAATTAAAAACTATTAAAACCACAACATTACAGTAGATTACATCTAAAATATGCTAAAATAAACAAATAATTAAAAATGGTGCGTAATAAAAATCACAACCCCTAGATTAAAATATCCCCCTGCAGAAAAGGGGGACGGGGGTTCAGCAGCTGGCAGTTTCCCGGGTGACAATCAAGAGGGCAGGTACGGTGGAGAGACTGGGTGGCAAACGGCAGAGGAGATGCCATGATCCAGGCCAGTATATGGTGTTAGTCATATAAACCACTGCTGTTCTCAACTATGGGCCTGGTGGAACATCTCCACCTTGTAGGCCTGGTAAAACTTGGCCAAATCTTCAAAGACCCAGATACACTCAACATGAAGGAGAGCACACATGTGTAAATGGCCCCAGAAAAGACACCTTGTAAAGAAACCAGAAGTGGAGGAAGAATTTGACGCAGCACACTTTATAACATATGCATCCCATGGAAGATCCCCAGCAGATGAATTGCAGGAAAAGATCACAGTTAATTCAGCCAAAGTGGATTTCATTTCTGTGTGCTCAGCAAAAATAAACAAGCGTTGTTCAAACAGTGCAGCCTTAAGCAAACTTTCACCCTTCTAAGATAGTTGTGATCAGAGGGCTCATAAGGAAGTAACTGCTTAGAATTGTATGGTAAACCTCCAACCCACCTACCCACCTGCAACCTCCATATACAGTAGCATAATAATCCCTTTTATTTAGTGGAGGCATAATCCTCATAATCTTTATCCATATCACCTTTTTTGCAATGGGTTAAACAAGGTGCTCAAGTTCATATTTTGTTCCAAGCTGGGAAGGACAAGGAAATTCTTCCACAATAATTTCATTGATGGTCATAGAACAACAACAAAAAAAAAACACACACACACAACTACAGGAGGAGGAACTGTATGTTGAACCCAAAGTATGTTTTCTCCTTTGAACTGATTAAGATTAACCCATAAATTGAAAGCTGATTATTCTTTGGGATGTTGTGTGGTTTCCAGGGCCATATGGCCGTGCTCTAGCATTTTCTTCTGATGTTTTGCCTGCATCTGTGGCTGGCATATTCAGAGGACTGAAACGTCAGGAGAAAATGCTACTAGAACACGGCCGTACAGCCTGGACCTACACAACATCCCAGTGATTCCGGCTGTGAAAGCCTTCGACAATACATTGATTATTCTTTCATTGTACTCCCAGTTGTAGAAAATATCTGCAATAAGGAAGAATTCTGGGTTTTTCTAAACCCTTCCTTCCTTAAATTTATTTAATTTATTTAATTTAAAGATGCTTTTGTGGGATAACTGTGTTGGTATATGTGCATATGTGCCATCAAGTTGCAACCAACTCATGCCAACTCCAGCAAGAGGCTCCCGTTATTGAGTCAGTCACCTCAACATATTCTCTTATTTTAGGAAGCCACGTTTCAGAGGTCCGACTTGGATAACGCATAATGAATTGACAGTCATTTTGACAGCGCCTTCATTTCTTTGGTGGGTTTTCACCTCCTCCCTGAAAGCTGTTTGGCTGCCTTGCCACAGTCCTGCTAAAATAAATACAATCTGATTCACACAATAAGCCTTTAGCCAGGAAATAGGGGGCCTGGTGCATTAAAAAAAACCCAGATGTTCACCCAATGCAGCAATAATTGACTTGCTTCCTTTATTACTTAGGGCCTTTGATAAGATTCAATAAAAGCGAAACTGCTTCATGCCCCTTAATTTGATGACGATTATCACTGCAGTGTATCACTACTTATCTGCATGGGGTGGGAAATGTTATTCTGACCTGCAACACAGTACTAGAGGCAGAACAAACATGAACCTGGCCTTAAGGATTTCTCTATTCACTAATCCTCTGTGTTCTCTCCGTTATTACTGAAGATAAGAAAACAAGCCAGCTGGCCTTCTTGACCTTATTTTCTACTAATTCTACATATTGAAAAGTTCTTCTCTCACAGCTCTCCGGGTCTGTGCAGTACACAGGGCCTCTCAACCAAAACACCCCCAACTTGGGGATGGGCATTTCCTGGAGAGGGGGAGGTTAGGATGTTCAGCAGCTTGTCATGGTCAGATTATGAGCCATTCGGGGATTTGCTTGGATTGCATCAAGCAGTTCTGAACAGTTGGTCAGAAGCCACAACAACCAATCAGGGATGAGCTGGGAGTCAGGTTCTCATCCAGCTCTTGGCAAAACAACTACACAATGAAGTTGTTGCACAAGGGAGTTCTTTCTTCCCTCCTCTTCAAACTGGGTAGGGACAGAAGCAATGCTTTTAATTTTTGCAAAGGACACGAGAGAGGAGGTAGAGCTGGTTTCTCTCATTTTCTCTGCAGCCCAACCTGATGGTTTGGGCTAAAGAGAACCTCCTGGGATACTTACCTTGAGAGGCTGGGAGGGGGATGTCGCCATTGCTGCTGCAATCCAGTCTGGCTTAGAGGCCAACCATGACCCTAGGTCCGCTGTTGACAGCACCCAGGAGTCCAGGGCTGCCAGGCATTCTGTTGATGGAGGGGGAAGCGGTTGCTGTCCCTGCAGCTCTACAGCATTTTTTGGAGGAGGTCGCTGGTTGGTTACAATAGAGTAGGTTAAAACTGAATCCATCAAAGACGGAGATCCTTTGGTTTGGCCGCAAGGGGGGAGTTGGGGAGGGGGTACTGTTGGCACCAACTTCCTCCAACCGCAGCCTGGGGGTCCACCTGGATTCGTCTCTTTCCATGGAGACCCAGATGGCCCACGTAACCCGGGCTGCGTTTTTCCACCTTCATCAGGCCCGGCGGTTGGCCCCCTTCCTCTCCCAAGCTGAACTCGCCACTGTGATCCATGCAACCGTCACCTCCAGGTTAGGCTATTGTAACTCGCTCTACGCAGGTCTTCCCTTGCGACTGATTCGGAAATTAAAGCTGGTCCAGCATGCAGCGGCTCATTTACTCACAGGGGGTACCTTTCATGATCATATGCAGCCTGTGTTATGCTGCTTGCACTGGCTTCCAGTTGAGTTCCGAATCATCTTCAAGGTGTGGGTGTTAACCTTTAAGGCCTTACGTGGCCTGGGGCCTTCGTACCTCAGGACCATATTACCCCATGTGTTACTACTTGGCCTCTGCGCTCGGCAGAGGCCAACTTACTAGTGGTCCCCAGCCCCTCAATGATGCAGCTGGCCTCCACATGGGCCAGGGCTTTCACAGCCCTGGCCCCGGCCTGGTGGAACACTCTTCCTCCAACTGTCCGGGCCCTGCGGGATCTCGGAGAGTACCACAGGGCTTGTAAGACTGAGTTGTTCCACCGGGCCTTTGGAGGGACCAGCCGCTGAGTACAGTGCCCCCCGTTTTACCATCAGGGGGTCCCTTACTTTCAATGGGACCTGCCGCTCTTTCCTCTTGGGGAGGGTTTAAATTCGGTATATGCTAGACGCTGTTTTATTGTTTAATGTTCTACTGTATTAATTGTTCTATTTTTTGTTTAATGTTCTACTGTATTAATTAATGGATTTTAGCTTGTAGCAAATGGAGCTGTGCATTTATTATCTGTGGGTTATTTATTTACTTGTATAGCCATTTGTTTTACCTGTTGGGGGTTGGGTTTGGGTTTGGTTGTTTGTGGGGAAGTTTCTGTTGTACACCGCCCTGAGCCCTGTTGGGATAGGACAGTATAAAAATCTGATAAATAAATAAATGATCAGTGTAAAACCTGTTCATCACCCCAATATTCCATGGTGATGATTTTTAAAAAATATTTCAGTGTATTTTATGTGTCTTACCTATGTGGTAAGCTGCCTTAAATAAGAAGCTGACTTAATAAATGTTTTAAATGAATAAATAATCTTGTGACAATCACACTTCCTCAATCTAACACACTAGTAGAAGGTATTTATAGTGATAAAATAGGGAAGGGAAAACCACATGCATCAGCTGAGCTCGTTGGGGATGGGGCAGGAGCAAAATGTTTAAGACTGGCAGATAAATACACCTTCCTAGTTTCATGAGAGCATTGGTCTGCTAGATTTAACAAAAGCCCAACATTACATATGCACTCCAAATCATTTCTCATAGTTAAATATAAACAGATTGAAGTGGTGGCTTGTCATTATGTTTGGCATCCCACAGTTCTCATTACAAAGATCTAGAAATGTATCAAGGGCACCCACTTCATTTAGAATAAGTGGTTACGGCCCCTTGACTTTGGCAATACATCATACAGTTCTTGTAAATCTAGGTCATCCTTCTATTTCTTCTCGGAGTTTCTGATATTTCATCTCCAAAAAATCTGAAAAGCTTTTAAGTGAAAGCAGACTTTCCCCCTGATGTAAACGTATCATTCCCTCAGGCTATTAGCCTCAGTAAGGCATAGAGCATTATCCTCTCACAGGGAGAAACAAGGGAAAGATTCCCTGTTGGGGTGAGCCAGCCTCACCCAGCAGAGCTTCAGACAGAGCACGGGAATGCCTGCGCCATCTGTTGCCCTCTGGGCAGGTGAGCTCACCTGTCACAAGACCCCCATGACTCACGGTCATGGGTTGCCCTGGACAAAGGGACAAAAGGTGCATACCCCCAGGTATGGATTAGGCCCAGACAGGAACGCTTCCTCCCGCACGTACGCAGTCCCTATGACTCATGTATCGCCTTGGATTCTCCCGCTCTCCCGCCTCCGAACCCACCTCCCAAAAACCCTAATAAAAGGTGCCAGGGACCGCTAGCTCGGGAGATTAGCCGCTGGCTTCTCTCCACCGGATCCTGATATCGTTGCATCTCACCTCTTCCTTGCGACCCACGCAGGCCGACTTCAAGTCCCGACATCTGAAGGGTCCCTACAGGATTCAGAAACTGCTTCTTTGCCTTGGTGGGTTTTCATAGAAACTCTCCATGTTCAGGTTATTTCTGCCCACTGCCTCTCCTGGCAACAGTGACGGAGTAAACAGCACCAGAAGCAGTCCAAGAGGGCCTGACTTGGTTTCTCCCTAAAGGGCCAGAGACAGCACATTTTTAAAAAATCAAGTTTGCATCTTTTACCAATATCCTGACTTTGAAACTGTTTTGGCTGGCCAATTTTGTATAAGAGTGCAGGAAGGAAATGAGAGCTGCTTCCTCCAGGCTGAGGACATTCCAAGGGGGTTAGAGTAGACTAGAGACACTAGAGTGGACTGGAGACAGGAGCTGGTCATGATACAGGTGTATAATTACATTCTTGTTGCCTATAAAACATGGCTGGTGCCTGGCAGGCAGTGGTGGGATTCAGCAGGTTCGCACCCCTTCGGCAGAACCAGTTGTTAAATTATTTGAATCCCACCACTGCTGAGAGGATGAGGAACTGAGAGGAAAGAGGCTCCTTCAGCTGAAGGAAACAACTGAAACATACTTTGTAGATGAGAGAGATCTGTTTACTCCTTGATATTTTTCACTTACTAGTTTTAAAGTCACACTTCATCTATCATATTTGTCTCCTGCTTTTCTCCCAAGGAGTACTGCCTAAATCAGTCCCTGTGTCAGGCCAATCACATCTTTCGATGTGTAGAACTAGACACATATCTGAGAATAATTATCTGGGATCAGTGCTGGTCTGTTGCATACATGGACCCTTGCTTACAACAGTATAAGAAGGATGAGACAGAGAGCATGCACATGTGTGCCAAGAGTTGCCAACTTATGGCAACTCTATGAACTAATGTCCTCCAAAACATGTTCTCGTTCACAGGGTTCATCTCATGTCTTGCAAACTTGCTCATGTCTTGCAAACTGAAGGCCCTGGCTTCCATTATAGAATCAATCCAGCTCATGTTGGGCAGTGACAAAGGGAGGGGGAATTGCGCCCAGAGCATGAACTTCCCACCCACCCTGCCCCCAAAATGCCCTCACATGCCCCCAGCCCTGCCCCAACACGACTGCAATCTCAGCACCCAGGGCGAGCTGCCATTGATGTCCCCATTGCAGCTACGCCTCTGTGTTGGGGCTTCCTATTTCCTGCCTTCAATATTTCTTAATACTATTGTCTTTTCCAGTCACTCTTGACCAAAGTACAACAGCCTTAGTTTGGTCATTTTTACATCTAGGGAAACGTCAGGCTTGATTTGACCTAGAACACATTTATTTGTCTTTTTAGAGGTCCACAGTTTCCATAAAACTCTCCTCCAGCACCACATTTCAAAGGAATTCACTTTCTGTCACTTGTCTTCATTGTTCAACTTTGTTTACAGTAATGGGAAATACTATGGCATGAATTAATGACTTGATCTTGGTTGCTAGTGACACATCCTTACACATAAGAATATTTTCTAGCTCCTTCATGGCTGCCTTTGCTAGTCTCAATCTCGTTCTGATTTCTGGGTTGCAGCTTCCCTTTTGGTTGGTGATGGAGCCAAGGAATCGAGAATCTTGAACAACAAGAATGTGTTCCTCATCAACCTTGAAGTTGTGCAGTTCCCCAGTAAGCGTTACTTTTGCCTTCTTAATATTCTGCTGCAATCCTGTTGTGACACTTTTTGCTTTAACCTTCATCAGTAGTAATTTCAAGTCTTCACTATTTTCTGCCAGTAACGTGTTGTCATCTGTATATCTCAAATTGTTACTATCTCTTGAACAAATATTGATACCACCTTCACATAAATCCAATCCAGCTTTTCTTATGATATGTTCCGCATATAGATTGAAGAGGTCGGGAGGTTAAAATACATTCTTGTCTGACATCTTTGAAAGAAGAGGCTAGCCATGTAGCCTCTACTTAAAACCCTCCAAGAAGGAGAGCTCACCACCTCCCACATAAACTGTTCTACTGAGAAACTGTTCTGTCAGGAAGTTCAATGTTCAGCCAAAAATTATTTGGATTTTCTAATTAGAAAACCCAACCTTTTGCAACTCCCCCCCTCCCCCCCGATTTACTGCATAGAGGCAGAATAGACACAAGTCTGACTGTGGCTATCTCTCACACAAAATGAGTTTTCACTTGAGGAACATTGGGAGGGGGGTGTTAGCAATCCTTCAGGATTATTTATCGTTAAGAGTCAGTTAGTGACCGGCATTTGGCTCTCCTTCTGCGGTTCAGCTCCTGGAGTCACGCATTCTGCTCATGTCCCCCCCAAAACTCTAATAGCTCTGTCAATAAGTGACAAATGTCCCGTGTCACCGTCTGCTGTGTGTTCACACAGTTAATAAGTTGTAACACCTAGCTTTGGGATGCCAGAAGGACCAATATTAATGGGACTTTTGGGAACACGGGTTGAGAAGGCAAGCCATAATTTCTTACCTGTGGAATGCAGAAAAAAGACAGGAGTTGAGGCCAAAAAAACAGATGGGTTTTTTTTTTCCAGGGCTGCATAATTGGCATAACTTCCTGACAGGAAATGGAACTGCTACCAAATACTGGAGATTTACACCTGAAGGCGAAATGGGTAGACAGAGCACATGAAAGAATGTGCATATTTAGGGAAGATCATTTGCATTTCTAAACATGTTAACCTTTTGTACTCTGAAAGGCTAAAGAAAATAGCAACTGAGCAATATGTGTAAAGGTTATTGTAACATCAAAGTGAAAGAAAACCTACTAATTATTTTTTACAGTTTGCCATAATGGGCTGATATTCTATATTCCAGTAATAAATACAAGTATCTTGTCTTGCATAAATGCCACTGATATTATTGTTGCCTCTAGTATTTTGCATGTAAGATGATGGCCTCAATCTAGCTAGCTGGAAGCCATGTGCAAAAAGCAAAAGGTCCCTTCATACAGCAGCAGTCACATCTGTTCAGAGGAGGCAGTATGGAGATAAATAGGGAATCCTATATAGAGCTGCTCAACTCTAAACCTATTGATTTCACTGTTAGGTCTCTTCCTCTGGCTCTCTCCTAAACAGCTGATTTATTCAGATAGTAACTTCTTGAAAATAGTTTTCTTTATTTGCTGTGCACACACACAGAGGTGTAGCAAGGGGGGAAAGCGCCCGGTGCACTGGTGCTTCCTCCGCCCACACTCTGGAACGCCCACAGCACACCCCTGGAACACCCTCGCCATATCCCCACAGGGCATGCGCCCGGTGCGTCGCACCCCACCCCCCATTCCCTTGGAGCTACGCCTCTGCACAAACAGCACAAAATCTTTAGAAGAGAAGAGTTTGGATTTATATCCTGCTTTTCTTAACTGTGAGGAGTGTCGAAGTGGGGAAACAAATCCAGTTAACCAGATAAGAGTCTGCTGCTCAGGTGGAGGAGAGGGGAATCAAGCCTGGATCTCCAGATAAGATACCACCGCTCATGTGGAGGAGTGGGGAATCAAACCCAGTTCTCTAGATCAGAGTCCACTGTTCTTAACCACTACACCACGCTGGCTCTTTAGACTCCTGATCATATCTAACATGAATGTTTAATACCACATAACCTTTTGTACAACTTTAACCAAAATAAGTTGATAATGACCAGCTATCTTTTCCAATCATAGGCTGTTTTTTCTTCACTTGTATGACAGTTTGGACCATGATGTTCATGACGTGACAATGGAATGTGTGATTTGACTCCAAAGAAGTGCCTTGGAAGATACAGTGTGGATCAGGGTCATGAATCTGGAAAGGAGAAGGCTAGCTTTTCCCCACTGGTGACATTTTCTTGATTGAAAATGGTCCAGTTGATCTGTGTAAAATATCTGTGAAGGAAAAAAAAGACAGACACAATGCAAGGACACTTCTGACCAGTAAAATAATGTGAAGGGAATAGTGAACCTTCTTAAGTTAACTCTTAAGAGGAGAAGCAGTGGCATAGTGGTTAAGAGCAAGTGTACTCTAATCTGGAGGAATGGGATTTGAATCCCCGCTCTGCTGCTTGAGCTGTGGAGGCTTATCTGGGGAATTCAGATTAGCCTGTGCACTCCCACACATGCCAGCTGGGTGACCTTGGGCTAGTCACAGTTCTTCTGAGCTCTCTCAGCCCCCACCCCGCCACTCCACCTCAGCCCCTTTAAGTCTCCTTACAAGAGAGAAGGGGGGATAGAAATCCAACTCTTCTTCTTATCCTCAGTACAGAGACACAAATCCAAATGGAAAGGGTTCCAGAACTCAAGAGGATGAATTTTTTTGCTGGAAAAACATGAGTCCTTTGGCATTAAAAGACTAGCAAGTTCTTATTCTAGCAAAAGCTTTCAGGGACTAAAATACACCAACCGATGACCATGATTATGCTAGAGTGACATCTTCCTAGTCAACTACTTGTTAGCATCCCAAATGACCATCAGTGAGGCATATTTTTAGAAAACAGCCTAATCCTGTATATCTTTAGTCTGAAATAAATCCAGCAGTCTCCAGTGGAGCTTAGTCATATTTAGTTCTTTTTTTGCTGAAGGCCTGTTGAAATCAGTGGAGCAAGTCAGTCATGACTAAGGCTGAGACAAAAAGGGCAAGATGCATTATTTGAATGCTTCCATACCATATGCCCACCAACCCCCCACACCTTTAGTGATCTTTCAAAGGAAACTGTGAGAAGGAATAAAATTGCTCAGAGCAGATTTGTTTCACTGCATAAAACTATAATGTCAGCAGGCTGACTACAGCCTTTCTGATTGGTTAGGAAATCTATTCCAAACAATTAGAAGCTGCTTTTTAATAATGTGCCCCCCCCCCCCAAGGTAAGCATCTGTTTCTTACTGTTTAAGAAAGTGGTTCTCAACCTGTGGGTTGCAACCCCTTTGGGGGTCGAACGACCCTTTCACAGGGTTCACCTAGGACTCTCTGCATCAGTGTTCTCCATCTGTAAAATGGATAAGTGTTAGGGTTGGGGGTCACCACAACATGAGGAACTGTATTAAAGGGTCAGGGCATTAGGAAGGTTGAGAACCACTGGTTTAAGGGAACAGTGTGCCAGAACTTTTCACTTATGGATATTTAGTTCAAGTCTTATCACAACCAACTTAAGACCTATTGGTTTCAATTGGACATCCCCCCACACTCAATTAGGACTTTATTTATTTACTTCATTTATATCCTACTTTTTTCACCATAAACAGCTTATTTCATTCTCCTATATTTTATCCTCTCAACAACCCTGTGAGATAAGAACATAAGAACATAAGAACAAGCCAGCTGGATCAGACCAGAGTCCATCTAGTCCAGCTCTCTGCTACTCGCAGTGGCCCACCAGGTGCCTTTGGGAGCTCACATGCAGGATGTGAAAGCAGGGACGTAGGTATAGATTTTTTATGTGGGGGTTTGGGGGGGGCCCACACCCCCACCCGCCCCTAGGGCGAGGTCACGCCTCCCCAAGCCCCGCCCCCAGCCTAGCGCTTATAAAAGCAGCTCTCCAAGGCCAGGGATGGCAGACTCCCCCGCCCTGCCCTCCCCTGCCCCCCACCGGCTGGGCTCCCAGCCGGCAGCTGGCAGTTCCTTCTGCCCTCCCCTCTGGGAAGAGGCGTAGAGGGAAAATGGAGCCCGGTGCAAAATCTGAGTCCCCCCCCCACCCTGCCCCCTGGGCAGCCGCTGTGATGCTAGAATCCACCCCCAACAGCATCACTTTCAATGGTGTTTAAACTAGAGAGCCCAAATTCTCCTTTTAAATCCACCTTAAAGGGAGAATCTGGGGTCCCCAGTTAAATAACATTGAAAGTGATGCTGTTTTGTGGTGGATTATCCCCCACCGTGAAACAGCATCACTTTCAATGTGGCGTAGTGGTTAAGAGCAGGTGCTTTCTAATCTGGAGGAACTGGGTTAGATTCCCTGCTCTGCCGCTTGAGCTGTGGAGGCTTATCTGGGGAATTCAGATTAGCCTGTACACTCCCACACATGCCAGTTGGGTGACCTTGAGCTAGTCACAGCTTTTCGGAGCTCTCTCAGCCCCACCCACCTCACAGGGTGTTTGTTGTGAGGGGGGAAGGGCAAGGAGATTGTAAGCTCCTTTGAGTCTCCTACAGGAGAGAAAGGGAGGATATAAATCCAAACTCTTCCTCTTCTAAACTGAGGACCTCAGATTCTCCCTTTAAATCCATGCCGAAGGGGGTGGATTTAAAAGGAAATTTGGGGGGTGCCTGCTGTCAGGGGTGCAATTGTTAAGCTACCAGCACCAAACTTTTAGGATATCTTTAGGAGACTCAGTTTTGGTGAAGTTTGGTTCAGGGGGTCCAAAGTTATGGACCCTCAAAGGTGTAGCCCCCATCTTCTGTTAGCTCCCATTGGAAACAATGGGGGATGGGGCACCCCCTTTGAAAGTCTATAGCTTTGGACCCCCTGGACCAAACTTCACAAAACCTGGATGGTATCAGTAAGAGACTCTCCTGATGTTACCTCCCAGGTTTGGTGGAATTTAGTTCAGGGTGTCCAAAGTTATGGACCCTCAAAGGTGTAGCCCCCATCTTCTATTAGCTCCCATTGGAAACAATGGAGGATGGGGGCACCCCCTTTGGTAGTCCATAACTTTGGACCCCCTGAACCAAACCTCACCAAACCTGGGTAGTATCATCAGGAGAGTCCAGCAAACAATCCCTGAAAGTTTGGTGCCGCTGGCCCAAATAATATGGAAGAGCTCGCAGTGCTTAAGCGGTGCTTATGGGAAAGCCCCAGGCTTGTGGGGAACCATTCAGGGCTTCCCTCACCGGCCCCGAGCAAAGGAAACAGCCGGGCAGCAGTGGGGCACTCCAAGCAGGGTGAGAAGACCCGCAGCAGGTACACTTCCTGGCTAAGCCATGGAACACTTAGAAAGTGCAAAATCAGCCTCAGGAAATGGCAAAATGGGGCCTGCCAAGTCTCCCATCTGACATTCAAGCCATTTCACCACGCTGCTTCTTTTTAGAAAGCAATCATTTTTCAAGGTCTCATTGAGCAAAAAATGATATAGAAAGTTAAATCCCCCCTCAGAAAGAATCCAGTGAAAAAAGCAATGACCAGGTGTATCTCCTTCAGAGGAGCAGAACGTTTGCATACACAAAGAGTTTATTCTATACTGGTTGTTTGGTTGTTTAAAAAGACATCACAGACGATCCCGTTCTCTGCTGTGAATTTACATCAGGCCTCAAAAACACTATAAATTTTCCTTCTAGAAATATTAACATCTCAGCCATGATTTCTAACTTATTCACAGCTGTGTGTCTCACGCCAGTGATTTCGTGCCAGAACCAGCTTCTGAGGGGACGTTTCAAGCTAGGGGTGTGGACGTTTGTTGTAGCATCATCGTCCGTGGGAGGGGTTGCTTCAGTTCTTTTCAGAAACCACCAGCAAAACATAAATTGGAATCACTCACAAAGAGACCACAGCCTGGGAGTTTCTTGAGGACACTGCTGGCTTGCTTTCTCCACAAACTAACAAACTATTTGCTGGAAAGGTATGTACTACTGCTTCTGCTTGAAATCCTAAGCTGACAGCCAACTTCTGAAGTATTTCACAAGCTTCCCTAAAATCCGCACTTAACTACAAATGAAATTATAAAGTAGGTCCTCCATTACTTCTTTTTTTCCCCCTGCTTTCAAAAATTTTGCTTTTTCACAGCTCTGTAAATACAGCTCTGCTTGAGGAATATCTGCTATATGGCACAATGCCAATTCACCGTTGTTGCAGACACAATGGACTTGTGTGTAGGTGGCTGGTTTTTAAGATCATGAGAACAGTGATTCATAACAGGTCTGGTCAGGGTTGAAAAGGTATTAGAGGCTAAAAAATTTTCAGTGGGTGATAGCATGAAAATATAGGAGAACAAACGTCTGCATGCTGTAGGAGTATGATTGTGTGCAGACCACTAGTCCAAATGTTGGATCAGGTGTCATGGGGGTCATGTCCCAAACAAACATGGGTTGTGTTGGCAGCTTGTGATGTAGTGACTGGGGTGCTGAACTGGGGAGGCACAGCTCAAATTCCCACCATGCCATGACAGATCACTGGGTGTCTCTAGTGTACCTGCTCTCTCTCTTAGCCTGACCTACTTTATAGGATGTTTGTGAGAATAAAACGATGGTCAAAAACTATTTATGGCTCCTTTGAGAAAAGGTGAGAAAAGGAAATTGGTGGATCGTTTCCTTTGCGTGTACCTCTGGTTTAGCAAATTGTATGCAATGTAATATTTCAATACATTGGTCACTAATCTTGTAACATCAATATTGTACTGTATTTTCACTGCAATGTTCTCTAATTGTGTTTCCAATTAATCATTGTAATGGGGGAGATGGTAGGCTTTTTATGTCACTGGGTTCTTATTGCTTTGTTTTTAATGCCGATCCTCCTTGGGTCTCCATGAGCAAAGTGGACTAGAGTTCTGAAAAGTTTGGACTGTTTCTCCGGATAATAATTCAGTTGAAACAGTAGATTGCCTCAGTCAAGCTACAGTTGCATCCAGGAAGACTTAGTATAAGGGATAGACTGAAATTGTACTCTTACCCAGGTCAAACTAAGGCACTTTCACACATGCAGAATAATGCACTTTCAATCCACTTTCACGATTGTTTGCCAGTGGATTTTGCTATTTTGCACAGTACAATCCAATGGCAAAGTGCACTGAAAGTGGATTGAAAGTGCATTATTCTGCATGTGTGGAAGTGCCCCTAGTCTGATGGAAGAGACTAGTGAGGAGAATCTCGCACATTTTTGTTAAACGAATTTTCAGACACCCCTCTCCCTCGCTCTGAGAAATCAGGAAGTTGAACAGTGGCAGAGGGTATGTGGTATTTCTTCCCATTCCTTTTCAGTGGCCGGGACAAAGCTGCAATTAGCTCCATGGAATGGGGTGGGAGCACATGTACCCTTTTCCTCTCCCATCTCCTATGGAAGAAATAGCATTTTCAGAGGAGCAATTTTCAGAAGAACCATTGGAAGGAGTGGTTATAAAACTTGCCACAGAGACTCGTTCCAGATCTTGAAAGTCAGCTGCAAATTAGTTCTCTTTAAAAATGAACAGTCCAAATTATCAGTTTCTCATACCTGGTTTCATTGTTCAAATGTCACTGGGGTCACACAGCAATTAGTGGGTCCTATATCTAAATACGCTTGTGTAGCATTGTACTATGCATAGAAGATGGATCATGTCCCAGAAAACCCGAAAGAGAAACTTTTAGAAGTTTTTCACCCCTCCCTCAATGCCCTTTGTATATATCTGCTTCTCAGTTTATATAACTAGGCAGGCTAGTCATAATTTATGTGTATTTAATTGGCTAGGCTTCAATAATACCAGCAATTGTTTCAGTGATGAAACAATTGTTCTCCATTTCTTTAGTCCAAACTTAGGGTACATTCTCACTGGAACTTTTGCAGAGCACTTTTGTGTATTGGCATCACTTTGACACATGGTGCCTTGTGGGTTTTACAGGGCACCACAGGTACAAACTGGAGCAGGGAATAGATCGACAAGGGAATCTGATACAACCATTCTCTCTACACTCCCATAGCTCTGGGCTATACAATACTAGATGAGCACTGAATGGTAGGTTTTAATGGAAACAGCAATTATTTACAATGGATCTATATAATTTATGAGTGATTTAACTATGATTTAATCAATTACCTACTGAATAGATTAGTTACACAAAGCAAAGATTTTTTGGGGGAAGGGATAGAACTAAATCAGGCTGTGCCCGAACACACATGCAGAAAAGACAGGTGAGGTGCGCAAACATGGTGAGGAAAGAATGGTGGTGGAAAGAGCCATGAAGTCACAGCTGACTTACGGCTTTTTCCAGACAAGAGACAAACAGAGGTGACTTGTTATTGCCTGCATAGGAAACCTGGACTTTCCTAATGGTCTCCCATCCAAGTACTAACCAGGGCCAATGCTGCTTGCCTTCCAAGATCTAGCCTTACCTGAACCATAGAGATGAGGGCAGGAGAGAGTACTGTGAAAGAAATCAATGAAATGATGTGTCAAACCCAAACAGAGCCGTAAACCATAGAACTGATAGATGAAAAATATCACAGTGTGTAACAGACTTCCTCTCTGTTACATCTTTGAAGATGCCAGCCATAGATGCAGGTGAAACGTTAGGAACAAGATCCACCAGACCATGGCCACACAGCCCAGAAAACCCACCACAACCAATCAGGTCTTTGTTTGCAACTGGAGAAGAGGATGCAAACAGAACCAATGGGTGTTCAATCACCTCTAGTGATCAGGTGGTACAGAATATCTTTTGAATGTAGAAGTTGTCCAGCTCAATACGAGATGATGTGAAAGACCTCTGTCTGAGACTCAATAGCCACTGCCAATCAGAGCAGACAATACTAACCTCAGTAGACCAATGGTCTTCATAAGTTCATGTACATGAGTAACTTTGTTTATCAGCAAGAAGGAATAGATGGGTTATTATTTTACCACTTCTTTGTGTAAAGTATGCAAAAGATCTAAAGCAACATGCATGAAAAACATGCTCCTAACAGTAAGATTTAAATAGTTTTTATATAAGTAAAATTAGAGAAAGAACTTGGTAACGTATCAGAATTTCCCTTTGTCTTACAGAGAGGCTGATTCTGCAATAGATCTCTTTCCCAACTAGAATACTAAAAGTAGGGTGTAAAGTGACAGAGGTTTGCGTAGAAGCCATAGCCCGCATAGCCGTGGGTGGAGCTGGACATTTGCCAGGATTCAGAGATGATCGAAAATCCTTCTGCCGATCATTCCTATCACTGTTTCTCATAGTGTGCATACTTGTGTGGTGATCTCCAATGAACCATAACATTAGGAGCATAGGATGCAAGCTACAAGACTGGATTCCCTAAGTCTAGGAAATGGAAAGCGCTGCTTAGTATTAAGATATTTCACTAGTGTTGCCACCTCTGGGTTGGAAAATAGCTGGAGATTTTGGGGGTAGAGCCTTGGGAGGATGGGGCTAGGGCAGCGGTTCTCAACCTGGAGGTCACAACCCCTTTGGGGGTCGAACGATCCTTTCACAGGGGTCGCCTAAGACTCTCTGCATCAGTGCTCTCCATCTGTAAAATGGATAAATGTTAGGGTTGGGGGTCACCACAACATGAGGAACTGTATTAAAGGGTCACAGCATTAGGAAGGTTGAGAACCACTGGGCTAGGGAAAGGGGGGAACTCTAGCAAAGCATAATGCCATAGAGTCCATCCTCCAAAGCAGCTGTCATATCCAGGGTTACTGATCTTGGCTGTCTGGAGGTCAATTGTAATAGTGGAAGTTCGCCAGATGCCAGCTGGAGTTTGGCAATCCTAGATTTTACCCTACAAGCTCATTCCACATTTCAGACATGTTGAGGCTGGGTGCCCCATGGGACAGGACAAACCATTTGCATGTTCTTAATTGTTTTTTTTCTCAAGGGAAGGGGCAAAATGGAACCAGCAGGTTCCTCTGCTAGTCCTTGACCAAGGGCCAAGAAAAATAAATGGGGGTGCTACAGTTGAAATTATTTCTGGATCTCCTCCAGTTGATGCTTCTACAGCACCCACGTTGGCCACCAGAGAACAAAAGAAACAGCCTTGTATGAAGAGTAAATGAGACCATGACTGGACTCTTCATCAGACTTTTAAAAAGGAAATTATAGATGTGATTCAGACTAGGGCTGTGTGAGTAGAGGAGACGGGGGTTTATCCTTCCATCCATGCATGGTTTCCACTCTCTCAGACTGTTAGCAGCACTTTGAATGGGAAAAAATTGTGCCTGGCTTTTGTCCATCCCCTCTAAAGCACTGTTTTAAATATGGACCTTATTGCTGTTAGTGGAGGCAGCTTAAAGTGGTAACGCTGTGGGGACCCAGAGCCTATGGCAAAGGAAGAATATTTTCTCAGTGGCTTTAATTATTAGGAAATAGCTCTGTCCAAGCTCCCTTCGGGCCTTGGAGAAGACAACCTCCCCTCTGACTGGTGGCACAGATGCCTGTTAGTCTGTGTGAAAAGAAAGAGACATTTCACATCTGGTTGAGGAAGAGAGATAAGCAGACGGACACTGCCTGGAATTGCCTTAAGCATCTGGTGCAAGATATTTTATTTTATTATTTTCATGTATAACCTGCCTTTTTCACTGGAACCAGGATGCATGGCAAGCATGATAAAAGCTTTCCATCAGTCATTAAGCAAATGACAAAATATGAAAACATCAGGTTATCAGTGAGTAGATTACAAAATATGCTAAGGGTTGGAGTGGATAGCAGAGATTCCTTGTAAAACAAAATCATTCAGTTGGGCTGAGATTCTAGAACAGTGGAAACAAGGGGGAATAGTGGATCTGTTGCCTTATAAAAATGTCTTCTTTCCTACATAAAATAAATAAATATTACCCTTCCCCCAAATCATAAGATTCTTCTCTAACAAAAGCCAGCTCTGAAAATCTCAATGGCCCCTGAAACTTTGTTGTTGTTGTTGTTGTTGTTGTTGTTGTTGTTGTTGTATTTATAAACCGCCCTCCCCGAAGGGCTCAGGGCGGTGAACAAAACAAATAGATAGAGCACAGATAAAATCAGTAAATAATCATTAAATATGGCTCTATATGTTAAAATCAACCCCATTAAAATGCAGCATCCTAATCAAATATACTGATGGCGTCCTACTAGAAATCCCCTAACAAAAAGGGGGGAGGGGAAGGGGAGAGAGGGAACAACAGGGTCCACAGATGTTATGAAAAGGAGGAGGGGAGGCATCAGCGGCCGGACTCCCCAAAAGCCCGGTGGAACAGCTCCGTCTTGCAGGCCCTGCAAAATTCATTAAGATCCCGCAGGGCCCGCGTAGCTGGAGGTAGAGAGTTCCACCAGGCAGGGGCCAGAGCTGTAAAAGCTTCTTCTTACCTTTTTGAGAATTAGCACTAACTGGGCTATAACCATGTAGGCAGTCCTAGTTCATCTAGTGCAGGGGTCTGCAATCTGCGGCTCTCCAGATGTTCAATTGGCCATGCTGGAAGGGGCTGATGGGAATTGTAGTCCATGAACATCTGGAGAGCTGCAAGTTGCAGACCCCTGATCTAGTGAAACTGTTGGGAGGTAGGAAAGTCATGAGCCTCCCATCCCCATGTAGCTCCAAACCAGATTAAGCCTCCAAGCAGCTGTTAATTGCTGTTTAGAAGACATTGGAGAGAGCCAGTTACAGGTCTTCAAGCATTTCAGGACTAAGCTACACATTACAGCAGCCAAGTCCAACCTGTGGCCCCCAATGCCACCTACAAGGAAAATGTATCCATTTTAAAATGTTGCAGGGCCTGATTCTGCTCGGGCGCAGGCAGCAGTGGCACCAGACAATCTTGTTCCTCCCATGTTTTCAAGTCCAGAGATAGCATGGACGCAAGCGCAAACACACACACACACACACACACACACACACACACACACACACATACACACACACAAAGCTGTTTTGGCACTTGAAAAGTGCCTGGTACTACTGAAGCCTGGGTCCAATCAGGTCCTTGCAACAATTTTTAATGGCTACATGTCCCTCTAAAGTGGCATTGGTGGCCTTGTGCTGGGCCCATGGCTGAGGTGTCATATGCTTCAGCTCTCATTTATTTTAAACTCAAGTGAGATCTTGGCCCATTTATTATCAGAACTCCCATGAATAGACAATGAAACACTTGAAGGTTCAAAGATTTTATTGCTAAGACAGGTAGAAAGTAGACGTCTGTTCTGAGCTCTCAGCTCAGACCACTTGATAACATGTTACAGAGGTTTATCCCTCCCCCCATGTGTGAAACAAGACAGTATAGTGTATACTTGACCAGCCAAGGCCAAGCCCAAGATAAGGCACCTGCAAGAAGAAGCACAAGAGAGCAAAGCCCCAGCAACAACCCAACCCCCCATGAAACAGGACATTTATTGTCTCCTCTGCAAGGCAACAGTTCTCAGGCTGCTAAAACTCTAGTATCAAGTCTCAAGTGATTTGCTAAGTATGTTGACTCTTTAACTGAAACTTGTGGGTTCTTTCCTTTGGATGGGAAGACCTTCAAGGCAGAACCCTCTCAGCCAGGATTACGCTTATGCAAACCAAGAATTTGGCTTCCTAGCAGTTGAGAGTCAGCATGGTATAATGGAGACAAGCGGAGGATTCTAAACTGGAGGACCAGGTTTGCTTCCCACTCCTCCACATGAGCGGCAGACACTGATCTGATGAACCAGGTTTGTTTCCCCATTTCTGCATATGAAGCCTGCTTGTGGTCCTAGGGCTAGTCACAGTTCTCTCAGAACTATCTCACACACACACACACACCCCAGCTCACAAGATGTCTGTTGTGGGGAGAGGAAGGGAAAGCACTTGTACGCCACTTTGAGACTCCTTGTGGTTGAGAAAAGCAGGGTATAAATCCAAACTCTTCTCCTCTTCTTGTTAATGAATATAGAATTTGACCTTGCCCACTTTGTTCAGGCCAGGGGAGAGGGAGGTGTCTCTCTCATCTAAGAGGTTCAGCCAAGGTGTCAGAGAGCCTTCACAGCAGAGAAAGTGCTGCGGCTGGCATCCTTTGGCTTTAAGTGGACTGCATATGACTCCGGGTAGAAAACAGGATGTGAGTGTTATTTTTTTTTCCCCATTCACCAGCATCATTTCCTTAGCAGAAAGAGGGCTGCTGCAAAAGGAAAACGTGATGTCCTCGTCTCCTTGCATGTGATCTACCTGGCCACTTTGTTCTATGACTCCCAGGGGGAACGGCTCTCTGCGCTTGCTTTCATCTCGTGTGATTGCCCATCAAAAGACACTTCCTTAATTGTTTGGGGGGATCATGCTGCCAAGTTGGGGGGAAAAACGCATTAAGTGTTACTGAGGAAAAGGGCAGGCTCCCCTCCAGTGGCGGAGAATGAAATGGCCCCTCTAGGTCACAACTAACAAATGCAAAAGCACTGGGCGGCCTCCTCTCCCTGTGAAGCTAATGACAATGGCTTAGATGGAGAGAGCTTGTAAGAGCATCTAAGAAGGTAGCCTGGTTTGCTTTTGTTGTTTTACGTTTGATTCCCAGCTGCCTCAAACAAAATTAGAGGACAGAAGAGGAATTTGGATTTATACCTTGCTTTTATTAACTGTAAGGAGTCTCAAACTCCTTCCCTTCCCCACAAAAGATATCTTATTAAGTAGGTGGGGCTGAGAGAGTTCTACGAGAACTGTGAATAGCTCAAGGTTACCCAGCAGGCTACACGTGTAGGTGCAGGGAAACAAGCCTTGTCAAACAGATTAGTGTTCACTGCTCATGTGAAGGAGGAGAAAATCAAACCCAGTTCTCCAGGTCAGAGTCCACTGCTCTTTACCATTACACCATGCTAACTCTCAGATAGATGATAGATTTGTGTGCGTACGTGTGCAATTCAAGTCAGGGTAGTGTAGAAGTTAAGAGTGTGAGACTCACATCTGGAAGGCACGTACCTGAATCCTCATTCATGCCATGGAAGCGCACTGTGTGACCTTGGATCAGTCATGCTTTCTCAGCCTAACCAAATTCACAAGGTTGTTATGAGAATGAAATGAAGGCGAGGCGAAGGATACAAGCTGCTCTGAGTTCCTACTGGGGAGAAACGTGTATGAATAAAGAATAAAATTAAAGCAATTAAACAGTACTGGCAACCACTCCCTCTTCAACTTTTATAACATTCAGCCTGATGGAGCATTCTGGAGCAATTGAAAGATAGCACACTGTTTTGCATCATTTTGATTGGCACCAGTAAAAGGTATTTCCTGGGTCATAGTAAGCCTGTAAAGCTTTCCTTATTGGGTGGGGGGAGGCTTCCTTGTGGCAGGGGGATGCAACATTTCAAGACTGTGTCATATCTTGCCCACGCACTGTCAACTTGTAGGAGGAGAAAGAGTGCCAGGGCTGGAGAGATCAGACATTGCTTAGCAAGGGAAGACTCAGGGTGAAGAAATTGGCCATCTTTGCATTTAGCTGCCCTGTGTTTCTTTAAAGGATCACAATCATAATAGCTGACAAGATTAAATTAACCAGAAACTGATCTGAAAACAAGCTCTGATTCTCTAAAGGGAACCTGTAATGTTCCTTTTAGGTCAAAACAGTGATCCAGATAGGGTTCTCTCTGGATCCTTCCACATGCGTGTGTACAAAAACATGCTCCTGCCAGACAGCAGCAGTACGGGAATGTGGGAATGGCATCCACATGTACCGTCCATGCTCTGCTTATTAATGTTCCCCCTTGTCCTCCCCTTGCAACTACACAGGTGCAACTGAGATCACATGCCCCCTCCCTTGCCCCAGCAACCGCTGGAGAACTGAGTTTGATTCCCCACTCCTCCACATGAGTGGCAGACTCTAATCTGGTGAACTGGATTTGTTTTCCTGCTCTTACTCATGAAGCCTGCTGGGTGACCTTGGGCTAGTCATGGATCTCTCAGAACTCTCTCAGCCCCACCTACTTCACAAGGGGCCTGTTGTGGGGAGAGGAAGGGAAGGAGTTCGTAAGCTGCTCTGAGTCTCCTTGAAGGTAGAGAATCAACTCTTTGTCTTCTCTTCCTTCTGCTCCATTTCTGTTTCCCACTTGAACCAGTCTGCACAATTACAGTGTGGTTCAGTGACAAAAAAAACCCCTCTTTACTGGGCCAAAAGTCAAGAAGGGAAATGTGGAACGTAGCTCTGCACCCCTCCTGGTAATGATATAAGTGAAGCACCCACACCGACATTCCAATTGCAGCCGCTCCCCAGATTGGAGTTCAAGGGGAAAGCCCTGCGGAGTTCATGAGTTATGCTCCTAACAAGAATGATGTGATATGGGTGCTCCTATTTAAAACGGGCCTCTCAGATTCCATACTGAGACAAATCCTCCTATGGAAGCTGCCTCTGTCTTTTGCACGATTCCCCTCCTTCCTATTTCACATGGTCCTGTTGCTTTGGTTCTTTATGTAGGGTGCAATCATCAGCAGGTCTGCTCAGAAGCAAATCCCATTTTATTCAAGAGGGCTTACCTCCAGGAAAATGCTTGTAGGATGGCAGCCTTAGAAATCTATGGAAAGCACCTGGCCTTGGGAAGGCTGAGCCAGATCCAGGTTGAGAAAGTCGTGGAGATTTGGGGTTGGAGCCTGGAGAGAACAGGGATCTCAGTGGGGTACAAGGCCATAGGGTCCACCCTCCAAAGCTGTCATTTTCTCTGGTGGGGAACTGATCCCTGCAGTCTGGAGATGAGCTGTAATTCCTGGTGATTCCCAGGTCCCAGTTCTAAGCTACAATCTACAAAGACCTGGGCAGGGCCTTTTAACTTCAGTCCTACTCACCACACAACTACCATGAGATCCTCACCATGTTTCCAGTGTTTCTTGAATGAAGGTGTGTGTGTAAGGTTGCAGACAGCAGCAAAAAGGGACAGAAATTAAGAATTTTTGAACAGAAACTCTACTGAGCAAAGTTTGAAGCCTTCCTCCCCTCCCTTGCATGCCACCCCTCCCCCTCCCTCCCTCCTCTAGGGTGGGTGGGCCATGTCCAGATGCAGGACCCCTCCCTTCCATGCCACCCCTCCCTCCCCTTCCCTCGCATTCCACGCTCCCCCTCCATCCCCTCCCCCCGCTAGGGTGGGTGGGCCATGTCCAGATGCTGGGGGGCCCTCCCCTCCCTTGCATGCCACCCCTCACGCACTCCCCTCCCTCACTGCAGCCTAAGGAAGCTTCTTCCAACTTAAGAGTTTTTTCCTTAAATGGAAAATTGGTTTAAATTAGTGGAAGACTATTTAGAGGAAGAGGAAACTTCTTCCAACTGAATATAGGGGATATATGTTGAAAAATTAGTGAGTAATAAAAAAAATATTATAGATCGTTTACAGTTCAATCATACTCCTGGAAGTAAGTCTGAGTGAATCTGAGTAGAATTCTGAACAGACCTGCTTAGGAGCACTCTCATAAACAGCCAGATATAATACCAGATATTAAGGATAAAGAGACTAAAATAGATCTGATGCATTTTAATAAGAATGCCATGACACATTTTAGAAGGATCGCCAAGGGAATGAGACCTGGAAGACCTCAATTAAGATATAAGGATGGTACAAAAAATGGTTGTAAAATGGTTAGTGGAAACGAATATGCTGGAAAGAGAACAGAAGAAATGTGTTTCCCTGTAGCAGAAAGGGGAACACGGCTGGTCTTTATTTATTTACTCATATCCAACTTCTCTCCCCTGTGGGGATCTGAAGTTGCTTACAATGTTCTCTCCTATCTGATAACCGAGGGTTACAGTGAGAGTGTGAGACTGTCTCGAGCTCAACTAAGATACAAAGACGCGTTGCATCAACCGCTTTTTATATATATTTTTGTGCATAACAAACAACAACAAAGTGCATATGTAACCTCAGCTTGTGGGTTATGTGAGGCAGTACTTGGAATGAGTTGCAACAACAATTTTTAAACAACAAAATGGTTTACTTTTCTTTACAATTAACACTTTTAAAACATCAACATTTAACGTTACAATTCAAGGTCCTGTTCAGGTTGCATTTCAAGTCCTTCTATTTACAGTCTACTGATATTGCCAAGTCCAATTCTTCTTTGCTGGTGGTTGGTTTTGAAGACTTCAAGGGCTTGATGAACAGGTTGCACATGATGAAGGTCTCCAGGAGAACTCTCACCCATTACAACCACAAAAGAAACCCTGAAACAATAAACTCCAACATTTACAACATAGCAAAAACAAACAACTACCTTCCCAGTAGTTCCCAACAATATTGCAATTACCTTAACAAGGTGTTAAGGGCTTATAGAAATCAAGGTCCGAGTCTGGTAGCCTTGTCTTCTGCAAAGAGCTCTTTCAGCCTTTCTGCTGCTCTGAGTCTCCACCCCCTTACTGGGTCAACCCATTCTGGGCCAATCCATTCTGGGCATGGGGGTTACACATACACAGTGAGAAACAGTGCAAAACTAACTGTGCAAAACACTCCTTAACATTCCTCAAAGATACAGCTTACAATGATTTCAATTGCAGCATTCACTTATTATGCCTCCGATACGTCTCAATAATGTCCTCTTATGTCTTTAATTGCGACGAAATTCCATATCCATAATTTTCGAAGGGACAAAGTATATTGTTCTTAAAGCCTGCATATAAGCATCAGTGTGCTGCATTTCCAATATGTCAAGCGTCTTTGTATCTTAGTTATTGATTTATATTGTCTTTGTATCTAGTTATTGATTTATACTGTCTTTGTATCTTAGTTATTGATTTATACTGTCTTTGTATCTTAGTTATTGATTTATACTGTCTCGAGCTCACCCAGCCAGTCTCCATGCAGAGTTTTTGAGCTTGTGTCTCCCAGTTCATAGTCCAACTGTCTAGCTACTATACCACATTGGCTCTCACTATAGTGGTTATTGTGTTAGAGAACTGGGTGGAAATTAGTTTGAGACCCCGTTCCCGTTAACCAAGCTCACTGTGTAACTCTGAGCCAGTCATGAAATCTGTGGCTGCATCTACCCTGCAGTGGGTGTTATGGCGTGACATCACTTCTAGGAAAAGCTGGATGTTACATCATACCTGTCAAGCCACTGGACTGTTGAATAACGAGATTCTGTGTTCAGATGATTTCTTTATTATGGAACAGCATCAGGAATAAGCATTTAGACTTCTATTGCCAGAACCAAAACAGAAGCAGAACAAAAGCAGAACAGAAGCAGAACAAAAAACATAAGCAGAACAAAACATAAGCAGAACAAAAAAACATTATTCCCCAAATCATGCAACACCACCCCTGACCAGAGGTGTAGCAAGGGGGGGAAGCGCCCGGTGCATTGGTGTGTCCTTCGCCCCCGTCCCACCCCCGAACGCCCCCACCATGCCCCCGCCATGCCCTTGCCACACACCCAACGGGGGTGCAGCCCTGGTGCATTGCGCCCCTGTCCCCTTGGAGCTACGCCTCTGCCCCTGACTACTAACTTTAGGACTAATAAAAGGAAACACTTCTTCACGCAACGTGTGATTGGTGTTTGGAATATGCTGCCACAGGAGGTGGTGATGGCCACTAACCTGGATAGCTTTAAAAGGGGCTTGGACAGATTTATGGAGGAGAAGTCGATTTATGGCTACCAATCTTGATCCTCTTTGATCTGAGATTGCAAATGCCTTAACAGACCAGGTGATCGGGAGCAACAGCCGCAGAAGGCCATTGCGTTCACATCCTACATGTGAGCTCCCAAAGGCACCTGGTGGGCCACTGCGAGTAGCAGAGAGCTGGACTAGATGGACTTTGGTCTGATCCAGCTGGCTTGTTCTTATGTTCTTATGTTCTTATGTTCTTATGTACCCATTCCCAGAGGGCGAATGGCCCTCACCAATCCTACAGTCCATCCTTCCCCAGGGTCAAAACAACCTACATTCCGCACCACTGACAGAACAACAACAGCGGGTGTCTAATGAGCTGATAAGGCACAGCTTGGGAAGCAAAAGCACAGAGGATGAGAAAGTATAACCAGGCACAGTGATTAGGTGGGAGGGGAGAATGAGGAGAAAAAGGATCCCACATCCTGGGTGGGAGATGTGGCAGGGCAGGATCAAACCAGAACATGGGCTGATCAGGACAAGACATCTCTAGGAATTGGCCAAAACTCTAGGAAACCATATAGATTTTGGCAATTCCGAGTGTAGACTGTCAGCACTTATAGATAAAATCACCGCCCAGTGGTCATGTTTTAATTTATTTTGCTCCCACGGAGGGAGGGGAGTGTCTGGCAAACCTAGTGTGGGCTCTTTTTGCCTTCCCATGGTTAATTTAAAAAATGTGTTTCTGCATGCTTTTCATCTGCAGCAGAGGCATTTTATTATGCTCATGGAATAGCCAGTGGCCAGCCAGAACCAAGCACCCTGTGTTTAAAAACCTGTTTATGCAAGTGGTTTGAAGCAAGGTACATGCCTCCACCTTTCCAGAAGACCTTATGTGTCAGTTTGTGCTTTACACATCTTTGCTTTGCTTTATTTAACAGACCGTGTTTCTGCTTTGCAAATATGTACAAAGTCCTGCTGGCAATGTGCAAATGGCAGAAGAATTGTTTTAATTCTCTTTCATGCATCCCAATGAACCGACTGCCAAAATTCTTTCATTGACATAACACACTGGCAAAATCTAACCAAGCAGAGAAGGCCTTTCCCCACAGCCTGGTTGAAATGGAGCACATCTCCAAATACCTGTAAAAGGCCTGTGAATTTGTTTTGCCTCCAGAACTTTCCACCCTCCTGGCTCTACACCTCTCCTTTCTCAGATGTGTATTGGTGGTGGAAAGCACCATCAAGTCGCAGCCAACTTGTAGTGACCCTGTAGGATTTGTAACACAAGAGCCAGACCAAGGTGGTTTACCATTGCGTGCCTCTGCATAGTAACCCTACATAAGGCGAAGACAGCTGCGGTTGCCTTGTTTGATTATTTTATTTATTTTTATTAAACTTTTATGCATGCAAAATTTACAATATAAAAAATACAGAGCCAAAGGCCACATACACTTCAACATCAAAACTATGAATAATCCATTAAAAAAAACCCAGATGGCAATTTGCTTATTGGGGTGTTGTGTGGTATGGTTGTGTTCTAGTAGCATTTTCTCCTGACGTTTCGCCTGCATCTGTGGCTGGCATCTTCAGAGGCTGAAGATGCCAGCCACAGATGCAGGCGAAACATCAGGAGAAAATGCTGCTAGAACACGGCCATACAGCCCGGAAACCACACAACACCCCAGTGATTCAGGCTGTGAAAGCCTTCAAAATCAATTGGCTTATTATCTGCTTTTATCCCGTGCCTACCCCGATAAACACTCTGCTGAGGGAACAGGGAAGAAGGAAGCCACGTGAATGGTACTGCCATAGCTCCCTCAACCATATGGCTGGTGGAACAGCTCCGTCTTTCAGGTCCTGCAGAAATGCTTCAAGTTCTACAGGACCCAAGTCTCATCAGACAGAGTGTTCTGCCAGGTGGGGGCCAGGGCCAAGAAAGCCCTGACCCTGGTCGAGGCCAGCTGGATATCCTTTGGGCTAGAGACTACCAGTAAGTTACTATTGGCTGAATACAGCACCCATCAGAGGACATACTGGGAGACACGGTCCAACAAGAATGATGGCCCCAGACCATTTAGGGCTTTAAAGTTAAGCATTAAAACCTTGAATCTGATTCAGTATTCCACCTAAAGACAGTGTAACTGGCAAAGTATTGTTGTATATGTGATCAACATGGCATCTCTGTAACATGTAGTATGAGTTGGAGTTTCCAAAGCAGACCCTAGGGAAGCCCTGCGTAGGGCAAATTGCTATAGTCTAAAAGTCTGGAGATGACCATTGCATGGATCACTGAAGCTAGGTCAAAGTGGGGCAAGTAGGGAGCCAATGACCTCACCTGGTGAAGTGGGTAAAACACCTAGTGGGCCACATGTGCAACCTGAACCTTCATGGATAGGGAGGCATCAAGCTCTTGATGGCCGGCACAGCTATCAAATACTCATTCTAAAGGGTGAGCAGTTGGCAAGCCCCACCTGACCCCAGCCATAGGATCTTCATCCCAGATGGATTCAGCTTCAGTCAGCTTTGTTTTAACCATTTTCCCCACAGTCTCCAGGCAGTTGGCCAAAACATCTGGGGTGTTTTCTGGATGACCATCCATCAAAAAAAATAGCTGGGTGGTTGTCCATCAACAGCATGCCGATAGCACCTAAGCCCAAAACCAGAGGCGTAGCTCCAAGGGGAAGGGGGGCACGACGCACCGGGCGTGCACCCCTGTGGGAGTGTGGTGTGGGCGTGGCGGGAGCGTTCCAGGACAGGGGCGTTTCAGGGTGGGGTGGGGGTGAAGGGCGCACTGGTGCACCAGGCGCTTTCTCCCCTTGCTACGCCTCTGCCCAAAACTCTATTAATCTGGTAAGAGAGCACATATAAGAACATAAGAATATAAGAACAAGCCAGCTGGATCAGACCAGAGTCCATCTAGTCCAGCTCTCTGCTACTCGCAGTGGCCCACCAGGTGCCTTTGGGAGCTCACATGCAGGATGTGAAAGCAATGGCCTTCTGCGGCTGTTGCTCCCTACGATCACCTGGTCTGTTAAAGGCATTTTGGCAATCTCAGATCAAGAGAGGGATCAAGATTGGTAGCCATAAATCGACTTCTCCTCCATAAATCTGTCCAAGCCCCTTTTAAAGCTATCCAGGTTAGTGGCCATCACCACCTCCTGTGGCAGCATATTCCAAACACCAATCACACGTTGCGTGAAGAAGTGTTTCCTTTTATTAGATGTTAAATAACATCAGAGAGAGGATTATATCTTGCAGGACAACCCACACCAGAGAGGGTGTGCAGAGAATTTCACACTGTGCAATGCATTCTCTGATGACACTCATGCCCTCTGGGACTTGCTTAATTCTTTCAGGGCTTGCAAGGTCAAATTCTCCGGGTAGGCCTTTGGTGGTTAACCAGATGTTTTGGACTAGTTGACAGTGGCATGGTGCTGAGCCATATATTTTAATATTTTATATGTATTACCTGATTTTTGTTGTTTGTTAACTGATGCATTATGATGGCGTTTAACTGCTGTAAGATGCGGCGAGATCCTTTGGGCAACGAAAAAGTCTAATAAATAAACAAACTTTGGACTTCCTTGGTGGTTTCCCATTCAAGTACTCACCAGGGCCGACCCTGCTTGGTTTCCAAGATCTGGCACCCAGGTCAAGGCCAAAGGCATTTTAGAAAGCATTTTTTCAAAAAAACTTCGGAAGTAATAATGCAGCGAAGAACTCAGGTGATGAAAAAGAAAACAAGATGGCAGGCACACAAACTGAAACGCGACAAGGAGCAGGGGAACTGTCCGTTGGGATGAAGCTCTCCAGTGCAGACAAACATTTTTCTGGCATGTTGTCAGAAAGGTGAGCTATATGACTGTTTGCGGGGCTACCTAATTGCATTGTACAAAAAAAACCCTGAGCCCCAGCCGACAGTATTCATCACCGGAGCCCTTGCAAAGCGCCCTCATGAGATGATGCTAATGGCATCTCTGCAGTTTATGGCTTGTTGCCTGGTGTGGACAAAACTGTTCTGCTTCTTAAAAAGAGGTCAGGAAGTATTTGTATCAAGTGAAGTGGATGTTGATTTCTATTAGGATCAAGGCAGTAACCTCCCTTACCTAGTGTGGCCCATAGGCTCTGTGTGTGTTTTTTTTTCTTGGAGGTTTCTGAAATGCCTTTTGCAAAATATTGGGTGGTGTCAGGTTCTGACTTAACCTGATACAAACATCTAAGAAGCAAACTTCATAATGAATAAAGTCGAGACAACGTGTAGCTTGCTGCTGCCATGAATCCCGTCATTCGCCCACACAACTTTTTCTGCATTCCGGAAGAAGAGGGAGGAGGAGAAGAGGGAGAAGAGTTGGTTTTTATACCCTACTTTTCTGTTCCTTTAAGGTGTCTCAAAGTAGTTTATAATCTCTTGCCCTTCCCCTCCCCACAACAGACATCTTGTGAGGTAAGTGGGGCTGAGAGAGTTCACAGAGTACTGCCCAAGGTCACCCAGTAGGCTGCATGTGGAGGTGTGAGGAATCAAGGCCAGTTTTCCAGATTAGAGTCGAGGGGCACTTTGGCGGGCTTGCAGCAGGCTGCTGGCCCAGCTCTGGCTTCTGCTGCCCTCTCCACCTCCATTGGAGGCCAGCCTCCGATAGAGGGGGGGGCTGCATCCATCCACAAGCCCATGAGCTGAGTCAAGGAGCACTTTGGTGGGCTTGCAGAATGTTTCCAGCCCGACATTGACTTCTGCCAGCCTCTCCACCTCTATCAGAGGCTGGCCTCCGATAGAGGTGGGAGAGCTGGCAGCCTGCCACAGGGAGGCGTTGCCCCCACTACTCCGGGCACCCTGCAGGGAGGCAACGTGGGGGTGGATGTGGGGGGGGGGCTGAGCAGGTCCAGGGCGCCATTCCCCCCTCCCTGATACACCTTTGGTCAGGACAACCTCTGGGAGGTGTCCAGATGGATTGTTTGAGTAACAATAGAGTGCATTGTAAGGTGGTCAGGAGTAGTTAGTTACAGAAGGGAGTATCTGGGTTAAGATAATCAGGGGAGGCAATGTAGTCAGAGGTCTTGTGGTTGGAAATGAGTATCCATTAAGCAGGGCTACTGTATCATGTTGAGGACACATTCTTCTTTGACTGTGGAGCTGAAAATGTGCTGCTATGGCAAGCAAGCTGAGAGCATGAGAACCGGAAAACAATTCCTGTAGGTAGACCTGGCTATTGCCAGAGAATGGGCTGACCATCTCTGCAACGCCAACATCACCCTTTAGGTTGGCACACGGGCAGGGATACCTGTGAATAAGCACTTCCCCCGTTATGCCAGGGAAGTGGTAACACCATCCCATGTTTCTTTCATCTGCTTTGGGACAATCCTTCCCAAACTCGGTTGAAAAAAAATATTTTGGAAATGATTGCAGTCAAAGAGCCTTTGACTTACATGTGGATAGGAAGCCATGCATATTTTTTTCAGGTAAGAACCATTTTCCTCATCCCATTCCCTTTGATGCCCATGGCCTTCCCACATCAGACAATTATTTGGGATGTTTTTAATACATATAGCTATATTATCATAGTGTTATAACATTATAGTGATAGAGTGCAATAGTAATTCACCTTTTTAAAATGAAAGTTCTAGCACTTTTCATTGTGGAATTATCAGGGGAAAGGCACTGGCTGCACATTTCTTCTTATAATCCATGAATAGTGATCACAAGAATGGGTCACAAGATGTGTTGAACAGACACAGAAAGCTGTCGTGCTTTTTCCAGACTGCGTGGGCGTGGTCTGGTAGTTTTTGCTCCTAACGTTTTGCCCACGTTTATGGATGCCATCTTTAGAGGCAGTCATAGTTAGATGTGTTTCTCTCCATAGGACAGTGTGAAGTAATTGTGTGGTTGGGTATATGCTTTGTCCACCTCATGGGGGCAGGGGGGCAGGTCGGTGAGGCACATATGTGTGTCTGGGTGGAGTTCATTTGCAGTTACATGAATTTGCAATCACATTCACAGCTGCATTAACAAATAACAAGGTGCCTCTCCACCTTCACCCCCGCCACACAATCACTCCACACTGTGCCACAGAGAGAAACACATCACACCTTGACATGCCTCTGAAGGTGCCAGCCACCAGTGACAAAGGGAGGGGGAACTGCGCCCGGGGCATGAACTGCCCTCCTGCCCCCTCCCAGCCTCGCGCCCTGACACGTGACTGCAATGGTGGCACCCGGGGCAAGTCGCCCTGGATGTAGCTATGTCACTGTCAGCCACAGATGCGAACAAAATGTTGGGAGCAAAAACAACCAGACCACAGCCACCCTGGAAAACCCACAACAGCCGGATGACTCTAGCCAGAAAACCTTCAACAATACACAGACATTGAAGGCACGCTGAAACTCCTGAGCTTTAAGTCTCAACTTTTTGTACCAGTCACAAAATGCAGCCATTATCTCTGATGATCATTACTTAGCATTTGTCTCAGCAATTGCAGACTTAGTCTAAGTGCTTAAGAGATGAGATCAGTCCAAAGTATGCTGTTTGGGATGTATTTTCTTGGAAGAACAGAGAATGCTTTATGCAGAGGGGGCTCGGCCTCCTGTTTGCATGGCCTCCTGTTGTAGTGCTCAGAAAAGTGACAAAGAACATTTTGCTCAAAGGCTGTTGATGTGTCACTGGTTTGATTCAGCTAGGCAGTGCCTACGGGCTGATGCACGCTTTGCGTGGCAGGCATTCTTGCTGCGTGTCTGCCAACAAATGCTCTGCACCGTGCGAGAAGGGGGAATGCATGTTTGCAAAACAGACATGTGCGTCTCCCTCACACTTTACGGTATGTCCCATATGCCTGTTGTGCCAATTGTGGCTCAGCTCCCACATTTATTCGGCATTCATTAACGTTTGTTCATGTGGCACAGCCTGGTGCCCTGAATGTAGTTACATTTGTTGGCTGGCCTGAGAGACAGACTCACAGTAACGTGCAATGACTGTGCCAGCTGTCCTAATGAGAGCACAGCCTGCTCCGCCCGAGCTGGGAATAGGAGAGGAGAAGAGCCAGCAGAGTTTGTGACTCAGAGCATCCCGAGCCATCAGCTGCCTCACTGCGACCCTCTGAACTGGAACACCAAAGTACTCACTGCAACCACCACCACCATGCTTTATTGCATCAAGATTACACCTTTGCTGCCTTTCTCATCAATAATGTTATCATCTTGCTGATTCAAGTCTCAGGCTAGCCTGGATCCTAGGAGGGAGCAGCCCCAGCTTCTCAGGAATGTGGCAATTGCAAAGAGAGCCAGAGTGGGGTGTAGTCGACCCACGCGGTCAGCGTAAGAACGAGACGAGACGCGGAGATAACATCTGGTGGAGATCGCCAGCAGCGGGAGACCGGAGGTCCGTGTTCCTAGCGAGTCTCCCGTCTGCCGGTTCCTGGCACCTTTTATTGTTACTCTATCGGGGGCGTGTAGGAGGGAGGACTGGGGGGAGTTCCGGGAGAGCGGGAGGTCGGGAGATCATCATGTGATGCATGATCTCATCTGGCTACGTGCGGAGAAGAGCGTACGCGTCTGAGCCTAATCCTCACCTGGGGGCAAGACCATTGTCCCTGCGCCCGGTGATTGAGCCAGACAGTTCACGACCCGTGACTCATGGGGGGATGAGGAGTGGGGGTGCGATGCGACCGGCAAGGCCGCAGGTCCGTTGGCGTCCCAACGTTCTACTACGGCACTGCTGGGTCGGCAGTGCACTACTACATCTCCTCCTTTTTTACATTTTAGAAAACGGGGGGCCGAAACGCTAAGGGGCGATTTAAAGGGACGCTCGTCTCCTCCGCCGTTTGGTCAAGTTGGCCAAGCTGCTTGTGCAACATTAGAACTTGGTGGCGGGGTAAGGGAAATGCGAGGGGTTTCTTACACACGTTACAGGCAATATTAGACACGCATTGAACGAAACAAGATCCGATAACAAGGCACACAATTAAACCAATGCAGAGCTGTACAATAGCACTCAACCATCCTCCCGGCAGCCAGCTCCAGAGGGCTGACCACCAATGGGGCAAAACATCATACTTCAGATTAGATACAACTTCTTGCAGCTCACGATTTCCACCAATTCTTTAGTATTGACCAACCCTAGTCACAAGATGTGTTGAACAGACACAGAAAGCTGTCGTGCTTTTTCCAGACTCGTGGAAACAGTCTGTTAGTTTTGCTCCTAACGTTTGCCCACGTTTATGGATGCCATCTCTTTAGAGGGCAGTCATAGTTAGATGTGTTTCTCTCCATAGGACAGTGTGAAGTAATTGTGTGGTTGGGTGCATATGCTTTGTCACTACCTCATGGGGGAGGCAGGGGCAGGTCGGTGAGGCACATATGTGTGCTCTGGGTGGAGTTCATTTTGCAGTTACATGAATTTTGCAATCACATTCACAGCTGCATTAACAAATAACAAGGTGCCTCTCCCACCTTCACCCCCCGCATACACAATCCTCCACACTGTACTTACAGAGAGAAACATCACACCTTGACACATGCCCTCTGAAGGTGCCAGCCACCAGTGACAAAGGGAGGGGAACTGCGCCGGGGCATGAACTGCCCCTCCTGCCCCCTCCCAGCCTGGCCTGACATTGTGCAATGGACTGGCACCGGTGGGCAGAATCTGGCAAGTCCCTGGATGTAGCTACGTCACTGTCAGCCACAGATGCTTGAACAAAATGTTGGGAGCAAAACAACCAGACCACAGCCACACCTGGAAAACCCACAACAGCCGGATGACTCTAGCCAGCAAAGCCTTCCAGCAATACACAGACATTGAAGGTACGCTTGAAACTCCTGAGCTTTACTAAGTCTCAAACTTCTTGTACCAGCTCACAAAAAATGCAGCCATTATCTCTGGATGATCATTACTTTTAGCATTTGTCTCAGCAATTTGCAGACTTAGTCTAAGTGCTTAAAGAGATGAGATCAGTCCAAAGTATGCTGTTTGGGATGTATTTCTTCTTGGAAGAACAAGAGAATGCTTTATGCAGAGGGGCTCGGCCTCCTGTTTGCATAACCTCCTGTTGTAGTGCCTCAGAAAAGTGACAAAGAGACATTTTGCTCAAAAGGCTGTTGATGTGTCACTGGTTTGATCTCAGCTAGAGCAGTGCCTCTACGTGGCTGATCTGCGCTTTCGTGGCAGGCATTCTTGCTGTGTCTGCCAACAAATGCTCTGCACGTCTTGCAGAAAGGAGGGAATGCATGTTTGCAAAACAGACATGTCGTCTCCCTCACACTTTCACGGTATGTCCCATATGCCTGTTGTACCCAGTCGTGGCTCAACTCCCACATTTATTCAGCATTCATTAGCGTTTGTTCATGTGGCACAGCCTGGTGCCCTGAATGTAGTTACATTTGTTGGCTGGCCTGAGAGACAGACTCCACAGTAATGCAATGACTGTGCCAGCTGTCCTAATGAGAGCACAGCCTGCTCCGCCCGAGCTGGGAATAGGAAAGGAGAAGAGCCAGCAGAGTTTTGTGACTCAGAGCATCCCAAGCCATCAGCTGCCTCACTCGCGACCCTCTGAACTGGAACACCAAAGTACTCACTGCAAGCCACCACCACCTCATGCTTTATTGCATCAAAGATTACACCTTTGCTGCCTTTCTCTCATCAATAATGTTATCATCTTGCTGATTCAAGTCTCAGGCTAGCTCTGGATCCTAGGAGGGAGCAGCCCCAGCTTCTCTCAGGAATGTGGCAAGTGCAAAGAGAGCCAGAGTGGGGTGTAAAGTCGACCCACCTTGGTCAAGCGTAAGAACGGCGACGACGGTAGCGAATAACATTCCCTGGTGGAGATAAGCCAGCTTGGCGACCGGAGCCAGTCCGTGTTCCTTGCGAAGTCTCCCTGGGTCTGCCGGTTCCTGGCACCTTTATTGTTACTCTATCGGAGTGTAGGAGGAAGGACTGGGGGAGTCTCAGAGCGGAAGAGTCGGGAGATCATCATGTGATGCATGATCTCATCTGGCCTAATGCGTCTTGAGAAGAGCGTCGCAGCGTCTGAGCTCTAATCCTCACCTGGGGGGCAAGACCATTGTCCTAAGCTACCGGTGAATTGAGCCAGACAGTTCCACGCACCCGTGACTCATGGGGGGGATAAAGGTAGAGTGGGCGTCATGCTGACGGCAAGGCCGCGGAGTCCGTTAAGGCGTCCCAGCGTTTCTACCACGGCACTGCTTATCGGAGTGACGAGTGCTACATCTCCTCCTTTTTTTACATTTTAGAAAGCGGGGGGGCGAAAGCGCCTAGAGGCGATTTAAAGGGGCGCTCGTCTCCTCCGCCGTTTGGTCAAGTTAGCCAAGCTGCTTGTACGCTTATTAGAACTTGGTGGCGGGGTAAAGGGGAAATCACGAGGGTTTCTTACGCGTTACAGGCAATATTAAGACCGCATTGAAGCGAAACAAGATCCGGATAACAAGGCACACAATTAAACCAATGCAGAGCTGTACAATAGCACTCAACCATCCTCCCGGCAGCCAGCTCCAGAGGGCTGACCGCAATAGACAAAACATCATGCACTTCCAGATTAGATACAACTTCTTGCAGCTCACGACGCTTTTCATGTGGATCAACTGGGAATTACTCAGAAAGATTAAAACAACATATAGCTATGTACATTCTCACAACCTTGGTGATGTAACAACAATAAATAATCAATAAGCGGCCACGATTGTCTAGGGTCGCTTGGCGGATCAGTTCCTGCTGCTCCGGAGGGCAGGGCATCCAGAGCGTGTGGAGAGTGAGAGTTGATGGACTTCATAAGGGCACACAGGCCAGCCGGCCAATAGTCTTAGCATTGTAGTGGAAGCGCAGTCCGAGGACTCCCACTAGAGGAAGTTCACGGGGACGAACTCCGCTTGAGGAGAGAAGCGACAGCGTCGTCTCGACTAAGAAGTCGAAGAGCAGAGGCGGAGCGGCTATGGCAAGGTCGGGCTCCCGAAGTGGAGGCCTGGGGTAGGACAAATGGTGAGGCGACTGCCAAGAAGACAGCAAAGAGTTCCGACGGGAAGTCGGTGAGGAATGTAAGTTAAAGCGTCCTCTCCGCAGGTTCCAGACCAGCCCTGGGAGCAGGATGTATTGCCGAACAGAGGGAATGTCACTCAATATTATTGCAGTTCCAACTGGCGAGCTCGGCGAATAGGTCCGGGGTCGGTTCCCGTTCGGGCTGCGCCGGTGATGCGAGGCGCGGAGTGTTGAACTCTCGTGGTTAAGCGACGTCTTGAGCGACAAGGGAAAGAGCGCCAGCCGGGAGGGTTTGGGCAGCGGGTCCCCAGGTAAACTCATAGAATATCTGATGGATAGAGGCATTCCTTGAAGGGGCTCAGCCCAGACTCCATTAGGGAAGTCTCCCGGGTGCTTTGCAGGCCGGGGAGCAGGTGGGCAAGGAGCTCAGCAGGCTCCCCGGACTCCTAGAGTACTGGCTCCAGGCAGAGAAAGATGAGGCGTTATGCGGCGGCAGCAAACTGCTCCAGATGTTGGTCTGGGTGAAAACACTTGAGAAGTGGCCGGTCGCCATGTCGGCAGGAGGCAGCAGAGCAGGCAAAAGCGATGGTAATTACCGCTGGAGTTGGTGGTGATGATGATCGCGAGAGAGGCGACTACAGAGGTTCTCAGGTGTCGGGGTGGTCTTGCTGAAGCAGCAGGCGCTTAGGGGAGCCACACCAGCTGGTGAGTAAGCCTTGGCGTCTCCCAAGGTCATTGAGATGCTTTAGGCGTTGGCGGCGGCGTTCCTGCTGGGATCGCTAAGGGATCCTCTAGGAGAGATGCATTCCATCTCCGGGATGAGTTAGTTTTCCTCCCTGGCGCCATTCCATGGGTTGGCCTGTCATGGCGAATCCGAGTCCACGCGGAACCCTGTAGGAAGAGGGACTGAAACACACCCCTTTTCCCAGATTCACGGGGGGGGGCGAATCCCGCCAGGCTCAGTTCCCAGAGCCCGGATGGCGGAGAGATTGGGATCGAGGATTATTTAATATGGGAAGGAAGAAGGCTTGTTTTGCAGCCTGTGAAGGTTGCTTTTAATGCAACCCTCACACAGGGGTCATACCTCACTCTTTTCTTTAGTTGTTTGACAGGAGAGGGCAGGGAGGTAAGGCGACCCTGGTAGGAATTAATTAGCTTCAGAGCCGTCATCAGAGATGCGTCAAAGGCGTAGGAGTCCGAACCTCGAGGGGAGGGAACAAGCTGAGGAGTCCTGGGGATTGTGGTATGCATGCTCAATAATCAGCAACACAAAAGGGGGCTTTGGAAGCACCTTTTGGGGGGATGGGTGCATCCGGGGAATGAAGCAATCAGGCAATTAGAAAAGCAAAATTCACCGGGGGGTTTCTTGCAAAGGGAGTTGCACTTACATTGACCTTTTCTTGGTGGCTAAATGCAGGAAGCTGGATGGTACTAAATTTGTGATCGAATTATCTTGAGGGAATTACGTAGCCCTTGAGACCTCCTTAAAGGCGGTTTAGAGGCTGGCGCTACTGGCCTTTAATGTGGTAACTGATAAAGGATTGCCAGGCTGGGCAGCCATAACCCAAATGGGTTTGGGTATTAAACGCCAATGGCTGCAGCCCCTTTTTAAACTGGGGCCTGTCCTGACAATTGGTGCCATAACGGTGAGTCAGGGCAGACCCCAGATTCCCTAATCCAGGGAGGAGCCAGTCAGCCAATAGTGGCCTCCCGCCTTTACTAGTCGAAAAAACAGAAGGGAAAAGAGGAGGGGAGAGGGAAACAGTTTTCCTGTGGAAATTAGGGAGGCAACTTCGAATTGCGCATTGGAATCCAATGATCCGTGGACGGCTTTGCACCCATCCCAGACCAAATTAGATTTTAACCTGACTCATAGAGGTCTCTTCCCAGAAGACCGGCATGGATGTCTAGAAACGCTGATGGGGGCCGGACCGTGAGCTGCCTTCGAAGTCGGGGCTGTTGACCGTGGTGAGGCGGATGCTCCGTCTGGCGGTTTGTCTCCCCACCCCCCAGATGTGCGGGCAAAACACCGATGCGGCCACTGGTCGGGCCAGCCCTTTCGGCTGCTCTGATGGCGGTAACATCAGCAGCGGTGTCCACCTTTCAAACCCCTTGAACTTACATCCTTCTATGGCTCCAGATATGGGCGGGAGCTCCCCGATAAGAGTGTCTCCACCGCTCGGCGGTGGGTGGAAGCTGCGCCATGTTGGCTGCTGGGGCGCCGTAGCCTTTATTAGATTCGGCAGCCCGGGCAGCGCGATGGGGGCAGAGAATCAGCTGAGCGCAGCGCTGGCTCCAGCCCGGGCAGCTCCTGTGGGATGTTTGTCCGAACCTGGGAAGTGGATGGAGTCGCTTTAATTAGCGTGGAGTCCGATCACTCGGGGACGGCGATAGACAGTCCCCTGTTCAGCGGCAAGAGGCACTGGCAACACTGTAGCCCACCTGTCCGGTAGGGATGACAAATCATACTGGGTTGGGGCGACAAGAACCTGCGTGGGGAACTTAAAGGAGATGGGCTGGGTGCATCTTGGCCCGGGAATGCCGCCCCAGAGAGGGGGTGGTTTGGCAGAGGCCTTGGCGTTTTGGGTCTGCTCTAGTACTCTCCTCCTTGGTCCTGGGCTGGGGAGGGGCAGCCGGTGAGGAGTTTCCCGGCGAAGACGTCGCTTTCTCCAATGGGAAGCCCCTTCACAGCGGCAATGTGGCACCGGGTTTTTAGGTGGCCTTTCTCCTCCCTGGGGAGGACCCTCCTCCATGCTCGGGGTTTCGTAGGCCCCCACCGGGCTGCCTACACTCCTTCCGGAAGGTAATCGGGTCTGCGAGTTGAAGCAGTCATCCTGAGACTGTCTCCGCCCGGTGGGTGGGGAGTGCTGGGCGCGTGAGGAGGCTAACTTGGTGGGCTGGAGGGACCCAATGTCCTGGCAAGCCTTAAGCATGTCGGCCAGTTCAGGATTTTTGCCTAGGCGTGATTGCCCTCGCGGCACTCCATGGAAGCCGTTCTCCCATTTGCGAGAAGCATGAGGAGCTTTCGTTTGGAGCCTCCTGGCTATCTACCTGCCTCTTGAGCGCTTCCCTGGAGCCTGTTCACAAATTCAGCATAGGAGCTCTTGGGGTTTTACCCGGATGGAGGAGAAACTCTGGAGTTGGCTGGCCGGCATTGGGGACTTTGATAAATGCCTTATAGAAGCACTCCAGAGCCCGACGTAAGGGTGGCCTCAGGCGGTTTAATCTGATGTCGTTGAAAGGGTTGGCAAAGCACTGAAGCCGTAAAAGCTGGCGATTGTAGGCGCCCGCCAGAGGTGGCTGCTCTGTTGAAGCGTGCTGGGGCGGAACTCACTTTCCCAGACCACAAAGTGCGCAGGGCTCAGGAGCATGCGAAAGGTGGTTTTCCAGTCATCTGGAACCATTAGGTGGTTCAGCCTGCGTTAACTTCCAGCATGCCTCTCTACAGTAGGAATTTAGTGGATCTCCCTCGTCCCGCATTGCTTATGGAGCACCGGTAAGAGATATTATAGCTCAGAGTGATTTTCGACAACCAGCGTCAACTATGCCATCCCTCCTCAGTATCTGTGAAGTGGATGGGGCACAATGCAAGAATAGCTACGGCATCGTCTCTCCGTCTAGAGTTTCTTTCTTCTGCAGATGTCGTGGCTAAACTCGTTCTCGCGAGAGTTTCGAAAACCAGCGCTTGCATTACGTGGCGCTTCGTGGAGGTGCACAATTAACGGAAAAAGGAAGCCGGAGCAAGGGGAAGAGGCGGCTGAGCAGCGGGGAGAGTTTGAAATGGGTGAAGGAGGCGAGGGGGGCAGAAGGAGCGACGACAGTCGCCCAATTTAGTGGATAGAGAAAATCTCGAGTCGAAATTCGAAGGTGAAAGATCGAAGGGAGAGTGACCTACAGCAAGGGAGCCATTAGGGTTCTGCAGGCTGGGATGGGCGACAAACATTGTCTCCAACGTCAGTAGCAGCGACATCGGTAGCGACGGAGGCTCTGTCGCGAAGAATAAGCTCGATGTTTTCCCCGGTCCTTAAGATCTGGGGTCAATGTCCCACCTCTGGGTACCATGGACACTGAGCTTCAATCTCCTCAACCAATTTGCGCCAGCTCCCTTCTCTTCACGGGGACCCTGCCGTTCGTTAGCGCTTTCAGTTCGTCAGCGTGCTTGTCATAAGTCTCTGCTTTTGCAAGCTCCCATACTCCCACCCGGTGTTCCGTCGGGCCGCAGAGAGTGTCCTAGGGCGCTGTCTCCTGGATCGCGATCCAGAGGACATGAGGCGATACAGCTTGGTAGTCCCTGGATCTCGCCCGATCCAGACGGACCCGATTATCGCTGACCCTTCCCGAAGCTGACGGTGAGCAGGGTGGAGGTCTTCGGTGAGATTCCTCGAGGTTTGGCACCAACATGAATGGGCTTCGACCGCACGCGGTCAGCGTAAAACTGAGCGAAGGCGGAGATAACATCTGGTGGAAGTCGCCAGCAGCGGAGACGGAGGAGTCCGTGGTTCGCCCGAAGTCTCCCGTCCTGCGGTTCCCTGGCACCTTTATTATTACTTACTCTCGAGGCGTGTAGGAGAGGAGGACTGGGGAGTTCGGGGAGAGCGGGGAATTGAGGTCGGAAGATCATCATGTGATGCATGATCTCATCTGGCTCACGTCGCGGAGGCAGCTGCAGCGTCTGGAGCCTAGTAATCCTCACCTGGGGGGGCAAGACCATTGTCCCTGCTAAGCCCGATGATTGAGAGCCAGACAGTTCGACCCGTGACTCATGGGGGGGGGGGATGAGGTGGGGGTGCTGTCGACCCGTGAGCCGCGGAGGGGGTCCGTTAAGGCGTCTAGCGTTCTACTACGGCACTGCTGGGTCGGCAGTGCACTACTACAGTGGGGTACTGCTTGAGAGTGGGGGGGACTCTAAGCTGGAGACCCAGGTTTGATTCTCCACTCCTCCACATGAGTGGTGGACTCTTATCTGGTGAACTGGATTTGTTTCCCCACTCCTACACATGAAGCCTGCTAGGTTACCATGGGCTAGTCACAGTTTTTCAGAACTTTCTCTGCCCCACCTACCTCACAAGTTATTTGTTATGGGGAGAGGAAGGAAAGGAGTTTGTAAGCCACTTTGAGTCTCTGTACACAAGAGAAGGGGGGTATAAATCCAAACTATTCTTTTTCAAAGCTCTCAGAGTTCAGGAAAGCGGTAGATAAGGAACCCAGCCTTGTATATGTTGATATTTCTATCTTGCTTCTCTCCTCCAACGGGTACTCAAAGTGGATTACAACATCATTTTCCACTCTTTCATTTTATCCTCACAACAACAACCACGTGAGGTAGGTTTGGCTGAGAGGATTTGACTGGCCCATGGTAACCCAGCAAGCTTCCATGGCGGAGGTGGGGGGATATGAACTAGGGTCTCCCAGATGCCCTAACCATTATGTTAAATTGTCTGTCTGACTGCACTAATCAGATTGGGCCGTGTTGCTCATACTAGGGATTGAGCTAGGGGACCCCTGCCTTGAACTCTCAGCAGCATCACCAGCATAATGATATCACTTCCATGGAAAACCCAGACATGATGTTGGGTAGCTCTAGGAATCACCAGAAACTCTGTGGTTTTACATAGAATTTTTGGCAATTGTTAGAGCAATCCACTGTTACTTTTGGGATTTCCCTCGAAGTGACATTGTAATTCCAGTGACGCTGTTTCCCCCTTCCATATCCTCACCCCAAACTCCCTTACCAGGTATCAGGCTTGGTCTGGCAGTTCTACCTACAGGTACTGGCCCATTCTCAAATCATCCAACTTTGTAATTCACTCCTTGTTGTTAATGCACTATTAATATGCATGGGGCATTTTTTGTAGCATTGCATGGTGTAGTCAGAGTTACTCACCCAATAACTTACCTCACAGTTGTTTCTTCTGTACATTCCTGTCTCAAATCATCAACTTGTAGGGTTCTCAGGTCACCTGCTATGGCGGAAGACCTTCTGATGGAAGACTACCTGCTATGGTGAAAGCCACAGAGTGCTTCAAATGTTGATGGGATGGAAACAGGGTGGTCACACCAGAATTAGCTTCCCAGGAAAATCACACTGTGGCATCATTGGAGTGTTTCAACTTCCACCTTCTCTCTTGGAAGTGAAAAATCTACAGAAATGGAAACTGAGTAGCCACCATGATTGGCACAGTAGCATGTTGTTTTTTTCCTGTAGAGTCTGGGGGAACATCCTGCGTAACTTGACAGCACGAACCCCTGCTTTTTGACCATGACGTGCGTCAAATTTGAACTCGCTTGCTGAGGTTCTTATTATGTGGGACCAACGGGTTGGATCCTATAAAAGGAACAGAACGAGTTTGCAGGTGATTTTTTTTTTTTTGCTGTCTTCCCAATACAGCCCGGTGTCCTCTCCCTCACCCCAGCCCTTTCTGACAGTCAGGGAAGTGACTATAATGACATGGGACAGAGCACAAGCCACACCATTATCTTTTTTAAAAAAGAAAATGAAAAAAAGACTAACAAGAAGAAAAACAAAGATAAGGTTGAGGTTGTTTCCAAGAGCTCAGTGGCTTACTCACACTGCCGATTCTGCATTTTTTTCAGAACTAGCGGGTCTAAAATCCAGACCCTTCCAGTCCACCAGTCAAATGTAAGGTCCCCAATATCTAGGGAGGTGAGAGCTAAGAAAAACTTGACCTACAGCTGGCAAAGTAGCCCCTACTAGTCCCTATTAGCCTGGGAACACTCAGGGGCTCAACCAGAGTGAAATGCCATTCCACCTGAAGTCCCAACTCGCACCATCTTGAGACTTTCAGAAACATCTTTTTAGGAGACTGCTACGTGAAGGGAAGGCTGTAAAAAATCCCAGCCGAAAACTCACTCCACCCTGCATTTTTTAGGAAACATTCCTATAGCTTTGATCCATTTTGCCATTGTTCCCTTCTGGAAGGGTCAAAGGATTTCACAGGCAAGAAAGGAAGTCGATGGATAGGAAGCTGTTGCCTAGAAATACAACATATTTATAGTTGAGCTGAGCTGCCAGAGACATCCGCATGCCCACTGACCTCTGCTTCCTCCGCTACGGAAATTTCAGCAACATTGTGAAGATAAATTAAATCCCCATATGGCTTGGCAACGCTCCAAAATAAGAAAAAAGCTCCCCTTAATTAGTGAGGGACTAGATTTGTTCTGTCTTGACCTGAATGGCCCAAGCTAACCTGGTCTCATCAGATCTCAGAAGTTAATCAAAGTTGGCTCTGGTTTGTATTTGGATGGGAGACCACCAAGGGAAGTCCAGATTCACTACACAGTGGCAGACAAGGGCCCCTTCCACACAAAACCTCCCAAACCTTTCTGAAATGTTTCCATCCTCCCCGCTTTACCATGATTTATTTATTTATAACTCACCCCCTGCAAACGATTCCTGGCCAGCATTTTGTGATTTCTCCCTTTTTTTCTCCCTTTTTGATTGAGAATGTTGCTTCTGCGCTTCACAGCAGAGTGCTGCAATTCTCGGCATCTTCTGCAGTCCATCCTTCAGTGATGGCACATTGGTAGTTCGATATGAAATTGACACCGCTGATACAATTGATCATGCTAGTTTATATCTCTGCCTCAACAACATAAAGATTGCAAGTTCTGTGTGAAATTGACAGAACTGATCCAACTGACTATGCTGATTTGTACCTCTACCTCAACGTTACTCTGCTAGTTTGATATGACAAAGAGAAAAAGAATTAAAAATTCCCTTTGAAAACACAGGAGGAGGTGGAGGAGAAAATGGCTGAAGGGAAGCTTGGGCAACTACACAGGTTGTGGCTAAGAGCCAGGTGTTTATACGAAATGGAAGCCACACACACACACACACAAACTACTGGGGTTGGTGCCATTATCTGAAGGAACAAAAACACACAGCCCTCCCCACCCATGCACACACAAAGATCTTTTTTTTCCCCAGATCTAGTTAGGACAGGGGTAGGGAACCTGCAGCTCAAGAACCGCATGCGGCTCTTCTGCCCTTGCACTGCGGCTCCACGAGCCGAGCCGCCGGCTTCATCCTTGCCCGCCCTGCAGGCAGCAGGGCAAGCGCACCAACGGCCGATGGCTGGCTGGGCAGTGCCGTGGGCTTCCCCTCTCGCCCACCCCGTTCGAGCGGGGTGGGCGCTTTCCCGGTGGCCGGCAAGGCCAAGCCGCTGGCCCCATCCTTGCCCGCTCTGCAGGCAGCAGGGCGGGCGCATCCATGTGCTTCTCAGAATGAGTGGAGTAAAAGGTAAAAAACCCCAATATTTACAGTGTTATCTTTATTTTAAATGTCAACAATTATTTGCGGCTCCAAGTGTTTTCTTTTCCCATGGAAAACGGGTCCAAATGGCTCTTTGAGTGTTAAAGGTTCCCTACCCCTGAGTTAGGAGCTATTGTTAAACAATTTTTTTCAGAACTGTACCATGCAATGAAGACTGTCATAGAGCAACTGAGTTTTCTGAGGGCTATAGTCCCTTTAACATTTCCTCTTTTCCATCAGATTCTGTCTCTAGTTAATTAATTCTAGTGCTCTGAACTAGTTGGCTGTGTTATTTCTGAGTGATAAAGGCATTAAATAATAGCAAAACATGTACGGGGTGGCATGATAGCCATTGGCTCCGGGTGCAACTATACAGCCTCCTCCTGACTAGGAATGATTTACCTCTTATACGCTTTTTGTTTCTTAAATCAAAATTCTGCACCAAGCAAATCCCCTTGTTTTCACTTAGTCTGAATAATTTACCTGGGCTTTTAGCTCTTTGCATAATTTATTAAGCATCTATTAATTGAGGGCTTTGAAACTCTACTACCTCTCCACTGAAAAACCTATTTATTTAAGAGTTCTTTTGGTTCCTGAGACGTTATTAGGCCATGCAATTTCAAGCACTGACTTGTAGTCATAAGTACTGTTGAAGCCTTTCATGGCCGGATTCAACTGGCAAAACGTTAGGAACAAGATCCACCAGACCAAAGCCCGGAAAACCCACCAGAACTGTAGTCATAAGGGCTAGAAACTTGAAAGGAGGGAGGTTTGGAAAAAAACACAAAGATGGTTGAGGATGCTGAATTCCACTCTGAGGGACACATTGTGTTCTTTTTCTATTTTTGCAAACATCTGAGGCAACCATAAACCAGAATATGATTAATGTTTTGATACAGCCACTAGTACAGGCTTAATTTGCTAGCTGATCTGGCTACTTGTACATAAATCATTGCCTTTTAATATATTTTCAATTGAATAAGGATGTTGCCAACTTTCATGGCCAACTCTGCAGTCTCTCTGGGGTCTAGTGTGTAGGAATAAGTTCACCTATCTAGTTAGCACACTGGGGACTATGGTATAGAGTTGCCACTGTGGGGTGGAAAATACCTGGAGGTTTTGCCATAATGTCCACCCTCCAAAGCATCCATTTTCTCCAGGGGAACTGATTTCTGTAGACTGGAAATGAGCTGTAATTCCAGAGCATCCTCAGGTCCCTCTTAGAGGCTGGTATCCTAATGGAGGCAGTTTACATCAGTAAGTGCTGACCTGCTGATTCCAGTGGTGGGATCCAGCAGGTTCTCACCAGTTCCCGAGAGTGGGTTACTAATTATTTGTGTGTGCCGAGAGGGGGTTACTAATTGGGTCCGCTTTTCCGTTAGAAATTCCATTAGGTTCAAAAATCATAAAGTCCTGTTGTTTCCTATGTGGCTGGTTAGCCAAGGTAGAAAACGGGATAATTCTCCCTGTTGGGCTGTTTTAAAAACATGTTTTAGAAATATGGTAAAGTTCCTTGTTTAAGGAAAGTATCTTTCTTTTGATTTCTAGAAACAAAATTAAGAATTTGAAAGTATTAAGTATTTGACAGGCAGTCAATTAGAGGAGAAGTAGTTGTTTCTGTTGGCAGTAGACGATAGGGCTTGCTATAATGAGTTTAAATTATGGACAGAAAGATACCAGCTGGAAATTAGGAACTTTTTTTTTACAGTAAGAGTTTTTTTTACAGTAACAGAGAAGTAAGAGTTTTTAACAGTAACAGAGAAATTATTAATGCCCCGCCCCCAGAATGCCCGGCCACGCCCCCAGAATGCCCTGCCCAGCCCCATTGGCGCTACGCCACTGTCTGAATCCCACCACCATGGGAACCTGCTACTAAAATTTTTGGATCCCACCACTGGCTGATTGATATAATATCGGACTGTGTGAATCAGGGCCAAAATTTTATTATTGCTATACTTGTCCAGTGATGTGTACAGTAGCATTGCCACATGTATGAATATTTTGGCCAGTTGCTCAAGCGAGTGGTGGAGTCCTCCTCTGAGCTCTGCCCCTTTTCTCTCTGCATCTGATGGTATGGTGAGTACTTCTTTGCAGTGCTGCCAAAATGGAATCCATTCCCCTATGGCCTGATCCGTATGGACCAATAAACACAGGTGTAGGATGCTAAAAAAAGGTTGTGGGGGAACTTCACACAGATCCCGCCCCAAAACGAGTCTGCCCCATCTTATGTTCCCCAAACTGGGTTTTTTGGAAATCACTAAACTATGAGTCTTTTAAAAAATCCCGGTTTGCAGCTGTCGGGAAGGAGGTGCTTTATCAGCCTCCCTTTTCCGTCAAAAAAAATTGTGGCTTACATCTGCGTAGCTATGCAGGTGCAGATGGTCATATTGTAGGACATCAGCATGAATGTAGTTCACGCAGTATGCCTCACGCAGAAGGCTAACACATGAGTGCTGGGAAGTAATTTTGGCAGACGCCAGTTTCCATGTAAAGCGCTGCAGCAACCAGGATTGTTTTCATGGGCTCCAATCAAGGGGAGGATCACGGGTTTAACCCCCCCCCCATTACATGTCTGAAGCCCCACCCCCGATTTGTGGTTTTTTAATTTTAAAGTGTTTTTTCAGTTTCTGGCCTGTAGGGGGCGCAGTTTTTAGGCTAGCAGCATCAAAATTTCAGGATTTTTTGGAGAGCCTCTTCTGATAATACCACCTGGGTTTGGTGAGGTTTGGTTCAGGGGGTCCAAAGTTATGTACTCCCAAAGGGGGTGCTCCATCCCCCATTTTTTCCAATGGGACCTAATAGGAGATGGGGGCTATACCTTTGAGGGTCCATAACTTTGGACCTCCTGATCCAAACTTCACCAAAAGTGGGTGGTATCATCAGGAAAGTCTCCTAGATACCTTGAAAGTTTGGTGCTGCTAGCTTAACAATTGCACCCCCAAATTTCCCCAGATTCTCCTTTTAAATCCACCCCCTTTGGCATGGATTTAAAGGGAGAATCTGAGGTCTCCAGTTTAAACATTGAAAGTGATGCTGTTTCAGGGTGGGGGATAATTCACCCCCAAACAGCATCACTTTCAATGTTGTTTAAACTGGAGACCCCAGATTCTCCCTTTAAGGTGGATTTAAAAGGAGAATCTGGGCTCCCTAGTTTAAACACCATTGAAAGTGATGCCACAGTGGATTCCGGCATCACAGCAGTCACTCTCTAGCGCTGTGCGCAAAACTCAGATTTTGAACTGGGCTCCATTTTCCCTAGCTATGCCTCTGCCCGGAGGGCAGGGCAGAAGGGACTGCTGGCTGCCGGGTGGGAGACCAGCCAGTGGTGGGGGGGCAGGGGAGTCTGCCATCCCTGGCCTCGGAGAGCTGCTTTTATAAGCACTGAGGCCAGGGACAGAGCTTGGGGAGGCATGGCCACGCCCCCAGGGGCAGGTAGAGGCGTGGCCCCTCCTTCCAAACCCACTGCATAACAAATCTATACTTACGTCCCTGGCTCTAATTTCTGCCAGTGTGGATGCAGGTGTAAGCAAAAATGGGTTCCTTTATCGCAACTGCAACCCGTTATACATTTGCTGTGTGGAAGGGGCCTATGTATTTTCCTCCCTAGGGAGGTGTCCCATGCCCCTCTTAGTTTTAAGCTGGCCAAAGTTTAAAAAAACAAAACGAAACAGAGAGCTCTTGGAGTGCCCTGATACGTTTTGAACTTGCTGTTGAGGCCTGCTGTGGGTTATGTTTGTTGATTAGCTTCAACTATATTAGTAGCCAATTTAAGTCATTGTTTTGATGCTAATTTAATACCCATAGTAGCTTTTAAATTATTTCCACTTGCTATTGTAGCTATTTTTATCAAGTGGCGGGACATAAATGTTTTCATAAAGGAAGAGTCCTGCAGAGTTGTTTACACACACGTGTAAAACAATCATGTCATTGTTTGCAGTTCTAACATCATCTGTGAACAATGTTTCCGGAGTAGAGAATGGCCCTGCATAATAAAGATAATATTTTCTTCTGTTTTTACGCACACAAATACCCAATCAGCTGGCAACAAAGAAGCATGACTCCTGCCAGTTACATTGTTCTGGAGCTATTATCCAAGCAATTGACATCTTCCTTCATTTTACCTCAGACGATGGCATTTAGTTACAAGTGGCGACCATTCTTTTTGGTTTTCCAGGATGTGTACCGTAGTGTCGTGGCCCAGACCCCCGCCAAACAGAAGTCAAGACAGCAGTCTAGTACTTAACTGTATGTTTAGTCCAAGGCAAGGCTCCACACAAGGAAAGGCTCACTCATCCCAAAACACCATTGCTGCCATGCTGCAGCCCTATTCCTACAGCCTTCCCACTAATTGCCAGCCTCCCCCAGCTGAGCTCCCTTAGTCTGGCTCCTGCAAAGACTCCCTGTTTCTCCTTGCTTGCTCTAAAGCTGCCAACCTGCTGCTGCACCTCCGCTCCTGTAGGTGGCTCCACAGCTGCCTTCGCCGTTGTTCCCAGGGATCAGGTGACCCTGGGGGTGTAGGAGCTGATGGGCTGTCCCCCTGACTGAACAACTGGGTACTGGGGAAAGACAGAGCTGGGATCTGGCAGTAGCTTTGGGGTAGCAGTTTCCATCCCAGGGGCTGATTCCTCAGGTATTGCCTGAACCCCTGGCCCTGATCCTGTGCCCACTACTGAAGGCTCAGGCTCTAAGTCTGCCTGAGTTGGCTGGACCTCTGATGGCCCAGCCACAGCCTCCTCTACTCCAGACTCCATATCTGAGGCTTCTGCCATGCTGTGGATTCCTGATGGCCCAGCTACAGCCTCCTCTTCTGCAGACTCACTATCCGAGGCTTCTGCCATGGTGCGCAGGGACCTGACACCTAGCCATTTAAGACCTAGTCTCTTTACAAAACTAAACTAAGAAACTAGGTATATTCTGAAAAATAAAAAAAATCACAGTTTTAAAAGCACAGCATTCAAATGTTTTACATCTAGGTCATATTTAATTAGTTTTGTTTCCAGATACAGGTGGCTTTTCGTGGCTTTGTGGAACCTCCTTATTCAGAAATAGGCTACCACAGATGAACAGATATTATGATCTACAATAGGATGGTCATCACCTTTGCATCTTGCTTATAAAGCTCTAGAAGCAGTTGGGTGGCTTGTCATGAGCTAAAGGCTTTGCTTTCATCTAGGAAGACAATTCCTTTGCTGCAAGAATTGCTATGTGGGTTTTTTTCACTTTATGAGTTGCCCAAAGGATTGTAATGTGCTCACTAGAAATGGGAGATCTCTAGCCCCAGTGGGTCTTGCCCTCCAGCAGCCAGCAGGAAAAAATCATTTAAAAATCATCATTAGTGATGGTGAGATGTCATTCTGGGATAACCCAGAAGTAAAATCATGCCTTTCTAGGAATGGCTGGATGATTTTAAGACTGACCTCTCTGCCAGGAAAAGCCAAGAAGTGGAGCTAACACTTTCTATGAATTGGTAGATGATTTTAAGACTGACATCTCTGCCAAGAAAACCCAAGAAGTGGAGCGAACACTTCCTAGGAATCACTGAAAAGTCTATGGTTTTACCATTGAGTTCCTGGTGATTTCTAGATAGACATGATGCCACTTCCAGATTTTGCCAGAAATGACATAATCCCTCTATGTGCCTGCCCCACCCGGTCTCCTGCTGTTTGCCAGGCCTAGTTCCTCAGGATCAATTTACACTTGATAATGATTATCTTGGCTGAATACATATATCAAGGAGCATGCAATTTCTTCATCACAGGCCAAACTCAGCAACTCACTTCACATTTATCCTGCTCCAAAAGGCACACTACGTCATGACATGGTACATATGCACGATGTTTATGTTTATCTATGAACACACAGTCTTGCAAATCTCTATGAGCTGATCTGTTTATTTGAGGAAGCCAGCTTTCTACCAAAAGGTGTCTGTGACAATATGCTGCGGCATTTGGAATTGTAATAGAAGAGGAAATTTCAGCCTAGAAGCTTGGCTCTGGGAGGCGAAAAGCCGTTTACTTGTTCTGGGAATTCCCTCTTCTGCCCAATTATTAACGGCATAGTAGCCCTGCCTTGTTTTTTTGCATCTGCTCCATCTAGTTTATGTTACAATCTATTTGCCCTCCCAATGTGTCTCTCGCCTGTCACTTTTAACTGCCTGTCCTGACTTCCTGTCTGCTACATACTTAACATTGCATCCAGTAGGGAACAGATCCCCTATATATAGTACATATGAAGTGGCACACGGTCCACAAACCCTGGGCAATCCAATTCAAGAAAAGAAGGAGAGCTTGGATTTATACCCCACTTTTCTCAACCCTAAGGAGTCTCGAAGTAGCTTACAAACCCCTTCTCTTCCTCTATAGCCCACAATAGATACCTTGTGAGGTAGATGTGGCTGAGAGAAATATGGCTGGCCCAAGGTCACCCAGCAGGCTACATGTAGAGGAGTGGGGAACAAACCTGGTTCATCATATTAGAGCCTTCTGCTCAAGTGGAGAGAGGAGTGGGGAATCAAACCCGGTTCTCCACATGAGAATCCACCGGTCTTAACCAGTGCACCACACAGTCTCTACAGGTGGGTATGAAAGGAAGGCAATGATAATAATCCGTATAAGCAGTAAAAAGTAAGTTCTGGCTTACTAATGGCTTCATCAAAGAGTTCAGATTTCTCTTGTATCCACACCATTTAACTCAGTTTATTCACTCACTCAACTCGCCTCTTCTCTCTCTCTCTCTCTCTCTCTCTCTCTCTCTCTCTCTCACACACACACACACACAGAGAGAGAGAGAGAGAGAGAGACACAGACTCTTTCTCTCTGAACTCCGCGATTCATTGCTGCTCCCTAAGATTTTTTTCTTTATTGAACAGAGAAAAACTGAGCCCGTTCGCGACGGCCCATTAATGGCAGAGCTACCAGAGCTGGAAAAGCAGCCCCGGGCGCTACCGTTACCACAGGCGCCGCTAAGCTGCAGCGCTTAGCAACTAGCGACTGACTCCTTCCCTCCCCAGGCTGCCTCAGGGGCAGCCTCAAATGCTTTAACCCTTTAAAGGGATTGAGAGAAAGTCGCCGACCGGCCCAGTGCCTGCAATGAACCGCTGCCGCCCGGGGAAAAAACCGCTAATCTCCCCACCTAAGCCCCACTCCGCGGTACTTCGCAAATGCGTCGCCTGCTGGGCGTTGCAGCCCGCCTACACTGTCCCTCCGACCTCCGAAGTCGAGTGAGGGCAGCTTGTATCGGCGGGCCAAGACGGTGGCGCTGCAGGCGTAATTTTGGCGGCAACGAGGGACAGACGGGCTGGCTATGGTCGCAGAAGGCGCAAAAGCGAGTATGCTCCGATGTGGAGGCCGCCGCTGCCCTGTCAAGTTTGCACCGACCTCCGGCAGCCGGTCGTTCATGCTTGCATGCCCGAAGGCGAACTCCACTAGCCGCCAGAACTCTTAAGGCGGCGTGGGGCACCGCAGTTTCCTACGTTGGGAAACGGCCTAAGTAATTGGGCAGAGGGCAGGTCAACTCCATGTTTCTCAATGGGTAGTAGACAGGTCCTTCCAAGAACCTCTCATATTTGTATCTGCATAGCTACTGTGATGGCATATTGAAAAGAAAAAAAATAGAAAAACTATATATTACCAGAATCGGCAGGATGAACTGAGCACAACTATGCACTTTGGGGGCTGAAAAGGCCCCCAGGATCAGAACCTGCAGATCAAACGTCCTGGGGCAACCTTTGACAAATAGTGGCAGGGAGAATCCCTTCAGCTGCACACAAATGTAGGGCACAAGCTGAGGGTGAAACTGACCAGCAAAATTGTTGGGCAGGAAAAATAAGATGCTTCCTGAGCTCTGTATTCCGCACAGCCAGGTAGGCGACTTCTTGCAGGCAGCTTAGGGGGGAAAGATGTGTTCTCCAAAAAAGATGCCTTGAGCAAAAATAAAGCATCCTGAGGACATCTTGGGAAGAAAGCTGCACAGAGTACCTTCTAGGACACCTTTTTTTTTTAGCATCCCCAGGACATCTTATTTAGGCTGTACAGAATGAACTTTTTCTTCTTCAACTCTAGAGGCCTCCATTTTAAACTACAGCAGCAGACATGTAAAACCCCACATTAAAACACAGAAACAAAACAGAAAATATTTTCACCACAAAACATTGCGCCCTACCTTTAGTGGCATCTTTATCTTCCCTCTGTTGTGCTGCAGAGAGGTCTAATGTGTCCCTTTTCTTTTCCAGCACCAAAGCAGCAGCCAGTATGGAAGGAGGTACAGCCCTTGACGGTGTTACAGCCACCTGGGAGCTTGGGATGAACCAGTCTGTTGGGCTCAATGCAACAAGTGACAATTCCACTTGCCCCTGGCCAGAGAAGTGGCAATGGCTATTTACTATCCAGCCGTATTTCCTCTGGTTTCTTGCTATCTTGGGAATTGTTGAGAATGTGTTCATCCTCTTTGTTTTCTGCCTCCACAAGAGCCGCTGCACGGTGGCCGAAATCTATTTGGCAAACTTAGCCATGGCTGACCTTCTGTTGCTCTGTGGATTACCTTTTTGGGCTATTAACATAGCCAGTGGCTTTAATTGGCCCTTTGGGACCTTCCTTTGCAAAGCTGTCAACAGCATTGGTCACATGAACTTGTATTCTAGCATTTATTTCTTGGTGATGGTGAGCATCGATCGCTACCTGGCCTTGGTGAAAACTATGACTTTGGGACGGATGCGCCGACCACTCTGTGCTAAATGGAACTGCCTCATCATTTGGATTTCTGCACTGCTCCTGTGTTCTCCTGCTCTGATATTCAGGTCAATACAGTACGTGGCTGAGCATAACTTCACAGGCTGCATTCTGTCTTACCCGCCTGGGAGTCATTGGCCAGTGATCACCAACATTCTCCTGAACACGGTTGGCTTTTTGATGCCTCTTTGTGTCATCACCTTCTGTACAGTCCAGATAATCCAAGCCTTGAAAAACAATGACATGCAAAAGCTCAAAGCCGTTCAGACCGAGAAGAGAGCTACCACCTTGATCCTTGCTGTTCTTCTCCTGTTTATTATCTGCTGGCTTCCTTTCCAGATCGCAACGTTCTTTGACACATTGATTGCAGTCAACGTCATTTCTGGCTGCACCGCTAGAGAAGTTGTACACGTGGCCACCCAAATTGCCACATATTGTAGTTTCAGCAACAGTTGCCTTAACCCTATAGCATACGTCATTGTGGGGAAACATTTCAAAAAGAAATCAAGGGAGGTTTACCATAATTTGTTCCTGAGGAGACCTAGCCAAGCACCATCAGTCCAGATGGTGAGTTCCATGGATACTATCAGAACTTCTATATCTCAGTGGACTGGCTACGGAAAAAATCTATTTTTTCTGCACCGCGATAGCACAGTTTGCTTGCTTTCATAGGAGAAGAAAACCCTAAAAGGAAGAAGCAGATAATCTATCATTTCGCCTCCCTTTATATGGTGCTTCCAATTTGAACAGAATGGAGTCCTTTACAACAAAATCTTGGCATAGCTAGCATTGTAGTAAAAGCTGGGCAGGTCTCTAGTTTGTGTCAAGCAGTGCCATGTTGGTAGGGATGGCAGCCTCCTAGTGGAATCTGGGAATCACCAAAATTACAACTCACCTCCAGACTTCAGAGACCAGTTCCCCTGGAGAAAATGGATGCTTTAGAAGGTATACTCCATGGTATAGTACCCCACAGAGGCCTTTGCCTTCTCCAGGCTCCACCCCCAAAATCTTTAGGATATCCCAACATGGAGCTGGCAAGCCTACCCATCCCTTGCTGGTGGTCAGGGAGAACCTGACAACACTGCATATCAGTTGGAATATTTTTTTTAATTATGAATGAATCTTCTTGAGGATTTTTTCATTGAAGTATTACTGAATTAGGGTGCTCCTAACAACTTTCATGAGCTCATCCTTGGTGCTTACACTGCTTTTGGTACCTAAACTAAACACAAATGTAGAACACCACAGTATGCCTATGTATGTAACCTGCACCCCAAAGACCCTCTTTAGATCGTAGTAAAGAGACAAATGCATATGACCTATTTCAACAGATTCTGAGAACCTGTCCATTAAGCAGCCATGTTTCTTAGGTCACCACATTTAAACAACAAAGTCAAATGGAGTAAAGCAATGAATGTCCGAATCTGGTCCCTTAGTTCATAGTTGTATGTAAAAGTCTCTTGTCAAGTTGGAGTTGACTTATGATACCCAGTAGGATTTTCAAAGCCAAAGACTAACAAAGGTATCTTCTGCATATTTTATCTCATTTGCCAAAAATAATACTGTAGCGCCATATTAGAAAAATACACACACCTTTATTCTTACTCTCTACATAACTTGGCACACCAGCATTGCCATTAAATTCTTTAAAATGTAGAAGAGACATAGGCCATTTAGGCACTTGTGGCCATTTCTTAGGCGCACTTTGCGTGGGCACCGCATCTCCCTTTTTTTTGGATTCTCACACTATTAAGGCACATTTTCCCCTTCTCTGAAACTCATTGCGCTTTCAGGTTAGAAAAGCCCTGCAGTTTCTGAAACCTGGTAAAGTATGACTTTTTACCTCACCCCCCTTTTGCAGGGAAAGCAAATAGAATCAGCATGTGTTTCTCCTTTGTTGGGTTTTCTCCCTGGCTGCCCTACCCAAAAGTGTGAATTGGCCAATAAGCATGTTGGCAGGCTGCCTGTGCCATTAAAAAATATGTAGCAGCCAAAGAGGAGAAAAACCATGCTGGAGGAAAAGAAAAGAGCAGAGCAGAGCAGAGCAGAGCAGAGAGTCAGCTGACAGGAGGCACAAGTGGAGCTGCATGAGTATGTCCCAGGACCTGCCCATCTTAATGGTTCCTGCATCATGGAGAGCAGTGGGGGATGGGCAGAATTAGGTGGGAGAGCAAAAAGAAGAGGGGGAGGCAAACCTCCCCAACTCCTCCGACCAAAGGGGGGAACATCCTTGGACTCCCCCATGGCTGGCAAGATACCAAGGACAGGAAATCATGGTGAAATCTCTCCAGGGTGAAGAAGTTGGGCAGGATGCAAAGTTCAGCTCCGCTGCTGTGCCTGTTCTTTCCCTGGCTGCTTTTGTCAGAATCAGAAAGGCTTAAAAAAATTTCATGCTAAAGGATTTGAAATTGATGAAAAAAGATGGAAGGAGGCTGCATGAAAACAACGAGGAAGTGGGGGGGGGGCAAATGGTGGCTAGGAACACTTTGCAGGACAAGAATCCCTGTACAAACAAAAAACTGCAGGAAAATCTCATGGTGAACAGCCACAGGGTAAGTAGTACATGCATAAATGGTCACAGTCGCCTAAATTCATTACTTCGGAACGCTACAATTTAAGAGCGCTTAGACCAAAGCCAGCTTAGGTGAGTGACCTCAATGTGGTGCCCAGGTCATGAGACCCTCCCTTCCCCTAGAGCACTTTAGCACCATATAAGCAACGCAGACCATGTCTCAATTTAGGGAATCTATATTTTTAACAGAATTTAACCATCACCACCATCTTACCTAACTAATACCTTTTTATCTCACCCTTTCTTCAAAGAACTCAGGGAAGCGTATATAGTTCTCTTTTGCTGCCATTTGTCCTCCTCGTGAACAGCGCCAAGCCTCCAAATCACCTAGTGAGCTTCGTGACTGAGTGGGCATTTGAATCCTCGTCTCCTAAACCTAGCTCAACACTCTGAGTGTTCTACCATACAAGCTGTAAACTGGATGACGCTCCTGACAGAACATTATGCATGAGAGCATCGCTTGTGCTGGGGCATCCCAGGTCTACCTTAAGTCTGAAAATAGAGACTTAAATCAATTCAAAGCATTCATTTCTCCAGAGAAGACTCTTGTACAAAAATACATAATATATATAAAAACATATATATCTAATTGTATTGTATTGAAAACTATGCTTTTCTACAAAATAAAAATCTGTTGTTTTAATCAGCATTGCAGTGTGGTGTTTCTGTCTGCAGTGGCTCGGGGAGAAGAAATTATTACAAGCGTAGATGGTTGTACCCACGAGGGCCCATGTTTAATTCAGTCAACTAAATAATCTAATACATATGAAGGTGTTTTTTTACTGAATCAGGCTGAATTAAACCCATGGTCCATCAAGGGCTTTTTTTTCACACAGAACATTTAAAACATTTTGCGGATGTTTTCAAAAGAACTGCTTTGGCTTTTTTCTTTTGTCCTCATAGCATAGAAAAATAACATGTTCGACCCACCACTGGTGGTGCAAGTTACATAATGAAACATTTTCCACATTTCCTGTCCCCCATTCTAATGAAGAGGAGGAGGAGGAGGAGTTTGGATTTATACCCCCCCCCCGCCTTTCTCTCCTGTAATGAGACTCAAAGGGGCTGACAATCTCTTTTCTTTCTCTCCTTCACCTCCCCACAACAAACACCCTGTGACGTAGGTGAGGCTGAGAGAGCTCCAAAGAACTGACTAGCCCAAGGTCACCCAGCTAGCATGTGTTGGAGTGCACAAGCTAATCTAGTTCACCAGGATAAAGCTTCCACAGCTCAAGTGGCAGAGCAGGGAATCAAACCCGGTTCTCCAGATTAGAGTGCACCTGCTCTTAACCACTACACTGCTGCTCCTTTTTTTAAGTACAGCTGCAATTTTAATACAACTGCCAGCTGTGCACAGAACAATCTCAGCTAGGAATGTTTTTTTTTCCCAAGAGCGTCCACAAGTATTTTTTAATTTGGTCACATTGTTTTTATATAAATATCATCCAACCTGAAAAATGACTCCGTGAAGGAATTTAACTACGTCAGCAATGGAAATGCACAGAGAGTCTTATGACGGAGGTCTACTGGTAAGCTCGGCTTACCTTATGTTGAGTCATGCTGTGGGATAAAAGGACAGAGTTAATCAGGGATCCATCCGGATGCCAAGAAACTTACTAGAATTATGCCACCATCTGTAAGCTATTCAGTGCAAGAATAATTTCAGGAAGTGGGAATTGGGTTGAACTTCAGTCAAACCCATCTAATTTTGTTTTTGAAGTCACAACATAGTAGAGCTCAACCTTTGGATTCTGGGAAAAGCTCTAGTATTTCACTGAGGCCGTTTCTGCACGGGCAATTCATGGCGGCCTGGAGACGGTAAAAACACCGTCTCCAGGCCGCCAAATCCTGCAGAGCGCCCAGCACAAGCTTGCCAGCCCAGCGCCAGCCCTCATGCCGCCCGGCCACGGCCTGAAGGCGGCGTTTCCCAAGCGCTTCCCAAAGCGCTCTTTTTTTGAAGCTTGCCCGGCATGAAGCGCCGCTGCGAGCGGCAGCGGCTTCAATGCCGCCTCCCCACCGGCACTCCACACCTTCTCCCGGGCCTCCCGGCGCGTCAGCGAGGCCTGGGGACCGCCGCCTGGCCCTGCAGCGCCTGCTTCGAGGCGGCGCAGGGCCGAAAACGTAATCCCAGGCTTTCGGCGGCAGCCAGGCTGTGGCATTCGGAAGTCGGCTGGGCGCCGGTGCTCCGCGGCGCCGGCTGCCCAGCTGCTTCAAGGACCGTCCACGCGGACGGTCCCAGCGTCTTCAGGTCGGCGCGCAATGCGCCGACCTCGCCGTTTCCGCCGCCGTGCGGAAACGGCCTGAGATAATGAACTTAAGATCTCTAGTTGTTTGGGAAAACCTTAACTGCCAACATATTAATGTCATCTCTGTGTACAAAATGCATGCCTTAAACACAGAATTTGTGTTGAAATGTGTAGCTTCCTAACAGACGTATAAACCACACAGTCCCTGCATGAAGATATGATTATGGGATCTGAATTGGCTGAGTAAGAGGAAAAGAGATCTTAGGGTTGTTGTGGCAGAGGAGGAAGGGAGGAGATACTACCACATCCCCTTGTGATGATACATGCCAAGGGAGGAAGGAGGCACTGATACTATCAAGCAAAAAAGGGCAGGGTGCCGTTTTTCTGCAGAACGAGGCTATCCATGACACTGGCATGTTGGCAGCTGCCCGGAAATGCCCACACTAGCCCTGGAATTTATGTTCAGCCTTGATCATGTCTGCACGCATTAGGGTTGCCAACTGTAGGCTGGGAAATTCCTGTTGATATGGGGGTGGTGCCTGGGGAGGGAACATGGCAGGGCATCATGCCACAGGGCAGCCATGTTATCTAAGAGAATTGATCTTTGGCCCATTCTGCACAGCACAAATGAAACATCCTGAGGAAGGGGATAAGAGCAACTTGGGGAGGAACTCTGCACAGCTTTTTCCCCCAGGATGTCCTCAGAACGTCTTATTTCTGCTCAAGCTGTCCTATTTTGAGGACACAAAACTACCTACTTTTCTCTCTCTCAAGTCTTCTGCAAGTCACCTCCTCTTGCTGTGCAGAGCTCCTCACAACAAACAGCTGTCTTATTTTTGCTGACAGGACTTCTGTGCATTCAACTTTATTTGAATGGGGCCACCATTAAAGATGACAACAGGAGCTGTCTTATTTTTCCTGCTTGACCATTAAAGCTGTCTTGCCAGTTTCAACTGCCACGAGTGCCTGACAATTTGTGGTGCTGCAGGGATTTTTTGTTCCTGCAGCTTTTTGCTGAAAGTTTTTCCAGGACATTTGCTCTGCAGGCTCCAATCCTGGATGATTTTTTAGCTCGAAATGTACATGGCGGCACTCTGCTCATTCTGCCGATTACGGCAATATATAGTTTTACCCTTTTTTATGATGAGTTGTCTTTGAAGACAAGAACACACGATTGGATTTTTATAATGTGTGTTTTTATAATGTGTCTTCAAAGATAGCTCACTGAGAATTTTTTTAAAGGTAAAACTATGTATTGCCAGAATTGGCAGAACAAAAAGAGTACAGTCGTGTACGTTTGGGGCTGAAAAGGTGCTCAGGATCAGAGCCCGCAGTGTAAACGTCCAGGGTAACCTTCGCCAAATAGCTGCACGCAGCACAAAATGCAGCAAAAAATGTCAGAATTAGTAGGGGAGGAAATTGACAAGAGGCTTTAACAATCAGATGTTTGTGGGGAAAAAAGGCTCTTTCTCCTCTGATGCCTTTTTTGTCTGTGCCGTCTGAACAAAAAATGAAGAGATGGTTTTGCTTAAGATGTTCTCAGGACATCTTATTTGGGTTGTGCATAATCGACCTTTGTCATTTGGAGATCATTTATAATTCGAGGACATCCCAGGCCTTGCCTGTAGGTTGGCAACCCTAGTATGCATGCTAGCTGACCACTAGTAAAATTTGGAGGAAGACGGTTTACTTCGAGTTCAAGGTTAACAGGCTTCTATTGCCCTCTGCAGGGATTGTCATCTTTAATGGTGGCCCCATTCAAATAAAGTTGAATGCACAGAAGTCCTGTCAGCAAACACAGACCAACTCCACTTTCCTTCTCTATTTTCTTGATTTCCTGCTGGCTTGGCCCCCGTCCATATGTTCTTATGCTTGAATTCCTCGCTCAGTGTGAAAACAGTTCAGCAGTTTGGTATTCTGGTCAGTTTGGGTGCCTAGATTTCAGCTTGCTCAATTTTTGCACGCAGCGATCTCAGTCTGAGGTGACTGCTGAGATTCAGAATTAAAAAAATAAAAGTGTAGTACCATTCTGGATAGTGTTGCCAACCTCCAGGTGGTTGCTGGACATCTACCAGGGCTACTACTGATCTCCAGACTGCAGAGAGTAGTTCCTGAGGGAAATGGCTGCTTTGGATGATGGACTCTGAGGTATTATATTGCTGAGGTCCTGACCCCATCCCCACTTGCTGCTCTTTACTGCCCATATTCACTTGCAACATGAACACTCAAATGGGAAGTTCACAACCAGGGTTTTCAGCTAGCTGTGGTCAGTAGTTAAGTCAATGGAAGCCTAGGTCCCAAAGGCATCTTGTAAGTGCATGCTCTCTGAGGCCTGTTCTCTGAGGTCTTTTTAGGCCCTCTCCCATTCAATTTAATGCAAGCATCCAAGAGGCAGTAAAACACAATCTACACCCTCTGCCTTTGAAACCAGCCACTTCTACAACTCCTCTGGCCAAGCTGAAATGTTTCCAGAGGGGGGAGCTGTGAGTCTTCCTGGATTTAGCAAACATAAAACTGGAGACAAACTGGTGCCACCTAAAAGTCTCTGCTCGTGACAGGTATTTTCTGCTTTAAGCAATGGCCAACTTCTGCCAAGTTCAGAAAGACTTGCTATCGTCAGGTTTCCAACCCCCAGGTAGAATCTACAACTGATCTCCAGAGTCCATAGATAGTTTATTTCTTTATTATTTCATTATTTAGATGAGTGGGGGGTTTATACCTCACTTTTCTCTATTTAAGAAGTTGTAAAGTAGCTTACAATCACACTCTCTTCCTCTCCCCACAATAGACACCTTGCGAGTTAGGTGGGGCTGAGAGAGGCTTCATATGGAGGAATGGAGAATCAAACCCGGTTCTCCAGATTAGTGTCTGCCTATCAGTCTTAACCACTACACTACTCTGGGTCTCATTTATTCTGATTTTTCTGGAGTAAATGGCTACTTTGGTATTATACACCCCCTGGGATGCAGCTATTGAAGGAAGCTTTGACTCTTAAAACCTCATGCCCTGAAAATCTTGTTGGTCTCTAAGTTCGATTCCACACAGCATTATTACACCGGGTTACATTCGGTATTTAAAAATGCGGGTCTATTTTAGCCTGGTTTCTCCCTTCGCATGGGTGCCCATTTCTGTGAAGGAATTGGGTTAAGACCAGGAGGAAATACTCAGATTTCTTTCACACGAGAGAAAGGGGGAACAGGGCGAGCGCTCAAGCTTTTCTGCACGGGCTCGCTTGCCTGGCTCCTGGAAGAACTGTCAAAGGGCAGGAAACATGCTTGGGGAACGTTTTAGAAAGGGCAGACTGCAACTCAGCAGAAATGAAACTGACATGATGTAAGGTGGGAAGATCAGGCGGCGGGGTAGGGAAATATAAATCAGTTTTGCTTCCATGGCCTTCTCATGGAAGCAATTCAACGCAGGATTTTGGGGAAACATCAACATTTTGAAAAACCTGGGATGAGGGAAATATTACGGGACAAATTGCTTTAGGATCAGAAACCATGTGAACTTCTTGGCCACATCAGGATATTTCCTTTCCTCAACCTGGGATATTTGGATCATGCAGAATTGACCTACCACTGGGCTGGACTTGTATCCCATCCTAACTCAGTAGCACCTTAGAGACCCACAAGATTTTCAGGATATAATCTTTCGGGAGTCAAAACTCCTTTAATCAAATCTGCCTTTGTTAGCTTTGACTCTTAAATGTGCCTCAGACCCTAAAAATCCTGTTGGTGTGGGCTCAAATCTAACTGTTCTGCTACTGACCAATACTGAAACTGTCTTCTTTACTCAACTTCATTCTTCTCCCTCTCTCTAGAGCAGTTGGAGGGAAAGTTTGACCTCTCTCACTGTGTGGTGTTTAGAGTGTCAAACTAGGATTTAGGGGGTTCTCAAACTAGGATCTGGGTTCCAAAACTGGTTGGGTGATCTTGTGGTGATCACTTTCTGTCTGCCTAACTTATGTCACAGAGTTGTTGTGAAAATAAAACTATATGCACCTCCTTGGATTCTTTGAAGGAAGAAGAATAGTTTGGATTTATATCCCCTTTTCTCTCCTGTAGGAGACTAAAAGGGGCTTACAATCTGCTTTCCCTTTCCCCCTCACAACAAACACCCTGTGAAGAGGGTGGGGCTAAGAGAGCTCCAAAAAGCTGTGACTAGCCCAAGGTCACCCAGCTGGCATGTGTTGGAGTACCCAGGCTAATCTAAATTCCCCAGATAAGCTTCCACAGCTCAAGCAGCAGAGCGGGGAATCAAACCCGGTTCCTCCAGATTAGAATGCACCTGCTCTTAACCACTACGCCACTGCTGTTCCTTGAGGGGATGAAGTGATTTCAACAGGAGCTCAGTTGCTGGGATGATGATGGAAAGTGTCATCAAGTTGCAGCTGCCTTATGGTAACCCACCAGGGTTTTCAAAGCAAGTGAGGAACACAGGTGGTTTCCCACTGACTGCGTCCCAGTACAACATCTGCCCAAATCTACCCTGAAAAGTACCCTGTTTCCCCAAAAATAAGACATCCCCTGAAAATAAGATGTAGTAGAGGTTTTGCTGAAGTGCTAAATATAAAGCATCCCCCGAAAGTAAGATGTAGCAAAGTTTTTGTTTGGAAGCATGCCCGTCAACCAGAGCATGCAGCTGCGGAGCGGAAAAATAAGACATCCCCTGAAAATAAGACATAGCGCATATTTGGGAGCAAAAATTAACATAAGACACTGTCTTATTTTCGGGGAAACAGGTTTGCTAAATCTTAGCCTTTCTGAATTTTGAGTCACAACTATGGAAATAGACTCTAGTAGGCAGGCCATTCTAAAACAAGACAGTTCACTGAGCTTGGGAGGAAATGAAAAACAGACGACTGACATTAAATACTTACAATGTCTTCTGCAGCTTGCTTATGGAAAGTGTGGCTGGAATGAACTGACAAATGGAAGTAGAAAACTCTTCTGATGTGATACTAGTCACTTCAGTGAGTCACCAGCAAGCAATAATCTGTTGTCCTCTGTGAAAGTGAAACATGAAACCATAAACTCATTCACTTTATTTTTTTAAAAAAGTAAAGGGATTGCAAAAGAGAAAAATAATGCATATTTTAACGATGTGGATAATGTGTGGTTCTCTAGCTCCACCCATTCATCTGTACTAGAATCTGAAAATCAACTCTCCTGCCAGACTGTTAAATATCCTTTTCTCATAAAGAACTGAAGAATTTCTCAAATTATATTCAGAGTAATGTATATATGACCATTTACACACTTGCAGTCTCCTTCGCATGGAGCGTACAGTCCCTTCAGGTTAGATTTTCTGTTACGTATGTGTTTCCCTTTCCTCAGAACTCACCAGCCACGCCGCAGATCAGCAAAGCCCCATAGTTTATGAACACAGGCAAAGGGCAATTTTCTCTACCTGTACTAGGAAAGCAAAGCAGACCAGTCTATGTTTTGCTTCCTTTGGGTTTTCCACTCCTCCCCACATTCCCTTGCCCACCCAAGATCACTTCCACCCACTCCTCCACCGGCATTTTGGGGGGCTGGTGAGGCTTTAAGACAAATTAACACTTTCGATCTATCTCAAGAGTGATAGATTGTGAAAACGGCTTTTTTAAAAAACAGGTGCAAACAACCTCCCAGCCTGGAAGCAGAGGGCAGGCAAAATGGCAGCTAGGAGGAAGTAGCGGGGCCCCTCCTCATATGTAAATGAAGAAACACAGGGAGACTCCACTATAAAGTAAACATCGGTGCCACAAACAGTAAGTGCACAAAGGGCCTATATTTCCCTTTTAATCCAGATTAATCAATCCAAAATAAATATGCAACAATTGTGGGGAATGTGTATAAAGGAGGCTACTCTAGAGGGACCAGAAATCTATTTTAGGGCTGTCAACTCCAAAATGGGAACGCCCTGGAGATTTGGGGGTGAACCATGGAGAGGATGAGGTTTGGAGAGGGGATGGGAGGAACCTCAGGAGTGTACAATGCCGTAGAATCCACCCTCCAAAGAAGCTATTTTCTCCAGCAGAACTGATCTCTCTAGTCTGGAGATCAGTTGTAATTCCGAGAGATCTCAACCCCCATCCAAGGCTGGCAATTCTGCAATTGTGTTCAAAGTAGTGAGGGATTGGGTGCATGATTTAAAAAACCTAAAGGACCCTAAAAGTGTAAGAGGCTGGTCCCTTCCTGCAGAAAGCACTTACCTCTCTTTAGCAGGTATAGGGATATGATTTATTTCCATTTTTAATGTATACCATTGCTGTGATTACTGCCTATAAAAGGCTGCACTGACATTTGATTAACTGACCCGTTCCCATCTCTCTCAAAAACGCAAACAGTTTCCTTCCAAGTTTCAAACACTCTGTTTGCTGTTTGTTTATTCCATTTCCTTGTAACTTCTGTCACTTCTCAGCAGAAGCCTGAAATCTGCTCCCACCTCCCCCTGCCAGTACGCTCCACAGAGGGACTGAACGCATCCATACTTTTCCTTACCCAAGCTAATGGCTCTAGATTTAACCATGCTAAATTCGAAGTTGCCTAAATATCCACAAAAAATTGAGGGCCTTGTCTTTACTATCTGTACTATCTGCCCTCTCCCCTCCTTGGAAGAACTCTATAATTCCCGAAGCCTAAAGAAAGCCCAAAATATTCTGAGAGACCCGTCTCATCCAGCACACTCTCTTTTTGAACTGTTGCCATCTGGCAGACGATACAGGTCTATCAAAACTAGGACAAATAGGCTTAGAGACAGCTTCTACTCTAGAGCTGTGGCTATGCTGAACTCCATGGTTTCGTGTTGATGTGTTTGGGGCTGTGTAGGGATGGGTGGAGGAAGGGGAAAGTGAGGATGGGGTATGAGTCTGAAATTGTGTACATCGAGGAATGCTGCTGTAAATTTTGTTGTGCGTGCACAATGACAATAAAATGTTTATGCTTATGTATCACTTTTATTTATTTTAAATAATTCTAAGTCCACCTTTCTCTTGAGCATTTCAGGAAGACTCCATGGTTGACTTGTTGACCAGGTTTATCTTTTCTACCTTTCCCCATTGTTGAAATTTTCATCCCAGGGGATAGGGTTGCCAGGTCCCCCCTGGCCACCAGTGGATGATGGAGGGGTAAGTTGAGAAACTCCTAAATATTTGGAGGGGGAGTCTAGGGAGGGCAGGGACCTATCTGAGTGTGGCACAATGCCATAGAACCCCACATCCCACTAAAAACCTGCAGTCTTGAGTACTACTGGAAGTTCTTGCTGGAAGTGACAAAGGATAGCTCTAGGAATCGCTGGACAATTATGGCGGTCATTTTGTGATTATTGAAACCAATTTGTTGTGGCACCTATTACCTGTTCCTAAAATTCCAAAAGTGACCACAGGTTCAAACAGGGCTATTTCCCACATGAACGTTGTGCTTTGCCTTGGCTTCTTACCTGTGGCAATTGGCAACTGTTGATCTGAATCTATGTAATGCAGGAAGCCTGCAATGCGCTACTTTTGTTAAAATACCATGTAAATTCTTTTTTCTTACAGAAATTCAATTTTAATTGTAATACTGTACCTAGGATCTTTTGTACTTTGTTTACCCACATTCTGCGTTGGTCATTACATTGTGTTTACATATCAATATATCTAATGCGAAACTCATGGATAATTAAATCTAGAGAATGGAAGCATGAACAGACGTTTCTGCAGTCTCAGAACAGCCTCAAGCTTGCAAATAAATCTGAAATCTTAAAAGGATGGCATTAACCCACAAATAATAGAAGTATAAAGGGGGTATAACCCCACAAGTAATAGAAGTAGCACTTGTAGCTTTAAGAAACAAAAACTCTCTGTGTCATGAGCCAGCATACACTGTGGCCATCTTTAGGCTACCACAACATGAGTTGCCAGCTGAAATCTTGGTTTCTGTCAGTAAAAGGCAGTGGGAGGGAGCTGTCAATGATATTAAATTTGTGTTCGCCAGCAGCAGAGCAGTGTATTTTATGCTCCGGTCCATTTTTATTTTAATACAACTGATCCGAGTTGGAGAGCAGCCATGAAACTCTTATGCCAAGAATGAAAAACAGCCTCAAAAGACTTCTCTATTGTTTAGGTTTGCTGTTATGGCTAGATAAAATCGGCTGCTTGAAAAAATGCCATTGATGTGGGGAGAAAACATAGTCAGGAAGTGATAGGTGTCAGCTGTTGTGAGGAATTTTGTGTCTTTTTTTCCTCCTGTGGGGAAAACAAAAAAGTATATGCTAAGTTGGCAAAATAATTGACCTTTGAATATCGAAGCAGAGATCTTTCTTTGTATGATTTGAAAAGCCAAGGGTAGCAGAGCATTAAATGAAGAATACTAAAGTCATAGGTGAGAAACTCTGGAAGATCAGAGGTCAGGCTGCCAAAATGTCACTGACAAGCCCACAGAAGAACCACAAACCCTATAACTGAAGGCCACTTCCAACCTTACCAATTCTAAATGCCCATGTGTCTGCCTTTATACCTAGGTCTATCAGTCAGTACTGATTGGCAGCACTTCTCCAAGGTGTCAGGAAGAGATATTTCATATCACCTAGTTGCCTGATCTAACTAGAAATGTCAGGGACCTGATCTGTGTTTTTTAAAATGTTGGGTACACATGGGGAAGCATCAAAAATGGTCAATGGGGCAAATCTTTGGGCTCCCAGAAAGGGGTAGAACAGAAATGTGCTGGAACAAACTTAGTTAGTAGCTAATGTGATTTTTATTTTCTGCAACAGACTAACGTGTCTCCCAGGGGTAGCTTGGCTATTTAACTTACAGAGGAATTTCTCAGTGAGGCAATGCCCTAGAGCAGTGATGGCGAACCTATGCACGGGTACCAGAGGTGGCACTCAGAGCCCTCTCTGTGGGCACGCGCAAACAGAATGCCCCCTCCACAAATCTAGGCTGGCCTGGGCCGCTGGGCTCGATTATTAGCATTAAACCTAAGACCTAGTTTTGGGGAAGCACTGTAGGTAACCCTGTTAAGCGATGTTAAACTAAAGCATAAACCTTTACCTGGGAGTAAGCTCGGTTGCTGGCAATGGGACTTGCTTCTGAGTAAACCCTCCTAGGGTCGTGATTCACCCGTTGGAAGAGTTGCACAGTTGCTTCAAAGCAAAGCCATTGACTACCACCAAGCTTACTCCTGAGTAACACACACCTCGGAGCCAATAGTTTTTTCTAAACAAAAACCTCAATATTCAGGTTAAATTACCGTATTGGCACTTTGCGATAAATAAGTGGGTTTTGGGTTGCAATTTGGGCACTAGGTCTTGAAAAGGTTAGCCATCGCTGCTCTAGAAGGCAGCTGGTGGCCAGGAGCATGAGGATATTAATGGCTAAATAAATAATGGAAAAAGATAATTGGGCATTAATTGATTTCATAGCTTTAAGAAAAAAATATTTTTAGTTACTGGGTCACTGTTTATGATTCTATATTTAGTCACTAATATTCTATTCCCTTACAGTTTAGTGGTCTATAGACACTAGTCAGAAGAAAAGATGGCTCTTTGACATTTACAATATTTAATTACATATTTTATTTGGAACCATTATTTATTAAAGTGAATATTTACCTATTGGTATATAAAGCCCAGATTTCCTTATGTTTCTTTAATGGCTTATATATTTTAATCCTGTATATTATTATTTTTATCAATTAGTTAGAGAGTGCATATATGAACTCCTGGCCTGAATAAGAAATTCCAGTTTAAGAATTCATGTTTTAAAAAGAGTTGTTTGTGTGTGTACTGTGCTGAGTACTGAAGAAGACCCTTTCTTGTTGAAACGTGTCGGGTCTTTTCTGGTACTGGATAAGTGTAACCATTCCTGACTATTTAAGAGTGTAGCACTGGAGATGCTTATTTTGGTGCTTACTCTTGGAATTTTAATGTGACCTATTTTTGATTTTAGTTATCTGGCACTGTGCAATAAAATGTGTATTGCCTTTTTTGGGTTGTTTTTTTTTTAAATCTCAACCTTTGGGTTCCTAGTTTGTTTTACAGGTTGGGTTTTGTTTTCCTTCAGTGTTTTGGTTCAAGAGCAAGAGCTGCCAAGCCTCAGCATTTCTGCTGGTCCCTTAGGAACCATTTGGTTTAGACCTCCATTGGCAATTGATGTCCATTTTCTCTTGTGCTGTGCAACAGGATGTTCACAACGGGTGAGCCATTGCCCACTCTTTGGCCTACTGAATTGAGTAGCCTGCCTTGTAGCACCAGAGGGTCACTCAGCTTGGCTTGCTCAATGGCTCTTTTAAATTCCCAGTCCTCTCCTGACAGTTAGATACTTTACTGACAGTGTAATTTCAATGGAAATAGTAATAGTTATAGCAGTACTTGAGCAGTTATTATATGACCTACTTCTCCACGCTAGTATTCAGGATGTCTGGGAAATTTAATTCTCAATAGCCTCTTATAAACAGGAACCGGTCTTAGATCATTAGACACTGTGTTGACAATAGATACACACAAAAGGCCCTGACAGGCATGATTAACAAACCCTTGGCTTTGTTCTTTCACAGCAGCATTTGCAGTTTATTTAAAGTAAACAGGTATGAGAATTATAATACAGAATACTATTACATGTGACCTGGCTGTGTCGGGTAGGAAAAGGCTACTGTCTTTAAAAGGAAGCCATAGCTCTGATGCTATTTCCAGATAAGACGGCAACCCAGGCAAATAATGCTTATAATTAGGATTGGGCCTGAAGTTCATCCTGTTTCTCATGAGCTTTTTCAGCGGTGGCAACAATTATCAGAATCATCAGCAATTTTTATACGATCGCTTTGATGAGTTCATCTATCTGGGAAGCATTACCCTCCCTCTAAATGTGTTCTGTACTCAGCGATGTCACAAATGTTGGGAGAAACAACACCTCGTGTGTGTTTTCCCTTTGCACATCGAGCAGAGCGCACAGAGGCTAAAACACAGCGGAGCTTACCTGGACAATCACGTGGGTGAGCTTGGTAGAGAGAACTTCAGACACAAAAGAAAGTCAAAGTCGTTTGTAGTCTCTAATCTATTAAAAAGAGTATTTATTAGTGAACTCCATTCTGAAGAGAAAGGTGGAGAGATCGGTTCACTAACTATCCTATTCTAGCTGGATGGAGACGGATGTGCAGGAGACACATCCTCTCCCTAGGCATGGTGAAAGGTAAGATGGAGAGTTCTGAGAAGGAGGCGGAAGCAAGGGAGGAAGTCCCTAAGAGTATCAGTCTACATCAAAGGATAGGACCAGCATGATAGAGTAAAGGTGACAAATTCCTAGGTTCCTTTCTAGTCACTGGCTATCTAGTAAAAAATCGCTATCTAGTGGCTATCTAGTGACTAAATCGTTCACCCTGATTGGCTACTGAACGGAATGAAGTTGTGCCATTCACTAGGTGATCCTTGAGTGATTGGACACCCCCCTTCCCCCCCCCGTGCAAGTGTTACAGGAAAGACAGCTCTTGCTCTTAATTAATTTAATTCACCTTCACTAATATTTCCACACATCCAGTTCTGATTAGTTGTGTGGGGTAAAGGCATTATCTTAGCAAGTAATCCGATTTTTAGTTGGCAAAGACTGTGTAAAGGATTCAATGGTGTTGATGGTGAAGTAACCTTGAGTACATTCCACAGCCCGGGCGATGGGCCAGATGCATCGGCGGAGACTTTATCTTTCTTGGCGGAGATAGAAGACTCTCTGTTCCCATGGGAAGCAGGAAGGGGGGATGGGGTGAATGGTGTTATAACCTGTGCTTCTGGCGGGAAGTGTCATTCCTGCCACTGCGTGTACCTGAGCTTTCTAAGATGTCTTAATAAATGGACTTTTACTCCCAAAGCCTTTTTATTTCTCGTCTATAGGAATTCCTTACATTTGTAGCAGGAATCCTAATTCATCTATATTCTTGTGCAGTGGACCTCTTGTCTTGCGATGGAGAGGTTGAATATTTATACGGAAGGTCACGGTAGCCCCAAAGAGGGCTCCGTGCTTTCCCTTCTGGATCCTGGAGAAACCGGCAGGAGAAGCGGAGCCTGCGCTGGTGGCTCTTTCCGATCCTCGTGAAATATCAACCGCAGGTCTTCCTTTCCTCCGTTGGAGCGAGGGGCGTGGCGGCTTGTTGTGGGGACTTCCGCCATGAGTGCGTTTGAGGCGTAATCCATGGATGTTCGGCGCTGTGTGGATCGGATCTCTACCCACGTTCTGCATTAGTGGATTACAAGCCTCCAGATACAACCTGTCGCCGGAGAGCCCGAAGGCATTATTACGCTTTCATCGCGGCAGCAGGAGATCCATTGAGCGATTCCTGGACTCCGTATTTTGGTGATGCTCCCAGGAACCACCGTGGCTTTGCTTACTGGGGCCCGATCCAAAAGGTTTGGGAATCAATCTGGAATTGGGAGGGAGATATCCGTGCAGCTTCCCCAATGAGGACCCCCATCCGGTCGGCGTGACGCACCTGAGGTTAACCTGCGAGAACCACGGTGAAAGCTCACGGCGACTCACGGTGTCTCCGATGGCTCGCTTCCCTGATGGCCGAAGAGTCTGAAGAAAGCCTGCATTCCCAGCCCGGACCCGGTTTCCTCTCCCGCTTCGAGAAGACCCAGGATGAGGAGAGATGCCCAGCGGCATGGAACCGTGAAGCGCCAGCTATGGGAGGAGGAGCGGGCACCGAGTTGCAGCAAAATGGCGAAACCTGCAGAAGGGACCGGGAACAGCATAAAAAAAGAAGTCCAGCTTCGGGGTGGACCTTTACGTGCAGCTCCAGCGACCAATATGCCAGAATCTGTCAGTCCCATGATAAGTCCTGGAACAGTCCAGACTGGATTTACCATGACAGCGTTCAGGCTCTCGCCGCATAAAGTGAACTCACTGAAGCCCTTAAGCGGGGCCGAACTGGTTAAGTTAGAGCGAAAAAAGCTGCTTTGCATGCGCGCAAGATGCATTGGCTGCAAGGAGAGGGCTGGCTCGTTGGAGAGGGGAACTAAGGGCAGCAGACCAGGGGCCCCAAGTTGGAGCCTATGCTGTTACTGATCAATGCGGTGCCAGGGGCCGCATTACCTGGGTCCCGCCACTAGCATCAGCGTACGCCAGCCCGATTCGGCCCCGTGCAACAGCTGCCTGCCCAACCTGCTCAACCAAGCGCAACCACCTCCCCAGCGAAACCCAGGGCAGCGTCGAGCAGAATTTCTTCGCCCCGATACCAGCCCGTTTTGATGGGACCTTCCAAACTTCCCTACTTCATCTTGCAACTCAATGCCCGCGGAAGACTATGATGATCTATACCCGGTCTGAGCGGCGAAAAAAATCACGGGACATCGGCTCAGTCTGGATGGGGCAGCAGCCGACTGGACCATTGACTGTTTTGGATTTACAGGATGAGGACTCTCGTGCAGTGCCGCGTTCCTCAAGCTTTAGGCCTTTCAAGATCAGGCCGAGAATGAAGCTATCCGCACCATCAAACCATCCAGCAGGCAACCGCCCGTTTACCCAGAATTTGTCCGTGAATTTGCGATGCGGCTGACTGCTTTCGTTTCCTCCTGAGTGGCCTGAAAGGCATGAAATCACGAGAATACTTCTCGAATCGGTGGACAGCAAACTTCGTGAAGCGGTGTTTTAGTCGGGTTCCCTCATTACCATTGCAGGTGGATCAGTTGGGGGGGTCTCAGGTGGCGTCTCGTTTGGAATCATTTCGTCAAAGGAGGCATGCGCCCTAAAACCACTACTGTGTCCCGCAAATCAAGCCCAGCGGCTCCCTGCGAAACCACCTCTGAGCGCCGTGCCCGGCTTGGATTGTCTTTACTGCAGAGGGCCAGGTCATCTAGCCGTAACTGTCCCAGAAGCAAAACCAACATCCAGCTCAGCACTCCGTCTGCCAAACCACCACGCCAGGTCAGGGCCGCCTCCCACTGGCTTTCGTCTAAGCGGTGACGGCGTGGAGGGAAGCAGCTGTTTGCCTTTCTTCAGCCCCATGGACATGGGCCCGACTCCTGACGCGGTGGTGAGCGGCGCTCCATTACTGTTCAAGCATTTCTGGCCAACCCGCTTCGTACACTTTCGCATTATAGCCTGCGGCCCTTGTGGATTCCGGCTGCTCCACTGCTTATCACGGTACAGGTGGCAGAGAGGCCGTCTGAACCGAATTCCCCTGGCTAAAGCCCAGCCACCATTCACCCAAATGGGCCAGCCCTCGGAAGCGAGACGGCCCAGTACAAAACACAGCGGTTCTCCTCCGTTGCGCCGACCATTGGGAGAAAATTAGTTTCATTTTGAAGCCAGTATCAAACTATAGTTTTAGGCATGCCCAGCAGTTATTGTTACATGAACCCAAATTCATTTGGAAAGAAGGATCCTAAATTCACTGGCCACTCCTGCAGTGAACACATGAATTAGGGAAGAAATTGCGTCTCTATTGTACACCCCCCCCCTCTCTGGCTTCCTCAGTGATTGCTCCCGATTCTATTGGCATCCCACCGGCATATCAGGATCTAGCCAGAGTTTTCAGGAAACAGGAATGCGATCAGTTGCCACCCACAGAGACACTGACTGTAAATTGTCATACAACCAGGGGCTTTATGCAAAGGGTAGAATCTACCGCATGAGTCCCAATGAGGAGAAGGAGCCGTGCCTTCTTAGACAAGAACCTTGCTCGGCGGGTTTATCGTGGGCTACCAAACACACGCTGCTCCGTTTTGTTTGTCAAAAAAAAAAGAAAGATGCGTCTTTCGGCTTTACTGAATTATCCCGAGGAGTCTCAATGCGGTCTCCTGTCCAATAAATATCCTTTGCCTTTGATCAAGGACCTTTTTTTTAGATGCACTTTCGGCAAAGGGCAGCATTTTACTAAACTGGACTTGAGAGCTTACTGCAAGAGTCAGAATTGCTGAAGGCTATGAACACTGACTGCGTTTAACACAAAGTTTGGACAGTTTGAATATTTAATAATGCCATTAGGTTAAGTGGGGCCCCGGAGCTTTATGGCCCTTATCAGCGAAGTTCTCCATGATTTACTGTACAAAGGGAGTTGTTGTATACTTAGATGGCCGTTTTGGTACTCACAAACCATAGAAAGGCATGAAATATTGGTTGAGAGGTATTGAAGCGCTTGTGACCTTTCTCTCTTTGCCAAACTCTCAAATGCTGTTTTCATCAGACCTCCATTGCGTGGGTTGCGAGGATCTCGCCGGGGCTTAAAATGGATCCCTGCTAAAATTGGCCTTGATCCTCAATGACCTGCCCCACCAACGCAAAAGAACTCCAGTGGATTTCTTGGTTTTACTGAATTTCTATCATTGACTTTATACCCCAATTAGCTGAACTGACTCTCCTCTCACAGACCTCTTACTAAAAGAGGGGTAGATCCACTGTCAGCAAACCCGGAATTTTCCTGGTCTGAGGGATGTCAAACAGCCTTTCAACTACCAAAATCTCGCGTTTACCTCGAACCTATCCTAAAGCACCCTGACCCAGATCTCCCGTTTGTGAAGTTCCGCGTGGATGCCTCGGACAAAGCACTTAGGGCAGCCCTGTTGCAGAAAAACTTCAGGATGGTAAGGCTGGTTCCGTGTGCTTGTTGTCTAAAAATTCTCTGGTGCCGAACTCAACTGGACTGTAGGAGACAAAGAGACTGCGACCGTAATGCTTTACTCTCATAGCCACTGGCTGGAGGGGGCTAAGCACCCTTTCAAGTTTGAGCCGGATCATAAAAAACCTGGCAGCTCTTTCCACCCCTCAAGATCGCCAAAACAACCGTTGGGCGATTTCTTTCGTTTCTCTTTACAGTCCATTTTCCTAGGAAAACCAACAAACTGGCTGGCCAGCTCTACAGCGCCTACCGAGGGAGGGTGGAACTGCCTTCACGAGACTCCGCACTGTTCTTTCCCCCTCCCAGTTAGGGTTGGCTGTCACCCGATCTCAAGCGTCCACTTCTCCTCCACCCCCATTCCCAGTCTTTCGTCTCTCCCTTTCCTGCGGGAACTGGAGGCCCGAGGGCTACCTGAAACCTCAGCGGCGAAGGAGACTCCCAATTAGCGTTTGGAGAATGGAGTTTGGCGGAGAATAATGATGCGTCTCCCCTCGCCGAAGCAGGTTCTTGAAGCTTACCCGCGATGCCCATTGGCTGGGCGTTTTGGCTTTTGAAAACTCTGCACTTAGCCGCCCGGCAGTTCTGGTGGCGGCGCAATGCGCAAAGACATTGAGGCATACATTAAGGGCTTAACCGGTTTGTGCAGAAGCCAAAACCATCGGGAAAGCCCATGGACTATTGAAACCTTACTCTCCCGGTAGCTTCCCGTCCTTGGAAGTCACATCTCCATGGATTTCAGCCCATGGGTGCCGAAAGTCATGGCAATACGGTTTTATGGGTGGTATTGGAGCTTATTCTCAAGCAAGCCCATTTTTATTCCATGTGCTTCCATCCCTCGGCTCCTAAGTTAGTACGGCTGTTTATTCAACATGTTTTACCGTCTCCATTCCGCCCGTTAAAGGTGGTCTCGACGCGGCCCAATTCATCTCAAAGTTCTGGAAGCGTTTTGGGAGTTGTTGGGGCCGCCCGGCCGCCCCTACCGCACGTTCAAAGTGGCCCAGCGGCGGAAGAGCGAACAGAACCTAGAGCGGCCATTGCGTTGTTACACCAACTGCAAGACAATTGAGTGCGGGCTTATTCCGTTCGCGAGTAAGCCTACAACAATGCGGTTCATAGTAGTACAAAGAAACCCCGCTTTTGAAATTGTGTCTGAGTAAGCTCCTTCCGCCCGTTGCCACAACTACCGCGGCTGCTTTGGACCCCAAGAATTTCAACAATGGTTTCATCTAGCCGGTGGAAGTCGGTCCAGACGCCTTACAACAAGCAAAAGGACTCCCAAAAACTGGCGGATAAACACGCTCAGATTTCCCTCTCGCGTGTGTGGGCTCCTGGAATTGTATTTATCTCTGAAAAAATCTCAGAGAGCGTGCATAAATATTCCAAACTTGGCAAGAGATTTGTAGGACCTTTTCAGATTACTAAAGTGATTAATGATGTCACTGCTCGCTTAGATTTGCCTAACTCTTAGTAACATCCATCCTGTCTTCCATTCCAGCTTGCTCAAGGAGGCTCCCTTCCGATGCCTGTGACCGAGGAGAGCCCCACCGACTATTATTGATGGCCGCAAGCACTCACGAAATTGGCGCTATCCTGGACTCGCTTTAATGCATAGCGCTGGCTGCAATATTTAGTTTCTTAGGTGGGATATTCCTCTGGGTATAATCAATGGGTTTTATTCGAAACGGTAGAAGCCCCACCCACTTATTTCTGCTTTCACAGCGCCCTTTCCGCGTAAGCCTGGGGAAGGGTCTTCTTTAGGGAGGCAGAGTGTAAAAGGATTCAATGGTGTTGATGGTGAAGTAACCTTGAGTACATTCTAGCCGAGGCGATGGGCCAGATGCATCGTGAGGAGACTTTCACTAGCGGAGATGAAGACTCTGTTCCCATGGGAAGCAGGAAGGGGGGATGGGGTGAATGGTATTATAACCTGTGCTTCTGGCGGGAAGTGTCATTCCTGCCACTGCGTGTACCTGAGCTTTCTAAGATGTCTTAATAAATGGACTTTTACTCCCAAAGCCTTTTATTTCTGCGTCTATGGAATTCCTTACAGACTGCCCATGTAAATTATGTGAATAATCTTGGAAAGAAAAAAAAGCAGAAAGCACAAAATCAGATTTTTTTTTCCAAAGTCCAATATTGCCCCCCATCAGTACCAACCAGAAAGCAAAATGGGAGAATATTTAGCACAGCCCAAGTGTTTATTAATTTTATTATGTTATTTATAGTCTGCCTTTCTCACAGGGACTCAAGCAGATTACACTTAATGAATCACAATAATCAACAAAATGGAGCATTCAATAAATAATGCATTAGGACTGGAGAGGTCTGAAATCAACCAGAAGGAACTGAACCGTAGGATACTGACCCATGGGGTGACATCACATCACAATGTGTATTAGGCAAACTATGTTTACAGGGTGGTTTGCCATTAAGGGGTCCAAAAATTTATAATAGGATTCTATTAACTACTAGTAAGCTAGTAGTGTAGGCCATAGTCCCTAATAATTCATCCAAGAAACCTTGTAAGCCACTTTGTACTGTGCAACCCTACTACTTGACAATTCATTTAATTTGACTGAGATTTCTCCACCGTAGCAACAACTGCCTCCATTAATCTAGGGAAGATGTTCAATATTCCCTAAGTGTAAGGTGCTGAGCTCAGGGCAAATAGAGCCTAAACTTGAAAGGTACCCAAGGCCCATTGTGAATTACCCTCTTATCCTGAAGCTGTTTTCTTCAGGGTGAGGTTTCCCTGCAGCTTTTTGTGCAAAGCATCCAGCAGAGCCATATTGGCTGCCCACAATTTCCTTGTATAATGAGTCACTCTCTAGTCTCCTCAGCAAGAGGGGGGGGGTGCTTCTCTCACACACAAGCGTCTGCAAACTGCCTGTGCCCTGAGGGAATGTTTTCCCTCCAAAAGCTCTGACAGAAGTGAACAGCTTTTACTGAGTAACTTTTTATTGTCAGAACAAAAATGTTAGTAGTGGGGAGAGTATGTTTAAGAATTCATATTTCTCTTTCAGTTTTCCCACATACATTTTTTCTAAGAAGCCATCTAAATAGTCTTTAGCTGCTCTTCCAGGGCACGTGTCTGTTAAGCAGGGCAGTATCTCTGAAAGAACACTAAGGCCGTTTCCACACGGGCAATGAATGGCGACCTGGAGACGGTAAAAACGCCGTCTCCAGGCCACCATAACGTCGCCGCGAGGAGCGCAGCTACCAGCGTAACTCGCCCAGCTGGCGCTTCGCCACCCGGCCTGAAGCCGACATTTTCCCCAGAGGCTTCCAAGCTCTTTTTTTTTGGGGAAGCGCCGCGTAGTGAAGCCGGTAAGCTGCCGGCGAGCAGCAGCGGCTTCACGCCGCCCTCTACCCAGCAACCTCCACCTATGTCCGGGCGTTGCCGCTGAGGCGCCAGCGTCGCTCCCGGGAGCCACGCTACGCTCGCTCCTGGCGGACTTCGCTGGAGCTGAAGCGGCGCTTAGGAGCCAGGGCGCGTGTCCCCGAACACTCGGCGATGCGCCGGAGGCTCCAGGGGACATGCCGGGTCGGCCGGTGCTGGCGGCTCCCGTCAGCCCGGCTGCCTGGCTGTTCCCAGGACCGTCCATGCGGACGGTCCCAGCGTCGTCGGGTTGGCGTCATAAACGCCGACCCGGCCGTTTCCGCCTTTGTGCGGAAACGGCCTAAAATAACCTGTTGTCTTTCTGTCATGAACTAACTAAAGCAATGGCACCAGAGTCTTGTAAAGTTGAAACCAGAAATTGAAAAATTTTAATTACAGGAACAAGTTTAAGAGAGCTAAACTAGCAAAGGATTAAGAAGAAAAAATATATATAGGTACAAAGGAAACTGGTTTTAGAGAGGATACTTTGTACAAGATTTTGTTTAGTAACTTTTTGGTTGATACAAATTACAGACAAGACACTATCTTTGTGCCTTCCTAATGATACTATAACTTCGACAATTGATAAAATAAATCTGTTATGGAGTTCTGCTTGGCTATCTAGCCCTTTTAAAAAAAATATTACTTTTTACTCGTAAGTACTACACACACAGAGTTCTTTGGACACTAACACCAAAACAAACTCTCCCTTAGAGTGTCTCTCTCACATGGTGCTTATCATAGAAGGATGGCCACTGTCCTTCAGGGAGCTCCAATTCTTTCTATATAACTCCCATTCTTTCAGAAGTTTCACTACTTCATATCTGATTGGGGTTCTCCTCAGAAAAAAAACAAGCTGTGTGATTGGTGTTTGGAATATGCTGCCACAGGAGGTGGTGATGGCCACTAACCTGGATAGCTTTAAAAAGGGCTTGGACAGATTTATGGAGGGGAAGTCGATCTATGGCTACCAATCTTGATCCTCCTTGATCTCAGATTGCAAATGCCTTAGCAGACCAGGTGCTCAGGAGCAGCAGCAGCAGAAGGCCATTGCTTTCACATCCTGCACATGAGCTCCCAAAGGCACCTGGTGGGCCACTGCAAGTAGCAGAGTGCTGGACTAGATAGACTCTGGTCTGATCCAGCAGACTAGTTCTTATGTTGCTATGCTCTTATGTTCTAAACCAAGCCACCAGTATGATTAATCAGTGTTACTGTGTTAAGTTTAATTCCAGGAACACTGGTACAGACTCCTTTATGTTCTTCCTGGCATTTAATTCTGAGAAGCACAGCCCACTCTGAACTGGTCCTCCACTTCCAGAGAACAGAGCTACCCCAGAGCTACCATTCACTCTGGCCCTCACAACAGAACTCTTTCCTGTTTTTTCAGAACTCCCTGTTCTCAGGCTTTATAATGCTGTGCAGCTCTCACAGCCAAACTCATGGAGTTCTAAATTAACTCTTTAGGCTCAGAACCTCCCATTGACCATATAAGCCTAAGTGCTCATACATGTTACACCTTGCTTCTCCTGAGCATGCCCTTTGCAAATCCAGCTGCTGAGCACCAGTTTCCTCAGGATCTCCTGTAAAGAAGTTTGTTTCTCAACTCCTCCCCATTCCACCAACCCATTGCTCCCTTGATTTTGCTGCCTGCTGCCTTCTTTGTGTGCGTATGCTTGCGCATGTTCTTTTTGTTCATCACTGCTTCATTTGCAAGAGATATTGTTGAATTGATGGAATGCTGGTGTTATAAATTTTTTAAAAAACCTTTGCTCTGAAATGTGTGGGACTTGGACGGGAGATGGCAGAAAGGAGCGAGAAAACCCAGAAAAAGCATAATGCAGTGCCATCTCCTTTGCTTTCCTTTTGGAACAAAGGGAAAATGTGAGCTTTGCCTGCTCTTTAGAACCACAGGGCTTTGGGAATCTGTGACTCCGTGACTGCGGGGGCAGGTAAAACCTGTGCACAACTGGAAATCGACCCTGAAGGAAATATATATTCACCATGGGGCAGACTATATGTGCATAATAGGCTTAAATCTCCATTATGTCACAGAGAAGGGAGAGATGGCTGAAGACACCATAGGGGTGGCCAACCTATGGCATTCCAGATGTTCATGGACTACAATTCCCGGGGCTGATGGGAATTGTAGTCCATGAACATCTGGAGCGCCATAGGTTGGCCACCCCTGCCATAGGCCTAGACTGGTTGCAAGTCAGCAGTTGCTACCCTTGTAAGATGCTGGTGTGCTTTCCAGACAGCTCCCTGGTGCCAAGGTTTTCCACAAGAAGTCTGAGTTCCAAGAAGAATGTGTATAGATCCCCTGAGTCAATTATTTCACTCTTCCATTATGACATGGATACATCTTCAATTTTCTTCAGTCAGAAAGGACAATTACAGGAAGACGATAATGGATTTTTCAGAAGAAGAAAGTTTATTCCTTAGAGATGTAGTAATGATGGTTTTAAAAGTAAGCAAACAACTTGCCTAACAGGAAAAAAAATCCTTTTTGTTGCAATTCTGCAGAAGTACAAAGGACAAGAGACAACATTCCTATTGGTATTTTTTCCACACACAAAAGGTAAGTTGTGAAGGGATTTCTTGCTTGCTTGCTCTTGTACCTCGAAAGAAAGTTAGATCCGAAAGGGTTTCTATTTTTTTTATTCTGCTGTTGTACACTTGCGCAACTCGAAAAGGACAAGAAACAAAACCCTTCAAAACAAATCCCCAGTTGGGTGTACCAAAAACCTTTTTTCTTGTGTCCCAGAATACAAATGATTACATGACTGGGGTGCTGTGTGGTTTCCAGGCTGTATGGCCGTGTTCTAGCAGCATTCTCTCCTACAGCCCGGAAACCACACAGCCCAGAAACCTCACAGCACCCCAGTGATTCCGGCCGTGAAAGCCTTCGACAATACAGATTACATGACTCTTTTCTGCTTTGCTATTTTTTTGGTTTTATTTTATGTTTTGTGTCTGTCTTCCAGCGCAAAGGTTGCCAACCTCCATATCAGGCCCCAGATTCTCCCAGGGATACAGCTGCTTTCCAGACTACAGAGATCTGTTCCTCTGGAGAAAATGTCATCTCTGGAGAGTAGAGAGGAGTTTATAGCATCACATTCCTGCTGAGCTCTCTCTCCTCCCCAAACTCCACCCTGCCTAACCTTTGCTCCCAACTCTCCAGGAACTTCCACACCCAGCACTAGCATCCAGAAGGTAACTGCCTCTGAACATGAAGGTTTCATTTACTATTTCTAATGCCATCAATGGACCTATCCTCCTTGAACATGTCTAATGCCTTTTTATTTTTATTTTTTTAACTTTTTTATTGTATAGAATATATGTACATTTGTTACATTCAATATCTTTGTTCCATCTATACATTTTTCCTTTTTCTCCCCCCTCCCCCCCCTCTTTTCTATTGGTTATTTCATGCAAGCAGCAGGAGGTTCATTCTTCTTATTCTCTTATTCCATGGTTCTTCGTTAAATCCGGCTTCTTCCATCCATTTTTCATATATTGTCCATAGCTTCATGTCTAATGCCTTTTTAATTCCTAGTGGCCATCACTATCTGCTGGCACTGAATTCCAAAGTGTGTACCATGAATGGCCTTTCCATGAGCATTTTGGGCTGTAATAGGAGAATTTTGTTTCTTCAGGATAGAAATTCTTCCATTCATGGAAACACTCTGGTAAACCCTAGCTTTATTGCCTTTGATTGTTATCATTTCTGTGAGTGAATTCAAGAAATACAACTCCAGAAAGCTTCTGGGTTTCTATATGAGTTCCACTGTTGTAATACTTCTAATGATGAGGAAGTCACCAAATCTGAGGAGAAATTCAGCAGAGGTGGATTTCCTAAGCATCTCTAGCAAAAAGATCACTGGGGAAAACTTGTACTAGCAAAGAAATGTCCATGCAATGCCAGCCACTTCGTGACTGAAGAACATCTTGCTTTAAAAGATAACAAAAGATTGTGCACACAGCAAGCCAATGAATAAGTGCATACAGCAAGCCAATGAACAAGTACTGAATAAGAATTATCACTTGCTTAAGCTACTTTTAAACTCACAGTTGGTAAAAAAATGTTGGCTCTTGTACAGAGACTTATTGACTAATCAGAAATATAGACTTTGCAGCTGGATTTTACTGTGCGAAATTGCAAAAGCCACTTGCAAACAATTGTGAAAGTGGATTGAAAGTGCATTATTCTGCATGTGCGGAAGGGACCATAAAGTTGAGGAGAAGGGTGAGCAAATCTTTTGGAGTGAAGCAAGCTAGTTCTGTACCGACCAACGCAAAGCCCCTGATGCTATCTTAGGTAGGTGCAGTGGTGGGATTCAGTCTATTCGCACCAGTTTGGTAGAACCGGTAGCTAATTTTTTGGTCTAGTTCAGAGAACTGGTTGTAATCCCACCACTGAATCTTTTCGGAACCGGTTGTTAAATTATTTGAATCCTACCACTGGGTAGGTGTCATCTTAAAATGCAGGCTGCTGCTTTGTACTACAGATATGCAAAAGAAATTCTCACCAAGATAGTGAAGAGTAAATCTCTTTGTGTTTAGTTTAATTTATGCAATTGGAAAATATAGTGATTATTATAGAAGGGTCCATTCCTCACAGCACAAATAAAACATTTTCAGAATGGAAAAAAAGCATTTTGGGTGGAATTCCACAGGTTTTCCCGAAAAACATTTTTAAAACATTTTATTTGTGCTCAAATGGGTTACTTTGAAAATGCTAAACTAGCAATCTTTTTTCTCAAAACATTTTGAAAACATTTCCTGCTTGGAAATATTTTATTTTTCCTGACTAACTTGAATGTTCTCATGTTTTCTCTGCTGCTTACACCCTTGATTTCCTGCTGCTTTAGTGATTCTGCATGCCTCCTGCCATTTGCTGAATATTTCTCATAGATATTTCCTCAGCTGGCATTGAGACTGCCACTTCAGTGATTTAAGTCCACAAATAAACTCAGTTTTCTGCCAAGGTTTCTTCAAAGCTACAGAGACTCGATATTCAACATTCTGATATTGAGACTCCATAGCTTCGAAGATACAGAATTAAAAAAAACAAACCAGAAAAATGACACATTCCCATAATCACCAGATTTTATGCATCTACTTAAATCACTGAAATGGCAGCCAGCTGCGATGGCAGCTGAAGAAGATACCTCACAGAAAAATGTTTAAAACCGGAAAAATAATACATTCCCATAATTTGCAGGCAAAACTGAGTTTGTTCATGTACTTAAATCACCGAAATGGCAGCCAGCTGTGATGTCAGTTAAAGAAATGTTTGTGGAAGACATTCAGCAAATGGTGGGCGGCACAGAAGTGGCAGAAAATGGCAGGAAAAGAACAATGTTCACCTGAAACACTTTATTTTCCCAAGCAATGTGGACAAAAAAAGCCAAAATGGTTCTTTTAAAAAATGTTTGCAAAACGTTTTAAATGGTCTTTTTGGAAAGGGCCAAGATTGCCAAGTCAGGATATCTCCAAACAGTGTTTCTGGATTAGAGTTTTCCTTGGAAGAGGTGTCAGTTCTTTCTAGGAACATCTAAAAACACTTTAGTGGTTTCTGCACAGCACACTAATAATGTGTGCAACATATTATTAATGAACTTAGTTTCTTCAGTTTGCCTCCTTACTTGAAATTTCACCCCTCCAGTGAGCAATTGCAAACAGTCTGGGGTTGCTGTGGCTCCTTCAGTTTCTCCAAAAAGATCACTAGTTTGATTTTTGTAAAACCTATGTTGAGGGAAATATAACAGGCTGAACCTGTTTTGAGGAAGAAGTGTGAAGTTTTTGGGGAAGAACTGTATGAAGTTCTTCCCCAAAACGGAATAGCTTCCTCAGGCCATTATTTTGGGGCTATGCGGGAATCACCTACGGTCAGAGTTGACAATCCTACCTCAGCCCCACCTTTTGACCCCATGAGCATCACCCCTAGCTGGAAGTAATTTGGTAAAAGTAACATGGCATTCCCTGTCTAGATTTGTGTTTTTCAGCTATTGGTAACTTTTGCAGGAGGTGGTGTTTAATTCCATGTAAGGCTGTCAACTGCCTGAAGAAAAAAATCTCCAGTGCCTAATGGCTGAAATTAGCATTGAAAAGATAGTGGGAGATTCATAATCTCTGCATTCTGCAAGAGTTGCAAACAAGTGGAAGTAAAGTAGAGGCAATTGGGAGAAAGCCTCATACCTGTTAAGTCCCCATCTTGTGTTAGTGCTTGATTAGCAGGCAGAATCTCAGTGAGTTTTTGGCTCATGGAGCCTAACTTATTTTGGCATATGTGGGAAGGGGGAGCCTTGCATCAGGGGCAGGGGTCAATAGAAGAGACTTACTGAGAATGGGAAGGAAAAGGAGAACAGGATTTCTTAGCCATGAGTCTCCCTGGGGGCATGTGTAACCTGGGCAGGTTTTGTGACCTGTTTATACCTGTTTAATTCAACAAAATGCCTGATAGAAACTGCAGGCAAAATACCAAGTGAGGGGAACTCAAATAGCTGACAGTTGGCGTCCCCCTCTGGAACGGGTACCTTAGGATTATTTTAGTTCAGCAGCTGAGCTTTTTTTAATGTGAGGAGCTCAATTTTTGGAGCGGCTTCCTTTTTACGCTAAGCTGCTCTGAACAGATTGCGGGGGAAGGCTACGGGTATATCAGGGTCGAGGGCCATTCCAGCTAGCAGAATTTCAGCCAGGCTGAGCCAAGACATAACCTTGGAATCTTTCTTAATGCAAATCAACAATAACTACAGAAGCCATAAAATGATCATTTAAAAGAAAAGTTTTTTGCCCTCTCTTCTGGTTACTTGGAACTGGCCTTCTTGTGAGAGGAGGATCACAGCACACCTTTCAGGTTTGCTCCAGATTATACACACTGTACGCTGTCTTTAAGAAGTTTTGCGGAGATTTAAGCAAACAGGCTAAGTGGAATTTGCCTCTGGGAGGCTCCTCATTAGGAGAGATCCATTGATGGAAACTGAGCACCCTCTACTGGCATCCCAGAAAACATACATTCAAGGGCCGCGTCCATGGTTTTCTGATAACATTTGGACTTCTGCCGTTCGGCATCTGATGATGCATTTTATGCTTTAATGTCAACCACCTTGAACAAATGTGGGGAAAAAATTCATTAAACAGATAAGTGACAAGTTGCCTTGCAAAGTATTCATGATTAAGGCTATTGCGCTAGGAAATAATTTGTTTACCTTCTCTGCAATAACATTAGAAACTTTTTTTCCCAAGCAAAGTAAATTGAGCATCATCAAATTATGGAGGCAGATTATGGTCATTATTTGGAATGAACTACCCTATACCAATGGCTGTGCCCAACAGATCAAAGCTTTTAGAACTGCTGCAAACCCTGTAAATTATGTTCTTGGGGGTTTCAGGACTTTCTTGAAGAGCAGAAGGGGAAGGTGCAGTGGCAAAATATCCCCATCTGTCTTGGAACTACCTACCCTGATTCACCGCCCCCCCCGCCATCCCCTTCCCCGATCAGCCACCTCCCCTGGACCACCCGAGTGAGATGGGGAGCATCACACCCTTCTTTCCATGGAGAGACTCCAATGACAGGCACCCTCTTGCCCCTCCCCCCTTGCAGGGCAAACAGAGCGTGATGATAGATGGTGTGGGGGGTTGGCAGCCTGGGGGGTGGTCTCCCTCCCGCCTATCTCCTGTGGCCAGGCAGCAGGGGTCTTGGCTCTTCACCTGCCATATGACAGAACCACAGGACGGCACAGACCTGCTCCTGGAACTGTGATTCCCTGGTGATGCTTTGAAGACGCAAGCCACCACTGACCCCCCCCCCCCAGCCCAGGCTCCCTCGGGGTCCACCCACATTAGAGGCAGGGACATGTTATGGCGCATGACCAGTAGTGGGATTCAAATAATTTAACAACCGGTTCCGGTGATGGGATAATTTAACAATTGATTGTTTACAAGCACCCTTTTAACAGCCAGTTCTGCCAAAGTGGTGTGAACCTGCTAAATCCCACCACTGCGCTTGACACAGATGGTGACCAGTTTGGCGAGGGACCCCGGCTGCATGATGCTGAGACCCCTGATGTGATGGAGACACCAGAACCGCATCTTGAGCACCTGTGACACTTATAAAGCTTGATTAAGCCAAAACAGATATTTGTATATAGTTATCCCTTGTCTGCCTTCCATCCATCTGAAGTATCTCCTGATCCCATCTAGTTTAACACATTTCTCTTCTGTTTGATGAACTTGCCTCAATTCCTTGGCTTCCTTTACCTTTCTGGAGTCCTTAAGGCTGAGCACCTCATACACTACCATCAAAACAGCTCAGTCACTTGATAAGGCGGGAAAACCTGCCCAGCATAGTTAGGAGGAAGCCTGCCACAAATAGACAGGAGGGTGAAGTAGCCTGCTGCAGTAACTATTACCGGGCCTTGCTATCATTTGTGGTTGCCATCCAAACTTTTGACATTTCATTCAGAAGTTGAACTTTAGTATTCCATCGCCACACATAAAATCCCCAATGATCTGCTTCCATTATTGGCACAAAAACAGGTTGTAACTGCAAGGCGTAGCAAGGGGGGAAAGCACCTGGTGCACTGGTGCGTTCTTCCCCCCGCCCTGGAATGCCCCATCCTGCCCCTGCCACACCCCCACAAGGGCATGCGCCCGGTGCATTGTGCCCCCGTCCCCTTGGAGCTACACCTCTGTGTAACTGTCATTTTTTGTTGTTGTTGTTCAGGGTGGTGGTAGGAATGGCCTGGGTTTCCTCAAGAAGTTCAGAGTGAGGAAGAGAGTAAGAAAGAAGTGTTTTTCTTTATGATTTAATTCGACTTTCTGTGGTGGCTAAAATGTGCTTTATGAGCTATTCTTAGGTCTCGATGCTCCACAGGAAGCAACATCAGTTCACAAAACTGGAGTTCGAGACAGCTACCTAACAGGTTCTGAAGCAAATGGCATCTGAAAACCCACTCTCTGAGTGTCAGGATGGATCGTCACATTAAATGGTACATGAGGCCGGAGGGCCCCCCGGGTTGGCTGAAGCAGTAAACACAGAGGGACATGATCCACCCTAATTGGCTCCTGTCATCCGTGCAGTGTACCGTGAAGCTTATGCTGGACAGAGTCCTATTCAAGCATCCAAACTGATGGAGCTTCTTGAGTTTCAGAAGCTATTTTTAAGTAAAAGCTGTCAATTGGCATTGTGTCACTTAAGACTGATTGCTGAGTCTTTGGATCAGTATTTGAGCATTTTATAGTTGTTGTCTGCTGTGGTTAAGATGAGGAATCTCTCCCCTTCCCTTGTATGATCTGGAACTGCCACCAACATCAGAAGCTGCCTGTGTAGAAATGCATTTGGGAGCTACATCACACTATTACACTATTATCCTTATTCTACCATGGAAGCTCGCCACTTGACTTTAGGTCCGTCACAATCTTTCAGCCTGTTGTTATGAGGATAGGTTGGATGGGAAAATGACACAATAAGCTACTTTGGCTCTCAACTAGGAAGAAAAGCAGGATAAAAACTGTACTAAGCACTGTATAAACACCTGTTAGAAACCAGCAACACCGTCTTCTATTTTCAGTGGAACGTTGCTTGGTTCAGTTTGATGCGCGTGGATGCAATACGTGAAGAGGTTCTTCTTTGCACTGGACTAAATGACCTTTTTATTCCTTACCTGACGATTTGGACTGTAAGGAAGAAGTAACCAGGTTATCCACGCTTTCACAGTATGTCTTAACACACGGAGGCTCACACAAGTGGTTGTTCAGAACATTTATTTCGATAATGATGCCAGCTGACAGGTCATCAGGTTAATTGTATTGAACAGACTGTCTTCTTCATCTAAGGCCGTGGCCATTCAATATACATTAAGATTGGTATCAAACTATGAAAGCTACATTGCTTTAAGCAAAAAAAGAGGAAAAAAATTATGGCAATTCTCTTCCAGAGGGACTTCTAGATTTCAAATGATTACAGAAGACTTATTGAACATTAACACACTATATACAAAATGATATCACAAAAAGCAAACTTTTGACGAATAGGTAAAAATATACATATACACAAAGTTCTCTTTGTCCCAAGCTACACTGAGCTCGCATGTGGGTTTCCCCCCCTTTCATAGAAATCCAGTATAAGTACATGATTAGTCCTGACGAGCCAACTTGATTTTCAAAATGTAAACACAGTTCAGCAGCAGTGGATAGTTGAACCTGCTGTCAGAGACCGAAGCTGGAGAAGGCTGGTGATCGATGAGGCAAGATTACAACAACAATTCAGGAGCGCAACTACCCAGGTGCCTTTACTGCTGAAGCGAGTCGTTTTCTATTGCTTTGTGACGTGGGACACTTCTATGCAAATACGCATTTAAGTTAAATTGGGGTGTTTACCCCAATTATTTATAGAGTCGTTCCGGTGGGAAGAGAACCTTAGGTTATCCCATTTTCAACCAACCCTTACTTCCAACAGGCATCTTTCAATCCTACTATCAAATTATGTAGGGACTTTCAAGGACCCTTCTTATGTTTCAAAGTTCAAACCGACAAATGTAGGGGTATCAATAATGATAAATTTAGCAAACGACACGATGAGGGAGGTTTTTGAACATGCAGAACACTCCCCATTCCTCTGATCCAGCTAGTTTAAAGTGCACATGAGGGTCCCTATATGGAGACCCTCTCTGTTTGAGAGAAGTGGTTTCACAGAAAAAGTACAGGAAGTCTCTGCCCTCACGGAGCTTTGGAATCTCTCACAGTATTGATATTGCTTCTCTGATAATACTGATCTATTCTCAACACTGGGTGCTTTCCCCCCATATGTTTTCAGTGATTAAGAGTTTGCTCCACTGCCTTCCTCATAGTAAGAAATGTGTACTGCAGCTGTTGGTTTTTAGGAAGAGAAAAAAAGACCCACCTACTAAGTATTCCTACAACTATGAATGAAACCATCAAGAGGATTTTTAGGGCCTTGTCTCCATAAACTGACTCAGGATTTTGGTCTTATGAACCAAACTCCGCCCATGACAAGCCATTCCCGGAAATTGGTGTTCCTGCATGCTCTTTTATACCTCCATATAATAGCACCTACTGTGATGTTAGCTACTGTGCAGCAGATTTTTGAAAGTGCAAGTGAATTGCATGTTCCTCAATCCTTCTCCTGTCAGGGGAGGTGTTGGATCATAGGCAGCCAGAACCACAAACCTGCAAATACACAGCTGTGGCTGCATGAATAGTCTGTATTGCAGACAAACAGATGTGATTCCTTTTCCTTTTTGCCTTAAAGGTATCTGACCAATATGAAAAATATAGGCCAGCTAGCTCATGGTGGAAACAAGGGAAGGCAGACAATCTTGGATTGAAAGAGTGCTGTTAACACAGAGGAACTGATGAGAATGATGCTCGCTCTACCTCAACCAGGGCATGCACACCCATCCAGGAATGCCCTTGAAGGAGGAAGTGGGAATGTCCGTTCTCGCCAAACTTCTAGCTCTGCAACATTTGGAGTTCTGCCCTGGTGCAGGTTTCATCCAGGTGGCACATGGTCTATCTGTGTCAGCTGTGACATTTAAAAATAATTTACATATGGGTCGGTTCAGCTGCCGGCAAGGTTCACTAGAACCCAAGAGACAGCATGAAGTGCTATTTACTGTCTTTATATCAGTCTCACTGCGCACAAAGCAATATCTGCCCCTGGCTGAGAAATTAGTGAAGGGCAAACAGAATTCATGAGGTGGCTTTATAAAAGAAACCTAACAAGAAGTGCAGTACTTTATAGAGCAGTGGTGGTGAACCTATGGCACTCCAGATGTTCATGGACTACAATTCCCATCAGCCCCTACCAGTACGGCCAATTGGCCATGCTGGCAGAGGCTGGTGGGAATTGTAGTCCATGAACATCTGGAGTGCCATAGGTTCATCACCATGGTTATAGAGAATGGGTGGGGGGCACACTTCAAGCTACTTCTTCACGCAGCTGTCAAGAAGCATTGGATTCAGTCCCTTGGACAACAACTGCCACTAAACGGAAACTCTGGCCACAAAGGCCAGGGTGACACCACTTCATCCAGTCTGTTTCCATGCATATCTTTAAATGACGACACCTCACCTTCTACTATTATTATTTAATTTGTATATACTGCCAGCTGTACGCTGCACACATGAACAACAGTGCACGCACCTAAGCAGTAGCAAAACGCACCGACCCATTTCTGACCCGCTGTCGGAACTTTAAAACACTCGCCCATGCTGTAGATGTGCATTTTGAAGAACGGCTGCTTCACATTGAACAATGTTAGGTGAAGATATGTAGAGAATCTGTCCTAAAACCTTAGGCAACAAGAATCAACCCAGGTCCAAGCCAGATTAACAAGGTACAGTCTGAAGGCCGCAAATTTCCCCACACTCCCCACACACAGAACAGACCAACCCACGGGCAAATTTTCAAACAGAAGCTATAAGTTTGCCATAGATGGAGTTCATGGCCCTCACGCTGCTTGCTGTTATCGAAGGCAAACTAAGTTGGGAAAGGCAGTGACTGTGAAGGAAATTGACCAGAGGCATCTGGATGAACACAAGAAATACAGGGCACAAAGCTTTTTCAGTGTTCTAGAAACACAGAGTTGATTGTGTCACCATTTAGCTTAATTGCTTTAGGCACCAAAATGGGTGCTTGTTCTTTGTCCTACTCATACCTGCTTCTACCAGCCATGCAAACTAAAAGTTAGCACACACACACACACACACGCGTACGTGCAAAGTGGTTGCCTCCATAATATTCAGTTCACTAAACGCGCAGCCTACTTCTTCACAATGCTCTTGTGAGCAGTGAGTGACAACAACAGCTGACGGACTTGCCGAACAGCTACATCAAAAGCTGCAAATGTGTGAAGTTTGCTTTTGCGCCAGGGAAGAATTTACAACAGCACTCTCGTAAGTTATTTCTTAGCTATGAATGGGCTGAGCTTTATGACAAGATGTGAACACAAAAAAGGGACGGGAAACAAATAAAAGGGTTTACGTCACAGGCAAGCAGCATTTTCAAATGGCGCCTGAACCAATTTAAAAACTAATTCGCTTGTTGTAATGTAACTACAGAGAAAAGGATAATTACAATCCAACTTGCATAGCATTAGAATACAGATCACATTAATGTATGCTACTTCCAGTACTCCTTTCATGAGCGCCCACTCCTTTTACCCCAAATAAAAGAACCATTCTCAGTAAGGGTCTCTTTAGACGCGGGACGCCTTTTGCTACCTTGAAGGTTGAACAACTGTGAGTGCAGCAATCAGTCTGTCTTGTCTCTGACCATATTGTAGTGTTTTGCCCCTTTCAATAATTTGCATAAGTTTTTAAATCACCTAAGGATAAAATGCACATTATGTTTTATTAACAGCTATTTTTTTCAAAAAAAGCAAATTTACAGCCTAAATTCTTTAAAGTGCAAGACAACAGAACATGTCTGCAACATTCAGATTCTCAAAATCCCACAAAAGGAGGAATTCGACACACAGGCGAAAGACCTACTGTCCACAGTTGTATGAACACAATCTTGTAACCAGTCACCTAACGGATTGTCCTTATTAACTAACATCAAGGAGGCAAAAAAAACCTCACTGTCAGCTAAACAACTAAAACCCCTTTTGAATTTAATATTTTGTAGTGTCTGCGTCTCACAGCAGACATCCACCCTGTTACGGAAGGGCTCTGATATAACCCCTTTTGCTGTTTTTTAAAAAAATCTTTGACAGAGTCTAGGAAATCCCTTTAAAACAAACATGTACACAAAGTGGGGTTGCTTTAAACGGACGAACAAAAATTAAGATACCAAAGAAAATATGGTACCCTGTCTAAAGCCAGCATGTCTTGGATTTGGCAACACAGGTGCCACCCCATTTGGCACTGACCAGCAGGTGTGTATTTAGTATGCGCTATGCCAACAACCAAGCCTGCTTCCTACTTGGAACATTGCGTGTTTTGCTGTTAAATTGCTTTACAATCTCTTGTGTTCCTGAGATGAGCATATTAGAAGGGAGACGTTCCACCTAAAGCGACCACGAGGATAAACTGTCCATGCTTCTGAGCCTCAAACAAGGCGAAGCTGTCAGTCGTCTCCAAGGCGCCACTTTTGAGACTCTTCCTGACGCACGTCAGGCCTGATTTGGTTTCTCATCCCACCCAAAACATTCGATGTTGCCTCCGTCGCAACTATGAGAGGCTTCACCACTGTCGGTGGGATCTGGCGGAGAACTCCTCCAACGGCTCCAGTCACCCCTCTGTTCTCATGTTCACGAGCAGCGGTTTCGTAGATGGTTTGTGCTGTATCTGTGATCCCCTTGAGAAAGTCAGAAACACACAAGACTATTACTGAAGAGCTGCATGGTCTCCTTCAATGAAGTCACCCCCACTGCAAACTATTCCTGAAAGCTAAGCAGGGTTGGCCACAGTCAGTATTTGGTTATGGGAGACCAAGGAAGTTCAGGGTTGCTACAAGGAGGTGGGCAATCACAAACTATCTCTGTTGGTCTCTCACCTTGACAATAACATGAGGGGCTGTGAGTTGACGACACTTAAAGCTACTGGGACAGGTCCTAGACAGGTTCTAGGGGAAGGGGGCCCTAGAATCCAGGTCCTAGAATCCCCTGTACCCTTTTCTGAACATCATCCCAAGTTGCTCCACTGAGACAAAACTGGACAGATGGAGAAGGAGAAGAAGAAGGGTTTAGATTTATATCCTGCCTTTCTCTCCTGTAAGTGGCGTACAAACTCCTTTTCCCTTGGTTGTGGTGGGTTTTCCGGGCTGTGTGGCTGTGGTCTGGTAGATTTATTTCTAACGTTTCGCCTGCATCTGTGGCTGGCATCTTCAGAGGTGTATCACAGAGGGAAGTCTGTTACACACTGTGTCCTTTTCCCTTCCTCTCCCCACAACAGACACCTTGTGAAGTAGGTGGGGCTGAGAGAGTTCTGAGAGCTGCGACTGGCCCAAGGTCAACCAGCAGGCTCCATGTGATGGAGCAAGGAAACAAATCCAGTTCACCAGATAAGAGTCCGCCACTCAATAGATAAGAGTTTCATACTGAACTTATGCAGAGTGGTAGCATAAATAGTAGCTTCTGGGAGATATGTACTGGCCAATTATTATGGATGTAGCCTGAGGAATCCCAGCTACTCACAAGGCAGTCAAAAGGAGTGAACACAGCAAGTGGCCTACTGGGATATATATTGTTCAAAAGTACAGTATTCCAAAGCACATCTAATTGCTAACCAACTCCCATTCAATGCAGCATCCACCCGCCGGCATGTTTGCCCCTCCACTGGGGTAAGTAGCCCATGGAGGGCAAATCTGCTGGTACAGGCCCACACTACCTCCATAAATGGATTCAGTCCCCCTGCCCGTGATTGGGCTGTATGTGCCCTTTTCTTTCATTATAGTGTGGTTTTTAGGCAGTTTGTGCAATAAGGTCTTACGTCTGACTTTTTCCCTAAAATGCTTAGATGTGGACAGTGATGATTAAAAACCCTTGCGAACATTTTATTAGCTATGTTGAAATATTCTTGTTTTTCATTCTACATTTGGAAAAACCTTCAAGGTAGTATGCAAAATAGAAAAAGTCACATTGAATAGCAAGCAGTTAGGAAATGGTATTTTCCTTACCTCTTTTACAACACTGTACGCTTTGGCCACCCCTTCACGGAGGTCTACAGGCTGATGAGCTAGACGGTAGCGAGAAAGTCGTTTAATTTTTTTCGTTTCAGTTAAACTAGGTCCAGGGGAAACCATGTCATAAGCTGTTTCTGCAGCTGCCTGTGTTGCAGTTCAGAGAAAAACAACAATGCATTATAACTATGGGAAGTGTTGCATCAGTTAAAACCTAGCCGTTACTGCAATATCAAAGCACCTACTACTTGGCATTGTAATGAAAATACTACCTTTGTAAAGATAACCTACTTTGAGAGTAGTTTTACAGTTTTGCAGGGTTCGCTGTAATCTACGAACCTGTTGTGACCAGCCAGACCTATGGTGGGATTGGGGAGACAGGGACCAGTTTTTAGTAAACAGTATCTCTACCTGTCCATCTTAGAGGTGCTTAGCTGCACAGGCCAAAGATGGATGCCATCTCCTGTACCTGCACATTGGAGCCAATATGGAAAAGATCTGTCTGGGCAGGTCTCCCTGTCAGTCACTGAAATGCACAGCAGCCTGCCGCACCTTTCCTAAAGCAATCAGGAAGGACAATAGAAAGACCTGGGAAACAGGTCTCCACCTCAGGACAGAAGCACACCTGGTCTCTGGTCGACCAAGAATATGTTAACTAATACAATCAAAAGTTCCTTTCAGCTATTCTCTACCTCTCTAATCCTATCAATCTTTTTTCCTGTTCTTTCTGGGAAAGACCACCTCAATCTGCATTGGGATTGTTCCGGAACTGTGATCGTAACTGTTCCAATCCAAATCTAATCATCTCTGGGGCAGGGAGCAGGTCTAGGTCCTATCCTGATACTGTCTTGGAATATACATCTTCATTTTCTCCCTGTAAGTGGATAACTGCCATTCACTCCAGTGGAGAAAATAATGAAATACTGCCCTTTGATATACTTGAGAGACAATGTAGCTTAGTGTTTAGAACAATGAACTTGGGAGATCCAGATTTAAATTCCTATTCGCCATGAAACTCACTGAGTGACCAAGGGCCAGTCACTCTCTGTTAGTTTACACCACAGGATGGTTGTGAGGGGAAAAGAGCGAAAAAATATGAAGAAATTGAGAGAGTCATGTATGCCATCCAGAACTTCTTGCAGAATGGGTGGGGTAAAAAATGAACTTAAATAAATGAAATACTGCTGTAGGAAGGGCAAAACCTGTCTTTGTACTCTGAAACTGTGCGTGAAAATTGCTGTCAACACAGAGTCCACATTTACACACAACATACCCCACCACAGGGCCCTTATAGCCAGAGGTGGGATGCAGCCGGTTCGCAACGGTTCGATGGAACCGCTTGTTAAATTTTCTTCAGTTAGGGGAACCGGTTGTTAAACATTAACTTGAACTCCTTTGATAAATCTTCCTCAGTTCTGCAAACTGCTGGTTAATGATTAACTTCAACTTCAACTGACCCAGCATGTCTGTTAATGATTAATCCCCCTCCCCTCAATGGGAGTTAGTGGTGTGAGGCTCTCTTTTAAAAAGTATCCAATGAAATACAAACTTGGAGGGAGGGGCATATAAAAGCCTCAGGTAGAGGAAAGAGAGTGGGTCAATACGGCAGGAACACCAGGAGATAATTGAGCTTGCTTCACTCCCTGGCTATTAAAGTAAAAGTAACTTTCTGCGCTTTGTTAAAAACTTTCTACCACAGTGCCCTGGGGATGGGAGGCAGTTTGGCCAATTACAGTTTCTGCTAGCAAAACTTTCTACCCTGGTGCCCTGGGGATGGGAGGGCAGAGTTGGCCAGTGCCTGGTTTCTGCTGGGTAAATGTTCTACCCTGGTGCCCTGGGGATGGGGAGGGCAGAGTTTGGCCAGTGCCTGGTTTCTGCTAGCAAAACTTTCTACCCTGGTGCCCTGGGGATGGGGAGGGCAGAGTTTGGCCAGTGCCTGGTTTCTGCTGGCAAAACGTTCTACCCTGGTGCCATGGGGATGGGGAGGGCAGAGTTTGGCCAGTGCCTGGTTTCTGCTGGCAAAACTTTCTACCCTGGTGCCCTGGGGATGGGGAGGGCAGAGTTTGGCCAGTGCCTGGTTTCTGCTGGCAAAACTTTCTACCCTGGTGCCATGGGGATGGGGAGGGGAGATTTTGCTCAGTGCTTGGCTCCGTTTTGCAAAACTGTCTACCTAGGTGGCATTGGGGAGGAGTGGGGAGATTTTGCCCAGTTCCCCTGCTGCAGTACTGCCCACCCTGCTCTGGAAATCCCTTCACCCAGAACGCTCAGACCACGCCCCCACCATGTTGTGCCCCACCCTGCTCCGTTGGCACTACGCGACTGTTTGACTCCCACCACCATCGGAACCTGTTGTTAAAATTTTTGAATCCCACCACTGCTTATAGCCCTCCATCAGCCCTCCATGAGGTTTTATTCTGGTGAAAGAAAGGAGATCCCATTTTTGATGCCCAGAAGGCCATATGAAAAATTATGCGTCTAATTTGGCAAACACCCTGCAAGACCTGCAGCAGTGGAAGATGGGGACGGAGTGAGAGTCTCAGATGGCATTTCTGCTGGCACAAGGAGGAAGAATACTGGAAGGATCTAACTAGTAGCATTCAAAATGTTAAAACTGCTTTCCAGCCAAGTGCCATCACTCATTAAAACTTCATATTCAAAACTTCCAAAGTTACCAGAATACAAAACAGATATCATTGAACTCTACAGTCATGAGGCAATAAAAAAAGTTATCAAAGCATAATTATGAAAGGAGATGTTGCCTATTGTGTGTTACATTTTTATTAAGAAGCAAAAAAAATTACTCTCTCCTGACATTTTGCCTGCATCTCTGGCTGGCATCTTCAGAGGATCCTCTGAAGATGCCAGCCACAGATGCAGGCGAAATGTCAGGAGAGAATGCTGCTAGAACACGGCCATACAACCTGGAAAACCCACAACACTCTAGTGCAGCGGTTCTCAACCTGTGGGTCATGACTCCCTTGGGGGTCAAACAACCCTTTCACAGGGGTCACCTAAGACCATTGGAAAACACATATTTCCGTTGGTCTTAGGAACCGAGACACAAATAATTTTATGGTTGGGGGTCACCACAACATGAGCAACTGTATTAAAGGGTCGCGACATTAGGAAGGTTGAGAACCATTGCTCTAGTGATTCTGGCCATGAAAGCCTTTGACAATACAAAAATTGCTCTCATTTATTGTGTGAAACAAAAAGCATTTCATTTCTTTTATCTCGATTTACCAGCATGCTGTATGCCTCAAATTAAATAGGCCCCCTTTGTTGCTAAAGATAGCACAAGGCATACCTGTATGGTCTGAACCATCCTGTTGGTCAGTTCTAATGCTGCCATGGCAGTGGAAGTCCCAAAAGAAGCAGCCCCTCTCTGAAAGCCTCTTACAATTCGGCCATCTTTTCGGTACTGTTCTATTGGTAACCACACCAAGTCCTTTAGACCTTGCACTGCAATTACAGATGTTACAAAGAATCATAGACAACGGCTTCTGCAACTGAACACAGTTTCTGAAAGCAGTCAGCAAAACTTATCCATATGCAAAATGCAGAAGGCTGGATCCTTCCAATAGAAGAAGGAAGATCTCTGTGATTCTAATCCTCATGGCAGTACCCTGACCCACAGGCTTTTTGTCTGTAAGAGCTGCCACCCCACCAATGACGCCTTACCAGGGGTCACTGGAAATATCAGGTGAAAGGTAAAGAAAAAAAACACCTTGGTAGGGTCCAACTCACAAATTCTTACACAGCTTATTACAAATGGCAGAACAACCCATAATTTTAAAATAATGAACTTACCTAATTGAACTAATGAATGCATAGGCCCAACTCCTCCCAGAATACCTGGCAGTTGGTTTTTCTTGATGTCGTTAAGCCATTCCGAAATGGCGTAAGAGAACAGTTTATCCACACCAAGCAGCCTGTACAAAATATACTTATTAGTGTGTACAAAAGTTGTTTTCGAGAAAAATAAATTCTTCTGAATAAAAACAAGGGAAGTATAAACAGTGTCCCTCAACCACTAATTCTGGGATTAAAAACCTTCAGTCTAAAAGAACAAATTTATGCATGCACCAATAAATTAAACCATGAACACTTCTACACCTCAGACTTCCAGCCTCAATTCTTTTTCTCTCAAGAATGGAACCTACATTACCACCGACCTCCTTCTCATCAACTCACTCTTTTGAATTCACCGAATGTGACTCTTTCTAATCCTTCCAAAAGGAAAACGAAAGGTGTGCTTTAGCAGGACAAAGGGTGAATCTTGTACATTAATGCAGTTTTCAAAAACTACTATTCAAGAAACGGCTCTGGTTCTACATATCGTCAAACAGATTTTGTATGCGACATTTCATAAACAGGCCAAATCATTTTGACTTTAATGATGAACAGCTTACCCATGTCGGTAGCAAAGTCTCTTCAACTTCAACTCTGAGCAGTTTAACTGAGCGAGACCGATCAAAATTCCAGCCAACGTACCCTAATTTTGTTTAAAAAAACAACTTGATATTTAAATTTGCAACAGCAAATTTTAAAAGCAGGCATCTCTGATCAACTCCTATGTTTTCGCACTTGCCTTACTAAAGAATTTCATTGGAAAACTAATGAAGTGTTTCATTCTGTGTTTATACTATGCTACTAAACTGCTTCTGTAAACGAACTGGAATTTTCAACACTACAACTAGATATAGATGGCAACCATAATCCTCCCCAAATCTTGCACCTTTTACCTGTGTCCATCTGTATTTTACTCTGTTACGCCAATAAAGGTTTTGTATGTATGTATGTTTCATTCTGGTAATTTATTCCAGCCTAAAATTAAGATTACATCATCAAAAACAAAAGACGGAGAAGCTCTGTTCTCTGCTAAAACAAGACCTGGAGCTGACTATGGTTCAGACCATGAAAATTAGAATACAGATGAAGAAAAAACCCAAGGTACCCATTGTGTCAAAATAAATCTAAACCACAATATAATGCCATAGAGTCCACCCTCCAAAGCATCAATTTATCCAGCGGAACTGATCTTGATTATCTGGAAATCAACTGTAATAGCAGGAGACCTCCAATCGCCACCTGGAGGTTGGCAACCCAAACTATGGACAGTCAAAGGATCTCTTTAATGGTCCACATTCCCTTCTCCTCCATAATTATTTATTAGGGAAGTATTTCCCCCCAAAGCACCTCACAGGCCATATCCTGACTACAGTGGACAGTAATCTATTGCTGCAGTTTATGGCACATGACTTCCAACTGAGCCTTGATTGGTCGCTCTCTCTCTCTAATTAGACAAGCTCTTGACAAAACTTAGTCTGTCCTGCAATCTTCTAGAAGACAACTGAGACAGGAGCATGCTTTTGTGCGCAGCTGTCGATCATGGTCAGTTGATGTCCAAAGAATATGCAGATGGTAGGGATGCAGCAAGTTTGCAGTGCCCATGATATGCATGTCTCCAGCCTTTGGTTTTTATTTTGATATAACAGATTAGCAGGGGTATCCCTCTGGAATATGCCTTGGGACCCAACAGACCCCTATCAGTGGCCTTATTTTCAGCACATCCACCTTGCTCAAAGAGTTGGTATCCCTTGAGCAAGCCATAAGCAAGCTGGATCTTGCTTATTTCAAGAAGTTCTTAATTAAGGTCAACAAACCTGATCCATAGAAACATGTTTGCCGTGGTAATCAAGGCGCACTGGAACTTCTGATGTAAAGCGAAATTCTCTAAAAGGAGGGGAAACGCTGTATGTCACATGAGGCAGATTTGCACAGTAGAAGCAGGAAATTTCAAATCCTTTCCCTAGAGTGCCCACACATTTGGGAAAATACTGTACCAGGAAATGAACTGCCTGCTTTTTATCAAAGAGTTATAAGACGAACATGCCCTACTGTCTCTCTATGTAAAGGTAAAGGTACTCCCCTCTGCAAGCACTGGATCATTACTAACCTATGAGGTGACATCACATCAATACATTTACTAGGCAGATGATGCATTATGGGATGGTTTGCCATTGCCTTCCCTAGTCATCTACACCCCCAGCAAGCTGGGTACTCATTTTACCTGCTTCAGAAAAATGGAAGACTGAGCTGGCTACCTGAAACCAACTTCCACTGGGATCGAATTCAGGTCATGAGAAGAGCTTTGACTGCAGTTTGGCAGCTTACCGCTCTGCACCAAGGGGCTCCTATCTCTCTATGTACAATGCCAGAATTCTCTTCCGTCCCGAGAGCCTGTTCTTAGACTTAACTGCACTTCAATGAACCAATTGATCAAATCAATCAATCGTACTCCAGGCACACAAAGTAAAAAAAATTAGAATAATATAAACCTATTGAAGGCAAATTTCATTTTTCAATGATGCAATAAGAACAGAAATAAGATTTCAGTGACAAGGAATTAAAAGTACACTTCATCCCAATGAACCTCCAAAAATAGAACTGGTTTGGCCCTCACAGATGAAATTAACGCCCATGTTATTTTGGGAAATAATATTTTTTAAACAATGATCTCTGCTGTCCATGGAGGAATCTGCTTTTCAGATCACTTTACAAAGATTTTGATGGAGAGTTCAACATATGGCCACTTGTGGCAATTGTAAATGAACATTTCTACACCTTTGGTGTTTTATGTTGCTGTTTTCCAGCCTGCTTTCAATCTTGGCTCTCGTCTGCTCCAGCAAATGTTGTCACCTCTGAAGGGAAGCCAAGCCAGCCCCTTGAGACCACAGGGTTTAGAAACCAGTATTAAAAACACATTTACATGGCCCCCACCCCAACAACAAAGGTAAATCCTAAAAAAGAACACTGGGACTTCTTCAGAGATCTCATGGGCCTAAGATATCTGCAGGTACCTGAAAAAGATTGGCTGATCACTGAATGATGCTTCTTCGTGTGTGAAATTATGGTCATCCCCATTGAGTACATCCTCAGAGTCCACGCTTCCATTCTGGCTGGACTGTTTGTGTAATGCAAATGAAATGACTGGGCTTGGCTCCTTGAAACCACTGTAATGTCTGGGTAAGGTACATGTGACTTCAGCACCGGGAGGCTTCTTAACTGCAAATAAAAACAATTCGTGCTGAAATCCAAGGCAATCATCGGAAGAATTGTTTGCCAGCAAGAATTCTTCAATGAAAGATTATTGTAAGAAAACGTATATGCTTCCCGTGTTTTGAGTTAACAAAACAACGTACCTTATTCAGCGCATCAGCAACCTGCTCTTACAGTTAACTGATTGAGGTGACCAACAGTGCCATCCCTAACTAGAGTTACAATCTAAGGCCATTGGTTTCAATTAACTTGGGGTGGTACTCAGCTTCGGATGGCACCGTATACCTGGTTTGAACCACTTTACGAGATAGGCATATTTACCTTCAGGATCTGGAGTCATTAGGACTTCTACCTCTGTAGAAAGGCTAGTGAAGAAATCCTTTAGGAAAAACAGGGCATCCTATAAATATAAGACATTGAACGCATTACTTTAAAAGACAAAAAGTTTATGAGTATGAACCTCTAAAAATATTAACCATCTTGTTCTATGCAAATATGAAAATGTTCTTTGCTGTAGCATAAATTCTTTTACAGAAATATCTTAATAATAAAATTCTCTAGCAGAGGGGGCTGAGACAAGAAGGAATATGCAATTTGCATGCTCTGAACCAGAGCAATCGCTTATCAAAACAGGCAGAATGTGAGAAGGTAGCTTTTTTTTTGCCAGGACCCTCCCAAGGACAAAAGTTTTTCATAAAACCACTCAGGTAGGAGAGACGCATTAATGTTATTAATGATTAGATTACTATAGGCTTACTATAACTCCAACTTCTGCACTGGCTCCCTAACAGTTCCTGAGCAGAAAATAAAAATTCTAAGCAGAGAATCAAGACAACTTATGCACCCATTCCCCAGCCTTATATACAGCGCTGAATTAACCTAGCAGCAAACGTAGCAGATGCTACAAGCCCTGCACTAATGTTTGCAAGCTGCCTGGAGAAATCAATATCTTGCTGTATTCTCACGATCTGGCAATGCTGTTGTTTACATGTCAAGGGAGCTACGTGGTATGTACTCTAGGTTCTGTGTGTGCACAAGCAAGTGTTGGCTCCTTGCTGTGTCGTGCACAGGCGTGGTGTCATTTGTGCTGCTGCAGTGTGTGCTATTACAGCCCTGGAGGGTGTGCCTGCACCACCACAGTGAGCCTGCGACAAGAGCCCTTTCATAACATATGCTACAGGATCCACACTAGCTTAATCCAGTTCTGCTAATATACAGACCTTCCTATCATGATGGTGGACATTCCTCTAGCTCAGTGATTCCCAAAGTGGGCGCCACCACCCCCTGGTGGGTGCTGCAGCGATCCAGGGGGGCGGTGATGGCCACAGGTAGAAACATTAATACATATATCTTTCTGTTTATTTGCTATTAAAATTTTTAAAAAATTAATTTCCAGGGGGCGGTAAGTAATATTTTTTTCTGGAAAGGGGGCGGTAGGCCAAATAAGTTTGGGAACCACTGCTCTAGCTATTGAGCCTAACATAAGAATATGCCCCAATATTATGCACTTTCTTATAAAGTCACATTTATTTGAGCCTTTTTTAGGCTGCTTTTCTCCCGAAAGAGACCCAATGCAGTGTACAATTTTTTTTTTGGTTTGTAGCAAGACTAGCTAAACTGCTGTCTATTAGTCAGAAAATTCCCTTCCCCAGATAAATTAGACTGGGAAGATACATGCACATCTGTAGTTGTTGCATATTACATGAATTTAAACTATACAGGTATTATGGGAGCAGGTGGAATGCTTCTCCAGATAGCCCAGGGGTTCTCCTTATCAGTTTTCACCAGCATGGCCAATTGGCCATGCTGATAGAGGCTGATGGGAATTGCAGTTCCTGAACAATCTGAGAGCCACAGGTTCCCTACCCTCTGGCTATGGCAGGTGGGAACCTCGCGGCTCTCAGATGTTCAGGAACTACAATTCCCATCGGCCCTACCAGCATGGCCAATTGGCCATGCTGATAGAAATGGGAATATGGATTCAGGCATCTGGAAAATACAGGTTACCTAGACTATGGAAATGAACGATTAAGCAAAGTTATATTCAGCAGACAGGTGTTTATAGATTGCTGTGGTTTGACCATTCTCTTTGTTCTACAAAGCACTTCTCGGTAAGCCAACCTGGTCAATATTGAGGCGAAGCGGCATTAATGACACCCGCAAGCAACACTCCTGTGGTGATCTGCCCGATTCTGGACGAACGTGCAATGCTTTGACTGTGAGCTGGAGAATAAGAAGCCAAACAGAAAAAGAACAATAAACCTTTTAATGTAAAATATACAAGCCTAATAGACTTTCACATAGGTGAATTTTCAACTGGTGCCGCAAACCGGTATTGCTAAAATTCCAATTTGATTAGCAGCTTATTACGGCTTAAACAGTTACTTAAGCCAAGTTGATCACCACTGTAACAGAATTATGTACCCTATTAAAGACAGACTTTTTCAATACAAGCAACAAAAATTCTGCCCGCATCTTTTCCAACAGAATTTATTACATCCGCAGAGGACAGCGAGGCGCCTCAATTTTCACTGTCACTCTCCCCAGCACTGCTTGTGTTTCTTGCTGTGTCCATATCAGACTAGCGTTTATAACAAAAATTCCACCAAGAGAGGAAACAGATGTTAGCTTTCATTCACCTCGGAAGGTAAGTCCAATTAGGTAAATTCCTAATCTTATTTTTTAAATTTGGATTGTTACATGCATTTGTGGTTTAATCCACCCCCTACCCAACATGGGCTTACAAATCCATACATGCACTATCTCTCACAATTCCTAGGGATAACATTAGCTATGACTTTTCAATGGCAAAGCTTGTTGTTCACCCATCCATTAATTTCTACAGAACAAAACAGCACTGGAAAAAATTCCATCTCAGAATATTTTTCACTGAAAATTTCCCTGCAACATGTTTGACCAACTTCTGTAAACAGAAGGAAACCCAAGTCCTAAGCTGACAAAGGACTTTCTAGTTCCAGCTAGGCATACCCTTCCAGAGAATTGAACATAAGTGCCAAGTATAGCTCAGCTATAACGGTTGTGGTTGTCAACCTAATAAAACCTTACCTAGAAGTAAGCCCCATTGAATAAAAAAACCTTAATCCTGAGTAATTCTACTTCTGGATTTCTTTCCAACTTCCAGTGCAGGACAGAGCTAATTTTGATGGAATAAGTGCCTTTACCCTGTGTGTTGATTTTAAAGCTCTTCTAATATGTGATTTCCCCATTTCTAAACATCAGCAAGCTTTCATACCCGCTTACCATGTTAGAATGTGCCTTTCGAGGCATCTCTTTGCTACAATAGAGGTAGAGAAATTTATTCATCTGTGACGTAGCCAAGCGATCTCTGATCTCAAGGTCCTGAACCACAAACACTTGACGGGACACTGGATGCTCCAATAGGTTGGTTTCTCCCTCTGGCTCGCCTGGTGGGTATACCTCATGCTGGAATTTTACCTTGCAACAGAAAAGACAAGAGCTAAGTGTCACACAGCAGCCTTTACAGGATGGGGCAAAGAAACAAAGCAAACAAACCCCAAAACACATAGGAGTAATCAGGAAACATAGGTGCCTCTGGGTTTCAAGATAAAAATACTACCTCAATTAACATACTCATTTGTTCTTAGTTTTACCCTTAATTTTTGGAAATTCTGGCAGTAAATAAAATGTGACCACAAAAGTGCTTGCAAAAGTCTGCCTTTTCCCTTTTATTTATCTGCCAGCAGCACTTTGTGATTCCCAGAAGGGGTAGAAGACAAAACATTACGGGATACAGAGTGCTGCTCTAATAGTTTATTTTATTTTAATCTTATTAGATTTATAGCCTACCCATCCCTGGCCATAGCCAGGCTTGGGGAGGCTTACCTTCAATTTAAAACAGTACATAAAACCAACAAAATAAATCAAGAGAGCAAACAGTAGTTCTTATGGCCGCAAGCACTCTGTCTACATTGGACTGGGAGAGCATGATGAAATAGTCCAATATGGGACCAGAAGATGGCTTCAAGGTCCCTTACTGTATCAACAGTGGCAAGGAAATCTTGGTGGAGCAACAAAAAGCTCACAAAAACCTCATACCTAATAGCCAATTCCTTATTTTTGGATCCCATAAGAAGGGATGTCAGTGGTCAAATTACCCTAAATAATTGTGCTGGGCATGAGCTAGCGGATACAATAGAGGAAGCAAAGAAAGTTTTATTTGTCCTCTTAATTGCCATCTCATAGTTTTTCATAACCATCCTATAAGATTGACCCTAGAGGAAGGAATAGAGACTACTGGGCAGCCCTATTTCCTGGGTTTCCTTACCACTACTCAAGATGGTCAAGATGGCCAAAAGGACCAGCTCTCTTCCTGCTCATAATACCCAATTCAAGTCAAATGAATATTCATTAATCTCTTGGGTAAACCTGGTTCCCATCTGCTGCTGAGGTCCAAAAAACAAACAGTAGCCGTAATTGATGCAATTATCTTACTTTGCTTAGCTGTATTTCCATCAAGAAATCTGGGTTCCTTCCTCTTCCACCACAAGCTGCATTACGAACATGCCTTGTTGGTGTGTGAGATGGAGAACTCTGAGGGCTACTGTTATGGGGAAAAAACATCTGGATTATGATTCTTCACCTTAAACTGAAAGTTTCATTCAGAATAATTCTGTATGTACAGTCACACAGCTTGCACTGCTTCACAAGTTAAGATAAACGAGATTCCCTAAAGAGTTTGGTAAAAGAAAAGTACGCTACCTTTGTTACAGAATTATTTTCTTCTTAGAATAAAATCAACCTCTTCTAATTCTATGCAGGAAATAATCATTAGCAACGTATATTCCTCTAGCACAAAAAGAAAACCTCTAGCTAAAAATGAAAACCTCCAAAGGTTTCTTTTAGCTAGAGGCTTTCCTTTTTAGTTACAAGGAATATATGTTGCTAATGGTTATTTTCTGCATAGATCTGAAAGAGGATGATTTAATTTTAAGAGGAAAATAATTCTGTAACGTTTACAATATACGTTCTCAAGAAAATCCCAGCTGAACACAATCAGGGCTGGATACTTAGCAACCAACCTGACTCACTGATTTATGCAAGATGTGTGCCACAGAGAACACCTTTTGTTTTCCAGATTTAAATGCATTTATTACATGTATTGATCCATTCACATGCTGGCATATACAGTGACTGTGCTTGCATTTCATGTGAATTGGCCAGCACATGTGGCAAGTGCATGGAAATATGATGGGGAAATTTTCAGAGGTCAGGGCTTTCCCCCTGGCCCAGTGCTCTACCAACCCAGTGTCAGACTTTTTTCTCTGTAAGGAGACTCAAGGTGGCTTACAAGCTCCTTTCCCTTCCTCTCCCCACAAGAGACACCTTGTGAGGTAGGTGGGGCTGAAAGAGTTCCAAAGAACTGTGACTAGCCCAGGGTTACCCAGCAGGAATGTAGGAGTGCGGAAACACATCTGGTTCACCAGATAAGCCTCTGCCACTCAGGTGGAAGAGTGGGGAATCAAACCCGGTTCTCCAGATTAGAATCCACCTGCTCTTAACCACTACACTACGTTAGCTCTCTTAACCACTACACCACACTGCCAAATTGGAACTGACTTGCGAGGCAAGAGTTCAGAGGTGGTGAGCCATTACCAGCCTCTGCATTATGATCCTGGAGTTCCTTGGAGGTCTCCCAATGAAACACTAGTCAGGGCCACCCCTGCTTAGCTTCCAAGATTGGGCTAGCCTCGGCCATCCAAGACAAGGTGCCGTCTGACATTGTTCAGCTCTAAATGAATCTTGAAAGTACTTACATGTAGCTTTTAGCTGGAGAGGTAGGTGGTGCAGTTCCAAAGTCCTTACCCCCATAAAGGTGCCAAATGAGCGAGATTTCTTTCACAACATAGCGCACTAAAGGAACAGGAAAGCGGAGTGGGGCTTTGTTTGTGTCTGCCTTTTTTACGGGCTGGCTGAAATGGTTCTCTTTTATCACGATTGCATCATCAACCATTATTTTCACTACTGGCTCCTCTTCTTTATCCTAAAAGGTTACAGGAAAGCAAACACATTTAAAAAATACAAGTGTGTTTTTCCTACAGAAAACCTAGACTTTGGGGGAGGGGGGGATAGGTGAAAGGGTTATATTCTTAGCTTTATAATATGTTTGCAAATAGTAATTTCCCTCACCACTAGCAGCTAAAAGGAATACGCTTCAAGCAGCCAGAGTACTTATTGCTGCAAAGTCTGTAAATTAAAAGGAAGGTAGGATTAACATTGGTGACATTATGGGGAAAATAATTTCTGTATATTTGTTTGCAGGGCTGGATTACAGCAGAGTCCAATAATGGTTAAGAAAAAGACAAAAACAAAACAAAGAATGCTCACCGTGATTTAACTTCTTTCATTTTTAACATGCCTAAATGCTCAGTCAACAATGCTAGAATTATTGAAGATATGACCCAATTACATGCAAGAAATGCCCTCTCTATTACATTAAAACAATAATAATAATTAGCCTGAGACTACTGTAAATGGCAGGAAATAAATAAATAGATTAATAATAATAATAATAATGATAATCATCATCATCATCATCATCATCATCATCATCTCCTCCCTACATTCAGTGCTGGTGCAAACAATCTGAACGCCTCTTTGCTTTCACAATTTGAGCAGCAAAACCTCTACTTAATTTCTACATAAACTTGGTGAGAACAAAGAATCCCCACGCTGAGTTCAACATTCCCTTTCCCTAAGCACCCCACTCAGATCCATAAAAAGCCAATGGTGGGAACTGTGGGCACTGTTGTAATGAGAGGGAAAATTGGGTAGGGATGCTCCCTTTTTCACTAAAGGAAAGCTTATTCCACCAGTCTTCGTCCACCAGTGGAAAAAAACGTTAGTAGGGATGATTTCACCCAATATTGCTTTTACTGGAGACCCCTGACAGTGTGTTTGAGTCAGAAGATGGAGTGCCAGCATGGATTTTTTAGAGGGCTCAAGGGGCTTCGGTATGGGAAAGCAGGGGAAAACCTGCACTGTGCACCCATATTGTACTCACAGCATCCAAACAATTTGAAATTGTTTGGCAGGAAATCATTATCCTGAACAAAAGCACACCCTGCTGAACAGCCTTCCAAACCTGAGACTCATTTGTGTAATAGTTGTTCAGCAAATCCATCTGTGGCTTTCCCCTATGGACATTCCACAACTTGATTCTGATTCCTTATCGATATTAAGAGCTTCTTACAGAGACAACAGCTTTGGGTGCAAAAAGAATGCAGAAGTCGTCATTTTCAGAAGGCGCTTCCCCCATAGCTTCGTTAATCATATGGTGAGTGAACGATGCGTAGGTGGGGCTCGGTTCTTGGGAGAGATTCCCACTTTCATCGGGAAACAGGAAGAGGTCTGAGCAAGACGGTGCTTGCACGTGGATTTTCTCATCCGGGAATCCTGAGAGAAGGCAGAGAAATATTTTCATAAAAATGTTTTCATACAACTTGCAAAAGTGCTGAAAATCTGTGTGACAATTCTGTGCATTACAGACACAAGCAGAATCAGCTGATTGCTGAACTGGGACATGCTGACCCCGCATGTCCCAGTTCGGTCTCTGCGTTCAGTGGAGGCCAATCTCCTGATGGTCCCTGGCCCTTCAATGATGTGGCTGGCCTCCACTAGGGCCAGGGCCTTTACAGCCCTGTCCCCTGCCTGGTGGAACACTCTTCCTCCAACTGTCTGGGCCCTGCAGGACCTTGGAGAGTTCCGCAGGGCCTGTAAGACTGAGCTGTTCCACTGGGCCTTTGGAGAAGCCGGCCGCTGATGGCGCCCCCTCCTTCCCTTTTTATCATCTGTGGCCTTTTACATCTTGGGCCTTTCCGTTCCCTCCTCAGAGGGACCTTTAGATTGCCGGACGTGATGTTTTGTGCGCTGTTTTAAATGGTTTTAATGGGAGATTTAGAGCCCTAATTTTATTATATTGTATGTATTTATTGAATTTGCTCTTCCTGTTATTTGAGATTATATTAGTTGTTGTACACCGCCCAGAGCCCTCCGGGGGTCAGCGGTATAAAAGGCGAAGAAATAAATAAATAAACAATTTTTGACCACACTGTGACTAAAATGTCAAACTCCATTTTTGTCAATTTCACTGACCAGCAGTAAAATCAGATTAGCACAGGGGGCCTTCTGGCAATACAAGTAATGGGCTGCTGAATTACACCTTTAAAACCTACTCTAACCTTGAAAGTATCCCAGCCAAGCCAGCGAATAATTTCCCTACCTCACTTCTTGTATAAACCAGCTTTGGATCCTTTCAAATACACATTTTTGCAATGGCAACTTGGAAATAAATATGGAATGCTATTCCATGTGGAATATCCCAGTGAAAACTGCCTTATGCTAGAACAAGGGGGCAATAAGTTCAAGGTGGAGTCAAGGAACAACTTCTTCACTCAATGAAAACATATATGCTCTATCAAGTCCTCCCACCCCCCTGGAAAGGACACTATCTCCACTATTAGCAGGTAACCCAGGTAAGAACACAGTAAATACAAGTTTTACGTGGATTCAAACCAAGCATTGCGTTTAAGTGACATCGATGTTTAAAGAAACAGAATAAAACTAGAATGGCCTACCATTTGCTTGTGGTTTAGTGGGATAAGTAGTTTGCTGGGTCTCAATCTCTTCCATAGCATCACTCATTAAATCTCGCAGAATCTGCTGATCGGCTTCGGCAAGGATTGGCCCTTGGGAAGCCGGCTGGCTGGAAACTTCTGCCTTTAAGACAGCAATGACAAGAAGTCTAACTTAAAGCAAACACGGCATTGTTCATGATCAATGTGGATGCTGGAATATTTTTTAATCAATAATGTTTGCCAAGACACCATGATGTCTGAAACAGTCTAAGAAAAGGATGAGGAAAATATCAGGTTGTAATTGTCCCTGTATCAAGGAAAAACAGATGGTTCTGTTTTTCCTTACCCAAAAATGTGTCAAACGTGAAGGTATAAAATCAGGCCTTGATATACATGGGGAACTTCACAGGCACGAAGACAAATATGGCTTTGAGCGGCTGAAAACAACCAGGTGTCAGTTAAAAGGGGCAAAAGAAGGAGCAAGGGGGAAGAGAGAAAATTAGCCTGATCAAGCCTTTGACAGTGTTTACTGTACCCTGGATGGAGAGTTTTGGGGGGCTGTGATGGGATCTTTACATTATGTTAGAGTGCAACTGCAGGTTATTAGCTGGTAAAGATTTTTAACACTGGTCTAAATATGTTTATGTAACATTTGTCAGTGGCATACAAGAGCTGCAAATTACTTGAAATAATTTAAATAAGTAAATAAGCAAGTATAAGAAACATGTTGTCAAACACTTTCATGATCAGAATCAACTGGCCACTGTGTGTTTTCCAGGTTGCGTGTCCATGGCGGTCTGGTAGCTTTAGCTCCTAATTTTTCACCTGTTCCTATGGCTGGCATCTATAGAGGCACGCAACTGAAACAGTAGGAGCTAAAACTACCAAGTCGCAGCCACACAGCCCGGAAAACCAACAGCAGCCAGTATCATAAGAAAGTAAGAAACAGTTTAAGATGAAAGAGACAGCTTTACCACAAAATGCTGAAGTCCCTTTTCCTTTCCACAACCTCAATCAAAATAAAGTGGTGACCATGTCTGCTGGGAACTGAGCAGCATATCATAGGGCTTCAAAAGCATGAATAAGCACCCCTTACCACCACTGCAGACAAAGCAAAAACTGTATAGGATGGACTAGGAATGGGGATGAGGAGGGACGACGTTTCATACCTTTGCGTTCTGTTTAGTCATTCCAGACACAGCCTCTGTCTTAGCAGGAGGATTCAAATCCCCATAACTTGCAATATACTGGATAAGATTCATCAGAGCTGCACAAGAGTCTGAGCATGTTCGGATATGGATCACATCACTGGAACAATGCAGTTCAAAGCGAGGCTTACTCTAAGCAACAGAAAAGAGGGTCAAAACTTTCTGTTATGGTTTTTGAGACACATACGATGTTTGAAAGCTCAAGCCAACATTAGGCCTACTGGAATGTAATTTTAACCCTGATCCTACACCAGTCTGTAAGCTCCTAGGCCCATGGTGGCAAACCTATGGCACTCCAGATGTTCATGGACTACAATTCCCATCAGCCCCTGCCAGCATGGCCAGCAGGGGCTGACGGGAATTCTAATCCATGAATATCTGGAGTGCCATAGGTTCGCCATCATTATCCTAGGCCCCACTGCCGCTATAGGGTGCCATAAGTGGCACAGGGAACAGGAGCAGACATGAGAACAAGACACTGCTCCACACAAAATGGAGTTTTCCCAGAGACTTTGGGTCTCCATCCTGTGTGTCAAAGGGTACAGGAAAGTGCTGAATTTTTCCTATGGCCCAAGGTGTGCCTGGTTGAACACTGGGGCTAGCTAATCTCTCACTCTAAGGTGATTTAATCAGTGCTCTGGGATGAGCATTTTTTATTCTCAGTATTCAGGTGAAAAACCTGCACCCATCCCAGGACTCATTTGCACCCATCACAACCATGACTCAGTAAAGAGAAGAATAGTCCAGGCAATCTCTTGATAGCCCATCAAGCCATCCTATTGTTAGACTCCTGGAAAAACAATCAATTATTTGGTTGTGGTGGGTTTTCCGGGCTGTGTGGCCATGGTCTGGTAGGTCTTGTTCCTAACGTTTCGCCTGAATCTGTGGCTGGCACCTTCAGAGGTGTATCACAGAGAGAAGTCTGTTACACACTGTGTCCAGAAATCAATTATTTGTCTCTGCCCTTCCTGCCAGCTTACTTCATATTGCTTCAGGACCAACAGTACTTCTGTGGCCATTCATAGTGTGTAGGTGTGTTTTGGATCCGCATATATATCTGCATGTTCATGTGGACTCAGAGGCGTAGCTGGGCCAGAGTGTGCCTGGTACACACTCTGTGTTTTCCGCCCCCACCCCCTCCACGGCGCCTTGCCCCCCACTCCCCCTTACCTTAGTGCAGGCTGGAGAAGCAGCCTGTTCCCTTCAAGCTGAAAACGGCCTGGTGGGAACTACACTTCCCATGAGACCCTGGGGCTCGCAAGGTCTCCTGGGAAGTGTAGTTCCCACCAGGCCATTTTTTGCCTGAAGGGAACAGGCCGCTTCTCCAGCCTGCACTGTTTCATGAAGGTAAGTGTGTGTGTAAGGGGGGGGTGCTGCAGGGGGGGGGGGTGCTGGCACCGCCGGGCGATTTTCCGCCCCCCTCCACAGGTGTGCGCCTGGTGCAACGCACACCCTCTGGGCTCCTGGTAGCTCCACCCCTGTGTGGACTCCTTAACTTTTTCAGCTGTTGCTCTTGTTGGACCCTTCCCCTGGATTGGTAAATATTAAACCTGAGAACCTATCCAACTCCTCCTTTTCTGTCATAGTTAGGTCTTCTTGTATGCCTTGTGTGTGTATGTTCAATGTTGGAAAATATATTCCTTGTTTTTCATTATTTTATTAATAAAACTCAACTGCTAATTTTGCAACTTCTGCTCATTTGAGAGTTTTCACCCAGGATTTTCCCCATAAAAAGGTTATAGAGATCAAGTTACACCTTCTTGTGCAGTTCCATCCCCAAAAGCTAATTCCCCCAGCTAAAAATGGAGACAGCCTACTTTGCATAACAAGTTTACTTGGAAGGAAATGAATTAATTTCAACAGAACTCACTTCAAAGACAGTACTCCTGAGATCAAAGCCTTGGTATTTTATTTTTTTGCCATCAAGTCACAGCTGACTTATGTTTACCTCATAGGGTTTTCAAGGCTTTAGATGATCAGAGATGGTTTGCCGTTGCCTGTCCCTGTGTCACGTCCCTGGTGTTCCTTAGAGGTCTCCCACCCAAATACTTGCCAAGGTCAAGGCTGAGAATGTGTGACTGGTGCAAGATCACCCAACAAGTCTCTATGAAACTCCCAGGCCCTAGCCTGACACTTTAGCCACTACACCATGCTGGCTCTCTGCTGATAAATAATCAAATACTAATCATACAGAAGTCAGATTTTACAATTTAACTTAAACCCTTACCCTCTCTCCATCAGATCCAGGCTTTACTGCCCTTATGGTCAATTCCAAGAGTCCCATATCCATAACTCTAACATAATCTGAAAAAAAGCAAAACAAATACCTGCTGAACTGCTTAAAAGCTGCTTACCTTAAGCAAACTATTAATTTTAAAAAACGTAATCATCCTCTGTTTAAACAGGAGTTTGGCTTACTTGCCAATACATTAGTTAGGGAAGAATAAACCTTGGATAAACTCCAAGTCTCTCAAAACACCAGACAAGCTTCTGTTGTGCTCCGTTTTGTCCTTTCAATAACCTTGTGAGGTAGGTTAGGCTGAGAGGCAAGTCTGAGTGGCAATTTGAACACCACTTGATGCAGCCATAGTCAAACATACTATATTTACTATGCAGTTGCCTTTAAAGAATTCTCTCCATCTTCCAACCTGCCCTGAAGTCAGACTAATTTCCACCCTACACATCTGCAAAAACATTAAGTCAACTCCATCAACTGTCCTTTTAAAAATACCTTTCTAATTACCCTTGTCTGTATTTTAACTGGAGAAAATGTTAGAATAACTATTCAGGCAAACAATTTTGATGAGCTCACGCTTCAATGGCCCACATTAGGGAAATTTGCTGGCATTCCAACAGAACAAAGAGAAAGTTTCCTGCTTCATATTCAGCCAAGTACTTTAAAAGTTGCAACTTGCCTACCTCACATACCAAAAAAACAGAGTCTGACTTGCTATTACTGACCGCAGTGTCAACAACTAATCAAGACAGCAGCATCTTTTCACCGCCTTTCTTTGAATTCTGTACGTTCATGCCAAAGAGTTAAACACACTTACCTCTCTGGAGGTTCACAGTAACAGCATTGCACTTGTCTGACATATGCAAAGCAGCCTCGTCCAAGATTATTCTACAGCAAAAGCAGATGAACAGAGCAAAGGTACATTTCACATACAGGCAAAGGGATTCTGTTTTTTTTTTTTTTTATGCAGCCTCTATCACTATAGATGAGGTTGAGGGTTCTTCCTCCCCACAGTAATAACTGGTTTATATCCACTCCTCTGTCATAATTATAACTGGCAAGATCAATCCAGACATAATGGAAAGAAACAGGTACAAAGAATTATTTAGGTAAAAATGTCTTAAAATGTTGACAGTAAAGAAAACAGAACATACTGGGTACTCACAGAGCTTTATGGCAGGTGAGAGGCAGCTCATTTGAAGAAGAGTTTGGATTTATACCCCAACTTTCTCTCCTGCAAGGAGTCTCAAAGTGGCTCAATCTCCTTCCCTTCCTCTACTCATTAACAGACACCTTGTGAGATAGGTGAGTTCTGTGAGAACTGTGACTAGCGACCCAAGGTCACCCAGCACGTACCATGTGGAGGAGCCGAGAAATAAATCTACTTCTCTAGATTAAAGTCCACCGCTCATGTACAGGAGTGGGGAATCAAACCTGGTTCTCCAGATTAGAGTCTACTGCTCTTAACCGCCATACTATGCCGGCTCTCTTGTGGGACAGCATTCCCAGACAAAGAAGTTACAACTAGGATTTTGGGGGTGGGGTGGGGTGGGGGGGTGTCACCAAAACCAGTGATTTTAGGATTATGCAGATTCCATAAATATTCTTCTCCCAGAAAAATGTTTCCTCCCAAAACAGTGGCCCATGGAAAAGTTGCCACACATCAACAGTGTGAGCTGGAAAATTTAGTTATCAACTGACAACAGACTCTCAGACTTTATATGGTTTACACTCAACATATCAAACACAGCTAAAACCTAAAATCTTGTTCTACATGCAGTTCTTGACCAAGTGTTTAATTTTTTTTTTACCTGAGAGTAGATGAAGATTTATCTAGTGCAACACTACTTGAAATGCTAAATGTTTCAACTGTGAGAAGAGATCTAGTTGGCAAAAACAGAGGCCTGCCGACAAAAAAGAAAGAAAAGATGAAGAACAAGGTTTCCAGTTCATTTGGAAAGAAATCTAATGAAGACTTCACATTTCTTTTATGGGAATCTGATGTCTTGAATTAGACATTTAGCAAATGGTTCAACTTATGAAACAGACATAATATTTTAATTCAACTGACCTATAGTTCAGAGCACAACTCCAGAGATGGACGTGATATGTTGTAATAGAGGTTGGAGGGTTATATCCCAGCACAGGCTCATCAGAAATGTTCAAAAAATACAAAATCTACAATTACATAAGAACAAGGTAAGGCCGAATGCATTCAAAACATTAAAAAAAGACATGCTTCACAAAATACATAAGATGAGAACAGGCATACCAGGAATGTATTGTAAAGGACCATTTGGTTCAGTAAGTGTAAGTCAGGAAGGGTAAGAAGAATCGAACCACAAAGGGTAAACCTTGCAATTGTGGATAAACCAAATAATTGAACAATAATCTATATGTGGTCCCTGGCTCAAGGGAAGTCTGGATGGCCTCAACCAAGGCCAGGACTTTTTCGGCCCTCGCAGAAGACTCTGTCTGATGAGACCAGGGTCCTACAAGATCTAGTGAAATTCTGAAGGGTCTGTAAAATGGAGTTGTTTCACCAAGCATATGGTTGAGGGAGCAATGGTTACCATTTTTGGCCTCCCCCTCACCATCCACCATCCACAATCTCTCCTGTTACTTTCTCTGTTAGAGCTCACTCTTAATGAGATTTTTGCCATCTGAGCTGGTTAGAAAGTACAGATTTTAAATGAGTCAGTTTTATACATTGATGGTTATTGTATTTTATCTTGTTTTTTATGAATTGTTGTGAACCGCTCGGAGCCCGGAAGGCAAGGAGGCAGTAGAGAAATGCAATAAAACAAACAAATTCTTTCTCATGGTGTTGTAGAGCCTCCGGGTTGTATGGTTTTGTTATAGCAGCATTTTCTCCTGACGTATTGCCTGCGTCTGTGGCTGGCATCTTCAGAGGATCTGATGTTGGGAAAGCAAGTGGAGTATATATCTGTTGGAGTGTCCAGGGTGGGTGGGGAAACCTTGTCTGTGAGTAACAAAGGCGGCAACCAGGTCAATAGTTGAGGGCATCTGAATAGAAGTATGAGTAACAATGAAGATTTATAGCCTTCGAGTAACCCTCAGATAGTACCGTCACTGGTGGGATATCTCTATTCAGATGCTCCCACCAGTGACCTTGCTATCTACAGGGTTACTCCCAGGCTATAGTCTTCATTGTTACTCATACTTCTATTCAGATGCCCTCAACTATTGACCTGGTTGCCGCCTTTGTTACTCACAGACAAGGTTTCCCCACCCACCCTGGACACTCCAACAGATATATACTCCACTTGCTTTCCCAACATCAGATCCTCTGAAGATGCCAGCCACAGACGCAGGCGAAACGTCAGGAGAGAATGCTGCTAGAACACGGCCATACAGCCCGGAAACCACACAGCACCCAAGTGATTCCGGCCGTGAAAGCCTTCGACAATAAATTCTTTCTCAGCTAACAAGGCACCAGAGTAACACGGTTCTTTCGCAAGTAGGCACAGAACCTAAATACAGAAGGACCACTGCCACAGAGCACTGTTTCTCTTTTTTCTCTTCCCATCCCTCATTCACATACCATGCTGAATATTACTTCCATAAATTAAGAAGGGCAGCCTGGACAGAATGTCGGAAGGTAACATTCTCCAGAAGGGTTTATACAGGATATTTATGTTCACTCACAAATGCGGAGAAAAACAGGGAGGGGAAGAGTTCGGGAATATCTTTACCAGCTGTACCCATCTTGCTGGAGATTTGTTTTACCCCCTTTCTATCCAGAAGCACCTAATGCTTACGTCCAGTATTTTAATATTGGGCAATATTAGGATGCAAGGTTCTAGCAGTAAGAACTACTGACTTCTAGTATATGGTCAGTAGTGGTGAAATAATCTTTATATGATTCATAAAAATAACACAGAAATGTGGCTTTCAGCAAGTTACCATACCTGTTCATGCCAGCTTAAGCCTGAAGGAAGTACTCTGTGTTGAAGAGTGGCTCCCCGCAGCCCGACGGCAACCAGAAACTCCTAAAAAATATAAGTGGGTGCACAAAGTTAGTTTATGCTTTCAGATTCCAGAGTGCAGCTTTAAAGTGAATTTTCCCCTTGTTATTTCAATCAATGGTAATACTTGACTTTTCAATGCCATCAGAATGTCAGCTACCAGTAACTAAAGGATGTTATTTAAAATCAAATGCAAACTGAAGGTTCAAAGGATAAGTTTTGAACAACAGTAAAATTCATATCAAATATTCTTAAACTTTACTTCTGGTTCACAAAAGATTATGCCACAGGAAATCTATTCATCTTTAAAGGTGGCAAAGGTCTTCACTGGTGTGGCTCCCACTAACAAGTTTTGCAGCAGCTGGTTGGGGGAAAGGGGAGAAGGACCATCCTTATCAACGGCAGCTATCTAAAATGAACCAATATTGCCAAAGAGCTATCTAATGAACTCATCTAGAAAAGAGCCCATTACGACAGATGTACAAATGCACACAAATATGATATGGGTTGTTTCCTATCAGCCATGAATGCAAGGAAGATGTCTCCCTTCCCCCAGCATCCTGCTGCCACGGCCAAATTCCAGTCCAAGGAGATAGCTGGAGAAAAGCCAGTGGCCGTGACTGCTGGGTTGCACTCCACTCCTGTCTGATTCAATCAAATTCAGTCAAAGATGTGCAACTTACTTGCCTCTGCTGGCCTGAATAGCCCATTTAAGAGATTTTGTGTGTATGTGTGTGTTGGGGGTAGGAGGTATAATGGTCATGCAGTGCCTTGAGCACCAGTTGCTTTGCCAGACCTAACACAAAGTGTATGTAGCCAGGCTCCTGAGGCACTGCTTAGGAATGGGGGTATCTGCATGTAAACAACGACAGCTACTGCCACCATGTTCCAGTTACAAGGTGCTGTGGTTTTCCTTCCCTCCATGGGCCATAGTGATGGGCCTTTGCCTCTAGGTCCTGCCCCAGCAGCACCTCTGCCTCCACACTGCCTCCCACATTTATCCACAAGCGCCATTTCACTGGCAATTCATAGGGTGCAACCCAAAGCCTTATTTTTAGATCAGATAGATTAAGAAACCTTCTTAAGCTGCAACATAAATACGGAAAGCACAGAAACCAGGAAGGAAAAATGCAGAGTATCTAAAAAAATAAATGGTTTCATTCAAGCTGCAGAAAAAGCCTTTCAAAAGGTACCTTAAACTAGTTTTATGGCCCTGAGCTAATGGACATATGTTTCAGTACCGAAGAAAACTGAAGATCTAAAATAATAATTTCCTGTGGAAAATGGTGAAGGAAGAAGGGCGAACATTATGATTTCATGCAAATGGTTGTATGGGAAATATATGTAGAGCTTACTTTCTAACTACAAACCTTGGTATTGGTCTCAGATTTATTTGACTGTATCTTCACTGCAACAGACAGCATGCTTAAAGAATCCACTCCCACGCCATCTGAAGAAGTCCTACTGAGGCCGCCTTCTTCAGGAACATAAATGGTAGGTTCTAACCAGTGAGGATGTGTTGTGGTTGGCAGTCGGATCTCAGATGAAGAGACAACACCATCTAGTATACCTGCAGAAAGATTTGTTTTTGAGTTAGGTGCCCCTCTGAAGTTAACATGCACCAGAGGAAAACATTTTGTTTTACTCTACAGCTAGAATAATGTGGCTTACATTAAAAAAAAACACACACAAACACACTGTAATGTACAAGCATAAGGCAGCTGCTGTAAAGTCCATTTACCTATATACACACATTTAATTTTGCTATGTAGTTAACAGATGAAATTAGTCTCTCTCTTCATAGGCATGTGTTATGACTAGCTCCGAATTCAGATTTTCCCAAAACTGTTACATTTATTAGCCATGTCATATCCTCTTGGATTAAAAAAACCAAACGCAATATTCTTCACAAATTATAGGGGAAACTTTTTTCCACATATTTTTCTAGCTGGTATTATGAATACCGCAACTAGAACACAGCTGTATTGAATGAGTTTGTGTGAAAGAGTGTGAATGAATGAGTTTTAGGCTTACATCTATATCAATACTTAACTGGATTCACATCCTGGAACTGAGAGGGACACCCTCGAAGGAGAGTGCTCTAGGGCACTGAACCTGAAGGAATTCACGATACCCAAGACTGAATATAAAATTAATGGAACTGCATCTGAGAAATGGAGTATGCCAGGTTCATGGAAGAAATATCTATCAGCAGTTGTTAGTTTTGACTATCAGGTGAAATCTCCATGCTCAGAGACAATATTTATTTGAATACCAGTCGCTGAGGAATAAAGAAACTAATGGCATCCCATTCCTTCGTAAACTCCCCAGAAACACCCTACTGGAAACAGATGGACCCTTGATACAGTCCAGCAGAGGTGGAACTGTGACATTTTTTCAAAGTTAGGACACAATCTAACATATGGAATAGCTTCTAAAAGCCAATCAGCTTGCAGGACCCACAAACCCGTTCCTGATACGTGTCACACACATTATTAAATAGTAGCCTAGGTAAGCGAAAGCAGCACATGCTTCCCAACTTTTCACAGATCTGACCTCAACAGTTTACATCAAATTAATACTTCAGATTTTTTTTTACCTTGATGGTATAAGCTGAGGCTACCACAGTGGACACAGATGTAATGCTTGTCTTCAAAGCCCTCGTATTTCGTAGCGCAGAACAAAGAACCGCTACTGAATTCAAACCAAAATTCTCCATGTTTGCCTTCTAGTATATTCCCATCATCTTGCTGGAAGGGTAGATAAGAAAGATGCATGAAATCCAAATGCGTTTAGCGGTTTGGAACTTCTTGCAACAAATAACTGCTACTGCTGAAAAAACTTCTTTTTTTAAACCAGGAGGCCCCAACCTTTTTGAGCCTGTGGGCACACTTGGAATTCTGGCACGGCACGGGCACTGCCACAAAATGGCAGCCAAAGTAGATGGAGCCAGTCACAAAATGATTGCCACAGATTAACTTTTAAAAAAACAGCGTAGATCCTTGTGCTATGGTGGCAGCTGCTGCCAAAACAACATTTTAAATAAAATCTGCACCGCCAGTGAAATCTCCAGTAGTCAATCAGACATAATGCTGGGCAAAAGCTCTACCTGGTCCTGTCCATTTCCTAAAGAACACCTCGTGGGCACCAGAAAAGGTGCCATGGCAGCCACAGGCACCCTGTTGGGAACCTGTGGTTTAAGCCAAAGCATATCTAAGAGGCTTGAACTTCCCCCTATCCCTTTCCCAAGTTAAACTAAAAATGATAAGCAGCACAAGGGTTTATACACTATAAGCACCAAAACAAAGCTAGCTCATCCTCTGCTAGTTTCTCACCTTCACATCTGTGAATATTGACAGTAATCCATGATTAACATTCAGAAGAACTGAAAGAAAACTCTGAGTGTTCCTGTTTTGGGATTCAACTTTTTTCTTCCTCCTTGAAGAATAGTTGGGATCAACTGTAGAAAAGTATTGTAACGTTTCCTCTTCTGACCCACTCTCATCATCTGCAAGAAAACCAGTTACGTATTTAAATAATGTACCAAGGACAGCTTAATGACATTTTTCAGCTTTAAAAAATTAGATTATTAGAAAGGAAGGTTTAAAATGCTTTGGGGAATAAGTAATTATCCCTTAATCAGTTCAGCAACTCCAGCTGCTTGAGAGACAGAAACACATACAGACTCACATATTTAGTACTGCAATTTTAGCGGATGTATACAGTATATTACCATAGTGAATAGTAGATTTGAATTGACTAAAACTGTCTTTACTGAAAGTGTTGATCAACTGGCTGGCCACTGAAAGTCCAACACCATAAGAGAGATTTTCAAACGTTTCTACAGGAGATGGAGCTGTGGGTTCCCACAATAATAAATCATTACTGATCCTAGAAAGGAAAAAAAAGAGGAAGAAAATTAAACTACCAACTTTTGACACTATAAAGGCCATCCTATGCACGCCTGGTAAAAAGTTTGAACACATGAAGTTGCTTTATATCACAACAGACCAATGGTCCATCAAGCATCAGTGCCACTTACTTAGACTGTCAGTAGCTATCCAGGGTCTCAGGCAGAGATTTTTCAAAGCACCTACTACCTGGTCCTTCTAACTGCCGATGAAGGGATTGTATCTAGAGCCTTCTGCATGCAAAGCGAGATGCTCTTCCACTGAGCGATAGCCCTCCCACAGTTTTCCAAAAAGAGACAAAGAAGGGTCCTTCAATAAGTAACTGGCACTTTATCTTGTCAGTGCCAACGTTTGAAATATTTGTTTACAAGCTACAGACAAAAAATCTATTTAAAAAAAACCTTTCAATATTTGCCTTATTTTATTATATTGATACCCCACCCTTCCCCGCTGGAGCCGGACTCAAGGCAGCTTACGTAGAAGTTAAAACATTAAAAATCAATATTGTAAAATTATTCCCAAAAAATCTAAAACACATAAAGATGACAACCTAATAAGAGTTCTAGGACCCCAAGCGTAATCGTCTATTTCATCCCCATTCTGGCTGAATTTCATTCTGAGGGTTTTTGGGGGGGCGGGGGCAGGGGAAAAGGTGAGTGATGAGGGAATGCACTAGGTACAAGAAGGAAATTGAGAGGTTGGCAAGACGATAGTATCTATACAGCTCTTTGGAAGTCAGATAATGTACAACTACTGACTACAAGCCAGAGAACCACTCAAGGATTGTCTGTGCCCGTAACACATGACTTAGTGGGACCTGAAAATTTTTCTCTTTGACTGCCAAGACCATGTGCCCTACCATAATCTTGAGGAACATCCATTTCAAAAGTGAATTGCCTAGTAGCAGAATGGCAGAGAGGACCTTTGTTCAGAGAGCACGGAAGATAATTGAAAACCATGTTGAGTATATAGTGTTCATTGTGTGGTTCTCTGAAGGACTGCCATTGAGAATTAATCTAACTCCTCTGAAGATGCCAGCCACAGTTGCAGGAGAGTTGCAGGAGAGTCATAAGAACATAAGAACATAAGAACAAGCCAGCTGGATCAGACCAAAGTCCATCTAGTCCAGCTCTCTGCTACTCGCAGTGGCCCACCAGGTGCCTTTGGGAGCTCACATGTAGGATGTGAACGCAATGGCCTTCTGCGGCTGTTGCTCCCAATCACCTGGTCTGTTAAGGCATTTGCAATCTCAGATCAAGGAGGATCAAGATTGGTAGCCATAAATCGACTTCTCCTCCATAAATCTGTCCAAGCCCCTTTTAAAGCTATCCAGGTAAGTGGCCATCACCACCTCCTGTGGCAGCATATTCCAAACACCAATCACACGTTGCATGAAGAAGTGTTTCCTTTTATTAGTCCTAATTCTTCCCCCCAGCATTTTCAATGAATGCCTCCTGGTTCTAGTATTGTGAGAAAGAGAGAAAAATTTCTCTCTGTCAACATTTTCTACCCCATGCATAATTTTGTAGACTTCAATCATATCCCCCCTCAGCCGCCTCCTCTCCAAACTAAAGAGTCCCAAACGCTGCAGCCTCTCCTCATAGGGAAGGTGCTCCAGTCCCTCAATCATCCTTGTTGCCCTTCTCTGCACTTTTTCTATCTCTTCAATATCCTTTTTGAGATGCGGCGACCAGAACTGAACACAGTACTCCAAGTGCGGTCGCACCACTGCTTTATATAAGGGCATGACAATCTTTGCAGTTTTATTCTCAATTCCTTTCCTAATTATCCCCAGCATAGAGTTTGCCTTTTTTACAGCTGCCATGCATTGAGTTGACATTCCCATGGAACTATCAACTAAGACACCTAAATCCCTTTCCTGGTCTAATCAGGAAATTTTCCTTTCTAGTCAGGAGAGGATGCTGCTAGAACATGGCCATACAGCCCGGAAACCATACAGCACCCCAGTCTAACTCCTGTTTTCACAAACAATTAAACAGACTAAAAAAAACACAGGTAATAACTATTAAGAAGACCGATGCTTAATACTTGCCTATTGTAAAGCTTCTCATAAAAACCCTTGCTCGGTAATGTTAAGCACACGTTTGGTAGCATGAGCTCCAGTATATAATGAGAATTGCTGATGGCTTTATCCTGAAACTCAACCATCTCCACTGCATCTCCCGGCATCACCATCTGGACATGAAATAAAACATGAAATAACAAGCGGAGCCACCAGTGCAATTACTAAATCTCCATACTACCATAGCACAACATACATCAACCATTACTGATTTTTGCTCAAGGATGACTGATTTCCACCTTTTGTAGTTCTACTAACAACTCCAATATTATTCTGCATCTAGACCTCAAGCCCTGCTTTTAAACAGCAGTTTGGCCAAAAGAGAGGTAAGCCAATGATGCTCAGTAACTGATCACAGACTCAATGCATCTGAGGCTGCTGTTTAAAGTGCCTACAAAGGGTCATTGTAGAAGTTCAAGTAATGGATGCAAACGAGCTACAACCTACTTAGATTAATGCAATCAGCCATACATGACAATTGTCCAGGTGTTTGGCAACCTCAGATGCTGCACTCTTAGGCAAAAGAAGGGACACTTATCGAGGCTTCAAAGGGTGTCACACAAGATTCATAAACCCTATTTACCTCAGTGGTTCACAAGTGGTATAGTCCTGCCTTAGGGAACTTGTGTGCAATCAACTGACATAGCCTCAACAAATAATTAATCACCACAAAATATGCTTTATTAGAGATTAATAATCATAATCCTTTTGGATGCAATTAGTTTCTCAAAGCCATCACTTGAATATGTAAGCATATAAATGTAGCAATACCTTGTGGCTCATAACCAAAAGCAAGTAAAGTATCTGACACTTCCAATTTCCGCAGGTCACTGCTGTGTTCACTGTATAACCTGATATTGTAATTTTCCTGTTCATTCAGACGCCGGGCAAATGAAGCTTGAAAAGCAGAATCCACCCCTCCCCACACAGACCATAAGAACTGGACACGCTTCAGCTATCTGTCAGATTTGCCGCTATAAGAATCATTGTGTTGAGCCCAAATATGACCCTTCACGCTTACCTCTTCATTCTCAAACATGACCCTACGAGAGGAAAAGGGAGACGGCTCTGGTCTTCTAAGATCACACACGTCCTTTAGGGAATGAGAGCCGCCTTCTTCTTCCTCTTGGAAGTGGCCGTCAACTTCCTCCTCATCTTCAGCAGCCACCCTTTCCAGAATGGAGTGTACGGCAAGGGGGTTTATTTTGAGTACAATCCTATTCAAACAAGAAGAGGAAGCAGGACTTGTGATTAAATAGGTATATGAGTTTTAGAGCAATGACAAGGTTTTTGCAAAGTGTGCTGTTAAGTCATTTTTTTTGTCACAAAAAATGAAATGTTAGGCCTCTAACTACTGTATTTATAAATACCATATTTAGCCTCAATGTAACTCTGCTGCTTCTGGCTTGCTGGCACCCAGACAGCGACAATGGTGTTACAACTAGATTAATTTTGGTCTGCCCTTCCTGATCATCCCCACAGTGCTTTAGCATACCCTGAGGACTTGAACTTGGATCTCCCAGAACCTGATCCAACACTCTAACATGTGCACCACATTTTCTGCTGTTCTAAATCTTGCATGGAGTGCAACAGACCCCTCTAGCTGGGACCTTTACACCAAAATGTGACTGCATAATTATTCAAGAAATAAACAGAATAAATCCTATCTGGGGTAAGTGTAAGCAAGTTTTCCCATCTCTGCCCTCTTGCTTCAGCCCCCTGAAGTCATGCCCTTGAGGATAAAGGAGTCCCCAAGAACACCATGGGTAGTTGGGGTCTGCAATGGAAAGCACAAATCTTCTAAAATTGCCTCCTTCTTCACCAAAGGCAGAAAGTCTTCTGTTAGCAAAGTATGCGGTTAGAATAAACCCTTAAATTATACAATTACCTTTATTGCTGTTTTGTTAGTTATTGTCAAAAATGACCAGCTGTCTTTGTGTCACAGGCTTTCTAACAACTGCCTGGGTTTATGGCAGAACATCTCCATAGCAAAAGGACATGAGAAGACATCGCCATATATGGCAAACAAGTCCATCACTTTTAGAGACCAGGTCTATTTTAACAAATCTTGGGGTTGGATTCAGAACAAGGACTTTGTGAGTCTCCATATGTATCTGCGATTTTCCCCGATCTCTCCCTCTGCTCTCTTCTGTGTATGACATATAAATGACAACAGAAGGAGGAGGGAGTGATTTCAGTTCCTTTCCCTCCCTGCTACAGCCTCCTGGCCAAAGTTGCTATCATCCTACATGGATCTCAGTAGTGGCTGGGGCAACAGCAGAAAGACCTGCAACCATCAGACCATCCCACAGATGGCTTATGGGACCCAATCTCTGTTACATCAGTAGTGGAAAATTCTAAACATCTCAGAAGCAGATAACTTTTCCACTGGTGGCTTCTGGTCACATTCTGAAGCTCTTGGGAACAACAGGAGGTGTTACTGAGCCTTATCAGGACCGCACTTGGAGTACTGTGTTCAGTTCTGGTCGCCACATCTCAAAAAGGATATTGAAGAGATAGAAAAAGGGCAGAGAAGGGCAACAAGGATGATTGAGGGACTGGAGCACCTTCCTTATGAGGAGAGGCTACAGCGTTTGGGACTCTTTAGTTTGGAGAGGAGACGGCTGAGGGGGATATGATTGAACTCTATAAAATTATGCATGGGATAGAAAATGTTGACAGAGAGAAATTTTTCTCTCTTTCTCACAATACTAGAACCAGGGGGCATCCATTGAAAATGCTGGGGGGAAGAATTAGGACTAATAAAAGGAAACACTTCTTCACACAACGTGTGATTGGTGTTTGGAATATGCTGCCACAGGAGGTGGTGATGGCCACTAACCTAGATAGCTTTAAAAGGGGCTTGGACAGATTTATGGAGGAGAAGTTGATTTATGGCTACCAATCTTGATCCTCTTTGATCTGAGATTGCAAATGCCTTAACAGACCAGGTGCTTGGGAGCAACAGCCACAGAAGGCCATTGCTTTCACATCCTGCATGTGAGCTCCCAATGGCACCTGGTGGGCCACTGAGAGTAGCAGAGAGCTGGACTAGATGGACTTTGGTCTGATCCAGCTGGCTTGTTCTTATGTTCTTATCACACCAATATCCTGCTTTACCTGGGCCAGTCAAAGTTGTCTGATGAGGTCATCTCTCCAGCTTCACCACTGGAGACTTGGAAAAAATTTACCAATTCCCCATTATTTTCTTCAAATGACCCTGTTGTAAACAAACGAACAGAACAGATTAGGTAGTGTGGGCCTGCAATTAGTTGCTCTGGCATAATAATTATGAACACAATATGGACTCTAAAAATCAGCAGGTTACCAGTCTTTTCCGATCACACTGGCCCTTTCCGCATGGCGGCGGCGGCGCTTCTCCACCGGCATAATTTATGCTGGTGGAGGTGTGGGGACAGCAGTCCCGGCTCCCTCCCTAGCCAGAGAGGTGGCTCCGCACGGAGCCACCTCTCGGTAGCCCTCCCCCACTCATCTGCCTCTCCAGCGTCACTCTAGAGGGCTGCAGGGACGCACCTACACTGCCCTCTGACCCCTGGAGGTCGGAGGACAGCGTGGGCGGGTCCCTGAAGTCCTCCAGAACAACGCTGGAGTGGCAAGTGAGTGGGAGCAACGGGGAAAGGGGCAGCTTCCCTGCGGTGCGGTTTGCACTGCACCAACGGGAAGACGCCCCTTTTCAACAACCTCGCTCGTGGAGCAGGGTTGGAAAAATGGCATCTTTGCACCGCTGGAGGGGAGCGAGGACGGCGCTGCTGCAATGCAGCAGCGCCTCCTATACGAACAGCTCCTTTGGGACAGCGTTTTTGCTGTTCCTAGGGTGCTGTTTTTGGCCCGTGCAGAAAGGGCCAATGAAATGAGAAGAGACTTTATTTGAAACCCACTTTTTGTACAATTAGCTGCTATTTTACAGAAAGGAATCTGGCCTATGGGAGCTCATGCCAAATTTGTCAACCTCAGCAAAACCATAATGCTTTCTGCAAGATGGTTACCATCCTGGAATCTGATAAGGATTTTTAAATTGCTAGCAAAGCACACTACAGAATTTCTTACAGCTTGTTACTGTGCAGAATAGCAAACAATCAAGCTAACCAGTAAAGAATATAAAAAAGATTATTCTAAAGAACATGGGAGGTATGACAGTGTCCACCTTGGCAACTGATATGTTAATACCCACCAGTTAGGTTGTTAAGTACCTTCCTGTTCATAGCTTTATGAGATCACATAGTATAACTTTTCCTTTACCTACTCCTGGTTTTTAAGTCAGGAAAAGTAGGATCAAATTCTTCTCAGAAAAGTAGAATCAAATTCTTCTCAGGAGCAGCAGTGGCGTAGGAGGTTAAAAGCTCATGTATCTAATCTGGAGGAACCGGGTTTGATTCCCAGCTCTGCCGCCTGAGCTATGGAGGCTTATCTGGGGAATTCAGATTAGCCTGTGCACTCCCACACATGCCAGCTGGGTGACCTTGGGCTAGTCACAGCTTTTCGGAGCTCTCTCAGCCCCACCCACCTCACAGGGTGTTTGCTGTGAGGGGGGAAGGGCAAGGAGATTGTAAGCCCTTTGAGTCTCCTACAGGAGAGAAAGGGGGGATATAAATCCAAACTACAACTACTCCTCTTCCTCTTCAGAGAAGGCCTCAGCAGTGTCCAAATGAGCAATTTCTGACCAGTAGAGGTGTTACCATTGAGGTGTGCCAAGAAACTCCACTTTTCCCAATTTGGCAAGCCTGTTCCAAAATGGCATTTCCACCAACACTTTTGATGTTGACATAAGCTTATGCCATCCACAAATTTCTCAAGGAGGACTAAAAAGCACGATCAATGCAATGGTATTACAAGTATTCAATTTAAAAAATGCAGCATCAAAACAGGCAAGGGATTACGCAAGCTCATCCCCTGACACGCGGAAGCTTCCACGCTAAGCTGAACCCTTTCATTACACAAAAAAGTAGCTAATCGTAAAAATATTCTAGAAAGCAAACTGCTCTGTGCATCCAAGGTGGGTTACAAACAAGTGCAAAGATTCAAGAACAAGGAACTCTATCCACTGAGCAACGGATGAATGTCTGAAGTATAGACTTTCAGACTTAACTGAAGGTACAAAAATATTGTTGCTACATGTGCTGTACTGTATAAAAACTAATTCACTTTCTCTGAGAAAAGCCTGCAATCCATCCAAATCCATCAGAAATAGAACAAATACAGATCTCACTCATTTGTGGAACACCACAACTACTGCAGAGTGTTGTAAGCACTCGCTGACAGTTTGCTCCTCTTACCGGTTAGTTCTTTAAAAGTGAGCTCCAGTTTAACTTGCTCTGGAGTTGGCCCTCCAGTAAACTCCGTCTGAAGTTCCATATCTGTAAATTCTAAGTGGAGAACTTCTTTCTGAAGTGACTTTTTAAACCACGGTCCTCGTTCCGGGTCTGATCGTAGATCAGGTATTGGGAAACGGACAGAAAGCTTCAAAGACGGTGCAGTTACTTGTACGGATACTTTGCAATTTGCAGGGGTACGTGAATCATCTAGAAAAACTTCCGCAAATGCTTTGTGCTGAAGTGGAAGGAAAGAAAGAAAGAAAGAAAGAAAGAAAGAAAGAAAGAAAGAAAGAAAGAAAGAAAGAAAGAAAGAAAGAAAGAAAGAAAGAAAGAAAGAAAGAAAGAAAGAAAGAAAGAAAGAAAGAAAGAAAGAAAGAAAGAAAGAAAGAAAGAAAGAAAGAAAGAAAGAAAGAAAGAAAGAAAGAAAGAAAGAAAGAAAGAGACAGAGAGAGACAGAGAGAGACAGTGAAGTTGAATAATTAGTTGCATCCACTTTCAGCAATGTTCATGAGAAAAAGGTTGCACTTTGCAGCTGGGGGAAAATAATTCCCCCTGGAAGAAATTTGAGCAACTGTTCTCAGAAAAGTGGTTTAGAAATCAATCATATCTCACCGTCACATTATTTTCTTGTCTGTTATTTACAAAACAGGAGATTGGATTGTGGCGAAACAGTCTCATTCAGGAGCAGAAAGCGTTTCCACCCACACATTTTTGGGTGGGGTGAATTTTCCCCAAAGGGTATAACATATTGATAATTTTAAACAACCCTCTGAAGCTCAGAAGAAGGTTTTTGAAGGCTGAAGAACAGGAGTGGTACAAAGTAGCAAAACATTCCTTGTGAGTATGGCATATATAATTTGAGAATTCAGAAAAATCTACAGTGGTTTTAAGACTTTATTGTGCATATATTTATTAGTAAACAGAGTGGCTTGTGCCCATTATTAAAGCAGCAAAACAAAGCACCCAAAAATAAGACAAGGGGTTGTACTCAGAAACAGTTTGTTCGGTATGCAGGAAAATAATGACTGTAACTTAAAATATACTCTCCTCGTAGTGGCACAATGACTACTATTGAGAAGCCATGTTGACAATAGTTTTCTCTTTGCTGAGAAGCAATGTTGACAATAGTTAAGAAACAATTAAAAGGAAAAACACGGGAAGGAGGGAATTAGCTCCCTCAAGTCTCTGACAATGTACGGTGGAGATCTGGTTGAAGTGGAGGGGCAGTTTGCCCCAATAATTCCCACCAGCGCCCCAATTTCTTGCAGGCCCCTAGATTGCTTAGTGTAGACTTTAATATTTAGTAGCCCAGAATTTAAAGCATGAAGGTTTAAAGCCAAACAGCTGTTCTATCTCACGTGTTGTTTCCTATCCACTTGCAGCTAAGTAGAAGGGAATACATGGCTTTTTCCATTGGTCTGCCTGGTCTAGCTACTGACCAGCCCCATTCACGCCACCACTATAGGAGAGGGAAGAAAGGACACATAGGCTAAGTACTGTTGTGGCATTTTCTTCCTAGCTCTCACAAATGGGTAGCCAGTCTGCAAACAAAGGATTATGATGCTTACCAGGCTAATGTGTTTGTTGTACGAGGTGTACATGTGTGAGGCCATCATCTCCACCGTACTTAGCTTTTGAGGCTGAAGCAAGGAATTCAGTCTGTCAACAATGCTGATATCTAATTCACAAAACACTGGATTCAACTTTATTTGTAATTCAGCTTTTTGTGGGACAGAGCTCAGTCTTCCTTGGCTACCCTGCAGAAAAAAAGGACATCAAAATCTTTAGTGGCATTTTATTACTATTTGTACATTATACACACAAACACACACAGATGCACTAGAACCACTTCATGCATTTCTCTACAGAGACTAGGGGAAAGAATCGCGATAGCTTTACCTGAGGTCCTCTGTTATCTGAGTGTTTGTAATGGAGCTGAAGGCAGGCGCGCGGGTGCAACTTGTCTCCTTGTTTTTCAGAATTAAACATTAGCAGCTTTAAAAATAAAATGACAGGAAAAAAGGATAACAAATGCAAGTAAAAGCAAACCCTTTAATTTTAAAACAATTCATATATCTAATAAAATAAGGACATTGTGATTTCACACACACTTCAGATCACTTGACTTGGGTTCAGAAGACTGACCGACTGTCCATCCATTCATACTTTGTACTTACTGTACTGCCCACCCCTGAAGGGTTCTGGGCGGTTTACAATTTAAAACAGATAAAATACATCATAAAAATCTTGAAACTCATACATCGGGCCACAGGCCACATAAACTTAAAATCACTTATGAGATGGCAAACAACTCTAAACAACCAGGGGCGGTCAGAAAACATCACCTCTTCAGTATAGGGAAATGAATGAATAAAGGTTTAGCCACCTCTCCCCCAGATAACAACGTATCTCCCCCTCCACCAACCCCAAGTAGCACACTTTAACTCAGTGGTTCTCAACCTGTAGGTTGCAACCCCTTTGGGGGTCGAACGACCCTTTCACAGGGGTCACCTAAGTCTCTCTGCATCAGTGTTCCCCATCTGTAAAATGGATAAATGTTAGGGTTGGGGGTCACCACAACATGAGGAACTGTATTAAAGGGTCGCAGCATTAGGAAGGTTGAGAACCACTGCTTTAACTCATCCAATCTCTACCTGATGTGTTTTCTGGGTGGAGCTAATTCTGTGCCCATCAGTAAAAAGTGCGGGGGAGAGAAAAACGTAATATGGTCGGAGGGGTTGACCCCAAAGGGTGGCATGCATGACAGAACTGCCATTGCATTACTGATGTCCTATCACAGCTACCTCTTCCATTCCTCGCATCACTGCTACTAAAACCAAGTGCAAGATGCAATGACAGGGTTGGATCCAGAACACACTTTCCAGTGGCGGAATAAAGCTTTCTCTCTCCCACTGATCTCCACACAAAGTTGCTCCTGAGAGATAGGTGACCCCATGGAAAAAATATGGTGTGTGTGTGGGGGGGTGTCTGTAGTTCAAAGGGGAAACAGGTGGAAATTGCCAATTTAGTCTGAAACCAACCCACTGATCTCCAAGCATCTCACTGATGCTTGGGGCTTGGGGCTAACAGTGTAATCTAACTCTCAAACAGGAATATGGTCAATAAAAGACAGCTGTGCAGATAAATATATGAGAGATCATAAAGTGTACTCTGCAAGTTCCGGAACAAATGATAATATTCAGACTATTAATAAAAGAAGTGGTCTTACAATATTATAGAGTAGCATTCACAGTATCAGACTGCAGTTCAATGCACACTTGACTGGGATTAGGTTCTACCAAACAGAATCTGCTTGAGACAAGGTTAGGAGTTTGCTCTTCTTGACCCGGTAGGAAAATGGCTTACCTCCGTATAGTGAGGTGAGTCAGTAGAAAAAAGGCATTCCAGAAGTTCCATTTGCCCAACAGACAGATCTGTACTTAAGCAACGGGAAGATGATTTTTGTCTTTGCTCATATGACACCTTGATGCCTGTACCTATAAATCTATTATGAAAAACAGAGACATAAAATGTGAATGAACTGGACGTGTGCCTTCATTTTACAGTGTTGTGGAAACATGGCACTAAATGGCATGTTTCCCTAGAATGACCCAAGGACAACAGCAGCCATCCAATTCTACCACGTCAACGCTGAACCCTTTCTCTAGAATACTCAAAACTAGACCACAAGCACCATGAAGTGATCAGAACCAAGGAAATGATTTGATTCCTCTAGCATCATATTAAATATTAGCCAATAACTAAATGGGTATACCCTGCTCCACAGTAAAAATGATAGTTTGGTCAGTTGAGGCTCAGTGGTAGAGAAAATTGTATGCTACTGCATTAGAATATAGTCCCGAGTGAATATGAGAATTTTCATTTTTACCCACTGCCTTGGTCAAAACCATTATTTTGTGCATTATTGAACATGGTACTTTGATACAAGAACATTTATGCCAAAACGTTTCAACGTTTTCAAATTTTCAACGTTTTCAAATACTTTGATACAAGAACATTTATGCCAAAACGTTTCAACGTTTCAAATTTTCAAATGTATGGGAGGAGCAGGGATAGGTAGGCACCAGGACCCAGGCAGAGCATTCTACAACAAACAAAAGGTCCGGCATGTTTTGTTCTGTGGCAGAGAAATACATAGTCCTACTATATATAGCTAGTGTATAGCTTCTTCCAAACATTACAGTAGGAAAACCAGGCCACGCAGAGATTTCTGCGTACACAGGAAGAATAAAGTATGCAAACAACATTAGTTGGTAAACTAATTCAAAGGAAAAAAACCTCCATCCCCTCTCAAATGTCTTGAAGAGACTTCAGCATTGTCCAAGAATCAGAGACAAGAGAGAGAAGAAGAGGAGTTTGGATTTATATCCCCCCTTTCTCTCCTGCATTAGAATGGAAAATATTACAATCTCCTTGCCCTTCCCCCCCCCCCCAACAAACACCCTGTGAGGTAGGTGTTACAACCTACATTATAGTAGGCTAGCCTCAATGTGACCATAGCTTGATGACCATAGCATGGATCCAGAGGGCTCAATTGGCTGGACCAAGGTAGGAGGCCATCTTCCAAAATAAACTAAGTTGGAAGCAAGCATTGCTTACTTCCATAGCAGTAATGATATATCCAGTATAACTGTAAGGCTGAACGTGACAATAACCCCAAGCTCTTACCTGAGTCAGCAAGGGTCCACTGAACCCCACTGAAGATAGAAATCATAATATCATTTGATAGCTCCACCTTCTGAATCAGTATTACCTCTGTCTTATCAGGATTTTGTTACTATTTGTTCACTTACAATCTCCTTGCCAAAGGGGCTTACAATCTCCTTGCCCTTCCCCCCCCCCCCAACAAACACCCTGTGAGGTAGGTGGGGCTGAGAGAGCTCCGAGAAGCTGTGACTAGCCCAAGGTCACCCAGCTGGCGTGTGTGGGAGTGCACAGGCTAATCTGAATTCCCCAGATAAGTCTTCACAGTTCAAGTGGAAGCAGGGAATCAAACCTGGTTCCTCCAGATTAGAATGCACCTGCTCTTAACCTCCTACGCCACTGCTGCTCCTGATGGAGAAACTGGCCTATTCAAGTCCATAACAGTTTATTGTGTTTTGGGAAGGGGAAAAGTTATTTATTCAGTACATTTTTATTCTACTTTTTCTCCAAGGAGCTCAGGTTGACACACATCATTCGCAACTTCTCCATTTTGTCCTCACAATAACCTTGTAAGCTAAGTTAGGCAGACAAAGCATGACTGGCCCAAGGTAACTCCAGCAGGTTCACAGCAGAATTGGGATTTCAACCTGGAACGCCAATTTAGCAACACATCATGATGGGTTGAGGGTGGGGAATTTTTCCAGGTGCTTATTCTTCCCTTCTTCACCTCCTCACAGACCCTTGATATATATTTTCCATTCTAAACAAAATACCTGTTCTCTTCAGTCAAAAATTTCTATGGCACAGCTGAAGAAGATCACTGCTCTAAACCCGTTTTCTGTTGTGAGAACTGAAACTCAGATAAAAATAGAGCACACTCATTCATCTCTAACTAATGCAAAACAATTAAAGGACACCAACTCCTCCATTGATATCAGTGGGGATCTTCACATACATATGAGTTCTGTGTCTACATCGGATGTATGTAAGATCAGAGACTGAGAATTATGCAGAGAATCCATCTTGGAATCAAGCACCTTTGCATCCCATCTTAACATGAATTTAAGAAGTCATAAGGTAAACTACAAGGTCTTCCTCCATTTAAGTGCCCAACCAAACCAAACCAAACCACTGGCTATGCAATATACTACAAGCACACTGACAGGCTTTCTACCATATTGCTGGGTGGTATAGTTGATTGGATTGGATCCCACTATGTGACAGCAAATAAGAATTTTTACTTAATACAGTCCTGTTTGTGAAAGACTTTGCACAAGAGCTACTGGAACATCAAACTATGATTTGCATTTCAAACCACAACTGTTGTGGACAAAAATCAAAAAGTCACCTGTGTAGTCGACACTATATAATTGAACTGATGGTCATTATCAGGGAGGGGGTTTGTTGAAATGCAGCTTGGGCAATGTCGTGTACAAGCAGAAATGCTAAGATGGGATGCAATAAAATTTATTTCACTCAGGGGCTGCTAGCAAGATGCTCTTTTTGTTTCTGCTTGCACAATAGTTCCTGGCATCTGAAAATGCTTCACAGGATCCAACCCACCATACTTGTTACTGACAGGATGATTAAAAGTGCATGCTCTAATAATCCCACTTTCCCAACCAATCCAGTAAGCTACAATTTTACATGTTACAGAACAAACTCAAAATGGTCAAAGTGATCAATAGAGAATTCCTGACTCAGTGCTGCATTGAGTAACCAACAAAATTGTACCTGAGGTGATCGTGTGAACAAGCCTTTGCAAATACTTCTCGGAGGGCCCGAAAATCTTCTGTTGGAAACGTCACTGGATCAACCTTTTCGATTTGGGTAAAAAAATCCTGTGCCATTGTTGTCAGCGGACTAACATTCAGTGATGTTTCAGGGGGTGGCAAAGGATCGACATGAAGAACTGACATTGAGAAAGCACCCACGGCTAGTCGAAAAAGAAGTTCGGGTCTAGATTCATCCACTGAGACAGATCTAGATGGAAGAGCTGAAATGAAATATGGTTTGTCTTCTTAGTGCATCTGTAAACATATACCATGCAATTTTAATTATTTAAATATATATATATATATATATATATATATTTAATATTGCCACATGACTCTAGAAAAGATCTTTCTATGGGTCAAATGCTAGGAGATTCTCTGTGTTTTCTAGGTGTGGATGGGTGGATGCAAACCTTTAGTTAAAACTGTTCAAAATAATGATTCAGATCTTAGAAATGACAAGATTGCAGTGAATGCCTTTTTAGAATCTTAACACTGATTTCAAAAAGGTCCTTAAGATATAACACACCACCCCCTGCCCACGTTGTTTTTAAACTAAGAGAAATACTTGTTCCTCCAACGCCCGATTAAAACGCATCATTATCTTATCCTACCCGTACATTGGAAACAAAGGGGGAGAGGGCATGATTCAATTATGATTTCTACAGTTTCACCAAACTTCAAGAAAATGAGACAGCAAATCTCCCATGTTTACTTACAAGTCCTTTGTAATGGAGCTGGGTGGACTATGCTGGGGGTAAAAGATGGGACTCTTTTTTGCTGTGGTTCCTGCTTATTACGATCAGGAAAATCTCCCCATGCTGGCTGCTGCTAAAACAAACAAAGAGAAGACTCCATCTCACATGAGCTTACCAAATGCAAGAGAAATTTTAAAAAAATTGGTACATGCTATTCTATGAACAGTATCCTAGGATGTTCTTCCAAGGACATGCCTCTCATTTGCAACATATTTCGTGGCTCTGTTATTTTCGTGGCAATTTGCTTGAAAAAGAAAAAAAATAATTTGGGCTTTGAGGTGCACAACAGGTTTACAGTTGCTATCATCAGGACATGAGTTACATTTTGGGACTAGGTCTTAAGGGGAAAGAATAAAACAAGCAGGGCTGGATCCTATTTGATTTGCTGCTACTAAAAGAGGGAGGAAGGGGAACCTTCTGACCTCCCAGAAGAATATGCCAGGGGTTGCAGGGTGTATTTGTAAGCTTTTCTTTATTCGCAGCCTGCTATTCCTCCTCGTGGGGGGCCCCAGAGCAGCTTATCGCATCATTCTCCCCTTGCTCTCCAAGTCCTCACAACCACCATGTAGGTAAGTTATGTTGAGAGACTGTGATTGGTCCAAGGTCACCTGACAAGTCATGAACAGAACGGTGATTCTAACTCTGTGGCCCCAGGTCTTGGGGTTGGTGCTCTAACCACTACGCCAGGCTGACTTTCATGTGCATAAAAGCCATACAAGATAGGAGTTGCAGTAAGGAAAATAATGAGTGAGATGGAACAATAAAGTCAGTAAGGTTCAACCCATATAACACAAGAGGAAGCAAACAGTTTCTCTCAGAAAAAAATATGTTCTGCGTTATGTGTAAGTCTTTCTCGCTTGAAATCTTTTTAGGTCCGAGCAAAATTTGATGCGAATTTGATTTGCTAGACATTGTAAAAGCTTATATTCAAGACAATTCTAGGTGAACATAAGTAGCAAGATGATGAAGCAGTAGAAAAGACAAGGTTTTCCACAGTTCTTTGCATCTCAGGATTTGACCATTATGGGTAATGCCAAACATTAGCCAATTTGATCAAGAACTGGCCATGCTGGCAGGGGCTGATGGAAATTGTAGTCCATGAACATCTGGAGTGCCATAGGTTCACCACCACTGGTGTAGGGCTACATTTGGAACATGAAGGAAATCCCCTCTCAACGCCTACACAGGGGCCACAAAAGACCAGGACTTTCATTTCTTCATACAGCTGGGGGAGGGGTAGAGCTCTTCCTCAAATAGTTCTGCCAGATGTAAACCATGTTGACACCCACAATTTTTTTCTCAGTTTAAGTTAAACTTCAAGTTTTTCTACCAACATGTATTGGGTCGAAATTCTCGAACACATGGGCAGATGAGCATCACAGAAAATTACAAGTCCATAACAAATTGTGTCAAGACCACATTAGGCCCAAGCTGTGATGATTCAGAGCACTGACTACTTTTCTGAGACATAACATCATCCTCCAAACAATAAACAAGCTCCTACTGTAAATCATTCTTGTGGCATGGAATCAGTAATTGGTCATGTACAACAGGCTGATGACTATATAAAAAATACCACAAACTCATTTATTCAAACAAAGATGAAATAACACACCACTACCGTATTAGGTGGAGATCCTGCAGGAGTAGTAGTATATGTACTGGTTAAAGAAAGGTCTAAATCCATAGTTGGCGGGTCTCCAAGAGGTGGGAGAGAAGACAGACTGTGAGACATCTCCATGTCAGCCATCGAGAAGAAAACCTCTTCTTCTGAATTAAAAAAAAAAAAGAGAGAAGCTCTAATATGGCTTGTTTGAAATTGCAAATATTACAAATGACAAATATTCAGAAGACAATATTATTCTAGAAAAAATCCAACAGGTCACTTGACTAAAACTGGCCATACCTATACAATTTCAAGTACTATAGATTACTGTCAAGAAACACAACAATCCTTGACCTCCTTCACATCGCTTAGTTCCAGGCATGGGTGTTTGAAATGTTAAATGACAGCAAAGAAAAAAGAGAATTTTATCCAATTGTGCAACCCACCTAAAGACATGGTTCACTAAAGACAATTCACTTGCAGATGCTGACCAAACTGTGGTAAGGTTTGGGGGCATAACAGCAACTAGACTGAGGGCAATTCAAAATGTCTGAACCTCTTCAGTGCTGCCTATTTCTACAGGGTACATTTCTACTGATCTGATTATACCCCTGCATCCTGGATGCTCTTAGTTGCTCACCACGACTTGAAGGAGTTCTGGCTGCCTCGGACTCATAAAAACTCGGATCAGACTGTGCTCCTGCTTGCAAAGTGTCTTTTCTTAAGTAGCGCCTAAGCTCCATTTGAATCCGATATTCATCTTCCTGTTGCATCGGTCGATTTTTCCTGTCCTTATTACACAATTCCATCCTACTGGGTATTTCTGTTGTCAAAGAATAGGATACAGAGACTTGAATTCTAACTGAATTCCAAGAGAAAACAAGACTTCCTCTACCATACAACTGTGTGGCAACTTCTGAACTAATAACTCACTCTTGCTTTGGCTCCAACAAATATCTGACTATGACAGCTAACATTCTGGAATTAAGTTGCTTGCAGAACCACTGTGGATATTCCAAACATCTCCAATATTAAACAGTAATGTTTTAAGGTTTTAGTGTGTATGTTTTTAACCCATGGGCCAACAGAGTCTTTCCTAGGATGGTCCTTTATTTAGATTTTTATTAGAATGCAAATAAAAGACTTACATCCTCTGGTATACCCAGCCAAAATCAGGTACTTAAATCAGGAAAGATTTAGGCACAAATTTTAATCCCCCTCTACGTTTGAATAAATAGAACAATTACAAGTGAAACTTAATTGCAACCCCAACATCAAAGATAGTTTAGACAATTGTGCAAGACCTACAATACAACAGTGTTTTCATCTGACCAAAGCAGACAATGCAGTTTCTACTTGCCTGGTCCAGCAATAGCTGCTAGCAGGTCCAACAGAAGATGTACCTGCCTGGGCGACAGGAACAGGTGTATGGAATCTATCTGTCCATCTACATCCAACTTCAAAAAACAAAGTGTATGAAATAAAGACAGTTTTTTCAGTGATCAGATTTTGCACAGGTTACATACTGCATCATAACAGGTATCTATTCTCTCATTTGAGTTCCTTGTTCTACAGGGATCTGTACAAATGCCAGAGTCAGCCAAACTATATCTCTCATCACAAGACATCATCACAAGTATCATCTCTGGTATCATCTCTGCATTTAGGCTTGGATGTATCTGCAATGGCTAATTTTGCATCTTTGCCATGGGCATCATCCACTCAAGCTGCAGTGCGCACTTCTGGGCCTAGGTCCGTGGTGGCGAACCTATGGCACTCCAATTGGCCATGCTGGCAGGGGCTGATGGGAATTGTAGTCTATGAACATCTGGAGTGCCATAGGTGTACCACCACTGGCCTAGGTAAATCAGAGTTTTCTGTTAGATGCACTATTGAAATTTCATCACTAAACTCATTTTCTGAGTGACACCACTTTCCCTGAGCCACGTTTCCAATTCTTTTTAACAGAATTCTGATAGATGAAAACGAATTAAACAGAAGAAACCAACACAAAAGTCAAAATTAGATCTAGAGACTAAAAGACTAAAGCCATATTATGCCTATTACACACTAAGCAAAGCGCAGTGACTAATAGTGACTATGCTTAATACAAATTCTAATAATCCAAGATATATTTTTTAAAAAACACCGATTAACAATTTCTTTTACAATTTTCTAAAATTTTCTCACTAAACAGAGGTTATGGTCTGCACCTGGCCCTGTACTCTCCCTTCCTTTTCGGTTGTTCCAGATTTCTCCTACAATGGATGCTCCCATCAACAAATCCTGTTTGTTTTTTAAAAAGGCTGCTGAGAACAGCTCAAGCGTAAAGAGAGTCTAAGCCCATTCATTTCAGAGGGTTTAGACTGCAGTAACTTTGCATAGGAGTGCATTGTTTTTAACACCACAGCAACCTGCCTTGGCTCCAGTTTCAGAGAAAGGTGTACAGTATTTTTCTTACTTACTTACTTTATTTACTTTACTTACTTTACTTTCATACATACATAGATACATAGATACATACATTTATAGGCCGCCTCATCCCCGAAGGGCTTGAGGCGGCTCACAACATAACTGTTTCCAGAACAGTAAATCAATATAACATAAAATCTAACTCATTAAAATTCAGCAGCAATTAAAACAATAAATACAGACTAAACAACAAGGTTGAGTAAAAACACACACACACAGGCGCCCGGTCTAAAGGCCAAAGGAGAAGGGAGGAGAGGCAGGGCCCAGGATGGAATCAGGGCCCTACCAGGATGGAAAAGGCAGCTTAGTTCTGGTTTCAGTGGGGGGCAATAGAACCGCGGCCAGCCCCTCCAAAAGCCCGGTGGAATAGCTCCGTCTTACAGGCCCTGCGGAATTCACCAAGGTCCCACAGGGTCCGGACAGCTGGAGGTAGAGCATTCCACCAGGCAGGGGCCAGAGCCGTAAAGGCCCTGGCCCGGGTCGAGGCCAGCCGCATCGTCGCAGGGCCAGGGATCACCAGCAGTTCTGCCGCAGTTGACCGCAGCGGCCTATGTGGGACATAAGGGGTGATGCGGTCCCGTAGGTATGAGGGCCCCATGCCGCGTAAGGCCTTAAAGGTCAATACTAACACCTTGAAAACGATCCGGAACTCCACTGGGAGCCAGTGCAGGAGGCATAGCACAGGGGTGATATGATCTAATGCTCTAAACGAACAGAAGGTTGATTCCTTGGTAAAGTGGAATTAGAGGGTTTTTTTACAGATACTCTGGACTGCCAAAAATGCAAATAAATGGTTTCTAGATCAAATCAAGCCTGAACTCTCCCTGGAAGCTAAGATGACTAAACAGAGGCTATCGTACTTTGGTCACATTATGAGAAGACAGGAGACACTGGAAAAGACAATAATGCTATGAAAAATTGAAGGCAGCAGGAAAGGAGAAAGACCAAACACGAGGTGGATTGACTCTACAAAGGAAGCCACAACCCTCAGTTTGCAAGATTTGAGCAAGCCTGTTAACAATAGGATCTTCTGGATATCATGAATTCATAGGGTTGCCGGAATTTAACACGCCCATTGACGGCATTTAACACGCCCATTAAAATAACTGCTATTTTTATCAACAACTACACAAGATGAAAGTGTAGGAAACTACAACTAACCTTTGCTCCAGGAAGCACCTCGTTTTGCTTTAACGTAAGGCTGAGTTCCATTCTGCCAATCAGCTTACAGATTTGCACGGGATCTGAGGGAGAAACCTCTGGCAAGTTCCTTGCTAATTGTGGGTGTGGCTCATAGATAATTTTTGGGTTCCAGCTAGGTGAAAGTTTTGGTTCTGTTGCCTTTAAAATCAAGGAAAGGAATTAAAAGATACTGTTGGCAAAACACAACAACAGCTCAAGCCTAACGAGACTCTAAGCCCATTCATTTTAGTGGGTTTAAACTGCAGTAACTTTGCATAGGAGTGCATTGTAAATATACTGTTACATATACAACAATAATTAAATAGTATTTTGGGCTGCAGCAAAACAGTGACATTATTTAACTCCTGTGATTAGCAATTTAAGATGATCGTTCATGTATAAATCAACCATTCAATTATGCTGCACTTGGAAAACTTGTCTAGTTATTGACTTACAATACTTGCAACCTATCTCCTTTCAAAAAAAAGCCCCACACAGAACCAGGTGACCCTCCCAACAACCCTCTCAGGCAAGCTGAAAGATAGTTATATTGCTATTCTTTATAAATGAATTAACTCTCCAGAACCAAAATCCAACATATGCTGTCCATATCATCCAAGGTGATTCTCATTCCATACATTGCACCAGTCAAAGAAAAAAACTTTAACAAAAAATAAGTACCGTATATACTCATGTATAAGTCAAATTTTTCAGCACATTTTTAATGCTGAAAAAGCTCCCCTCGACTTATATGCAGGTCATTAAAAAAAATTTTGTGTTTTTACTTTGCCGGCCAGCAGGGGGCACAGTTTTTATGCTAGCGACACCACATTTTCAGGATACCCTCAGAAGACACTCCTAATGATACCAGCCAAGTTTGGTAAAGTTTGGTTCAGGGGGTCCAAAGTTATGGACCCCCAAAGGAGGTCCCCACATTCTCCATTGTTTTCAATGGGAGATATTAGTAGATGGGGCTACCCTTTTGAGGGTCCATAACTTTGGACCCTCTGAACCAAACTTCACCAAACCTGGCTGGTCTTATCAGGAGAGTCTCTTTATGATACTAGACAGGTTTGGTGAAGTTTGGGTCAGGGGATCCAAAGTTATTGATCCCCAAAAGGGTGTCCCATTCCCCATTGTTTACAATGGAAGCTAATAGAAGATTTTCCATTTCTGATAATATCCCTCTTAAAATCTAAGTTACATTTGGACATACAGATGATGATGAAGAATCCAGTTTTGAAGGATTTTAACTCTTGTGTTTTAGCTTGGTTGCTGATTGAGCTAAGGTTTTTGTACTTTTAAAGTTATTGTTGATACCATATTGTTTTTGTTGACCCTCTTTTCCACTTACAGAGCCAGTTTACTGTTTTTCTTTGAAATAAATATTCAAAAACATTTAACCTACTGCTGCCTCAATTGATGTAATTTTATTGGTATCTATTTTTATTTTTGAAATTTACCAGCAGCTGCTGCATTTCCCACCCTCGACTTATACGTGAGTCAATAAGTTTTCCCAGCTTTTTGTGGTAAAATTAGGTGCCTCGACTTATATGCGGGTCGACTTATACACGAGTATATACGGTATCTAAAGGATCAGGTGCCAATGAAGAAGGAAAGTGTTGCTATATCAAGCACAATTGCAGGATGATAGTCTATTGAACCGCAAAATATGGCGAAGCCTCAATGAACTATATATATATGCATAATAAAATCTAACATATTTTTACCAACTGTGTCGTTGAACACTCTGGAGAGGATTTCGATGATGCAGGAAATTCATCCCAGAAGAGGGAAACACCTGAGAGCTGAAGTAATTTGTGAGCAAAAGCTGTGGGCTGATGCACGTTAATTCCAGAGCACTCATCAGCCGTTTCATCACAATACATCGTTCTGGAGAAGTGGGGAAAAGTTATGAAATAAAGACAGACTACAGAAAGAGCCATTGAGGATTCATGCATAAAAAGCTGCCCCCATTTCTATTTTAAGAATTAGCAAATAACCTAAACTTTAAAAGGTAGGTTTAAGTTTTAAAATCCCTGCAGGCCAATCCAGGGCACATTTCCCCTCTCCCCCCATTAAGCACATTCAGCTCTCTGTTTAGATGCCCCAATATATATTAATGCAAAAAATCTGAGTTTTACTTTACATTTTAAAAATACTGCTTACTTCTCAATATGAATTTCAAGTGCTGTTCCACTTTTAGAATTAACTGGCACGTGTTCAATTCTCAGAACAGTTTCTAAAAAGGTTACTTTCACTCTTCGTAAAACTATAGGAAAGAAACTAGAGTGAGAGTCATATAAAAATTAATGAAACACATAATATTGCACTTGATTATTCAAACATTTGTAACCACCAAAATCAGTAAACCATCTATTTGATTTGAGACGTAAGATTTTTAAAGAACTAATACTGGCTCAAGGATTTCAAGACTAAGAATACTGACTTTGGATGTTGTGAAGTCCAAAAAGGGGACTGTTATATAGCCTGAACCAGGTGCCTACCCACAGATCACTCAATAGCAGATGTATAGAAGGGAATGCTGGTATTGATATTCACATATTAACAATCTCACCCTATGTAGCCTGACAGCCAGCCTGGTGGAGTGGTTAAGAGAAGGTGGACTCTAATCTGGAGAACAGAGTTTGATTTCCCCACTCCTCCACATGAGTACTGGAGTCTTATCTGATGAACCAGATGTGTTTCCCCACTCCTACATTCCTGCTGGGTGACCTTGGGTAAGTCACAGTTCTTTAGAACTCTCTCAGCCCCACCTACCTCACAAGGTGTCTGTTGTGGGGAGAGGAAGGGAAAGGAGCTTGTAAGCCCCCTTGAATCTCCTTAGAGGAGAGAAAGGTGAGGCATAATCCAAGCTCTTCTGTTCTTCTTCTACCACCCCACCTTTGCAGAGCAGAAATTATTTGTGGATCAGGACAATTAGAGGAATTGTTCTATAAGGCATGCATACATAATTGTCTCTGTACCTAGGGAGGGAAAAAGGATTCATTGGGCCCTATATCAAGCCCCTTCAAACTCAGCAGTACTCATACCAAACTGGATCACATACCTAATGTTTACCAACAAAGGTGTCTTATTAAAACCAACAAATAGCTTGTAACAAGTAACTTGAACAAGTTTTGTACAATGAAATTACATAAATTTCTTGAAGTGCTGACAGGCCTCAATGATAATCCTTACAGTGACCCAACTGGAGAGATACCATAACTTAAAAAAAACAAACATAACCCAACAGACTGCTGCTTAAATACCTGTTTCAATGGTTTCAGCAAACTTCTCAAGGCCCTCAAAGGGTTGAGACCCCTCTCCTTGTTCATCTGTCAGCTTCTGGCTGAGACACTCCTTTGCCAGTTGCATACTGCTTGTCATAAAGCTTGACCAGTACATCGGCTCTGAACCAGAAGCTATAAGAAAAATATAACACTCGTCCATTAGTTGGCTTCAGCTGACGAACGATCAAATCCAAGGTACCTCCATGCAGGATTTCCATATAATAAATCAGAAGTGCCAAATCTAAACAGGAGCACATCAGACTTTCAGGCATTCTGCATACAGAGTGACAGTCAGGAGACCCCCTCACTAACAGGAGACCCCCCTCACTACTTCAACATCAGAGTTTCAGCCGCAGAATTTTATACAGCCATGTGATCAAGTAATGGTTTCACGCCCACCACTGATTTCACCAGTTTCTGCCACCTGCACATTTCCAGACAATATACCAAGATGCAATATCCAAAGGTTAGGAACCAACCATTGTGGGCGATGCAGACTGACATGGAAGACTGTGGGTACAGACCCAGCTTGAGCTTGCAATGTGTGGTCGGAGCACACGCTGCAAACACATTCAAAAGAACTGAAACACGTGTGTGGATTGTGTGAATGTGCCTCACAGAACTCATTTTAAAAGCCATTCATGTAGAAAACACAAAGAAGTCGATTTAAATTACACTATAAATCTCTGAATAAAAGTGGGCTTTCCTTGAGCAAGGGTACCTTGAGCAAGCCCAGGATTTGCCTTCAGCATGCTCACGTGGTGCATCAAGTCAACATGACTGTTGTATAGTGTTGCACCAAGTGTAACTCTTTCTGTATTTCCTGAGTGCTGGTTGGGGAGCCAGCTATGCAGCTCAAGCTGGAGAAGCCAAGCACCAACATGAGCACTGATGCTCTTGGGAAAAAAACCAGCTCTGTCTTCTCAAAAACACATTAAATTCCAGGCCCAAGTACACACATGAAGTTGGGATATGGATGTGTGTTCCCAGAAACTCAAGAGGCATTGTCTTCATGGTGAGGCCCAAGTATATTCCCACAGCTTTGGGAATCGAAGGCAGTAATGGCTGCATTCAAGTCAAAAGATTTGCATACCATACCCAAGTAGTGAAATACATCCACCTGGGGACTATCATCCTCCCTCTCCTCAGGATATCTGCAAGTAAGATCTGCTTGTTTATAATCCAAAAAAGTTACGGCTGACCCTGCAGGATACATTCATAGCAGAAAGTCTCCAGTATTGTATCCATCAACAACAAAGCAGACATTTGGGTAACGTTGGATTATTGACAAAAAGGAATACTTTTATCACTCAATCGCTCAAACAATCATTAGTAATGGCAAGTTATTGCGATTTGCTAAACCTACCTAGACGGGGTCTTGGCCTGAAGACCATCTCTAAGCCCTTCACTTCAAGTGCACAGTTATCTTGAAGCAGAGAGCCCCAGGGAACAGACAGCGAAATTGACTGAATAAATCCCTCTGTTACTTCCAGAGGGGCATCTGCTGACTCCATGATCTCATTAAGACTCTAAAGTAAAAAAAATATATATATGAAAAGCCAAAATTAATTTTGTACCAGCATAAGCCACCCATATTTTAAAAAATGGTCTCTTTCATGTTAAGTACGACGAAAACCTACAATAAAAACATCCATTCTACAGTATCAACAGTATTCCCAACACCCAAAAATCATACAGTGCTTATTTTAAGGTCAGAAACCCATTGGCATCCTACACTAAGCAAGACCAATATATGGCAGTTCTGCAGTGTAAGAGAGGAGGAAAGGCTATGAGCAACTACCTTCAGACAGGCCTACAGGATGAAACTAGGAATAAGAGTTTCGCTTCCTTGGGCATCACTATTATTTTAGCATCATGCCAGGAATTTATGAGCACACCTGACTCTCGAATGGCCTTCGTCACTTTTTCAAAGGATCTACAATGAGTTCTGCGTTGTTTTATAAAATAAGGCTGTCAGGCTCAATAACTTTATTTTCCTTTTAGCATTTTTTATTTTTTACTTATGATATATTGGCCTGCCCAGCTGTGTCTGGCCTTCCTGGGAAATCTTTCTGAACTTGATCACTTTAAAAAAAATCTTGGGCAAGTCTTGTTCTCTCACATAAAACTTAGTGGAATCTTGCAAATTCCTCCAAGCTTTCTTCTTTGGACTTCGTATAATCTGTTTTTCAGGAATGATATATGCCTTCTTTCCTACTGCATTTTTGAAACATGGTAAACATTTGACTGGATGTAGAGCTTTTTTTCTCAAAAACCTTTTGTTTGGAAAAAGAATTCTTTGTTTTGTTTTGTATTACTAGTTGTTCCCTACCATTACCTTGTTTTTGATATATTTGTTTTGAAGTTCTTGGACTAACAAAAGGCTTTTGATTATGACAGAAAAGTGAGTTCTGACTAGCTAAGGATTAAGTTGCAGTAAACTTAATTAAGGGGCCACTGGTCTTCTGTTTTAAGGAAATATCACTATTAATAGACCAGTTGGGAAATGCCTATCCATTTTTGAGAGAGTATTAGTAGCAAGAATTATTTTTATGTTGCCTTACTTGCCAGCAAATGGTGCCAAAGCAAATAGGAAGCAATTTATTTCCCCCTCATTCTATTGTTTCTTGTTCACAATGGTGCCCTGACTGTAGGGAAGACTTTTAAAGCAAACAGCAGGTTGGCTGGAGAAAGAAACTTTTCCCACAAGATCCAAGTCTAAGTTTGAACTACGAGCTAGGGTTTATGTGGTTTCCCACAAACCACAGCTTAATGCTGGTTTGGAATTCTGATAAGCAAGGAAGAGTACAAGCCACAGTTTTGGATTAGATGAAAAGACAGACTATAATTTGCTGTGAAAATCTTTCACTGACTGGCCGTGTGTAAGAAGAGGAAGCAGCAGTGGTTTGCATCCCAAAAGTTATCCAGGCTCATTCATGTATGGTTTGTTGTTACATCCAAATCATGCCAGTGAAATAGAAGCATGAGAAGCCTTAACAACACTTCCCATTCTACTCAGTTTCACACCTGTATCATACCTCTCCCAGTACGTCCCCCCAAAGCCGTGGTGGCAAACCTATGGCACTCCAGATGTTCATGGACTACAATTCCAATGGACTACAATTCTAATTGCCAATTGGCCATGCTGGCAGGGGCTGATGGGAATTGAAGTTCATGAACATCTGGAGTGCCATAGGTTCGCCACCACTGCCAGAGAGTACTGCGCTCTGCTAATAACAAATTACTAGTGATCCTTGGCCCGAAAAGTGTCTGCCTGTCCTCAGTTAGAGGCTTTGGATCCAGCCTGGTGGAACACCCTGTCTAATGAGACCAAGGCTCTGGATATGCCTAACAAAGGTCAGCTGAAGTTGACCAAAGCCCTATGGGACTTGTCTCAATTTCACAGGGCCTGTAAGATGGAGTTGTTCCCCAGGCCTATATTTGAGAGCAGTGATGGTTTAAGTTCTTGCTGGCCTCCTTCCCCGGCCTTCTTTGCCCTCCCCTTTTGCAACCCTTTGCTTCCTCTCCCTGTCCCTTTCTTAGTTCTTCTCTTCCTTGTTATCCTTTCCTTCCTTTCCTTGGTCCTGCATACCTACGAGACTGTCTCTGCCTGTATTGCCCCATAAGATCCCTCCACTTGTTGGAGGGAAATCTGCTGGAGATCCCTGGCCCCAAGGATGTCCAGCTAGCTTCCACGAGGGCCCTAGCTGGTGGAATAAGCTCCCTGGTGAGATTAAGGCCCTGCAGGACTTGAGTGGGTTCCACAGGGCCTGCAAGACAGAGCTTTTCCGCTGGCCGTTCCCATCTAGCCAGCCGGCCTGACTTGTTATCGTCGGCCTCCCATGAGTGTGGGGGGAGGGGTTCTCGTCGTCTATGGTTTTTATTTTATGGTTTACTTTATTATGCTGACTGATGGGTGTTTTGATTTTATTATGTTGTTCGCAGGCCTGAGCTCTGTTGGGGAGGGTGGGATATAAATGTGACTATAAATAAATACATTGTATTATGTATGAAAATGTTAATAGCCGCTCTGAGCCTGAAGAAGGGGATACTAATCTAACAAATAAATACATTGTGAAAAAAGTATTGCATTTTATGTATTGTCAAAGGTTTTCATGGCTGGATTCAACTGGTTCTGGTGGGTTTTCCGGGCTGTGTGGCCGTGGTCTGGTGGATCTTGTTCCTAACGTTTCGCCTGCATCTGTGGCTGGCATCTTCAGAGGTGTATCACAGAGGGAAGTCTGTTACACACTGTGTCCACACAGCCCGGAAAACCCACAACAACCTATTGCATTTCAGTTCAGCACACCTAAAAAGAAATCCTTCTCCATTTCAAATGCAGAACTGTGTCACTATTCTGTTATATTCTCAGTATATTTTGATATGTTAGAATGCTAACATGATAAATAAAAGAAGCAACAACAGCAGCCTACTCATGAAAAAAATATTCAGGACTAGTATTTAGGGTACTGATTAGGCAAGTACTTGTGTTTGCGTTTCTGGCATAAATAACATTTCTTGGTTACTAAAATGCTTCTGGTAACGGCTGAAAACCTATTGGTGACTATTTTTACTGATAATTCTTGCCTGGCTCAAACAATGTAATCACAATGCTCTATCCACTGATGTCAGTATGTATAGGTGCTACATGGGAAAGGGGCAGAGAGAGAAAAGCAATAAGGACACAAGCCAAGAGGTGCTTTCCTAAGTCATACTGTGAACCCAGCTAAACCATCACCCAGCAAACCTGGCACAAAGTGGATGTGCAGAAGAAGACCAACATGCAACAGATGATATGAGAAAAAAACTGTAAGTAGCCTGTCCCCTCCTGGTCCCATATGATGCTACTTAATTCCACCACCCACCCACCCACCCAGCTTCTGGTTTTCTTTCATAACAAGAGATGCACTCCATGAGAATTGTTTCTATCATGCAGAAAAGAGGCTTATAAAAAGTGACCGAAGTGAGCAATGTGTGCTTCCCTTTTTAAAGTTATTCATTTTCTGGTGGATTGGCACAAAAAGGTCAGAGTCACTAAAATATCAGGCTCTAAAATAGACCAATGAAGATAACCAAGGCTCGTGATAAAGGGACAGTCAATAAAATGTTCAGTTTTTCCCCATTTGCCACAAAAGTTGAATTGTTGCCACAAGGTCCCAAAAGGAAGAGGAGGTTTAACAAAGTCCCTTTCATCTGAATGACTGCCCCCAAAACTAATGCTGTCCTAATGCTGCCCTATACACAAGTCCTAATGCTGAGATTTCATGGCCAACACACTAAGAACACATATAAAGCAGAACATCCACTGTATATAATGAATTATGATGACTGTCAGAACCCCAAATACAGGCCTCCTGACAATGACCTAGTAAAATAATTAGTTTTTTGACAACCTACTATTAGCTCAAGAAAAAAAATGCAGTATAAAAACGCATTTGATTTTATGGACAACTGTTTGTAAATACTTCTTTTTTCCCCCATATACCACATTATAAGCCTGTCTGCACTGGTAGAATACTGACAGAAACACTCCTGACCTCTCCAATGCTCGACTGCTTTGACTCTAACAGTAGGTTCTTACAGTACTGCACAGCTGAAAAGAACATAAAAGGCTTCCATTAGAAGCAAATAAGAATGACAGCCACCAACTGCAGGAACCGGCCAGCACAATGATCTCCACAAACGCGCCCTCTGGCAAATGATTGATTTATTTCAAAGGAAATCAGACAATTTCAAAGATTCTTAGTAGGTTCAAAACATTCCTGTATGTCACTTTGTTCGATCCAGCTGCTCTTGAGGTATACTGCTCCACACCGAAGTGAAACTGTCAAATAGGTTTTGCAATCCGCATCTACGGATCCATATTCAGGATTAGGCCCAGCCTGTTTGGAGATCAGACCCACAGTAAAGCAGCCTGAGACAGCTGAATCATTAGCAAGCAGGACAACAGCCATCTCCCGTCTGCCTAAAATACCTTCGTAAAAACTTGATCTGAGCCATAGGTGTCAAACTCGCGGCCCTCCAGATGTTATAGATTACATCATGCTGGCAGGGGATTATGGGAACTGTAGTCCATAACATCTGGAGGGCCGCGAGTTGGACACCACTTCAAGGGTAAATGCCAGAGTCAATCAGAAAAAAGTATGATGCAGTGATCTGGATGCAAAATTTAACATTCATGATTAAAATCATTTATAGCTGTTAGCTTTAGCTGCCTGAAACTACACACCAATGAAGCCACTGCACTTCATGTTTGGGTGACTCTCAGATAGAACTGCGGGAATACAATCTTCAAGGGCAGGTCCACAAAGAACGTTGAGAAAAATCAATTAATACAAAACCCTACTGCCTGTCTTTCTGCTGGGAGGCGGGCTGAAAGTGCAGGTAAGACTGAGCTTCAGTGATAAAATAACCAATTTAAGCAAATATCCATTTCAATAAATATACACCTTTATTTTAATGTGTCAGACCCTAATTATAATCCAACACTGCTGGATGCAGCACTGGCACCTACTAGGAGTCAATATTTTGGGGTAATAAACATAAAGGCACAGACCCCTTTAGGGACCTCTACCTGATCTCCCCTTGCTTCAAGAGGCAAACGAAGACCATATTGTTCAACCAGACTTTTAGAGATGTAGTTGTCAAGAGAGACAAGTGACAGGTTAGGAAATGACCGACCTTTACACCTTTATTACACTGTGCATTTAATAGCAAGGATTGCAATATTTTTCAAAAGTTTAATAAATAATCAAACAGAGCAGTTGAAAGGAAAGGAAGTAATAACACACATAGCACATGATCTCGTGTCAAAATCAAAGCATGGTTTGCTATAATTTTCAAGCAAAGATTAAAACGTTGAAGGAGGGAGAGGAAGAGCGAAGGTCTCTAAGCCCACTACTTACCCACTTGTCCAGGGGCACCTGTGCCAGGGAGCCGGTGCCTTGATAGAGATCCAGGGTGAGCTGCTCCAAGCTCAGCTTTTCCTGGAGGAAGTGGCCCAGGTACCTCTGCAGCAGGTACCTGCAGGCCCTTTTCTTGATGGACTCGGAGAAGGGCCAAGGCATGGTGGCGGCCGAAGGTGTGCGCGTGGGGCGCACCTGTTTCAGGTAGGGAGGCAAGAGGGAAAACGGGGGTGTCCCTTCCGCACAATTCAAAGGGGAAGCGGAGGAATTGAGGGAGTGGGGGTGGCAGGCCAGCAAACCACAGCTTGAAGTCCCTGTGCTGAAGCTGTCAAAAGAGGGGATGTTGTTCGTCCTATGGAAGAGACCGAAACGGTTGAGGGCTGGGCCTCCCCGCAGTTAGGGGGGCCGCCTGGTTCACACTCCCCTGTTCCTGGACGGCGACCCACCCTAGACCCTCGGGAGTCTTTTCCCGCGCGGCAGCTCCATTCCCACTCCTCTTGTCCTCCTCAGGCAACCGCCGCCATTTTCCCTCCTCGCCCCCCCCCCAGCCTCCCACCATCAACGCGAGGGGGCGGAGCTTCGAGGAGGTGAGTCATCCCCCTTCCAGCCCCGCCTTCCTTTTTCCTCCTATTCTAAAGGCCGTTCCCCCCGCCCCCTCCTCTTTTCCTCTCCCCCTCAGAGAAGGACGACTTGTTGTTGTGCTTCTTGCCCCGCCCCTTTTCGGCACACTCTCGCCGTGACGTCACACCCATGGGCAAGCCTCGTCGTCGTTCTTGTCCAGTGACGGGGGGAGGGGGGCTGTGGCCGAAGTGTCGGAAGTTACACGAGGCGGCCGCCTATAGTGATGCTAGAGATAAGGTGGGAAGGCAAGTGCATATAAAGCCACGGGTTTCATTGGAGTGCATCAGAATGAGGGGCAGGTGCATATAGAAAAGTAGCGATTATGATCTGGAGTTTTAGTGAATCGTCAATGGCTTTGCGTGTTTGGCACTGGCTTTTTGCTTTGATTCGTTGCCCCGACTTGTCAGCCCATTCCGGGAAAGGTGGAGTCGGTGGACTATAACAACTGCTGACGAACAAATGATACGAACAGCCCCGGAGAAAACACACACAAAACAGTGCAAGGTTGATTTCTTTTTTTTTTTGTACCCTATCCCCCTTTTCCATCTTAATCGAGCCACCTTCTATTGATCGCAAGGAATAGGATTCAATTGGGAACCCGAAGAGGCGGTTTGTGAACGTGATTGCTTCGACCTCTTTGGGTGTAGCGCCGACGCCACTTGTTTGCAGTTAGCGGGCGGCACGTGACAAAGCAGGGAGTGACGGAGGCCGGGAGGGAGGCTGGGAGAGAAGCGCGAGCGACGGTGCAGCCGACCGAGGGTGAATTGGCCGCCTCCTCCGGGTGCGCCGCTCTCTAGCCCACCTCCGCTGCCGGGGCGGGAACTGCGGGGGCTTCGGGGAGCGGCGGAGGCAAGGAATGGACTTGAGGGTAAGTGAGATGGCCGGGAGGCGACGTGATGCGTGCTTTGCCTCCCCGTGAAGTGTGGGGAAGGGGCCAGAAGGAGGCCGGATAGACCAAGGGATGGGGTTGGGGAAGGGTACACTCCGTCGCGTTGCGGTCCGGGCGTTTGGTGGCAGTTCCAGGTACGGATTTCCATTTTGCCGTGAAGAATTGATCGGCGGCCTACCTTACAGGGTCGTTGTGAAGGGACCGCGGGCAGGGGCGATGCATTCCGCTCCGCGTTCCGTACTGGAGAAGCAGGATGTAGAGATGCAATAAGTGGCTGTAGAGCAGAGGGATGAGGATGATCAGAGGCCTGGAGACCAAGCCCTACCAGGGAAGGCCGAGGGATTTGGAAATGTGCACCCTGGAGAAGAAGTGGTTGAAAGGGGGTGGGGGGGTGGGGGCGGACATGATTGCTCTCTTCAAGCATTTGAAGGGCTGCCACTTAGAGGAGGGCTGGGAGCTGTCCTTGTTCTGCTCCCCAGGTGGTTATTTAGGTGCCTGCACCCGGCCAAAGCAGAATGTAAGACTCACTGACTCAGTTAACAGTTCAATACTTAAAGCTTTAATTGTAACAATGTTGACAGACCCTGACTCCTCCCGGGTCTAACTAAATAAAGGTTACTTTGTTGCAGAAACTTTCTGGAGTCTGGAATTTATTGTAAATACTGTAAGACTATAACATCTATAACTGTTAAATACTGAGAGTCTAAAACATCTTTGACTGTTTAACTTAAATACTGTGAATCTCTAACATCTTTGACTGTTTAACTTAAATACTGTGAATCTCTAACATCTTTGACTGTCTAACTTGTTGCTGTCACCCAGCTTCCGTTGGCACCTAACTGTTGCTGTCACCCAGCTTCCGTTGGCCCCTAACTGCCAAATCAGACAGGTTGCTGGGTAATAACTGCCGTAGAACACCAGCCCTAGGGCTTCTTAAAGGGACAGAACTAAATTCGGTTCCCTCCCACTGAATACTGTACAAAACATAGCTAAACCCATACTAACTGTGGGGAAACTAAAGGGGAAATAAACAAAGGCTCTGTGGGGGCATGACAGTCCTGTTGGCAGCACAGGACTCGCAATAAGAAGTCTAGATCGCTGATGGAAAAGGGACCGGCTGGATACTTTTTTAAAAAGCATTTTGTACAGTAAAAAGTGTGCAACTGTGGAATCGGCTGCCCGCGTGGGTGGCGACGAGCTCCTTTGATCTGGCAGTCTTCAAACAGCAGTGGGACCAAAACTGGCAGGGAGCAAGTGATCACGCATTGAACAGAGGGTTGGACTAGCTCAGCGATGGCGAACCTTTTTGAGACCCAAGTGCCCAAATTGCAACCCCAAACTCACTCATTCATCGCAAAGTGCCAACACGGCAATTTAACCTGAATACTGAGGCTTCAGTTTAGAAAAACCGGGTGGCTCTGAGTCGTGCGTTACTCGGAAGTAAGTTTGGTGGTAGTCGGCTTTGCTTTGAAGCAACCATGCAACTCTTCCAATGGGTGAATCATGATCCTAGGAGGGTTTACTCAGAAGCAAGCCCCATTGCCAGCAACTGAGCTTACTCCCAGGTAAAGGATCATGCTTTAGTTCTTCGCATGAAAATCAGTGGGGTTTAACAGCGCTTAACAGGGTTACCTATGCTGCTTCCCCAAAACTAGGTCTTAGGTTTAATGCTAATAATTGAGCCCAGCGGCCCAGGCCAGCCTAGATGTGTGGGGGCGGGGGGGTACTCTGTTTGCGTGTGCCCACAGAAAGGGCTCTGAGTGCCACCTCTGGCACCCATGCCATAGGTTCGCCACTGGAGAAATGGCTCCCCCCTCCCTTTTCTTTTCTCCCCTCCTCCCATCAGGTGGATACGCTATTTAAACAGGAGGTAGAGGAAGTCTGAGCAGCTTTTCCTCCAGGATCTCCAGTTTACCCTGTGGAACCCAGGAGAGGGGAACCAAGGGGAACAGGGAGAGGCCTCGCAGTTGGAAAGGAAGCTGGGAAATACTGATCTTTCCCAGCAGGCAGTCCTCCTGATCAGGTGGTGGCAGCGGAATACTCAGAGAGAAAGCTAGCCCTCCCCAGGAAAAGTCAGTAACTCCTGGGAGAGTGCAGAGAGCGAAATAGGGCCTGCCAGCCAAAAGCAAGCCCGTTTCGCCACAGCTTGTGTGGCCCCTGCCCTCTTTTCCATGGAGTGCATGAACCAAACTGGTGAAGTAAGACTCTGATGTGTGTTTTGGGTGACTGATAAAGGCCCATCTGAGTGACTGGTTGAAAAAGTGGAAGGGTGCAGTAAGACCTTGTTCTTCTATGGAGGCGAGGGAGGCTGGGCTTGGGGCGGCAGCCAGAACATGGTGGGGAGGGGAATTCCTCTTGTCACTTCCTGTTCAAGGAAATTACTCAAGAAGGGGGGAAGCCGCTTCTGTCACATCTCCTTGGGATGCGGTGGTGGAGCTGTGGAGAGGGCTGGCGGAGCAGAGTTCTGTGGGAGGGTGCAACTGGTTCCCTGCTTTGGCTCGTTTTGTGCAGGAGGAGAAAGGTGGGCTTACAAAATGTCTCAAGGAGGGAGATTGCTTGGGCTGAGGAAGCCGGTGATTCGCCTAGAAACTGGAGGGTGGCAAATGAGTGGGTCTGGTTTAACAGCTAGAAGGTTTTAAGTGAGGAAAACGTGATCCTTGACTGCAGGTGGGGGAAAAGAGACAGGTGGCAGAAGGTGTCGGAACAGAAGGAAGAGGGGGTGGCTTGATGTGCCTAGTAGAGAGTTGCTGCATCAACTTTCCCTGTTGGCACACATACTTAAAAGCTGTTCACTTTCGAAGGAAATCATTGTGTTTTGCAAAGTGATGATGAGCTGAAATTAGAAGTGCCTGGTAACTTGGGCCGAAGAACTGGAAGCAGTCGAGGAGGAGGACTAGAAAATGGGTTGTGTCAGTCAAAAACCTAGAATGATATAACACAGGAAAACGATGATTCCGAGGCCAGTTCATGTAAGAGATTAAAAGCAGAACCATCATGATCGAAGCCCACGGCTTGTGATTTTGCTATGAATATGCCCCCGTTTGGCAAATATTTCAGTAATAGTATTTGGGGGCCTTTCTGCCTAACAGTGAGAAATATCTGTCCCCCCTGAGAAATTTATTTAACATATTTACTTTGGGAATTTATTTTTACATATGAATTACATGTACCTGTTTGGTTTGGACCAGTGCTTTTTTGGCTACATAAATGTTATGCTATAAGCTAAATGGTATTGTTTATACAGTTCTTTATATGGTAGTGTTAATATGTATCTTGACATAAATATTTATAGCTGGGATTTCCAAACATTTTTACTGTTTTGGATCCCAGACACCTTGTGGAATATTTTGACTCCATATCCCCATGGGAATTTTGGATCATTTGGGGGAAATTCATATTGAAATATCGTTGTTGTCTGCTATGAGATTTTTCAGCTGCCTGGGATAGAGCCTTTTCTGTGATTCTGTAATTGTAGTTGTACTTTGGACTACTCTCCTCTCCACTTGAGATCCAAGAGAGCCATTTAATTGATTTTTTTAAAATAGTGAATGAGACTGCTGTCATCCACCAAGAATTCTCTGGTTTTGAGTTTGCTGATTTGAGCGGATTTAGCCATATGGGGAAAGGTGTCTTATAAATTGAAATAAATAAATACTTTCTGAGAACTGTATCAACATTAGCTTTCCCCTTTCAAACCTGAAAGTTCATAGAGCTGTCAGATATTTGTGTCCAGTGGTACATATTCTAAAAGGATAGAAATACTGATGTTTTGGATATATTTTTGACCTCCAGAATCCCATTACCTTCACATCTTTAATCTGCGTTTTTGATTTTTTAATTCAAATTGTTCAATAAATTACTTCTTAACAACAAATGTATTTCAGTCCTTTGTGCATTGCCTTACTGACTAGGTTCATGCTAAAACTGAACATTTTTAAACAATTGGTGAGTTAGCCCATTATTTACCTGTGACTCTGAACAATATTTTTATGTTCTGAGCATGCGTGTGTGTGTGGAAAGTTATTAACTTATGCATTTTTATTTTGTGTTGTGTACAGAATGGAGACTGAGGACAATCCTATGGAACTCTCTGATGGCACAGAAGTGGAAAACCATTCTGAATTCAAGGATTTTGAAGGGACAGATGTGAAAGACATGACACTAGAGGCAGAAGCTGTGGTGAACGATGTGTTGTTTGCTGTAAGCAACATGTTTGTTTCTAAAAGCCTTCCCTGTTCCGAGGATGTGGCATATATCAATGTGGAAACCAGGGAAAGGAACAGATACTGCCTGGAGCTCACAGAAGCAGGACTTAGGGTAATTGTTCCTTTTGTGATGGATCTTTGTAAGGAAATTGTCAGCTGCAGAATATTTAGTAATGTCAATTGTGACAGAAGCCCTGTTCAAGATTTTTAGAACAGTTTCTTATTTTACCTGTGTTTATAACAGGAGTCTCCAAAGTACAGCCTGCGGGCCATATTGTTTAAATTAAATTATATAATCTAGCCCTTGATAGCTTGCCTGCCTCCTCTGCTATATCCACCATTGTTAGCAAAGATAAGCTCATTCAATGCTGGGCTTGGCCTGGCTGAGTCCATCTTTAAACTGTGGGCTCCGCCTCCAAAGTCCATGTGACTTCAGAGGCAGAGCCAGCGGTATAAAACTGGACTAAGCCAGACCAAGCCTGCTTGGCAGTGGTGGGAATCAGCCTATTCGCACCAGTTCGGTAGAACCGGGAGCTAATTTTTTGTCTAGTTCAGAGAACTGGTTGTAATCCCATCACTGAGTCCTTTCGGAACCAGGTGTGAAATTATTTGAATCCCACCACTGCTGCTTGGCCTTCAGATATTTGTAAAATATACAATGTGGCCCTTGCGCTGAAAGGTTTGGAGACCCCTGGTTTATGGGATGGTTAGGGGGCCATGGCTGTTGCTCTTCAATAAAAGAGATGTTTGAATTTATTAGAGTAGATGGGTTGACCACCTTTAATCCATAGGTGGCTATTATCATTTTCTTCTTCTCCTGGATGAGAAGCCTGTGTTTGTAATGGCCCTTTGACAGGAAGGAGCAGAACTCACGAGACCTTCCCACCATTGATATGCAGTGATGAGGAAAGCCCTAAGCCGGATTTTGTTTCTCAAGAAGTGGTTAAAAACAAAAAAAAAACCCCACCCAAAACCCTAAATACCATTGAGTTGGACTGCACAGTACACTTCTGCTTGCACAAGTTGAAACAGTGGAATATCATCACAAATAGTCTTGACGCTAAGCCAACTTGACAGTATTTTGTACTGCACTTTTTCTGGTGCAAAGTATGTTTCAGCAACCATTCTTCATTATTATGGCTTTCACTGTTTTGAATGATTACTGTTTTGAACAATTCGGTATTCAGCATTCCTTCAGATTTTAAGCACGGAGAGCCTTTTAGTGTCAGGGCCCCTGTATTTCTGAGTCAGATGGCTGTTGAAACTTAACCTTCGATGCAGTATTGCAAAGGGTTTGAATAGCTGCATCTGCCCAAATTATGTTTGCACAGCTAGTGAAAGAATGGCACCCATGAGTTAGGATGGTTATCCACAACTTTATAACTGGTAAATGAAATACTGTTCACGCCTGGGTGCTGCCGAGCCACACTGTGCCCTGCCACCAGTGTTAGTGCCCCTCTCAATGGGGTAGGGGCCACTTATGCTGTCTGAACTGGCACTGACCAGATCATGCCGGCTCCACAGCACTTTTGGCCCCATCCATGGATTGCACTGTTAGTCTTTAAAATCTTTGGAATTATTGCTTGTATGGACCTCCAAAATTCCTTAGCTTTTCCACCAGTCCACCATAAGTGATAAAATGTCCCTTCTTGATGTTGTCCTTTTCAACACTTATTCAACATTTTTCTGTTCATCTTTGGCAGTTTATCTGGTGTCTTCTATCAATGGTACATGCAGGGAAATTATTACCAAAACATTCCATCAGTCATCTTTATGCAGCTATTGTAACTCGGACGTCTCAAAAATAAGTCTGCAGAGTCTGGCTTCTGGGTCTCTTGTTGGCATATATCTCATTAGACAAGCTAGTTTTCTACAGTTGGCATCTGTTAACTATGTTCTAGATCCTTTCTTCAGTTCTGAAGTGTCACTTTATTTCTTTTGCAGGTGGTTGGTTACGCTTTTGACCAGGTAGATGACAGCGTACAGAATTCCTACCATGAGACCGTCTACTCTTTGTTGGATTCTGTTAGCCCAGCATATAGGGAAGCTTTTGGAAACGCTCTGCTTCAAAGACTAGAAGCCTTGAAGGGGGATGGACAGTCATGATCAAATCTGCAATCAAAAATGGGTTTTAGCAAAGAGTTGCTGCCGCTCAGCGTTCTAAATAAGTTGTAGTGAGTCCTGGTGGCAAAGAAAGACAATTACATGGCTCGTACTCTTTGCTTTGCTTTCAAAACTCCTTGCTTGCTCCAAGACTTGGCAATGACATCGCTTGGTAAACTATATAATTGTTCCGAGTAAATTTCTCAGTCGTTTTTAACATATGGCGGTGATATATGCAGTTTCTGGCCTGGTTTAATTTTTCTTCAGATTATCTGGAAAGTGACCGAATGTTCTCTTGTTGTTTGGTCTCTTTGTAATGTGGTATTAACCCAAAGCCTACATTTAATAATGATGTGAATGGGATTCAGTTATTCCAGCGATTGGATATTTGTTTAAGATTTGCACAATCATGTGTGTTTGCGTTTAGAAACTCTAGCTTTCCTTTATCAAAAATAACGATTAGTTTTTGTAGCTGAACTTCATAAAATGAAAAAAAAATGTTCAGCTCCATTTCTTGTGCTGTATATGGGCCTGGACATTGTCTTGTTATTCAATAGAATAATATTACTGTGCATCTAAATAAGTCATTTAAGATTTACTTACTAGCATTTTCATAAACATGTTAAGTCTAGTAGTTGTTGGTGACTGACTAGCTAGATGCATTATTTGGTGTGTCCTGTAGTATTTAGCAAGCTTCAGATACTAAACAAAGGATGAACTGTTGGGCATAATGAATGTATTCATCAACTAAAATGCAAATTAGATAAGCACAGAGATGAGGAATTAAAACGCTGCATTCTTCACAAAGATCATCCTGCATTGCTTTGGTAAAGTATTCACGTAGTATCAAAATACGCTATATAAAATTGCTTTATTTACATGATGCACAATATCTCTAAAAAGTATTTTTGATTCCTTATTTGTTATACTACAATATTACTGTAAATTGCTCCCTTTTCCTCCAGCCACACCAATTGTACTGTATCTTCTTGTCAACGTACAATTTTATATTAGTGCACTGTACTGGTTGAATACCAAAGGCTGAAACTGGTATTTGAATTGGGAGAAAAATAGTTGTCTTAAGTACAAACCTCCTTAACTCGTAGCGCTGCTTTAACTTTTCAGTGTGCTGTGCTTGGGAGGAGGGATTTGTTATAAAACAAAACTATTGGTTCTCAGCACATGGAAGTGTATAACGACACACTTCGTTAGATAACGCTCATGCCTTTTTGCTTCTCAAAACGATGAGCTTACAAAAATCTCTGATACGTTGGGCGTTTATACTTGCCGCACTTTTTAACTCCATTTGAGTGATTCTGTGCTACCCTAGCTGAGAAATCTGGCCCAGCGACTGAAGAACCTCGTAGCTTAGCTGAAACATTTACTGTAGCTTTGTATTAATGCTAGAACTGTAATAAGGGCCTATAGTAGAACTTTATATTTTGAAGGTAGTGAATGTTTTCTTACCTCTTTACAAGGCTAAATGTCTCCCACTTCCCTTTGTTCCTATAGCCAATGTATTTTTGTTCTAATAAATTGGGCAGATGCTGACTTGCACTCCAGACTTGTAGCATGTGCGTTGAACCTCCGTGAGGAAAATGTAACTTGCCCAGTTTTATCTCAGTACTGCCTTGTGAATAATGCAACCATGTTTGTATGGAGTATAGTTAAATAAAGAAACAGAAAAATGTTAAGCCTGCATTTTCTTTGTTGTAAAAAGGAACTCAAGAGACATGCGGGAAAGTTCCTGGATTCTGCACTGGATGTCAAATTTTGCCGTGTGATTAAGCTTGTCACTTGGCACACATTTATTGCAATCACAAACAGAATATTGAAACGTGTCCTGACTTTAATATCCTGTTCAACCATGCATTTCAAAACTGTCAAAATGCCTCTATGTGACTTTGAAATAGCATGTGACTGTGGAGAAGGTAGCGTAGATACTCTGTACGATGGAACCTTTGAATGCAGCCAATTTACTGAGACTAGAAATCTTTTAATTTTTCAATTTCTCCAAAATAACAGATCAAGCAGAGACATTAACGCTGTTATTGCAAGATAGTAGTTGACCTCTTGGTCTTTCAGTTGTGAAATCTTATGCCCTTGTGATTGATTTTGGCAGCCTTCCAGATGTGGTCTATTTTTTAAAAAAAGTTTAGTAAATCTGCTTAAAACTAGTAAGTTAAGAAGTGGTATGAGTTAAGAGAGAGCAATTAGGGTTCTAAAAATGCCTTTATATGCAGCTCTCTGGCGGAGAGTGGTATCAGATGTTGAACTGAAGAACAGAGTGACTTTTATTAAGAAAATATCTCAAATACTATGACAAACAGTAAAAAATGAGTGAATAAAAGACAATACTGGAAAACACAGGTGCATGCATGAAATACATGATACATGCAGTGAACATGAGATCATATTTTTGCCTACACGGTCTTTCCTAGAACATTTTTGTGAGTTTTGTGAAATAGTACATGGTGGAAGAGCAGGGCAGAGCTCTTGTCTCCCCATTATGGTGTTCTGCAGTGCCTGGCCAGTCTTCCTCACTATTCTTAACTATCAGAGATGGGTCCTGGACATTGTGGCTATATTCTCCGAGCACAGAAGGTCCTCCTTAGAGGGTCATGGTGGCTCCTCGGATGTCACGGTGGCGCTTCCAGGAGGTTCAGTGTCAAAGCTCAAGGGTTGGAGAACAGGTTGGAGCCTGCACTCTCTACGCTTGTCTGCTGCTATGGGCCACCTCAGGCACTCTCCTGGGAGAAGGGGGGTTAGGAGGCTGGAAGTAGGAGGGCAAGCTGATCAGGTGGCCTCCTTCCTCTGGGTTAGAAGGATAGGGAATCAGGTAGCCCCTCTCAGGTCAGGAGAGCAGGTGAGGGTGCCTCCTCTCCACTGGCTTAGGAGGCAGGGTACACTGTGGGTGCATTTGGTGACCCCACCCCTCTGGGATTAGGGGAGTGGACTGGTTGTGGCTCTCCTCTTGGATTAGGATAGCAAGCTGATGAATTGATGGCAAGAGATAGGTTTACTGTAGATAACTCTGGACCACTGTATGTTGTCAGACACCATGACCCTGTGAATCAGCTGGGAGTATTTCTTGCCAACATGCAGAGCCTCAGTAGGAGTTTGTTTTGGAGAACCCAGATACCCAGAGCTCGTATCAACAGGATACAGACAGAGACTTCGTAGCTCTGCTGCCTGAGTGTGTCTGTCAGAGGAGCCTTTTTCTGATGCTTTCTCTCTGTGACCTTCTCTATGGCAGCTTTCTTGTTCTCAAAGGTGATGCTGACATCCACCATGATGGTTCTCTTCTTCTCCTTTGTTGCTGAGTATCATGTCAGGCTGCAGCTGGCTCCCAGTTCTGGGCACCATTCTATTCAGGATGATGATGCCCTTGGAGGTGGGCATGGCTTTGAGCAAACACTGAACTGCAGTGTCACGCTGGAGTTTCCAGACAGTGACCTGGTCAGCCACAGAGGATGTAGGGCAGGGTTTTGTTGGGGTGTTCATATCGCTGGCAATGCTTGTGTTGTTTCCCGAACCTTCTTGGTCAGTTGAGATGAACGATGTTCAGACAGAGATGATCGATCAAGCACCAGTCAGCAAAGCATGTGAAGTCTCCACCAGACAGGGAGTGGCTGCTGGCATCCCATTAAAAGGAAAATCGGGAATGCCTTGCCCTCGTCTAGTTTCTGTTGGAGCTCTGTGGTGCACTTTCCTCTGATGATGTCCTTCAGGAGGTGCTCCAAGGAGTGCCTCTGTATGGCTTGGATCAGGGAACACTTTGGGGAGTGGGAGTGGCCATGAATTAGGGCTAAGGCGAGGGAGCCAGTCTTCTGTTTCAGGCCCCTTGGCATCTGACACATTTGTTGAGACGTTGTGTAACATTCCTGGCACTGGTCTAGATAGAAGCAAAGTCCCCACCGTGTCCTGGCCAAACTCACCTTCCAGGGAACTGAAGTCCTTTCTCAGTCTCCTCTAGGCCATGGAGCAAAGGGCCCCATCTGGTCTTCATGGTGGGGTTGGGGCCAGTTAGCAGGCAGAAGGTGTGGGTGACCACTCAGCTTGAGCAATACTGAAAAAAAAATCAGTAAATTTTGGATTCAGCTTTATTTGGCTTTAAAATTATTGTTAAATTTTTTAAAAAAAACCCTGAATATCTGATTCAGTAAACCCAAATATTTTCAGATTTTTTCCAAAAAATTCAGGGTTCATTTGAATTTTCAGATATTTTATGTGTGTGTTTAGAGTTTTCAGCCTGTAGGGGGTGCATTTTTAAGCTAGTGGCATGGAACTTGCAGAGTATCTTGAGGAAACTCTTGATTATATCACTCAGGTTTGGCCCCGATCTCACATTGTTTCCAATGGGAACTAAGGAGATGGAGGCTACTTCTTTGAGGGTCCATAAAATTGCACCTCCTGAACCAAACATCACCAAACCTGGGTGGTATCATCAGGAGAGTCTCATGAAGACATCCTGCAAGTTTGGTGCAGCTATCATAAAAAATGCAGGTCTGGCAAGCACCCCAAGAAATTTCCCCAGATTATTTTGAATTGACCTGGCTCAATTGCAGCCAATGGGACATTTCTGGGTGTGTGCAAGCAGGCTGCACAGTTTTCAAGGTAGAGGCACCAAACTTTCAGGGTGGCTTCAGAAAACCCTCCTGGTAAGAGGTCCCAAGGTTTGGTGAACTTTGCTTCAGGGGACAGTGGGAGATGGGCCCAGAGGCGTAGCAAGGAGGGGAAGCCCCCAGTGCACTGGTGTATCCTCCGTCCCCGTTTTGCACCGCCACACCCATGGAATGCCCTTGTCACACCCCCACAGGGGTGCACGCCCGGTGTGTCACGCACTCCCCCCGTCCCCTTGGAGCTACACCTCTGGATGGGCCCGACCCCTTTGAGGATCCATAAAATTGGACCCCCTGAAGCAAAGTTCACCAAACCTGGGTGCTCTTACCTTCAGAGACTCAAACAGGATAGAAATAAAACAACTAAAATAAATATTTTTGCAGTTTATGAAAGCTTGTGAACCCCAGTGTTTGGGACCACCGGATTACAAGGGGCAGGACGCGGCAGATTCAAACCCCTTTGCCCATCTACAAATGTATCCCTAACTGGATGACAACTTCATGGCCAACAGATCCAAAGTCATCTAAGGCCTGTAGATCAACGTTTCCAGAGAGCCAGATCAGTTGACAGTTGCAGGCTTATTGCTGAGTCTTTCAATGTTCCCAACAGCTGTAGTGTTAACTCACCAGAAGGCGAAATGGCTGCTGGAGGTTTGGCATCTATGTATTGAGAATTAGCCTCTCCGTTATAGGGATACCACCTCCAAGGTGAGGCCTGGAGTTCTCCATGTATTGTAACTTATCTTCAGAGCTCAGTTCCCCTGGAGGAAATGGCATTATGATATCACATTCTTGTTCAGCTCCATTCCGTCTCCAACTCCATGTTCCCATGGAACCACCCCCCAACCTCCAGGATTTTCCCAAGCCAGAGTTGGCAACCTTAACTATAATAATACTTCTGTGGGTGCCTATGAAAAAAAGGGGGATGTTTATATGGGATTCTGGATATTTTCTCAGTGAACATTAACTACTAGAAGAAAAAGAGTTTGGATTTAGCTTTCATCTCCGTTTTCAGATTTCTGCTGTCCAAAACCAACTGTATTGAAGGAGGAGGAGGAAGAGTTTGGAGTCCAAGTGCCTTACAAACTTCTTCCCTTTCCCTCCCCACAACTGTCACCTTCTGAGATAGGTGGGACTGAGAGAATTCTGAGAGAATTGAGACTGGCCAAGGTCACCCAGCAGGCTTCATTTGGAGGAGTAGGGAGACAAATTCAGTTCACCAGATAAGAGTCTGCTGCTCATGTGGAAAAGTGGGGAATCAAACCCAGTTCTTCAGATTAGAGTCCACCCCGCTAACCCACTACACAACACTGGCTCTCAAGGAGGACAAGGAAGGCTGGAGATATTTTGCCATCCCTATAGGGTTGGCAGCTTTGGGTTGGGAAATTCCAGATTTGGGGGTGAAAAGTAGGAAGGTCAAGGATAGGTAAGGGAAGAAATTTCAATGCGCAATAACGGGTCTACCCTCCAAAGCAGTTATTTTCTCCAGAAAAACTGACCTGTGTCGTCTGGAGAACTGTTGAAATTCTGGGCTCCACCTGGATGCTCACAACTTAACTGTTCACACAGCTCTCTTCGACAGAAGCAGTAGAATAACAGAGATCCTAATGACATGGAATGCGCCTCCTGCAAGGAAAGCCACGCCCCCCAGGTCTGCCCGGTAGATTCTCCATTCGCTGGGCTAAACGTTAGTCCCGCCCACAAGGATTATAAACCCCGCCCAGAGGGGTGGTTCACCCGCATCTCATTTCTTAAACAGTCCCTATTTCCTTTCCCCCTCGGACTCAGGCGCGTGCTTTGGTTGCTTAGCAACGGTCCGCTTCCCTGTAAACTGCCGCCATGTCGGAGGAAGAAGAGGCGATCGTGGAGGCTGAAGAGATCATTCGCTGCCAGAGGATCTTTCTGAGCCGGCTGGACTCTTTTGGCGGCCGCAACATCGGGAAAGTGAGTGGGGCGGCTGGAGATGGGGAACCCGCGGGCAGGGGAGGAGGATGGAAAAGTTGGATCGTGATTAGATTTGGGGTGGTGGAGACTTGGGTTCAAATTCCTATTCGACCCTGCGGGACTTTGGAACTGGCATGCTCTGGCAGCCTAGCCTCCCTCACAGGGTTGGTATTGTGAAGATAAGATGATGGGAGGGAGATCTGCATTTGCTGTCCTGAGCTCACTGGAAAAGGGCAGGATAAAAACAATATAATGAATACAATATTTGTTCACTTCATTGTATACCCCACCTTTTTTTCCCCCAATGAGGACCCAGAGTAGCTTATCTTGTTCTTCCCTCCTCTGTTCTGTCCTCAAAAGATCCTTGAGAGGTAGGTTAGACCAGTGGTTCTCAACCTTCCTAATGCTGCGACCCTTTAATGCAGTTCCTCATGTTGTGGTGACCCCCAACCATAAAATTATTTGTGTGTCAGTTCCTAAGACCATTGGAAATATGTGTTTTCTGATGGTCTTAGGCAACCCCTGTGAAAGGGTCGTTCGACCCCCAAAGGGGTCGCGACCCACAGGTTGAGAACCACTGGGTTAGACTGACCCAAGGTCACCCAGGGAGTTTCCATGGCAGAGTGGGAGTCAGTTCTCCCAGGTCTTAGTCTAATATTTATTTTATTACATTTATATCCTGACCCCCCTGCCCCCACCACATTACACTAACCACTACACCAAGGTGGCTGTCATCTTGTGCTCATATATGACACAGGGTTGCTCTGGAGAGGAAATGGAAGAGAGAGGGACTGTAAGCTCCTTGGAGAAAAGACAGTATATGTTCCTAAAGGGGCAGTTCAAACATGCCTGCTGCCTTCACTGGAATTCTGGATTGCTTCCCAGTCCCCACTGTATCTATGCTCCCTTTCCATCATCACAGTGGTTCCTTGCAGTGTACTACAGTGCTGTATTTCTACAGAAATCCAGTAATGCCCACTATGTGCTTTGTGTATTAAGTGGTGTCAAGTTGCTTCTGACTCTTGGTGACCCTGTGAATAGAGGTCCTCCTAAACATCCTATTAACAGCCTTGTTCAGGTTTTGCAAACAGAGGGCCGCGGCTTCCTTTGTAGAGTCAGTCCATCTCATGTTGGATCTTCCTCTTTTCCTGCTGCCTTCAACTTTTCCCAGCATTATTTTCTTTTCCAGTGATTTTTGTCTTCTCATTAATGTGACCAAATTATGATAGCCTCAGTTTACTTATTTTAACTTCTCTAGGGACAATTCAGACTTGATTTGATCTAGAACCCACATATTTGTTGTTGGTGGTGGTTTGTTTTTTGGTTTTAAGTAGTCTGTGGTCTCCGCAAGACTCTCTTCCAACACCGCATATCAAAAGAATCTAGTTTCTTACTGTTGGCTTTCTTTATTGTCCGGTTTTCACACTCATAAATGGTAACAGGGAATACTATAGCATGAATTAATTTGATCTTGATTACCAATGACATATCTAAATTTAAGAATCTGGAGAGGAGAAGAATTATGGAGGAGAAGTCGATCTATGGCTACCAATCTTGATCCTCTTTGATCTGAGATTGCAAATGCCTTAGCAGACCAGGTGCTCAGGAGCAGCAGCAGCAGAAGGCCATTGCTTTCACATCCTGCATGTGAGCTCCCAAAGGCATCTGGTGGGCCACTGCGAGTAGCTGGACTAGATGGGCTGCGAGGGCTGGACTAGATGGACTCTGGTCTGATCCAGCAGGCTCTTTCTTATGTTCTTAATCTTTTCTAGCTCCTCCATGGCTGCTCTTCCTAGTCTCAATCTCCTGGTTTCTTGGTTAGTAGGATAGCACTACTATGTATTATTTGTAAGTCAGTCTTGATCAAACATACTACTTCTTGCAAATTGTTCTTATAAATGTTTCCTTTTATTTCATATCAGTTTTTTTCCTGAGTATGTCTTTAATGATTTCCATTATTCTTAAGAGGGAGGAGGGAAATCTCTGAAGCCAAAGTGATTCCAAATTATTTTTTTAACATTTTCATTAATTTAATTTTATAATTGCACAACTATGATAATAAATAACACGAGAAAAATGTACAAAGTATTGTTTTTGTTGCAAAATGGAACAGCTGTAGTTAAAGTTTTGGGTTAGAGGGAGACCAAATTAAGGATTTGTTGAACAAAACTCCAAAGTGAGCTGATTTAATTATTTAACTGCAGAAGCTGTTTTAAAACAGCTGAGAGGGAAAGTTTTTTTTAAAAAACAGTTGGTCCAGAAAGTCTTAATAGCTCTTTTTTTAGTAAACTAGATGGATACTGCAGTGAAAAAAATGTCCACAAATCAGATCTGGAAAAAAAATATCCAGAAAACACTGAATGAAACAAATTGGCAATGTCATCTGCATTTGCCAGACATAAATAGTTACCGGTAGCGTAGAAGCAACCTGAAAGGGTCATGGTGAAGAAACAGAATCAGAGGCAAAGATTGAGGCAGGGCAGGACAGGATTGATCTGAGCGATGCAATCCTAAACAAAGGCAATTAACCAAATTCCTGAATAATTAAAATAAAAATGTTGTAATGTGTACCTGGGACATTACTTAAAAAGAATCTGAAAGATGCCACTCGATGAAACTACCCATAAAATGTGTAGGGGTTGTAAAAAATATTAAATATTAAGTTTTCATCTGCATCAACTCTTGCCTTCATTTTGTCTTGGTGCACCCCCCTTCTTCTGTGCAGTCTTTAGCAGAGTTACACCTTCCAAGTCCCATAAAGTCGATGGATGTAGGAAGGTGTGACTGTTCTTAGGATTGCACTGGAAGGCTATCTGACCTTTAGCCATCCCTCTGGCTAGCAGGCTGCTGTGTGGTGACATATTATCCTGTTCCACAGGTAAGAAATTAAAAAAGATGCTATTGAAGCAGGAACATGGATATCATTGACTATGTCAATTTGAATTGGGTTCCTTTTATCTGATGTGTTTCTTCCTTGTCAATTATTAGTACTTGTCCACCTGTGTTGTTGGAGCAGCTCTGGAAGAAGTTACAGAGGAAGAGGAAGAAGAAGATGAACCTCGATCAGAACTTCTATCAGCTAAACCAAAGGAAGGAATATACCAAATAGTGGGAACGGTTTCAGAGACAGAGAGTGGGAAAACAGATTTTGCTCAAGAAATATACATTGTGAGTATTGAAGTGGTTACATTTGTTAAAATGCCAAGTTAATCTAGCCACTTTAATGGCTTTTTTTCAAATGGTAGGAAATGACAAAAATAAAGTTGGCATCATATACCACACTGTCATGAGAGCTTCCGATAAATTTCAGACGTAACCTGGGGAAAGTGAGTTGTTGTTAGGTCTCGAACCCTAAGCCACTAAACGGACTCTGTGTTGTCGATCAGCAGCTTTTATTGATAAGCTCAGAGCACCAAAGCTTGGCAAATCCAGTTCTGGCGAACCTGGCCTTTGCCATCCCCTTTATCCCCGTTGTCAGTCCCCCTCCCGTTTTCCCAATAAGTTTGAAAGAAAGAGTTTGCAGAGCTGAGGAGCCCCAAGGTTGGCGACATATAGTGATAGCGAGCCACCTGGCATCCTGCCCCCACAGAGCAATGGAAACAACGCTGTATCTCATTAAACCAGCGTGTCGGGGAAGCCCAGCTATCTACAGAGCATGTGAAGCCATAAAGTAGATCAAAGAAAAAATGCCCCAAATGACACTGGTAACATAAAGCAGGCTGATTACATATATCTTGTAGCAGCTTTGATACATAGTTTCCAGCAGGTACATTGAGTTAGGAATGCATCTCAATCACCTAGATAGCATCCCCCTGATAGTTGTGATGAAGTTCCACTGAAACAATGGGATGAGTCAGTTTGTGGCTCAGAGCTGGGCTACATCTTACACTTACCATGTGAGAATCACTCAGGCTTCCAGCTTTCTGGCTGAAAAAAACTGAAGGGGAACCCCAGTCACAAACTACAAGAAGGCCACCTTTCGCCATCTGCCATTTACCTCAATTTAAGAAGAAGAAGAGTTGGACTTATATCCCCCCTTTCTCTCCTATAGGAGACCCAAAGGGGCTTACAAACTCTTTTCCCTTCCCCCCTCACAACAAACACCCTGTAAGGTAGGTGGGGCTGAGAGAGCTCAGGAACTAGGCAGGCCTAAGCACTTTCAGATTAATGGGCAGTGTGTTGGGGTATTTTTGAAGACGGGCTAATCGGAATTGCAGATGAGCCTCCACCGCATGGGCAGCAGAGAGGGTAAATAAGGCCTGGTTCCTCGGGAATCGAGACCCTGGAGGGTCATTCATGGAGCTACAGCTCTGCACATGGGCATGTGGTGGACTACACAGCAGAATTAGCAGAATGTCTGGAAGGCTGCGATTCTCCCAGTTCGGGACCATCTGCTCCTTGTGCCATGGTAAGACGTGTTGTGTGCACCAGTTGTTCGCTGCTGGAGGAGGTTTGCAGTCTGGGCAGCACGAGGGAGCCCTGCTGGTCGTTGAGGAGTTCTGAAAAGGACTATGAGTGACACTGAAAGATTGCTTGGTATGCCATATACTATATATGTAATCTGAAATAAAAGCAATAGTACATTGTAATATACATGTATTCTAATGAATAAATATTATTATTTGTATGAACAAAACCCCTATTCCATTGCTTTCTTAACTTGAAGATGCGTAGCCTTTTAAGTTACATGAAGTAATGTTTACTGTTGTACTATAACATACTACAAAAGTTTTTCTGCGACTCTTAAATTGCAAAGTCTTTGATTATATCCTCCAAATCAATCTGATGTAACAAATCTGCTTCAATACTTAGCAGAGATGAGGAATTAAAAAAAAACCTCTGTGGGGCCCTCTTTACTTGAGATCCTATGCATGTGTTTATTTGGCTTAATGGTTAATCCAGGACTGCCCCGCCCCCTGCTTCCAGGTTTGCCAGGCCAGATTTTGGGGGGGAGGGAGGGTGTTACCTCAGCTGGTTCACGGGCCTGATAAACCCCCTCAAGCTGAGGAAATCACCACGAGCCTGCTACGGGCTTGCCAGCCAAGATAGTCACACATATACACACTACAGGGCCTGGCCAACAAATCACGTTTTATATTATAATATTGCCATGGCTCGTAGGATCAACAACCCTGATTTAGAGAGTTACTAGGGCAGACTTTGGATATATACACATACACCCACTGCAGGAACAGTGACAGTTCTGATGCTTTGTAAAGCAGGGATGAGCTTCTGTTCTGAAGCAAGCTGGCTGTGTGGGTTTTCAGAATACTGGACTCGGAGTGAGAATCTGTACCAGCCCGGAACAGAATTTCATGATAATCACGAAAATGTCACTCCCTCCGCCCTTTTCCCTTCAGCTCATGAGGGATTTACCGGTTTTACAGCACAAAAAAAGTGCAAAAGCAGAAGGTAGAGGTGGAGTGCATCACCAGGTTTACTACGAGGGCCCCAGGCAATCACAAAGTTGCACAGCTAGATGTGTGAAATTCCAGGGGAGGAGGTTTTCCTCAGCCTGCTTGAGGTCCCCACCCACCAAGGGAGCCCGAAGCCAGTAGAAATTACGAATTGCACCAGCCCCTCCCTCCCTCCAGGAAGGAATGGAAGAAGTAAGTTTTCCACTTCAAAGTTCAGGGAATTCAGTTTAGGGAAAACACATCAAGAAATTTGTTTTTAAGAAGCAGGAGTGCCAAGGAGGCAGGAATCCCACCTCAGGAGTTACTTTCCAGCTCAGCTCATAGCCCACACATCCTGCAATGTACCACTTCCACCGGTGAGCCAAAGGAGTTTACAGTACACCACACAGTACTGCAGAAACAGCCCAGCAAAGGAAATCAATTTACAAAATTTTATTCAAAACTCATACTACCTCAAGAACAAAGCGGCTGCCGAAAGCCCATGTAGTAGGCTCCAATTTAGGAATCAAATGCAATTTAGCGTGGAACCAAATATGGCTCTTTACAAAAGGAAAGGAAATTTTAAGCTAAGCTATAGCAGAGGGGATGCTAGAATAACCTGTATGCAAGGTAAAGGACAGGTAAAGATTGTTCTGCTTTACAGAAAGTGAAATGATAGAGGTGAACACTTCCCAGAATTCTGAGCATGACGTTCACAGATTTATGCTAGTGCAGTAAATCATTATGGTCCTCTGTATTTTAATTATTTAGTGCCCCGCTTCCTAATAAAGGACCTGCGAAAACCATTGGGGGATTGGAGCACCTTCCTTGTGAGGAGAGGCTGCAGCATTTGGGACTCTTTAGTTTGGAGGACATGTCTGAGGGGGGATATGATGAAGACTATAAAATTATGCATGGGGTAGAAAATGTTGACAGAGAGAAATTTTTCTCTCTTTCTCCACAATATAAGGCTCCAGGAATTCATTGGCAGAAAATCATGGGGAGGGTGGGATTAGGACTAATAAAGAGAAGCATTTCTTCATGCAATGTGTGATTTGGTGACACCGGAATAGCATATGGGAGGTGGTGATGGCCCACTAGCCCGTTCTTTAAAGAACTTGGACAGATTTATGGAGGAGAAGTCAATCTATGGCTTACCAATCTTGGTCCTCCTTGATCTGAGATTACCAAATGCCTTAGCAGACCAGGTGCTCGAGCAGCAGCATAAACGGCAGCAGCAGAGCCATTGGCACCACATCCTAAATGTGAGAGCTCTGAAAACCATCAGTGGGCCACTTTCTTGGAAGATGCTGGACTAGTGGACTCTGGTCCCTGAATCAGCAGAAACCTTTCTTATGTTCTTGTGTTCATTGTTTGAACTGCAGAAACATTATGGATTGTTGATAAGCATGCCAATTATCACGAAAATATTTAAAGCACTTTCAGAAATGCCAGTAGGAAGCTTTCTTATACCAGAGTTTTATTGAAACTCCTGTGAATTTTAGGTATTTAAATTGGCATTTAATTGTGAAAGCCTTTGACCCCAGCTACAGACATTTTATTTGTATAGCCCACCAGTCCTGCTTAGCAGTTGGTGCTTTTTTTAATTTCTTGTCATACATTCCAAGGATTAATGAGACACCTTTTTAGTTATGTGTCCTAGTCAAATTTGAGAACCCAAAATCATTTTTGCTAATGTCTCTGAAAAGCTCGCTGTGGAATAGGGAGCAGCGCCATCTGTTATGTAGACTCTTGGGTACGGCAGAGCTTTGTCAAAATGCAATTTCAGCTACAGCCTCGCTGAGTTGTCCTTCAGATCTTCCTCTGTAAAGTGGAAGTAGCACTTGCAGGTTTATAGGAATGACAGCTGAGATAATGACTATAAAGTACTTGGTACTTTTCAGCATCTGTTGAAAGGATGATTGCCCAGGGTGGCATAATATGTAGAAGAAGAAGAGATGGATATATATCCCCCCTTTCTCTCCTGTTAGGAGACTCAAAGGAGTTTACAAATACTTTTAAAACCTCCACAAAACGAAAACACCTGTGAAGTGCTGGGTGGGGAGCTGAGAGGCTTCAAAGAGACTGTGACTAGCCCAAAGGTCTCACCCGGCTGTGGCATGTTGCAGGTGCTGGCTTAATCTGGTTCACCAGATAAGCCTCCCTGGCTCCTGCAGTGGGTGCTGTGGTAAATGGGAGACCAGATTTGGGAATTCCCACTGTCCCATGGAAGCTTGGCAGGGTGGGCAAGTCATATACCAGCCCAAAGAGACAAAATGGGGCAGGAGAACAGTAGCAACTGGCAGGGGTCCCCATTGGGGAGAAAAGATAAGTATAAATTAAGGGAATTAAAATACATTAATAATAAAATAGAAATTACAAAAATATTGTGTGTGTGTTTATCCTGTTAATTTCCTGTTAATTTCCGAGCCTTTATTGGCATATAGGACGATACACATAGGATACAAAAAGAAACAAGAAATTTAAAGACAATTCTGGAAAATAATAATGGGAGACATACCTTAACAAGGTGTATGGCAAAATTAAAAAAATTTCCAGAGGCATCGCTGCAGATATATAATTTCTAGTAAAAACTTGGCCATCAATTCACAAACTTGTGTGTGTATAATTAATAGTAAAAATACATTCAAGAGCCATTTCATACATCGAGCAGGACGTGTGGAGTGAAGTCTCAAGAGGTATAAATAGTAACCTAAACAGGGCCGAAGTTGTTGTTTGAAAGACATGCCCTTCTGTCAAATCTTTCTGTGTGTACAAAGGTTACACATCAGAAAAAAGGCACCTAGCCTTTTCACCTGCAGCTTTGCTTGGGCAGTGAGACTCTGATTTTGAAACCAGCTGTTCTGTGTTTATACATCTAAAATGTTATAGATAAGCCACATTCTCTACTGAACACTTCAAGCAACTTTGAAATTGGCCTTAGAAATTCTAGTATTCACTGTAGCTACCTGTGCAGGTCTACTTTAAGTCTGGAAATTGGAACTTAAAACTGGAACGTTGAAATATGAAGACAGCAGTTCCTTCTCCCAGGCTTTTCGTTCTTGTTTTTAGAGACCTTCTCGAGATGAGCTGCTAGTCCGCCTGAAAGAGTGTGATGTCATAATTTATAACATCACTGAAGATGAAAGCCAGATTGAAGAAGCAACTTGGGCAGCTACAGGTTGGAACAATTTCTTTGGTGTCTAAAAAAGGCAGGGGACAGAGCTCTGATACATATACCCTTTTCACAGGTCCCAAAATTGCTTTGTATTTATCTAACAATGGTTGTAATAGGGCACCCTCAGACAAAAAAGGGATTTCTCCATATTATTGGTCAGTCCAGGTATCCAGAGAAACAGCAACTGGTAAAGTGGTTAAAAGCACATAAAGCTATCTCCGAAGGACTGAGCATGCTCATTGTCCTGTAAGTGGGTAGCATCTGTGGCCAGGAATACCTTCTCTCAGCTTTGACTGGTAAGCCAGCTGTGGCCTTTCCTGGGCAGAAAAGATCTGGCCACTGTGGTGCTTGCCCTTGTGACATCTAGATTAGATTCAGGGCTTCTTACAGCGTCCTTGTAGCAGATATGTTTGAAAAACTTCCAGCGTTGGCACAGAATGCTGTAGCCATGATGATGACTGGAGTGGGTCATAGAGACCATATCACTGCGATCTTGGTCTGTCTACATTGGCTACCAGTTTGTTTCCTTGCACAATTCAGAATGCTTGTGTTGACCTTTAAAGGGTTTGGGATCAGCATACTTGAAGGACCACCACCGTTTCATGATAGACCTGCCTTCGACTATAATTGGTCACCTTCACTGGAATAGCTTTTGCACTTCCCAGTCTTCTGACATTAGATGGGTAGCAGCCAGAAAAAGGACCTTCTTGGTAATGATGCCAAAGTGCTTGAACTCTCTCCCCAGGGATATTTGTCCCCTTCTATTGCCGTCTTTTGCCAGCAATTGAAGACATTTTTTATTTCAACTTAATGTATCCTCAGCCAATCCCTTTGTTCCCCTAAATCCAAGTGATTCGGGCGTATTTTTTTTTTAATATTAATGTTGCTCAAATCTGCTTCTTAATTATGTGAGTGTGAGGTTGATTTTAATGGTTTTAAAATGTGATTTATCATGTACGTTTTAAATTGTTAGCTGCCTTGGTGGCCCTTATAAGGGCAGAAAGGAAGGATGCAAATGTTGTAAAATGAATTTTAAAAAGACCCACTTTGAGGAGGGACAGGTCTTACTGAACCTCAGACAGTATTCTAGAAGGGAAGGATTTGGGTCAGGTGATAGTGATTCTTTTTGTTCCCAATCTTAATTCCCCCCTTTCCCCCCTGCCCATCTGGGGAAGAACCCTGTGGGGAGCCCCGTAGAGCTCTGTGGGGAGGCAGATTGATTAAAACTCAAAGAAAATGGTTTCTTTGGTTTATAATACCCCTCCCTTCAAGGACTCTTCAGATTCCAAAGGGCAGAACTAATAACTGTTTATGGGATTGTGTCATGGAACCTAGGTTTCTGAATTTAGCACTGAGGAGGGGTACACAACTGCTCTCTTTAACGCGACAGTGCTTCTGCAACTCCGCAAGCCACCCCACACCCTAACTCCATATAGAGAGAAGGGTTGCCAAAAAAACCCCAACCCCACAAGAGAGATACTTTGATATGTGCATGCTAATCTTAGAGCGCACATCAAGACACTTAGCACTGCGAATTATATACATGACATAAATTTTAATTTGAGGGAAGTCAAGGGCCTGTTTTTCTAGACAAGTTTACAATGTTATCCCAAGATAAGCTAAAGGGTGTAACTCTGCCCAGGATGGAAGAAGAGGAAGAGTTTGGATTTATACCCCACCTTTCTCTTCTGTGAGGAGTCACCCACCAAGTTTCATTTGTAAGAGCAAGGAAGCAAATCCAGTTCACCAGATAAGCAAATCCAATTCGCTCTTGTGGAGGAGTGGGGAATCAATCCCCTGTTCTCCAGATTAGAGTCTACTGCTCTTAACCGTACATCTATCGCTGGCCCTCTTGTCTTCGCTGGTTAAGCAGAAATTAAGCTTTGTAATACTAGCAGAGTCGCTCGGTGATTGGAATATTGTGCGCCCTGCATGAGGATGCTCGAAACAATTTTGAGAAGCAGAAAGGAGTGTTCATTCACTATCCACCATCGTTGGCCTGGGCTGAAGCAAAACCTCTTGATCCGGATGAGAGTGGTTAGGCGAGAGAGTGGCGGCTTTGATATATTCCATTGTGTGATACAGTAAAGTAGCCCACAGATTTACCTTGCTGAAATCTTGATGGTATGGGGAAATCTCAGTTATGGGAATGGTCTGGGATAGTTCCAAAATTGGAAGAAGGGCTGCCGAAGCCTTGACTTTTCTGTCCACTTAAAAAAATAACCGTTTGCCTTTAGGGCAGAAAGTTTGCATGAATTCCAGTTATTGGCATTTATGCAAACTATGACTTTCAGTTAAATGCCGGTGCTCAGATAAAAAATATCAAAATCGATCAGAACTACTGTCGCTAAAAAAATCATTTTGGCTTTTTCCTCATAGGGCAGGGAATGGTGCTTCTCACTATGGAAGTAGCAGTAAGCGTAGCGGAAGTTGGCCGAGCTGGTGTCTGAATGCCCTTCCTCCTCTCCCTGCCGTCCACACCCTCACACTGTCCCACTACAGCCCAGCAACTCCCGCTTTCTTCTTTCGCTGGGCTGGCCCCTGTTAAAAGGGACTTCTGTATCCCTTCCACACATGAAGATATAAGGCACTTTCAACTCCCACTTGCCACAATTGTTTAAAAAGTGGATTTTTGCTGTTCGCTTTACAATACGTCCAGCTGCAAAAGATACATTGAAAGTGGGTCCCGAAAGTATGTCTTGAAGGGTCCTCTTCTGCTACACACATGCGGAATAATGCACTTTCAGTCCACTTCCACAATTGTTTGAAAAGTGTGATTCGTTGCATATTCCTTGCAGTAAAACCCACACCACGAGTGGCATTGAAAGTGGATCGCAAGTGTATTATTCTGCAGGTGAGGAAGGGGCCTTCAACCTGCACAGGAAAAAAAAAGCCTTCTAAAGTGCTGGAGAGAATGAAAAGCTTAGTACTGTCTTTCTGAAGATGAAGCTTAGCTCTGCCCTTCTCCCTACACTTAATGCTGGCGATTCATCCGTGTGTGAGAGCACAGTAAAAGCACATCTGGAAGCTGCCATGTAAAGTGCAGGCATCCAGCTGTCCTCTCAAGGAAAAAATCCTGGTGTTGGAAGCAGCCTTAGAAAGCATAATTCCTTGAAAAGCATAAATTAATTAATTCCAAAGGTCACTTTTAAAAAAAAATAGCTTGGTTCCCTCCCTGCCAGAGATTGAAGTCCAGAAATACCTTTCACGGAAGAAGACTATCGCCGAAGAAAACCTCACCCGAACTTCATGAACCACATCAATGCTGAAAAAGTTATTCTCAAACTTGGGAAAACTGTGAGTATTACTAGGGGAAATTATCTATGGCAATAGCGAAAGATCCTGGATGCTTTACTTTGCTGGAGTGTGTCAAACTCATGACCCTCAGATAAGTTATGGACTTACACAGTTCGGGATGAGTGGGAATTCCTGTAGTCCCTTACTCTGGAAGACATGCAATTAACCTATATGTACTAGCTGTTGTGGGTTTTCCCGGTTGTGTAGCTGTGGTCTGGTCGTTTTAGCTCTGAATGTTTCATCTGTGTCTGTAGCTGGCATCTTCAGAAGTGTGTCACAGTGAGATAGATTTCTCTCTGTGAAGCAGATTATATTTACAAAAGACATTGAAAATTGGCATTAAATAGGATGACACCAAAGAGAGGGGATAGGAATGCACTCTTTTGGAGAAGCATTTTTGGATCTGCATAAATGAAAGAGTGAGTGAGTGAACGGGGAGGGAAAAAGGACAGACAGAGGACACTTCCAAGTGTTTCCATTTCACTGTTCTTCTGCTTTCATTTCATCATGGAAAAATGGCAATAAGAATATAACTATAGTTGTGTGGGATGAATTGTAAAATGCTTTTTTTCTTTCTTCTCTAGCACAGGTTGTAAAATGCTTTTTTTCTTCTCTAGAACAAAGCCAAATTTGCAACGTATGTTGTAGCTTCAGGTGTCCAGTATGGAATGGAAGAAAGAATTTTTCACTACTTTTTTAAGGTAACTGAGTATGCTTGGACAGCTGAAACATCCAAAGTAAGGGAAAATGGACAGCGCTGTGCCCAGTCTCTTCCTGATTGGCTGGCTTCCATTGTCTCCCTTTTGCTCCAGAGAAGATGTAAATCTGATCTCAGAAGCCAAGCAGGGTTGACCCTGGCAAGTATTTGGATGGGAGACCTCCAAGGAATAGCAGGATCCAAGGAGGAGGCAGGCAATGGCAGACCAACTCGAAATGTCTCTTGCCTCGAAAACCTCACCAGGGATTGCCATAAGTCAGTTGTGCGACTTGAGGGCAAAAGATAAATAGGGAAACTGACGAGTAGCTGCAGGTGAAGCATCTGTCTGACTGCTCCCCTGTAGCTATGGGGGCAGAGCCAAGTTCCACATCTCTGCCCCCTCCAGCCCTTTAGAGGGATATTTCCTTTCCTCACTGTGGCACGGCTCAGTAGGGAGAAGAAAAGGGGTTGGGTTCTGGGCAGTAAAGGGTCTCAGAGAAATCACTTACGCAGCTGTTGACAGGAAGAAGGTGGGAGTGGGTGTTCAGGGCAGCAAAAAGCAGGAATGGGGGTGAACTGTAGATGCTGTTCCTACCTGTACTTCTGCCATTTGATGCTTCTGGCCCTGCCCTCATGACAGGGCAATGCTTCTGTGTGGATGCCTCCTTGGATGAGAGCATTGCAGTGCATTTTTTTAAAGCATTGAATTTAATACGTTAACAAATTTGTGAGCATTTAGTGGTTAGCTAGGTTGCAAACCCAATGCTGTTATTGATGGATGTTTTGATCTCATCCACCAAGGCAGATCTTCTGTAACAAAACTGAATGACTGTCCTTTTGTTAGGAATATAGCTTAGGTTCAGAGCATGGGGGCCGGCTTGTGGTTCATCCAGCCTGATTGGATCAGCCTCTGGAATATCATTAATAGGGATGCAACATTCCATTTGCCTAGGCATCAAGGTTTTATTATTTGATTCTTGTGCAAGCTGAATAAAGCTATTGGAGGACAGGGAGAGGGAGGGCTTCCTTCAGAATCTGGAAGGCTTGCCCAAACCAGGCAAACAAAAGCAGATACAAACTTGTACAAAGGAGATACAAGCAGAAATGCAAAGAAGGATTTTGAGTGACATATTTCAAGGGTCATATCGCTAAAGACATCAAGACCAACAATAAGAAATTATTTTACAATAGGAGCGCTAAACCAACCAGAAACGGACCTGGGGGTAGTAGTGGATGCTTGACAAAGATGACAACCCAGTGTGTGGTTGCTGTGAAAACGGCAAACAGAGAGGCAGAAACTGCGTGGAACAGAAGGGTGGAAAGGGAACAGACCCCCCCCCCCCCACTTGACATAATCAGTTAAACTGTCGCAAATAAATGATGATGGAGGATGAAAGAGAGTAGAATGATAGAAGTGAGCAACAGAGCCAAAAGAGGGAAGGAAGCTGTGGAATGCACGGTGTTTAAATTGTTGTATGACAAATGAAGGAGGGGGCTTTAAGACTTACACAATTCTACACAGTGACCCTGTTGTAGAGGCTGAACTTGAACACATGAGGTCCAAGTCTGCTGTCTGATAACAGGGCTCGAATCCTCCTGCTTTTAAATTTCAGATATGACAGGTGTGGCACAGAACAGAGATATTGCCAACATGGTGGCTTACAATCTACTGAAGGAAGAAGATGTATTGGTAAATTTTCAAGTGTATGTACAGGACTTTACAGAACAGTATAATCCATATCCTATAAAATGTGCCATTAGCTTGACCCTTCCAGCGGGTGAGCCAGGCCACTTAAGAGACAGATTTCTCAGAAATCATACTAATGTCACAACTCTAAAGTCCTCTGTAATCATTTCCAGTTGTCTTGGCTTGGTGAGACTCCTGCAATACCATATTTCGGTGATGGAAAAAATTTTCTCCCAACCATTCACATTCAAGACTTGGCAGCGTAAGTATGGTACGCGTTAGCTGTGTTCCCCCTCCAGGATGTTTCAGTCCTAATGAATATTAATTTTAAGCATAATAGAAATCAACAGCAATTATCAATGATCATCAGAATTGTACCTACCCAGACTGATGCCTATTAGTCCAGCTTTCTAAGAAGTTTGGCCATTCCAATATTTTTAAAAAGGCATCCTTTTTAAGAAATATTTTGGAAAATGAATGTTGCCTCACAATATTAAATAAATTGAGCTTTCATTGTCCTTTTCTGCATGCGGCACTTTACCCGTATTTTCTGCATTGTCGATCCAGTCATTTCCCGTCATTTTTGTCTGCATGCCTCCCTTCAAAATGCTCTAGTGATGTGCTTGTGTATCCCCATTCACTCTGCTGACTGGTCGTTGCAGTCGTGATTTTCTTTTTGAAAACCTGCCTCCCTTGTTTCTCGTGATTCTCTGATCTTGACTTCCAGCTGTTTGGCTGTGTTGCACATTCAAGATTTTCTGCATTGGGGGGAACAGTCAGAAGTTGCAAACATTTGTGTTCAAAGTTCCTGCCCTCAGAAATACATCCCTTCCGTCTTTTTGCATTTGGAAAAGTTTGCACTGAAAATGGAGGCCACAAGCCAAGGCACAATCCACCATTATGAACATCTGCATATCTCCCCCAAAACCCCTCCCCAAGAGGCCCAGTCTATTCATCTACACCAGGGGTAGGGAACCAATTGGCCATGCTGACAGAGGCTGATGGGAATTGTAGTTCCTGAACATCTGGAGAGCCGCAGGTTCCCTACCCCTGATCTACACAAATGCAGCATTGTACCATCACGTACTTCAGAAACAAAAAGCATCCCAAACGTATTTCTTTTGTTTGCTTGAGAAAGCAAAAGTGTGCAGGGTGAGGGAAATGGGGGAGATCAGTGAAATGCCAGAGTGCACAGCATAGTATAGCTCTGCACTGTCCAGTGTGTGGAAGTTAATGTGAGTTTGCAACATATTTCACTAGACTCCCATTCACTTTCCTATCATGGCGTCAGCATTTTGGAGCCATTAAGTATCCTTCTAGATTATATTACAGTAATTGGATTATGGCTAGCAAGCAAATGGGGATTTTCACCAGAGTCTCCCTGATTTGACAATAAGCTCCTCTCCTCTCCTCTCCTCTCCCCTCACCCACCCCCCTCTTTAACTAGCAGATATATAGCTCTGATTTAGATAGCCCAGGCTAACCTGATCCAAAAGCTAAGCAGGGTCGACCCTATCTAGTATTTGGATAGGAGGCCTCCAAGGAATACTAGGATTGTGGTACAGAGGCAGGCAATGGCAAAGCACATCTGAATGCCTCTTGCCTTGAACACCCACCAGGGGTCACCGTAAGTCAGATGTGACTTGATAGCAAAAATGAGCCGGTACATGTGGACCTAATTTGGATGGGACCCACAATGTGAGGGAAGGGTACTTAAACCTTCCCTTTCTGTGCTATTTTGCTGACTGGAAATGGCTCTGCAAAGTCTCTATTTGCTGTACTAGAACAGAAATACAGATCACCATCCTAGTAAAGGGTAAGCAGGACAAATAGTTCCAGTGAACTATTTCAAACTGAGAGAACAGAATGGGTGAGAGAAGGCTTAAGTTGGTCTTCCCTTAGGTCACAGTCCTGATCCAATCTGGACCCCCAGTGCCTGTGCTGGGAAAGTCATGATGCCATGTCTATTTTGACCCTCATTGTCATTTTGGGCTGCTTTATTGTCATATAAATTATATCAAAGACTCTGTGTTTGATACGTTTTGCCTCTCTCTTGTTGGCCTCACTACAGTGTGTTACAGAATATAGCGGATCACAGGCCAAGGGTTTACTATCTCGTCGCAGTGGATGAATCAATACAGACTCTGGGTGAAATTGTCAAGGTAAAGGAGCTTGAGACATTGCTGGTCCTCTCAGACCTTTGTGCTTGAAGGCCAGGCTTGTTAAAATGGCTTCAGCCAATAGTTCTTGATGACTGCATCCCTGGCTGGCTTAATTGTCTTCATGGCAGCTGTGAGCAGCATCAGGCAATCCCCCCACCCCAGGCTTAATGTTGTTGATGAAGCAGGCTATGCATGCCCACCCACAAGCCAGGCACAGCTTGCTGCAAATATTAAAACGAGAGAAAACACCTTCAAGTTTTTAATCCTCTGTCATTCTAATGAAAAACCATGGCTTACAGTCCTACTTTCTCTTCTGTTTTGGTGTTGCTGTATGTCTTAGAATCTATGTATGTCTTAAAAATGTAGGTCTAGTGATCACAGCTCTGAAAACCCACAGCCGGTTGATTCCAGCCATGAAAACCTTTGACAACATTCCTTGATAGTTGAAAAGGACATTTTGGGTCAGTTGCTAAGTGAAAGGCGGTGGTGGGAGTGGGATGTCTTACCTCTCCTTTCCCCCAGCAGCCACCTGTGAGCCTCCAAAAGGTGAGGTTGAGGATTAGAAAGCCCATTTGGAAACATAAGCCCATTTGGAAACATAAGCTTGCCCTGAGGAGGGGGAAAAGGACAAAGCTACCCCTCTTGTTTGTTCTGACCGAGGTGCTTCTGTAGGCGCAAGTGGCTCCGTTGATGGAGAAAAGGGGGGGGGGGTGCCACTTGCTTTCCCATCCACCATACTGTCACTCACGGTGTGCGTCTTTTCATCCACACATGTCCCTTAACCCTTGAGGTTTCCTGGTGGGACTTCTTACTACTTTAGAAGCATACGGATGACACCTTGGAGAAGTGGGAGGTAGAGAAGAGGTAATGCCCGCCTTTTCTTCCAGCACCGCATCTGATTCATCCTGCTAACTTCAAAGAAGGTGGCCCACTGTGAATGTGACAACTGCCAGACTTTGCAGCAGTTTTCAACAAGGGGTTGTGCTGTGGTGTGGTAGAGAGAGTTCTGCACAAATGTTCGTTTTATTTTTCGTGTTCTGTGCTGTTTTTGTTGGCACCCAGCAGCTCCATCTTTGTCTCTTGTTTTTATGGCCTTATGGCCATAAACAATTAATAAAGCGTTATCTTTTTTTCCCCTGTATATTTAATCTTTTATGAGCGCTGAATGGAAAATGTAGCCCATGTTTGTTTGTTTTTTGACAGAGCATCAGCAAACATCTTGGCCCAGGAAAAACGCTGAAGGTCCCAAAAGAAAATGCTTTCCTGTGTAAAGATTTAACGGTATGTATTTCTTTTTCTTTTTTTTTAATATGCCCTAGCAAAGAAGGGTGGCTGCCCCGTTTCATACCAGCTCCACGATGAAGATCGCTGGGTTGATATTGGCAAATAGAAGGCTGCTTGTGTAAGTGATCTTTGTCATCTTCCCCCTTTAGTTTCTTATACCGTCCCTGAGAAATCACTTCCGAAATCCTTGTAAAATTCAGCGTGATAGAATATGGACAATTGTCTCAATCACATTTGCATTACAAAAGACATAAACGTGCTTCCACAGGCCATTGCTGGAATCTCCCACTAAGCAGGCCCAATGGAAAAGCGTTAAATTAAGCTCTTCAGAAGGCACACTGGGATTTGGGGAAAGTAATCGCTGTTAAATATCAAATAGCCTTTGTTATTTTGGATACGTTAGGACTGCGCTGAACTATATGCCTTGCTTTTCTTAACTTTCCTTGAATTTTCTGTTTCATTATCTTGTGAATTACTGGAAAGTGGGCTGAGCCTTGCTGAGCCAGAATTTGGTTACATTCTGCACCACAGCAGCTTTGACAAGGGGGTTCTGAGAGACTGAAGGAGGATCAGGTGGCAACTAAATTCCCTTCCGGGAGCTCCTCCTCATTCATACAAATCTGGTCACATCCAGTAACATGACATCAATTCTTTCTTGTGGTATACTGTCCGAAATCTTAACTGCTTCATAAGAAATGTGGAATGGAGTGTGGCAGGATGGGAGGTATTCAACCTTAAGAAGCCTTCCTCCAGTTCAAGCGGCTCTTCCAGCAATGGGAATTATTTTCTCTTCTTTGGAGAAATCTATCACAATACAACCCTTTTCTGTCTGCACCACTTCAGACAACAATCATGGGGCATGATTTCTTTAAAATTTGCCTACCCCTCAGTGATCAGCCAGGGGCTTCCAAGGTAAATCAGCAATCCAACAATTCATCAGTAAAACCAACAACAGAACGATCAGTAATGGTCTTAAAATGTCTTTTAGAAGCAGCAGTAAAATTGTGCACTAAATACAACAGGAAAACACCTGGGGCAGTAAAAGGAGCAGGAGGTCAGAGGTGTACAGTCTATAGGGACATGGGGACACCCATGTCCCTAGGCGCACACCTTTTGGTCATGTGGAGAGGCACCAGGTGACCCCCCGCATGACCAAAAAGTGTGCACACACGCCACTGAGCCCCGCCCCCCTGTAGGCTGGCTCAGGAGCTGGCCTGCAGGGAGGCCAGGGGGAGTTCAAAGGCAGGCAGCCATGGAGCCCACCCGCGTCGCCCATTGCCCCCAAGCCCCACTCCCCGGTCTCTGTGCAGGCTAGCTTTCGCTCTCCCCAGCCCCTGGGGATGGCAGGAGTCAGCCTGCCGGGAGGCGGGGGCAATGCTTGGCACCCTGAGCCACTCCCCTGCCCCTCAAGCATGGGGGTTGGGTGGATGGGACCTGGAGAAGGTTTTGTCCCCAGGCATCATTTTCCCTCAATATACATCTGGCATGGTCCATGAGGTTCCTATGCAAATAGCAACTTCCCTTTGTTCAGAGAAGTAGTATGTAAAAGTAGCAACAGAAGAAGAAGATTTGATTTTTATACCCCATTTTTGTCTCCAGTAAGTGGTTTACAATAACCTTCCCCTCCCCGCAACAGGCACCTCGTGCGTGGGGCTGAGAGAGTTCAAAGAGAGCTGTGGGTGGGGCTGAGAGAGTTCAAAGAGAGCTGTGACTGGCCCAAGGTCCTCCAGTAGGCTTCATGCGTAGGAGTGGGAAAACAAACCTGGTTTATCAGTTAAGAGTCCTCAGCTCTTAATCACTAAACTATGCTATATGTGAACCATCTCTTAGGTTTCTACAATCGTGGAAATGCTGTCAAGTTACAATAACACCACGATTATGGAGGAAAGACACAGTTAATCCAGGGGTGGCCAATGAAAAATCTCCCAAACTTCTCTCCCACTGCCCGGGGCACATTCTAAGCTGCAGACGCTGGCGAGAGACCCTCAGTTCCCTGGCATGTGGATTCTTTGCATTTAATTGTTTAACAGTGATCACTGTCAAGCTGTTTTAGCGCTCAACATTGGGTTGTTGTTGTTGTTTTTCATTTCAGGGGATCAGCATAGTAATCAATGGTTTGCTATACGATAGAGAATCCCCTCTTACTTGAATTCTTCTCCCCTTTAGCAAACCCAGTTGGATGAACTCCTTGTGAATCTGCGAATGGAAGCCGTATTCTTGAAAGAGAATTTCAACATTAAGTGGGTCGCTCAGAACGGACTATTGGAGAGTATCGATCAAATCATTGCAGAGTACAAGCGAAGTCGAGGGTTGCTGGTAAAAGTGGTCGATTTGTCGTGCGTTTTTTTTGCTTTGAAAACCGTCTAGCTTTTTGCTTTCAAAATTTGCAAAAAGGCATCGGGATGGGCCTAGCCATCATTTTCATTCCTCCTCGACCAAGTCTCCTCTCTGTTGCAACCCCTTTCACGCATGGCACATCCTATGTTCCTTGCATTGCCTCTTTGGTGGTCCAAGCAGAAGGCCTCTCACCCTTTTTTTCGCCAGCAGAAAAGCTAGCTGGGTCACACTCATAGTGTCTGAGTGCGATGATAAGCCTAGAGAAGAAATCCTGGGGCTTAACTTGACTGAATGGGCTGGAAAAGATAATAAATGGAAATTGAACTATTTGCTCCTGGGTAAGGAACAAAGGATTTCCAGTAATGTAGCTCGGTTTTGTGTTTTAGTAAATAAATACAGGAAAGCAGGTGGATAGGAGACCATCAGTTCTTTTAGAGGAAAGTTGGGTTCTATTTTCTTTTTTAACTTTTTACCTCTTTATTTGCAAAACTCTGGAGTTTGGCCTTTTACGAATCATCGTATTTCTGGTTATTAACCGTGAATAAACATTCATTCATTAGTGTCTGAGCGAGATTCAAGACCAGAAGCAACTTGAAGACCTCCAAGATTTCCAAACCAGAAGCTTTCGAGAATCAGCTTTGACATATGGAAGCTTGTTCCTGGGAAATCTTGTGGATCCTTAAAGTGCTACTGGACTGGAATCTATCTCTTCAACTGCAGACCAACATGGCTACCCACCTTAAACTACACTTACAGAGTTTGTTTGTATCAGCAGAGTTTAAAGAGGAGCTACTCTGGTAAGATGAGAAGGTCTATAGTCTTCTTGCACTCACTGCAGCCTACTACCACTCTTGGAAAAGAATACTCTCCACGCAAGATGTTCTTTCCATAGGAAGGTTTTACTTTTGCAGTTGCAAAGTTACATAAGTCTATGCTATATAAGACTTTAAAGCTATACAGAACTCTTCAGCAAGAACAAAGTTGAGCACACACTGAACTAACCACTCTCAACTTAGACTCAACTCTGAACTTAGCATAAACAATGCAATGGTTCTTATACATCCAACAAGGATACTTCCCCCCCACCCCCCCTCCACCCCGACAACAACCTCTCATTGGTCTAGAGTCACAGTTGATCTCACCAATCATGTTAAAGGTTAACTGCTACTTCACCCTAGACTGACTGTCTCCGGCCTTGCTGTGTGGGGCAAACTTCTGCTGACTGGAAAATGAACCTTTTGTGAGCCTTTCTTTTTTATATATCATGATAGTTTATGAGGCTGAGATCCATTTTCTGTGAAACACTTACAAATTCATGGTCCAACATGATTCTTAAGACCTATTGTTCTGCACTAGGGGTTGCCAGCTCTGGATTTGAAAATACCTGGAGATTCTGGGGGTGGAACCTGGGGAGGGTGGGGTTAGGAGAAGGGAAGAACCTCAGTAATATACTATACCACAGGTGTCAAACTCGCAGCCCTCCAGATGTTATGGACTACAGTTCCCATCATCCCCTGTAGTTCACAACATCTGAAGGACCGCGAGTTTGACACCTATGTACTATACCATTGAGCCTGCCCTCCAAAGCCGCCATTTTCCTTCAGGGGAACTGATTTTGGTTGTCTGGAGTCAGTTGTAATAGTGGGAGGTTGGCAACCTTACAGTGCACTGAGCTTACCCTTTTGCTCTTAGTCCTAAACAAAAAAAAAAATAGAAGGCCAGCCCTTTAAAAAAATAACAACTTTTGATCCCTTTTCTTTCAGCCAGTCAAAATTTGCATACTTGGTCCCACAGGAGTAGGGAAGACATCTGTTGCAGAAAAGCTGTGCAAACACTACAAGCTGCACCACATTAAGATAAAGGACGTGATCGCCAAGGCCATTGAAAATTTGGTAAGGTGGTCTGGCTGTTGTAAGCGGCTAGTTTGCACCTGGAGTCAATAAAGGAGCCGTTTGAAAAAAATGTGAACTGAAACAAATTATTTGGCAGTGTGTGCAATTTTAAAAATATACATGTTTGCAGTGAGTTACATATCTCCAGGGGGTGTGAAATGGTGCAGTACAGCCTGATCCTGTCAGATCTCAGAAGTTGAGCTGGATTGGTGTTAGGGAGGGAGCCGTCCAAGGAAGACTCTGCAGAGGAAGACAGTGACAAACCAGCTTTACTTCTCACTTGCCTTGAAAGCCCCGCCAGGGGTCGCTATACATAGGTCCCTATACTTGATGGCACTTTTCAAACACAGATACCTCAAGATTATGTATTTTGTTGCAGTGGCGGAGCACCAAGGGGACGGGGAATGCATCGTGCAACGGGCACATGCCTAGGGGCAGAAAATCACCCCCGGACTCTCCCCCTTTTCCCTGCGCCCCCCCCTTGCAGCCCCCCCGTGGCACTCACCCCCGCGGCACACACACACACCTCCCCCCTTCCCACACTTACCTACGTTCCTTTTCTTTTTTTAGTACTTTCTGAGGCTGAAAAAAGTGGCCTCTTCACAGTTCAGGCTAAAAAATGCCTGAGGAACTACAGTTCCCAGGAGACCTTGGGGGAACTGACCGTTTTTTCTCTGAATGTCAGGCAGTTTTTTCCCTGAACTGTGAAGAGGCCGCTTTTTTCAGCCTCAAAAAGAACTAGAATAGAAAAGGAATGTAGGTAAGTTTGGAAAGGGGGGCAGGGGGTGCCATGGGGGGGCACTGCGGGAGGGCCATGAGGGGATGGAAAAAACACACTGCGCACTGGGCGTAGTTTGGCCCAGCTACACCTCTGTTTTGTTGTCAGACACTTGAAAGAATCCCTTCCTTTAGCAGTTTGCTATATAGAATTTGACTGCAATGTGGGAGAAATACTGAAATATTTACAGAACTGTTGCTGGATATCAAGAAAATACAAAATTTTCTGTAGTTGTTCTTTGCCTTGAACCATTCTGTAAACAGATTTTAGGTGAAACGTCATATGATATGCAGTGATCCAAGTTTCAACTCAGTCCACAGAAGTTCCTGGACCCAGCCCGTCGAAGTCACTCACTGCACAGACCCATCTGTTGCAGTGGGAGAGAGAAGTGCTAAGCTTTAGCTGGCTCTTGTCCCAAGTTTCCAACTAAATTGATGGGGAAGCTGTTGGGATTTGAGCAACTGAGCCTCTCAAGTGTAAAGGAAAAATACAGTGGTTACCTCCAAAAAGGCTCTTCTGCTGGCATAATTATACTGATTTCATTGGAACAGGGAACCCCCCACCACAACCCACCCACCCACCCACCCAAGATGACTTATTTTCCCCCTGTGATGGTTTGTGAAGATCTCATGAACACAGAACAGAATTTGAAGGGACCCAACGGACTGTAGCTGGAGGAGGGGACATCCCATCCTATAAGTTTTATTTTGTTTGCAGTACATTGGATCCAACTCACTAACCGTCAGGTCAAAATAACTGAAATACAATCATGCAAGCACACACACACACATCAGGATTCAGTTAAAAACACTTGATAGCAAACCTTTTGCAACTAAAGGTCAGTCAACATGACCATAAACAAATTTCCCTGATGGACAGAGAACATGTTCTGCCCCCCAAGTGAATCTATTTTTGGTGCCCTGTATTTGGCTAGCACAGAGTGGGGGAGACACAAGCCAGGTTCAGCAGTTATTACAATGGGTTTATTACTTGAGAGAAACAAGACCCTTGGGTCTATCTAAGTCAGAGTACTTGCTTGTCTTGAGCAGGTTTGAAGCTGTAGATTGTGTCTTCTCTTGGTTGCTTTCAAGAAAGTCTACTGTGTCTTGCTTCCTTTCAGTTTTTTCAGTCTTTGTCTAGTTTTAACTGCTGTTAAACTTAACTTATGCCTTGTGGGCCACCATATAATAATATGGACATTATGAATATTTCAGTCTCCAACTACCCTTAGCACCTCACTCTGATTGGCTAGAACTAAAACGGGATTGCTGGGTAAAGAAAGGAAACTGCCTATGGGAAATGTCTTAAAGGGACAGGGGCTAACTAAAATACCCTCCCTTAGAAGACTTAACAATGAACTAAAACCATGTTAACTATGGGGAAACTAAAGCTTAATGGGGAAATAACAAAAGCCTCTGTGGGGGCCTGACAGAACACACTCAACTGATGGCCAGTCCTGCTTTCGGGACTGAATATGAAGGAAGCTGAATGTAAATCTGTCTATGAGAAGAAAGGGGTTTCCCTGTTCTGGGTGCTGGTACAGCTTATGGCTACTGAATGTTTGTAGACTACCGGTTTAACAATTGTTAACAGGAGTACTGCAGCTCCTGTGAAAAGCCTCACGTCGCAGCCCTTAGAAATGAGGGGAAAGCATTGCCCAGACTCCACAGTGCCTGCCAACACCTGTTGTGGTGCCCGCCAAGTGTTGTTAGGACGGGAGTGGGGCCAGGCAGGGCTTTTGTACAGCATCTCTTCTGATTATTGGAGACTGAATGGCTGTACAGAGCTCTCTAAAATGTTGCTTTGGAAGCAGCGGGCACCACAACACAAGAACCCACACTGTGTTACTGAAGTTGCTGTGGCAATCATTTTGTGGCTGGTTTAACCTGCTGTGGCAGCCATTGTGCTGCTGTGTCCGCCGTGCTGTGTCAGAATGCCACATGAGCCTAAGGTCAAAAAGGTTGAGGGCCCCCTGACCTCGTGTCAAGTCCCAGTTAAACACAATAACTCACTTGATAGTTCCAAGGGCTTTATTGGATACATGGGCACGAAAGGCAAAGATAGTTCTGGTGAGTTCCTGCCAAGATAGTTGATAATATGAAGTAGCGCCCTCCCCCCACCCTCACATGAGAACAAGGCAGTTATCAAAGACTTAAAACACAATTCCACCTGCAGAGCTTCAAGGTTGGGAAACAGATATAACAGCATCTGCAGGCAAAAAGCTCACTCCAGAAATTCCCCCTCCCAACAGAATGGCATCCTGACACCTAGACACCTCTTCTAGGAGTCCTGCAAGGCAGGGGATTGGACTGGATGTCCCTTGCGGTCTTTTTCAACTCGGTGATTTTATTATTCTAAGTCAGGGTTTTTTAAAGCACTTGTCTCTTGAAGGATTTGTTTGGCTCTCAGTCCCCCTTCCCTTGATGTATTTACCTACAGATGGGGGAATTGAGACTGGGGAACAGTTTGGAGGAAAACAGTGAAACCCCTCTAATGGCTCCTGTTTCAATTCCACTACTACCCACCACAAGCAGCTTTTATGCCTTTTAAAAACCTTTTTTAAAAGCATTTTTGTTTGATTTCTCATCTTCAGGAGAACATTATTGCTCCTAAACCAATAGAGTCCCTTGAACTGGAAGAGGAGGAGGAAGAGGAGGAGGAAGAGGAGGCAGAAGAAGAAAGCGATAATGTAGAAGAAGCACAAGAATTATTAGACACAATTAAAGAAAACATGGAGCAAAACGGAGGTAGATTTTAAAAAAACCTATTTTTAAAAAGGCTTTTTATTTATTTTTCTCTGTTCTCCCCCACTCCTCAGTGTAGGTGCGGGGTGGACACCAACTTCAACAACATCCCTTGGAGATGGGGAAGCTGCAACATCCGATTGGCCAGTCCCTGCGTGAACAGGCCCTTTACAGCACTGTCTGACTCAACAGCTGAGGGAGCTTCTGGGCCCTTTAAGGAGCCTTGGACTAGCAGCCCACTCTTTGGCAGCCTATTGGGAACAACAGGGAGGAGCTGGATTAGTGTTGCTAGCTGTGGGTTGGGAAATTCCTGGAGATTTGGGGAGTGGAGCCCAGGGAGAGTGGAGTGTGGGGCAGCAGAGAGAGGAGAGATTCTGGGCTTAATGCCACAGAGACCAACTTCCAAAGCAGCCATTTTCTCAAAGGGAACTGATCTCTGTCATAAGGGTGCCAGGCTGCTGCTGGGGGCGGGGGATCCTCCACTTTGGGGGCCCTGGTACCGTTCAGCTAGCCAGCAGGGGTCTTACCGACAGTCACATTTCCCCAGTCCAAACACACATACACAATCTGGTTTCAGTGGTCAAAGTTCAGTTCCAAAGGTCAAGCACCAAAAGTTCCCAAATTCACCATAGTAAGTTCCAGGGTAATCCAAAAGCCTAAGTCCAGAGATTCTGGCCAAGGTCAAGATGGAGCCACAAGGTCATTTACAATTCAGTTCGTTACTTCCCCTGCTTCTGTGCCTTTTCCAGCTGCTTATAGACTCAACTACTCAGAGGCCCTGTTCTGCCCATGCG